>NW_027491114.1:0-1200000 GCF_021521415.1 Bidens hawaiensis | reverse complement strand
AGAAAGATATTTCCCTCCCAAATATTCAAACCCTTTCATTTTATTACTTATGTTATATTTGTTACATATTATAACTTGTAACATAACATAGTGTAAGTAACATGTATCATGCTATTTAACCAACTTAAATAACATTATAAATATATTACTTCAAAATATATATTATCCATATAATTTATTCATTAGAAACTCACTTTCTTTTTTGGGTAAAGGGATTCACCCGGTTAAATGCATTCCACACAATCAAAAAGTACAAGTAATATGACAGAGTGCCATATTAGTTCTCATGTATGACATGCCATACAAGAGTAAACAAACCAAAACCACCAAACATTGGTAAACACAGCCAAAGCTTACACAAGAACAATGTAAATAAACAAAACTAAAACAAATCAACCATTATCATCAATCTGGTGGGAAACTCCCCGCGGAAAGTGCCAATCCTCGAGAACCCGATTAACCCGTTCAGAATTCTTGAACTTTAGAGTCATAAGCTTTAGGCGCGTCCCCCTAATGATTTCGTCCGCAACCATCTTCGGAGTCTTCAAAGAGTTCTTGAAAAGCCGGTTGTTTCGCTCCTTCCAGATAACGTAAACCGAAGCCCCAAATAGCAGCCGATTAACAACATTTTCAATAGAGTTGGACATTCCAAATTGAGACACATATTGAAGAATATTCGCCCAACCATTCCTACATCCCTGAAACTTCCCTTTCATTCTTACAATACTCCAAACCTCAGCAGAGAACTTACACTCAAAGAAGAGGTGGTTACGAGAATCCGGCTCTCCATTACAAAGAGGGCAGCAATACAAGTTATAATTTGGATACCCACCAATTTTCCATCCCATAATACGATTCTGCGTGCTCAACCTATCATGAAGCACAATCCACAACATAAAGGAGTGTTTTGGAACACATTGAGAGAACCAAACAACATGCACCCAAGACACCTTATCAGCCGGTCTCCGAATAAGATTCCAAATTCCAGACGCCGAGAAATTCATTGAAGTCCCATTCTCATCCATTACCACGATCTTGTCCCTCTCATCCGGACAAATGCTGACTTCTTTTAGGTTCAAAAGAATTGGATACCTCAAAATCCAATCAGGCGGCCAACCCCAGTTATTATGATGAACAACATCACTGACACAGGTCTCTAAAGACAAGCCAGCACGATGAATAGCTCTAGGGTTAATATATTCAATTAAAGGACAAATCTCATCCCACTTATCATACCAAACTGAAGTAGATCTCCCATTCCCAATTTCATGCCATATAAATTTTCTAATCTGAGGACGGAACTGAAGAATTTTCCTCCATCCCCACGTACACGAGTTAGGAATCTGCAAGCTCCAAAAATTTCGCCCCTTCATTTTATACTCATAAATCCATTTAACCCACAACGAGTTACGCACATTGATTAAGCTCCAAATATGATAAACCAGCAGAGAGTTATTGACATCCCGTATACGCCGGATACCCAAACCACCTTCACACTTCGGCCGACACACAATATCCCAAGAGACTTTATGCTTTCCCTTATTTTGACCATAATCCCAAAGAAAGTTTTTAATCCGTTTCTCAAGATCAGCAATAAGTCTAGAAGGGAGAGAAAACATAGCAGCCCAATAAATATATAAAGACGAAAGAACAGACCTGACCAGCTGCAATTTACCCGCAAAAGATAAAGTTTTATTCTTCCAATCTCCAATCCGACTATCCATACAGTCCAGCAACCTCTTACAATCCCGGTAATTTAACCTCGTGGATATAAGAGGAACCCCCAAGTATTTAACCGGGAGCCTTCCTTCAACAAAGGGCATAATATTCAAAATACCACCTTTAACACGGTCCGGGACATTACAGAAAAACGCGGTACTTTTCGGAACACTCGGAGTAAGCCCGGACATATCTTTGAAATCATTCAGAGCCCCCATAATAATTTTAGCAGAATTCACATCACCACGAGCAAACAGGAACAAATCATCCGCAAAGCAAATGTTGATAATATTTAACTTTTCACAACATCGATGAAAGCGGAACGATCCATCAATACGAACCTTTCGATGCAGAATCAACGTAAGAGCTTGCATAACCAGCGTGAAAATATAAGGGGACATCGGATCACCCTGTCTCAGACCTCTTTTACCACTAAAGAACCCGTGTAAATTCCCATTAACTGCTATCGAAAAAGAAGAAGTGGTTATGCACTCCATTATCCACTGAATCATCTTATCGTGGAAACCATACCCAAAAAGAATATCACGTATGAAGTCCCAACTGACCGTATCATAGGCTTTCTGGATATCAACTTTAAAAGCACATCTAGGCGGACCTGTATTAGTGTGGTAATTATGCATTAATTCTTGGGTCAAAAGGATATTATCAGAAATCCTACGCCCAGGCACAAACGCTGACTGATTAATATCAATTAACGACTCCAACCCCTTCATCATACGAACCGAGATAATCTTGGTAATGCATTTATATAAAGTGTTGCAGCACGAGATGGGACGAAAATCATTCGGAGTCACAATATTAGTCACTTTAGGAATAAGGGCAATAATGGTGTGGTTTACCTGTTTAAGGAGACTTCCTCTGCTGAAAAATTCACGAACCGCCAAACACACATCTTTCCCAACAATATCCCAAGAACTCTTGAAAAAGGCCGAGGAAAAACCATCAGGTCCCGGCGCTTTGGAATTCTCAATAGAGAAAACCGCATCCTTGATTTCCAAATCGGAGATAGGTCTAATCATAAACTCCGCCTGGGAGGCCGAGAGTTTAGTAGTAAACATCTGATTATCCAGTTTCCTCAATGGTTTCAAATCAGAGCCAAAGATGTTCGTAAAATGATTAACAAACACCGAAGGAACATCCAATCCCTCAAATAAACGGCCCTGAGCATCACTTGTAATATTAGAAACTCACTTTCTAAATATCGTAAGTGGTAATATTTATTTGTTAGATCATATCTTCAAATAAATATCGTGGTTGTTTGTCTAGGTTGTTATTGGGTATGATCCAACTTGGATCATAACGTACTAGCCACATTAGCTCTTGTCACACCCCGACTAGGTAACTATGGAAGCGTAATACGCGAATGTAACAGACACCTCTAGTATCAGCCACATTGTTATAACGTAAAATCACAACTAATTTACATCATATTACATTGGTTGGTACTAAGTTTACAAACTAAGTGAAACACACATAATCAGTTCTCGGGCTCCTTATTCATAACTATGTACTTGCATCTATTTATAGCGATTTAAATTCATTTTTTTAACACTTAGCACGTAAGCAATCATTCCAACTTTGGCTCACCTGAAAAACATGTTAAAACAGGTTAACTACGTCTAGTTGGTGAGTTTCAAGTTTCACGAGTACAAACAAAAATCAGTATACGAGTTCGTAAAGTTCAAAGTATGTATGTATGTATGTATGTACATATGTATGTACGTATGTATGTATATGATGTTTTTTATATTAAACCAAAACTGAAACCGAAACGAACTAAAACACATGGCCACCCCTGCCCATGCACATTTGTTGACATTTAACAGCCACTTTGCCTCAAATATGTACTATGTCTAACACCACATAGCAGAATGTAATAAGTTTAAATGACAATGTGCAAATGGGTTAACATGTTCCGACATACCCCTCCGACCCTGTCAGTTGGGTTTGTCAAACCAATAGTACTATCCACACGTTTTCAAGTATATAAGTGTATATGCAAACATTCTTTCCACCCCAAAAGCTCGTAAAACATTTTTGAAAGTGGGGTCATGAAACTCACCTTAGCGTATAATTTGGAGTTGATTCGGGAACAGAGTAATTATCTTAAGGCTTATCATGAGGCGGCTAAGGATGAGGAAGAATTCCTTAAACAAAAGGCTAAAGTTGATTGGTTAAAGCTTGGTGACTCTAACACTGCATACTTTCACAATTCTTTGAAAATGCGAAACCATAGGGGTCGCATTGATATTATAAGTGATGCTCAGGGCCGTTTATTTGAGGGATTGGATGTTCCTTCGGTGTTTGTTAATCATTTTACGAACATCTTTGGCTCTGATTTGAAACCATTGAGGAAACTGGATAATCAGATGTTTACTACTAAACTCTCGGCCTCCCAGGCGGAGTTTATGATTAGACCTATCTCCGATTTGGAAATCAAGGATGCGGTTTTCTCTATTGAGAATTCCAAAGCGCCGGGACCTGATGGTTTTTCCTCGGCCTTTTTCAAGAGTTCTTGGGATATTGTTGGGAAAGATGTGTGTTTGGCGGTTCGTGAATTTTTCAGCAGAGGAAGTCTCCTTAAACGGGTAAACCACACCATTATTGCCCTTATTCCTAAAGTGACTAATATTGTGACTCCGAATGATTTTCGTCCCATCTCGTGCTGCAACACTTTATATAAATGCATTACCAAGATTATCTCGGTTCGTATGATGAAGGGGTTGGAGTCGTTAATTGATATTAATCAGTCAGCGTTTGTGCCTGGGCGTAGGATTTCTGATAATATCCTTTTGACCCAAGAATTAATGCATAATTACCACACTAATACAGGTCCGCCTAGATGTGCTTTTAAAGTTGATATCCAGAAAGCCTATGATACGGTCAGTTGGGACTTCATACGTGATATTCTTTTTGGGTATGGTTTCCACGATAAGATGATTCAGTGGATAATGGAGTGCATAACCACTTCTTCTTTTTCGATAGCAGTTAATGGGAATTTACACGGGTTCTTTAGTGGTAAAAGAGGTCTGAGACAGGGTGATCCGATGTCCCCTTATATTTTCACGCTGGTTATGCAAGCTCTCACGTTGATTCTGCATCAAAAGGTTCGTATTGATGGATCGTTCCGCTTTCATCGATGTTGTGAAAAGTTAAATATTATCAACATTTGCTTTGCGGATGATTTGTTCCTGTTTGCTCATGGTGATGTGAATTCTGCTAAAATTATTATGGGGGCTCTGAATGATTTCAAAGATATGTCCGGGCTTACTCCGAGTGTTCCGAAAAGTACCGCGTTTTTCTGTAATGTCCCGGACCGTGTTAAAGGTGGTATTTTGAATATTATGCCCTTTGTTGAAGGAAGGCTCCCGGTTAAATACTTGGGGGTTCCTCTTATATCCACGAGGTTAAATTACCGGGATTGTAAGAGGTTGCTGGACTGTATGGATAGTCGGATTGGAGATTGGAAGAATAAAACTTTATCTTTTGCGGGTAAATTGCAGCTGGTCAGGTCTGTTCTTTCGTCTTTATATATTTATTGGGCTGCTGTGTTTTCTCTCCCTTCTAGACTTATTGCTGATCTTGAGAAACGGATTAAAAACTTTCTTTGGGATTATGGTCAAAATAAGGGAAAGCATAAAGTCTCTTGGGATATTGTGTGTCGGCCGAAGTGTGAAGGTGGTTTGGGTATCCGGCGTATACGGGATGTCAATAACTCTCTGCTGGTTTATCATATTTGGAGCTTAATCAATGTGCGTAACTCGTTGTGGGTTAAATGGATTTATGAGTATAAAATGAAGGGGCGAAATTTTTGGAGCTTGCAGATTCCTAACTCGTGTACGTGGGGATGGAGGAAAATTCTTCAGTTCCGTCCTCAGATTAGAAAATTTATATGGCATGAAATTGGGAATGGGAGATCTACTTCAGTTTGGTATGATAAGTGGGATGAGATTTGTCCTTTAATTGAATATATTAACCCTAGAGCTATTCATCGTGCTGGCTTGTCTTTAGAGACCTGTGTCAGTGATGTTGTTCATCATAATAACTGGGGTTGGCCGCCTGATTGGATTTTGAGGTATCCAATTCTTTTGAACCTAAAAGAAGTCAGCATTTGTCCGGATGAGAGGGACAAGATCGTGGTAATGGATGAGAATGGGACTTCAATGAATTTCTCGGCGTCTGGAATTTGGAATCTTATTCGGAGACCGGCTGATAAGGTGTCTTGGGTGCATGTTGTTTGGTTCTCTCAATGTGTTCCAAAACACTCCTTTATGTTGTGGATTGTGCTTCATGATAGGTTGAGCACGCAGAATCGTATTATGGGATGGAAAATTGGTGGGTATCCAAATTATAACTTGTATTGCTGCCCTCTTTGTAATGGAGAGCCGGATTCTCGTAACCACCTCTTCTTTGAGTGTAAGTTCTCTGCTGAGGTTTGGAGTATTGTAAGAATGAAAGGGAAGTTTCAGGGATGTAGGAATGGTTGGGCGAATATTCTTCAATATGTGTCTCAATTTGGAATGTCCAACTCTATTGAAAATGTTGTTAATCGGCTGCTATTTGGGGCTTCGGTTTACGTTATCTGGAAGGAGCGAAACAACCGGCTTTTCAAGAACTCTTTGAAGACTCCGAAGATGGTTGCGGACGAAATCATTAGGGGGACGCGCCTAAAGCTTATGACTCTAAAGTTCAAGAATTCTGAACGGGTTAATCGGGTTCTCGAGGATTGGCACTTTCCGCGGGGAGTTTCCCACCAGATTGATGATAATGGTTGATTTGTTTTAGTTTTGTTTATTTACATTGTTCTTGTGTAAGCTTTGGCTGTGTTTACCAATGTTTGGTGGTTTTGGTTTGTTTACTCTTGTATGGCATGTCATACATGAGAACTAATATGGCACTCTGTCATATTACTTGTACTTTTTGATTGTGTGGAATGCATTTAACCGGGTGAATCCCTTTACCCAAAAAAAACTCACCTTAGCGTAGTATTAATCGATTACACGTGTACTATGTATAATGCCTTGACTATAGCTCGTATCCTATAATCGGTATAGGTTGGTTAACACTAGTACAATTTTTAAACTAAATCGGGCTGTATAACTATTCTAGGTATAGCTGTTACGCCCAGAACATGTCAGTAGTCTTAGATTGTGACGTTGTACGTTATGAAATGTTTAAAACCATATTTGGTTCAGTTTCACCATTTTCCGTGCATGGCCAAGTTGATCGTTTACGCGTTTCGGAAAAAGGTAAGATCACACAAACTTAAGTAAACACATTGTTTGATAAAGTGATTTGATTATTAAATAAGATTAAAGTTTCGGTATCTGAATTGATCGCAGGGTTCGTTTCTGTTTTAATACGGGTTTGATTATACAAAACGCGTACAATCCACCTGAATTATCCAGAAATCTTGTAAAAAGTTCGTTTTTATCAAATTCATCCAAAACTATGATATTTGACCACTTTTGACGGTTTGACTTACCAGTCGGTTCATTAAACCCAAAACAGCCGGTTTTGTAAAAACATATATAATTTAAATCTTTAAATAATCATAACTATTTAAATAACTATATATAAATTATGAGAATTTTTGTAAAAATAAATTAAAATCTTTAGAATTTTATAAAATTATTTTCAGAATTTTTACACTTAACTTTTTATTTATAAAAATTCATTTTATGTGCCATAATTATTCGATAAATAACCCGTTTATACCAAACGATTGCCGAAAAATCTGATAATTTTTTTAAGTGGTTAAAATAACATAAAGTAACCCCTATAAAATTTCCAGAACCTAATTATTTGGCCAAAATACCCTTTTGTAAATTTTTCGGCTGTTAAAACCCGTTAAAAACGCAAATGTGCAAACTGTACTTAGAAATCTCCAAGTGATGAGGTTTTGTTTATTGATGAGGCAGTTGAAGAGGCCATTAAAAGGCATGATAAGATTGTTGGAGAATGGAAATAGAGGGAGATGCTCAACATATTCTTATTTGATAAAGAAATTGAAGAGTAGAGAATAATTTTGGAGGAGATTGAGTTAAATAAAAATCTTGATGAAGGAAAGGGGGAGATTGAGCAAGAAGTGATAGAAGGGCTGCTGAAGTTGCAGCACAAAGAAGAGGCTGACAAGTCACTGGCTATTTTCATATATAAATACCAGCAACCCAAATTCCCTGAAGCTAAGGCCAAATCTCCTGAGCGTGAACAAACTATTCCCACTACCACAGCTGAAGCTGAAAAAGAAAATCCTGATAGGCAGTTAGTGTCTGACATTCATGATGCCAAAACTTTTAAAGAAGAAATGGTAAAGAAGGCAAGTGAGGTGATGAACCATAGTTTGTTTGATGCAATGAAGAAGGATGAGAAGAGTTGGCCTGCAGATTTGTTATAATATGCCAGAAGGGAGAAAAGATATGGAGTTGAAAATATACCAGAAGACGGTATGACCAAAAGGCAGAAAAAGCCTATTGATGCGGTTCCTTTGCAGGTTGTTAAACATGTTGAGCATATGGAAGATGAACCCAAGATTGATGCATTGATTGATCTACCTGACTCTGAAGATGATATGGAAGGTTCTCCTCATGTGAACATGACTGAGGTTCGTAGAGAGAATATATAAAATATGCTTAATGATGCCAAGATGGAAAATATTAAAATCGTAAGCCTAATGCATCATGGTTATGAATTTGATACCTTGGATGTAATGACAGATGAAGAATTGGATGTTTTGCTTAAAGAAAAGGTGAGAGAGTTGAAGAAAATCAGGGAGTTAAAGAACAAAAACACCAAAAGATATCTAGCTTATTTGAGGCTTCATAACTTTTTTGACAAACAATTAAGCCATATGAGCTATGATGATCTTGAAAGTGTCTAAAATTCAACTGTAAAAAGGTTAAAAGAAGAAGAGTGGGAAAGAATGAAGAAGAAAGCTGCTGATCAGGAAGACAAACTTGAAAATCTTTAGAGAAAATATGGTGGAAAATGCAAATTTTTAATTGATCATGGTGTTCCCATTGAGCATGTTGAAAATATGAGCAAGAAAGATGTGGAAGAAAGGTTTAGGAAGATATCTGAGAAAATTCATTCTGGTTCCAGTGCTAGCAAAATAAAATTCCAGATTGATGACATTGGCTGAAAATGAGAAGAAGATGTGGGAGGATGAGAAAGAGGGTTATTAGAAAGATTGATGATAGCTAGAGAAGAGGGGGAGATAGTAAAGAAGATGAGCTCCAAAGAAAAGCTGAACCTTTATGAGTCTGAGATGGGAAAAATCAATGAAGAGAAGAAAGAAAGTCAAAGCCCACTCAGACTCCTCCTCTTATTCAAGTTAAACCAGAACCGGTTGAAGCTGTTGTGAAAGAAAATTTACTGTCTTGGGAAAATGAGAAGAAGATCAAGACCTTGAAAGGCTTGATGGTGAGAAAAGGCATGGCAGAGAGTGTGTTTGATAATCTGGGAAAATCTCAATTGAAGGAACTCTTTTATACTGAGTTAGGGCTGGCATACACGATAAGACACGAACACGAAATGTGTATACAAGTACACGACAAGAAAACTTATCGTGTTCATGTAACCCAAACACGAACACGAACCTGTTACTACCTGGTATACACGATAGTACACGATAATTGTGGCCGCCGACAGAAGGAAGGCCGGCGATGGAAATGCCGGCGATGGTGTGATGAATGATGAGAGGCGACATCGGTGGTTTGTAACAATGGCCGACGACAGTATTAACTGTGGTATGTAAGAATGGCCGGCGTAAGAATGGCCGAAGAGAGATATGGCAGGCGAAAAAAGGAAGGTCGGCGACTGGAGGAAGGCCGGTGACGGGAGGTGGGCCGACTACGGTGGATGGATGATGAGAGATTGAGAGGCGACGGCTATGGTTTGTAACTTGTAACAATGATTTGGATGAATTTAGGGTTAGGGATATAATATGGCGTACTATATTATATATATATGTATATCATCATCATCATCATCATCGTACTCAGTATATCCCACCAATAGCAAAACTATGGTAGGGTCTGAGGAGGGTAAGATGTAGGCAGCCTTACCTCTACCCCATAGGGATAGAGAGGCTGCTTCCGGTGAGACCC
Source organism: Bidens hawaiensis (assembly GCF_021521415.1). Lineage (NCBI taxonomy): Eukaryota > Viridiplantae > Streptophyta > Magnoliopsida > Asterales > Asteraceae > Bidens > Bidens hawaiensis. Next base: position 1,190,152 of record NW_027491114.1, on the reverse strand, counting down.
CCGGCTCGATAGTAGTTTTGCAGCCTTGGACATAAGGCACATAGCACTCAATCATCGGGACACCGGCTGATCGGTGCATGTACCCTTATCTTTCAGCTATCAACGCCACTACATGATGCCTGGTTAACCGTCCGTCACTTTTAACGTTATTTTCACGAGATTAGTAAAATAACGTCAAAATTAGTGCAATTTCACTTTTGCCCACCCGAGGGTTCACACATATATACATCATATGTGCGCACCGCAAGCAGGGGCTATATATATATATGTATATATATATGTATATATAAATTTAAAAATAACCAGGTATCTAACAGGTAAACATGTATTATACCTATTTAGACATGAAAAATAATAGGTAATTTCGTATCTACCTATTTGGTACACGAAACCTGTTAAGGTTTTACCTGTTACCTGTTAAAGTTGTGTAAGTACGTATCATGTATTCGTGTCTCGTGTATAAATTGTCAGCACTAATAATAGTGTATCTCTATGTACTTACACCTTCTTTCTGATCTTTTTCACTATTTTATGAAAATATGAAAAAGTGTAGAATCTTGTTTGGAACATGGGAATCGGCAAACAGGCCCTGTACATGATTTTTTTTCTTTTCTTATGACTAAAGTGGCACTAGAATTAGTTATAGCCGTTTAGTATTAATTGTCAGTGGTTTAGGTTATAATCTTAGTTGTAGTGTGATCAAGGCTCAAATTTTGTGTTTATTATAACCTTATGAGTGCAATAAAGCTATTAAGGTTATTAGGTTTGCATTTACATGTACTCTTAATATATGTTCGTTTAAGCAAGTTTGTTCACCGAATTATAAAGTATTGCTACGCTTTGAAAACTGTTCAGAGTCGTTATTTAAAGCATATATATATATATATATATATATATATATATATATATATATATAAATATGGTATACACAATTATTATTTTATTAGTGTATCATCAATTGTCGTGTCAGGTGTTTGAGCGTGTGACGCAGTAACTCCTATAATTACTAAGGTATATATTATACATGCATGGAATTTTACTAGACTGGAAATTACATCAGGTGCATACATGTATTTAAAGGTGCTTATGACTAATTATCACGTTTAATCAACGTTAAGAATTTTACGGATATCACGGGTTGTCACGCATACGATAGCTCTCGACACTCTTTTCCGTTAACTCATATTTTACGAATGAGAACCAAAGCCATAGTAGAATCGAGAACTTCAAAAATATGATTAAGACGTTGAGACTGAGTCCTGTCGGCTACACCCTAAATGATCAAGTTGATGTATATTGACGTTGGATACAACAATTTTGGGATTTTGTTGTTATTGAAACTTATACAGTAAATGGGCAATTAGAACGAAAAATTCATTGTGTGGTAAAAAGATCAGAAATCGTTGTCGGTCAAGCGGAAATTCGTGCTACTCTACGAATAGATGATGGTCAAGCTAGAGATTTCTTCTCTCAAGATGACGTGCGCTAGGCTTTTTGGGAGATGGGGTATACATGAACACTTCGCCATAACAAGGTGAACAAAATACATCTCTTTGTTTAATGACATTTTTACACAATTTTGTTTGTGTTTTTTACACAAGGTTAGGGAATGGGAATTTGTGTCACAAGAAGTGCAACAACTAGTTCATGCTATTGTGAAACAACCACCCTAAAACTACTCCAATCATTTGCTACGAGATATGTGTAACAACATTAAACCGGAACAAGGGATACTTGTATATCCCATATTCATCATGAGAATAATTTTGTCACAAGTATCATGGCCAGGATTGCCGGATAATCAAGGAAGAATTGAAATGATAAATCAAAATCATGATTTTATTCAAAGTGCTTTTCCTATTAAACCTGCCTTAGGTTTACACATTCCTCCATCACTTTACTGGAACTGCTAGATGATCTGGACTAATAGTATTTATCTACTCTATATCTTTTTTTAATTGTAAATATTCTTCCTTTATTAATATTATTATCAGATATAATTATGTCAATTTGTTTATAACTTTATACGTGTTTTTAGATAATTGTTAGTGATTGTTAAAATCTAAAGAAACAACAACAATCATACCTAATAAGATCCCACAAATAGCAATGCTATAAACAGGGTATGGGAGGGTGAGATGTAGGCTAACCGTACCGGTGTTACAATGAACAGAGCTGTTGCTTCCAGATAGACCCTTGGCTTCGAAACCCATATGCATTAAATTATATAAAACCTTTAAATACAACTAATATTAAATAATAACAATCATTAGTCATAATAGAATAAATAAATGTAGTGAAATAGTATTTAAATTTTAAAAATATACAATAATAGTTAAAAATTTATATTAAATTAGTTTTTATTTAACACTAAAATTAAATAAACACATCAACGAATAAAATTAAGCTTAATAAGTATGAAAATATAAGAATACTACAACTAATAATAATAGCAATTAAAAAATAATAAATAAGTACAAAAAAAGATATAAAATAAAAATAAATATAACATACTTAATAGATATGGACTTCATTGGACTTAGTTTCCGCTGATGTTATTGGTCCTAGTTTTTGGGTTACACTATGAAAACCGAAATCAGAAATTTCGGTAGGCTTATTATGTAATTAGGCTTAGGGTTTAGCTTTGCATGTGTATATTGCATATGTAGATGGTTGTGGGTGGTGTTGGTCAAACAAAAACAGAGAGAGAGAGAGAGAGAGAGAGATCACTTGTAATTGTTATCAAAAGGCTTAAGCACCCGACGTTGTAAACGTGTGTTTTGAAGCATTATTGTGTCTTGAATCGGTTTATTGTTAGATTCCGCCTAACAACGAATACACTTGATATAACATTGAAAGATCCTTCCATGGGACTTACAATTTGTTGGTCCCGAATATTCACTCACAATCACAATCAAGTCATAACTCACACATTAAATGTGTCGACAAGAGAGTTAACGGCAGTTGCTATTTTAGGAAAGAAAACCGTTTGTTTAAGGAGGAATCGGAAACAAACAGTATAGTTGCTAAAGCATTAATAACATGTAACTAACACATAAAAGAATCACTCAAAGATTTCCATTCATATAATATAAATCATACAAACGATAATCGATTTAAAGTTTCTGGATAGGAAAGTTATATCCGTACTACTGTATGACAGCCGTCACACTCAAATATTCTCTCAATGGTCTATGTTCGTCTGTCTATGAGGCGTGCCCTAAAATATTCCTTTTATAGGCCTGACACCTCAGGACAGCTATCATTCCATCTAGAAACCCTAAATATAAAATACATATTCAAATTACATATTCAAAACTTTGCTAAGTGTAAAAACAGGTCTTCCGGGTAGACTTTGCATAAGTTGTCTTCTCCGGGTAGGCTTGTGCCTTGTCTTCTTCGGGTAGACCTGGTAACCTTGAAGTGTGCTTGGAAACAGTTTTCCGGGTAGACTATACTTGAGTAGTTTCCAAAGGAAAATACTCACCTAGCAGACTTCAATCTTCTTGATCATATCAGACTTTGCCCGACATGATCTTACGAGTAATCTTGTTCTTCAATGGTCCCTTCAACTCCTTGCTATGAAAAAGCTTATTAGCAATGTGTGCTAGGTAGCACTGTACCTTTCTAGAGTTGAACCCTGCCCAATGTTACTTGAGATATTTCATTACTCACATCAAGCTTACTCGGACCACTATTTTATTGAAAAATACCTTGCTCGATCTTCCAATCACTTGGCTTCATGAGCTTGGTTAGCCAAGAGTTTACCCGGAGGTAAACCTTACTCGGCTATGAAGAACCATCCTGCTAGACATAGTGAACCCTACTCGGGTATTCACTAAAGAAGAATTCTAGAATATAACCTTGCCCGATGGACAACATACCTTGCTAGGGTAGGAAAGCCTTGCCCGGGATCCAAGTGTGCCCGGATTCCATACTTAGTGATTTCTCAGGAGGTTGAGAAGATTCCAATCTTCCTCATACTTCTCTTAGGTCAAATCTTGACTCAACAATCTCCCCCTAGATTGGAACACCTCAACTGTCCCAAAACACTTCTATAGTTACTTACACATAGTCAAAATACACATCAAATCAAAATCAAATTTTACATATTCAAAAACATAAACAATTACATATTCAAAATTTTGTCCGAAGACATTACATAGCAAAGCCTATTAAGATTTCTTTATCTTCTCCTTGCATCATAGGTTGTTTGTCTTATTTCCACTCTGACCGTTCCTGCCCTTTGTGAAATATTAATAAAATTCGATAATAAGGGTGGTTTTCTGGTATTTTCAGTTCAACAATATCCCTCAAATATTCTTAATGCACAAAGGTCAGATCATTGTCAGTCTTGATGATTGCCAAGATGAGTCCTTCTGAGTTTCGTAACAGGTAATGGCCTTCATTTTCTTTATATTCAATCATAGCAATTCGACCATTCTTTTGGATCTCATAGTTGGGTGTGATCATCCTTCTTCTCATATTGATACATGTATTCAAGTTAGAAAAGGGATTTGCAGTTCTTAGTTTTGACAAATAAGCTTGTTCTGCATCCCTTATCTTCCTCATTCGGGTTATCCTTCTTGTTCTTTCATGCTTGCTAATCTCCCATTTCTTCCTTTGACTTAGTATAGGAAAACCCTTCTCAGCTTCAGACTTCAAATAATTTGATAGATCATTTTGCTGGCTGCCGGCCAATTTTTTGCTATCATGGTAGTTATACAAAGTGAGATTGGCCATTTTCTCCAGTTGTTCTCTTGTGTACTTAGCAAAATCATCTCTGAATATTATATCTTTCAATTTTCTACTTTGCATAATCACCTTTAAAGACTCATAGACTAAGTCAAAGTAGAGATTTCTTGGAAGATCCACATTGGATTGCAGTCTTGCTTCTCTTTGGGATCCAGCTCTACTTGACTCTCCTCTGCCTGTTGATATGCGCTGCCTTGATATAGGAGGCCTAAATGGGATAGACTTCATAGGTTTGCTAGGCCTAGCTATAGCAAAAGCTTTCATATACATTGATTCAATTAATTCAGCAGGATAGTTGACCAGATCAACAAACTTTTCACCTGCATCTTTGCACAGTTTAATAATCATATTAACTACCTTTGGATTGTTCATCAGTCCTGCAAATACAAATCTACCATCAACAAAACTTCTGGGGTTTTCACCCTCCAACAAGACTTTCTCCCACTCAACCTTTTGCACGTAAAATAATTCTTTCAACTCATACTTATCCAGTGCATCAAAGGCATTCTCATTCATTCCCTTCTGGTTTACCATTATACCCCTAAGAATTCGAATAATTTCTGCATTTTCCCAAGGAACAATAGGTTCATCAACTGGTTCAGGTTTCACTTTCATTGGGATTGGGGTTTCATCAGTTTCAGCTCTTTTTGTTTCTTTTTTAGCCTCTTGTTTCTTCCTCAGAGTCATTAATTTTCTCTTCTTTTTGGGAGGCTCAGACTGTTCTTCCCTTGACTGTCGTTTAGATGACTCAGGTAGCATTCTCTCAATCTTATCAGTCAGTTCAGCATCTCTTGCAAGTTGTTCATTTTATTTTCTCTAAACATCTTCTCTTGTTGTGTTGTAGAGTTTTTCAAGATCATCAAATTTGAAATTGGTCAAGTATTTTTCAGAGAAATTGTGTTTTCTCAGATAATATTTGAATTTTAGATTGTCCCTATTCTTCTTTTCCATTCTTTTCTTTTCTTCCCTTTCTTCATTCTGAATTTTCTTTGTCAAATAATCAAACTCCTTCTCTACCATCTCTTTTGTAGTTGAATCTACAACATACGGAGTTCTTCCATGTTCAATCAAGAATCTGCATTTTCCTCCATATTTTTTATAGATTTTCTCAAGCCTTTCCTTTTCATTTGCAGCTTTCAACTTAACTCTTTCAAATTCACCTACTTTCTCAGCATCTTTGGTTTTGTTATAGAAATCACGAAGTTGCTCAAAATTGAAGTAGCTTAACTCTTCTGTAGAATAGTTGTGCAATATTAGATACTCTTTGAATCTTTCAATTTCTCTATTTTTCTTTTCAATAAATTTCTTCTCATTCTCCTTGTCCAACTTGTTTTGCAACTCCTCATCAGTCAGAGAAACTAGTTCTTCAAGCTTGAATCCATGACACATCAATTTGATTACCAAGGGATTTATCCTTTTAGCTTCAACCCAACTCTTCTTAATGTTTTCCCTTTGATCTTTAGTCATTGTTTCTTGTGGGGACACAACATTAGCATTTTTATCCACTTTACCCTGATCATCAACATAATTGTCATCTTCATATTCGTCTTCCTCTTCAGTTGATTCATTCAAAGCATCAATTTTTGGTTCATCATCAGTTGGGATATCAGGAATTGGAACATTTGGCACTCCTTCCACTACTTCCTCGGGCCTTAGTGTTTCAATGTCTCTATTGTTGGGTTTTAGAAAGATTACCAAAGTCTAAAATAACCAATTATTAAAGAAAACCCAGCGGAAGATATTAGATTTAAATCTTGTTTTTACCAAACACATAAACCCGTTTATGTATAACCCAATCCAGGATCCATATATGATTATCAAGCTAAAACACAACCATAGGGTGTTTAACATACATACCTTTCAAGAACGAGAATGAGAGGGATGAATGAGTTGAATGGCTTAGAATCCAAAGGAGGAATCCTAAAGCTTGTATACCCAACAAGCTAATCAACAAACACCAAGTTGCTAGGTACTTACACTTTCTTGAACTCTTCTTGTTCTTCCCTTGTTTTCTCGGCCGAGAGGAGGAAGAGAGAACTCTTGTGTGTGTGTGTGAGAGAAAATGCAAGAAGTAATGTACCAATTAATCATTTTGCATGTTATGGGAAATAACAAGATGAAAGAGGAGAGAGAGAGAGAGAGGTGGCCAACCCCATGGGGCTTTTCCCCCCAAAACCCTTTTCAATTTTGTTTTATTTCCTTATACACGTTTCGTTACTTATCGAATAAATAACGTCTCTCGTAAATTATCCATATAATTTATTTTACACACGTGGTAAATATTTAGAAAACCCAATTTCCAAATATAATAAGTGTTGATAATTATTACTTAAATCATATCTAATAATAAATATCGTGGTATTTATCTAGCTTGTTATTGGGTATGACCCGGCTTGGATCAATACGTACTATCCACATTAACTCTAATATGTGTCCTGGGCAGATCAATTCCAACAATCTCCCACTTGCACAAGATTCATAGAAGATTGATGCGAATAGCAAATACCGCCTAACAACGGTTTACTATCCCTAATATGCATGACGAAGTTCCATTCAATAACACCATCCCTTTAAAGTCCCATACTTGAAAATGATTTAGGTGAAACAATCATTTATCCTTTTTCCACAAATGTCATGTTAAATCCAGAGACACAGAGTGATCATTCTCTGTTGATCTAACTTATCTGGCCTTAGACATTTAACTCTCAACGAATAAGAGGGACAAATCCCCTATTGACTACATACGTCTCTCACTATCACCTTGTACTATACTTGAGCTTAGCCTTATGTACTGACATATTTCAGAGCAGCGAAGAACTAAGTCAAAGTATAATAGTCGATGATTATCAAGAACCAATATGTATCTCAGGTCGGAGGATACTATGATGTTCGCCTTTACTCAAATTTACTTATAATCACAAATCACAAGGATTCCATATAGTAAAGTTAAGGGCGGGTCAATCCAATTTTTATCCCATAAATATGTATGAACCTTGGCAGCAACCTTTTGCTATATTCATTCCTCATGAATATCTACTAATCCAAGTTCATAATAGTCTTACTTTCATATTTGTTCCCACAACTATGATCGACTACGGACGTTTAGAATAATTCAAAATTTTCATGGATTGAAACATACTAAAAGGGAACATAACTCAAGAACATGACCAAAACCAAAATCATATAATTGAGTTAAATAAAATTGTTCCAATATCCAAATACAAAATTTTGATCAAATCCAATCACTAGAATATCGAAGTCCTAAGGCGCAAGTATGACCCTCACGCTTCGGCCCTTCAAGGAGTTTCGTGAGTGGGTCCGCAATGTTTTGATCAGTGTGACCTTTGCGAATACATATTTTTCCCTTTTCAACTTCATCCCTTATGTAGTTGAATCTCCGCTCAATGTGCCTAGTCTTTTGATGTGCACAGGATTCCTTGATTTGAGCAATCGCACCCTTGTTGTCACAAAAGATTTCTAGAGGGTCCTGAATGGTACGGACTACCCCTAGATCGGCAATGAACTTTCTAATCCATGCAGCTTCTTGAGCTGCCAAGGAGGCGGCGATGTATACAGATTCAGTGGTGGACAAGGCTACCACGTCTTGTTTTGCGCTCTTCCAGGAGACAACACCACCATTGAGAACGAAAACATATCCCGATTGTGATCGAAAATCATCTCGATCAGTTTGGAAAATCGTTTCAGTGTAACCTTTTACAACGAGTTCTTCCTCACCAGAGCCATATACAAGAAACATATCCTTAGTCCTCCTAAGGTATTTCAATATGCTCTTAACAGCCATCCAATGGCTAGTTCCCGGTTTTTGTTGGTATCTACTTGTCATGCTCAAAGCGCATGACACATCCGGTTTAGTGCAAATCATGGCATACATGATGGATCCTATAGCAGATGCATATGGGATTCCACTCATTTTGTCTTGCTCATCCTTTGAGCTTGGACATTGAGAAGTACTCAACATCGTTCCTCTTTGAATAGGTACAAAACCTTTCTTAGAGTTTTACATCTTTAACCTTTTCAAGATTTTGTCAATGTATGCACTTTGATTTAAACCTATCAACCGCCTTGATCTATCCCTATAGATCCTTATTCCCAGAATATAGGCGGCTTCACCAAGATCCTTTATGGAAAAGAAACTTCCAAGCCAGGCTTTTACACCCTCCAAGGTTGGAATGTCATTTCCAAATAACAATATGTCATCGACATATAATACCAGAAAGGTAACGATGCTCCCACTAGCTTTCTTATACACACAAGCTTCATCAGCGTTTTTGATGAATCCAAATTTCTTGACTTCATCATCAAAACGGCGATTCCAACTCTTAGATGCTTTTTTCAATCTATAGATTGATTTCTTTAACTTGCATACTTTACTAGGATGTTGTGGATCGACAAAACCTTCAGGCTGAACCATATAGACATCTTCCTCAAGATGGCTATTTAGAAAAGCAGTTTTGACATCCATTTGTCATATCTCATAGTCATAATATGTGGCTATGGCAAACAATATCCTTATAGACTTTAGCATCGCCACAGGCGAGAAAGTTTCATCATAGTCAACCCCTTGAGTTTGAGTGAAACCCTTTGCTACAAGTCTAGCTTTGTAAGTATCCAAGTTTCCATGCATATCAGTTTTCTTCTTGAAAACCCACTTACTTCCAACCAGTTTGGAATTTAGAGGTGGAGCAACCAAGTCCCAGACTAGGTTATCATGCATGGATTGCATCTCAACATTCATGGCTTCCAGCCATTTGTGACAATCAGATTGTGATATTGCATCTCGGTATGTGGTTGGTTCATCCGAATCTACAACATAGTATCCATCCATGAAAAATCTATATCTCTTAGGTGGGGTGCTAATTCTACCAGATTTGCGAATGTTTTGTGTGTTTTGATCAACCATTTGATCATCATGCTTGTGGTTCTCGATCCTCCTCGAGTTCCACAGTTCTGTCAGTTCCTTCCATAAGGAACCTTCTTTCCAAGAACTTTGCCTTTCGAGCTATAAACACTTTATGCTCGCTTGGATTGTAGAAATAATATCCCATCGAATCTGTGGGATATCCTACAAATATACACTTAGTGGATCGGCATTCGAGTTTGTCAGGAGTGTAGATCTTAACATAAGCCTCACATCCCCATACCTTTAAATATAATAATGATGGAGCCTTTCCATGACATATTTCAAAAGGTGTCCTATCCACTTTCTTGGTTGGTGCCATATTTAAAATACGAGCTGCGGAGATCACAGCGAAACCCCAAAATGATAGAGGTAACGAGCTTCTAGCCATCATGGATCGAACCATATCCAATAAAGTTCGATTCCTCCTCTTAGACACACCATTATGTTGTGGTGTTCCAGGTGGAGTAAGTTGTGAGACAATCCCACAACTCCTAAGATGTTCTAGAAATGCATCATTTACGTATTCACCTCCTCTATCGGAAAGTAGTACTTTGATTGTCCTGTTGAGTTGATTTTGTACTTCAATTTGGAAGACTTTGAACATTTCAAAGGCCTCATTTTTGTGTCTTAACAAGAACACATACCCATAGCGACTAAAATCGTCGGTAAAGGTAATGAAGTATCTTTCACCTTTTCTTGTCATTGTCCTAAAAGGTCCACATACATCCGAATGTATGATGCCTAATAAGTCTTTCGCCCTTTCATTAGTTCCACTAAAGGGTTCCTTGGTCATTTTTCCCAATAAACAAGATTCACATTCATCAAATGAATCAACATTTGATTTCAAAAGGCCATTCTTTCGAAGTGTATGAATGCGATTTTTCTTTATATGACCAAGACGACAATGCCAAAGAAAAGTATTACTCAAATCCATTTTGAGTCTTTTGGTGTTAGCTTGGCACAACGAGTTAGAAATGTATGAGTCATCATGAATTAATTCATAAATGCCATTAAACGGCATTGCTTTAAAATAAAAGTCATTATCCATGAAAACTTAAATACCATTGTCAACAAACTTAAAATCATAACCAGATTGTCTTAATACAGAAACAGAGATAATATTCCTAGTCAAACCAGGGGAATATAGAATGTTTTTCAAAACAATTTCCAAATCATTTGGAATCTTTAAAACATAATCTCCTCGGGATTGGACGTCAACTTTTGCTCCATTGCCCATGAAGAGACTTATATCCCCTTTCTTCATATCATTTCTTCGTTTGAACCCCTGTAATGAATTGCAGATGTGAGTTCCACATCTGGTATCCAATACCCATGTGTTAGAATAAATAATATTAAGATCAATATGGATAATGAAAGTTGTACCTGAGGTTTGCCCCGCATCCCTCTTAGCTTTCAACTCTTTGATATAGGTCGGACAATTTCTCATCCAGTTACCAATCTCACCACAACCAAAGCACGGATACTCAGCGCTAACCTTTAGCTTCTTTGGTTTTGGTTCCGCTTTTGCCTTTCCCTTGAACCCTTTCTTGACTTGCCCTTTACCCATAGCAACCTTTGCCTTGGGTTCAGGGTGATGCCTCTTCTTAGAGCCACCCTCATTGATCACAAGAACGGGTAAAACCTTTATACCCATGCCGGCTTCGGCTGTCTTAAGCATTGCGTGAAGCTCACCAATGCTTTTGTCCCATCCGTTCATGTTGTAGTTCATGACGAATGTCTCAAACCTTTTAGTTAGGCTGTTCAGGATCAAATCCGTGGCTAACTCTTTTGAGACAGGACAGTTAAGGCGTTCAAGCCGATCAATGTGGCTTTTCATCTTAAGCACATAAGATGATACAGATTGGGTTTCTTCCATATGACATGCATGAAGCGCTCGAACCGTTTCGAAACGTTCAACCCTAGCTTGAGTAAGGAACATTTCCTTAAGCTGGGTAATCTTGTCATACGCCCCATGATTCTCGAAATCCTTTTGGATATCGGGAATCATTGTTCCCAACATGAGGCAAGAAACTTGCACCGAATCCTCGGTGTATTTGAGCCAATCTGCATAGGCATCCAAGTTATTGACATCGGGTTCATCGGGAATAGGGTCGTCTAAAATGTAAGACTTCTTTTCTTGCTTGAGAACAATTCTCAAGTTTCGATACCTGTCCATGAAGTTATTATAGTTTAGACGATCCTTTTCCAGAATGGATCTCAGTGATAAGTTATGCACAGGTGGGATAATTGCGTTTGGTGCGTTGTTTGCGGCCATCTATAAAAGAGTTTAACGAAGTTCAATTTAGTATTTTCGATATCAATAAAATTTTAGTCTTTAATACCCTTTAATGTCTCCAAGACAATTATTGATTAAAATCTAGAACCCAACGTTTCATTCAAAAAGTAGTTAGGTGACCTTTATCCTACTATTCGAATCAACAAGGTAGTCAACGTTTGACGACTGCAACCCTTTGCAACTTCTAGTTTTCTGGGATCGGTTAAACATCATATGTTTAGTTGGTATGTTTAATCCCATCAACACCTTTGAATGCCATGTTAAGGTGACCCTATAGTCATTGTTTCCAAATTAAGTCGTCCTACTTACACACACGTGTGTGTTTACTCATACAGGTGGTTAGGTGACCCTAATGCCAAAAGTATTTGTAAAACCACCTTAAGATCACAAGTTTTCTTAAAAGTGCTTAGGTGACCCTAACTTACTATCAAGTCTACGAGTGACATAAGTGTCATGTAAAAGGATGGTGTTTAACTTGTTTTTAAAAGGGATTTTAGTTTTCAAAATTCTAGATTGGAAAACTATATATTGTACCTTTCATTTGCATGCATTCAAATGTATAGTACCTTTGAAAAACCAATTTCAAATTCCTTTTAATAAAACCCATTTTATTGTGAAATCATTAATAGTTAATAAAACCAATTTTATAACTTAATAATTTCAAAGGAATCACTTTTATGCTAGTTTTCGAATTTAATTGTTAACATCCATACAAGATAAAACAATAAAACTAAAACAACCAAACAAGCATAAAATACAAATACATGTTCATAACCATAGCCGCCTAGATAGACAACACTTGTTGACCGAAACAAGTGGGTCATAAGGTCTCTCCAAAGGGACGAGCATGACACAAGGCATAAGATGGTGAACTCCCACTTGAATCGGCATCCAAATGCTTCAAGCGTTCACTTCTCATTGTGATCCATCTTCTTTAATTGGGGTTGATCCAAGAATGTGGTAGTTGCATCTTCTTTTACAAAATATATCCTAATACATTTTGTCTAGAAAAAAAATACAACTATTCTACTTATTATTACAAACCATTTGAAAAATAAATAGATTACAACCCGAATAAAGAATATTACATCCAAATGTATAAATCACAAACGATAATTCTTCAATATACACAAGGTCATGGCTAGGTAATAAACATCCACACAAACATGTCAACCTTTGACCAGGAAGGTCAACCCTTGACCAGAATGGTTCCCCTTAAACTTGGTTCTCGGCCTAAAACAGAGAACACATAGTTCTCGGCCAGAAGACCAAAGCTTCAGAGTTTTCGGCCCGGAAGCTTTGGTTCACCGAGAACCTATTGTTCTCGGTCAAAACAGAGAACCTCTTGTTCTCGGTCAACACCGAGAACCATGATTCAACATCATGAGTTCTCGGTCCAACCGAGAACGTGTTTTTGGTCAACCGAGAACAAGAGTTCTCGGCCAGACCGAAAACCCGGGTATTTGGTGATTTCGGCTAGACCGTAAACCTTTGGTTTCCAACCAAGAGTTTTCGGCCAGAGCTGAAAACAACCTAGAATCTGTCCGAACAAGATTTGGTAACCAAATGACCATTTTTCCAGATTTTACCGCATGCATGTATGTAACTTGGAAAAAGAAGTGGTAACCAATATGCCTAAATTTCTCGGCCAAAATAGTAAATAATACCATCAAACCCGAGCACTTTAGAACCCATTTTGAAGCATGTAATCGTATAAGCGGCTCTTGATGCCATTGTTGGGTTTTAGCAAGATTACCAAAGTCTAAAATAACCAATTATTAAAGAAAACGCAGCGGAAGATATTAGATTTAAATCTTTTTTGGGTAAAGGGATTCACCCGGTTAAATGCATTCCACACAAACCCGTTTATGTATAACCCAATCCAGGATCCATATACGATTATCAAGCTATCAAAACACAACCATAGGGTGTTTAACATACATACCTTTCAAGAACGAAAATGAGAGGGATGAATGAGTTGAATGGCTTAGAATCCAAAGGAGGAATCATCAAACTTGTATACCAGACAAGCTAATCAACAAACACCAAGTTGCTAGGGATCTTACACTTGCTTGAACTCTTCTTGTTCTTCCCTTGTTTTCTCGGCCGATAGGAGGAAGAGAGAAAGGGAGAGAACTCTTGTGTGTGTGAGAGAGAAAATGAAAGAAGTAAATGTACCAATTAATCATCTTGCATGTTAGGGGAAATAACAAAATGAAAGAGGAGAGAGAGAGAGAGGTGGCCGGCCCCATGGGGCTTTTCCCCCAAAACCCTTTTCAATTTTGTTTTATTTCCTTATACACGTTTCGTTACTTATCGAATAAATAACGTCTCTCGTAAATTATCCATATAATTTATTTTACACAGAAACGCAAATATTTAGAAAACCCAATTTCTAAATATAATAAGTGTTGATAATTATAACTTAAATCATATCTAATAATAAATATCGTGGCGTTTGTCTAGCTTGTTATTGGGTATGACCCGACTTGGATCAATACGTACTAGCCACATCAACTCTAATATATGTCTTGGGTAGATCAATTCCAACATCTATCACTTCTTGATCCTCAGCCTCATCTTCATCAATCATTTTGTTAACATTTGCTTGATCAAATAGAGCTTCCTGTTCTGCCAATTCTTCAGGATTCAAGGTCTAGGCAATAATTTCCCTTTCTCTTGTTTTTCTCACAACATTTTCAAATTCTTTCCTGGCAGCAGCAGCAACTTCATCTTCTTCCACATTTATCCTTTCTTTAACAAGATCTGCCCTAACAGGCTCTTCTTCATAGAATTTTGCTTTTCGTTTATCCAATCTTCTTTTCAATTCTTCTTCAGTTTCAGAGACAAATTCAACAATTTTTTTTGTCCAACTGATCCATCTCTTCATCATGCTCTACCCTCTTGGAGCTTTCAGGTTGTTCAACTTCAGGTTCGTTTAGTGTAGGCTCCTCAGTACCAACATTATCATTAATAATCACATCATTTTGTCCTTTAGTCAACATATCAGTGGCCACATCAGTGGTAACCATATTTGCATCAATAATCATCATTTCATCACCGACCTCAGTCTCCTTCTCCCCTCTTCCCTCATCCTCATCCCTATTCAACACATTCAGAATTTCAGATCAGCATCATAGTTCTGTTGAGCTTCTTCAGACTTATCAGCTTCATAGTCCTCTTCTGATATCAGTCTTTCACTACTTTCTTCAGAGGCTTTATATGCATTTATTAAAGAAGTCAGACCATCTAAGATTGACATCACACCACTATCTGTCATCACAACCTCGTTAGTACCAGTAGCACTGGTTGGTGCACTAACATTCACAATCACATTATCAGCAACATCAGTTGGTACAATGATATTCTCCCCTTGTTTTGGGGCAGCTGAGGTCTTCTCAACCTCCTGCTCCACGGTTTGAATTCTTGAATTGGCTAGGGCCAACTGAGCTTTTAGTTCATCATTCTCATTCTTCAATTCAGCATTTTCACCTCTCAGTCTTACTGCTTCAATTATTAGATCAAAATTTATCTTGTAAATATTGGCAATATTGGGAGTTGTAGTAGAAGGTGAGATGTTAAATGGTTCGGGTAAAGGATTTGAGGTTTGTGTCCGGGGTTGGGTTTGGGATTGGGTTTCTGGTTGGTGTTGGGTTTCAGGTTGGGGTTGGGTTAGGATGGGCATGTGAGTGGGTGGTGATTGAGGAATTTGGTCATTTAATGGTGGAGAAGAATGTGGTATTTGTGGTGGATTTTGGTGTAAGTTTATTTGTGAGGTTTGGCTTAAGGCTGGTGGTGGTGAGTTTGGTGGTGATTGGGTGGTTTGGGTAATTGGTGATGGTGGGTAGGGTGGTGTTTGTGGTGGTGAGGCCAGGGGTGTGTTTGGTGGTGTTGGAACAATTTGAAACTCCCCCTGATGTTGTAAATTATCATCAAAATTGGCATCTCCCACTTCTGCAAAACCAGCATCAACATCATCTCTCCTCTCATTATTCCCATCATTACCATCATCACCATCACTTCCAGCATCTCCATCATTATCTCCATCATTTCTATCATCATCATCATTGCCATCATCATTCACATTCTCATCACATCCATCATTATCAGAGTCATCATCTTCATTATTCACATTCTCTACAACATTTCCTCTTCAGCTAATAACTCATGTAAATGAGGAATTTGGATATTATCAACCATTAGCCATGTTAAATCTTCATGTACAATATTCGGATCGAATCTGTTGGTACTACTTGACAATGAAATTCTCTTGAAAGTATCCGGATTTTGCAATGAATGTGTGATTCCAGTAACAGGAAAATCTTCCAAAACCTGGTTGAAAATGATTTGTAAGAATCTGGGATATTGCAAGAATCTATCATGTTATGTCTTCTTCAAGTTGTTCACCAATCCCTCAAAAATCATCTTCGAAAAATTGAAAGGATATCTGAATAGGACAGCAACTGTAGCATTAGCCAGATCTCGACTCATAAGAGTCCATGATCCCTTTCGAGAGGCAAAACCCTGAATGTTGTGATGAATCACAAATCGATATAACAAGGGGAACATTCCTTAATGGGAATTGTCCTTCATGAGCAGTCCCCTGATAACTCATCATTTGACTAAATATTCTGAGGAGTTGAACAGTTGTCAAATGAAGTGAATCTGGGTTATCATCAATCAATCGCAAGCATCCTCTAATTACTTGTTCATCTATGCGAATTTCTTGATTCGCAACCGTGGCTTCAATCCTTTTTCCGTTGATATCGTCATACAACCTTGCTGATCCCAAAACTCAAGGGAATGATTTCGGTAGATCGTTGGATATCCAGTCAAATCAAAGTTAATGTTGGATTGTTGCAGCCATCTGATCATCATAGCAACCTCTTCTTTTGACGGAATCACTTGCAACAAGGCACACATGTTGTGCTTGTGCTAAAAAACATATCTTGGTAGGTTATCATCCGCTATTTCTGAAAAACATAATCAAACACATTCAAAGAATAAATTAGTCATAAAGTTCACAACTTTAACTAATTTCAAGTTATAATTTTGAAGAAGAAAGAAATAAATATCATTAAGAACCTGTTCTTCGACAAGTTTATAATCTACACATAAAACAGAGATTTTAGTGAACATGAATAATCAGGGCCTATTATCACATAACCGTGATCGGAAAACAGTTAATTAATGCTTATCGAGTCGGATTATGAGGGCTGATAAATTAGGGTTAGGAATAATGATGAATGCGATAAGTCGGTTAGGTTCTTAGAGAGCAATCAGTGGAAGGAGAGAGAGAGAGAGAGAGAAAATAATGTTGAAAAACTTCTCTCACTCCCTCTTATATACCTTTTGAAAGTGGGTTTTAAATGCATTTTGTCGGTTAGTGAGTTAATAGTTGTCATATTATAATCTTATCCAATAAAAGTATTAACACCTAAAAACCTTACCCGATAAAAGTAGAGTATCAAACCTTGCCCGAAAATGTTCATTTTAGACTAGACAAGGAATTCCCGGTCCCTTCCACATACAAGGCTTACTCGATTTAGTCAGTTAAGAATTATTAAAAGTAAATTTAAATTAAATGAAGAAAGCCTATTGAAATACAATATTTCTTGAGAACTGAATCACAAGATTGATAATCAAGTATAAAATATCAAGTAGGCAACCTTGCTAGGAATCAGTTAAGATACCCAAATAAATCTCAAACATACTTATAATTTCTAACCTTACCCAAATAACTTAGTCTAGCACATAACTTACCCGAATAACTTAGCCTATCGCAAACCTTACCCGAAATTTATCCATAATACTCAATTGAGTATACTTTGATGCAGAGTATGCCCGAAAACCTTCAAGAAATACAAAGTGTGCTAGGAATGGATTCCCAACACAAAGTGTACTCGGAAAGTCAAGTTGAAATTACCAAATATATTAAGGGAACTTTTGAGAAATCAAAGTGTGCTCGAAATATAAAGTGTGCCTGGGAAACAAAGTTTACCCAAAAACACTTGTAATTTCAAAGAATCATAATCACAAAAACACATAGCTTGCTAGAAATGAATTTAAACACTAAAGCAAACACCTAAGTGTGCAATAAAGATCAAAGACATTAAAAGCTTGCTAGAATATAACACTAAATCACAAATCTTGCTAGAATATCACATTCAATCATAAACAATCAGGCTTTCCCGGAAGGTAACTAGAGTAGCAAATTCTACCCGAAAAGTATCAAGTACTTCAAAGCATGCCCGAAATCACTAAACTTAGACAAAAACATCTAAGTGTACCCGGAAAGGTTATAAAGCATCAAACCTTACCCGCAATTACATAATCAACCTTTTGCAGGTAAAATGCAACACTTTTTTCTTTAAACACAATATCAGTTATCTTTGTCATTGAAAACTTATTTTTTAAGAGAAAATGGTGCATTTAGAGATCAAATTTCAGTTATGATTCTTTTCAAAACAATTTCGTTTCTTTTGCTGAAAATATATCAATAATGGGATCATATTGACTAAGTAGCTTTCTCAATACTTCATTCTCAGCATTATTATGACAACATAGACAGGTTAATAGCAGGTCTAGACTTAACATGAATTTCATTTCTTTGGTAATATTATTAAGTTTCAATTAATAAGCATAATTCTCAATGGATCACACATGTTGTTTTCTGATGCTCCTTATCTATTCTCAAGGCTTATTTGGCTTTCTCCAGATCACCCCAATTTGACTTTGACCCCCTGGATTTGGTCAAAATTACAATGACAGAACAAATTTTAGAAAATTTCTTAAGTTTATCTTATCAAATTTACAAACATACGTAAGGTTGAACGTTGGACTTACAGGCCACGCAAGTCGGACTTATAGGCCTTTCATTCGGAATGTTAAAAGGACTTATATGATTGCCTCCACCCCTGTAGTTCTATAATTAACCCTCATGTTTGCATTTTCTTTACAAACAAAATTTTGTGAACATAAATCAACTTTTGGTTGATAAATATTGTAAAATCATGTTGTTCACAGTTTTTCTTTGTCATTCCTTTAAATCAGACATTTCATTTTGGTGACCAAATACCAACAGGATTGTGTATGACTGGATAATCACTTTTCTGCCTATCATTTGGAAAGATTTATATAGGAACATGCATAGACAACAATGTAACTCCACATAAGACATAGCAGTTTCTTTATGTTTATAGCACTTTAGATTTTACACATCATGAGAAAGCAACCATACATGTTAATGACTCTAATAAGTGTCCTTTTAGCCTATTAAACCCATATGATTGGCTAAGTAGTCAATGTACTATCATTTCCCAGATTAAAACAGTTTTAAATTCAGACACCCCAATTTCTCTCATTTGTCAGGTAAATGGCTATCCTGTTTGACTACAAGTGGTCAACAGGACCAAATATATATGTTAGTACATGTCCTTTCAAAGCAGAGTTATTGACATAGTTTTTAGTGAAAGAATAGAAAACAAGTTACAATTACCCCAAATGCTTTCAGCTTTCCAGGTTAATGGCTATCCTATCAATCTAAAAACAGATGACAGGACCAACATATACAATTATATGCCCAACCAACTTAAGCAAATGACATAATTTTCAGCAGATGTAACTCTTTGAGACTTTTCATTGAAAATCCTTTTAAGCTTCTACAAAGCTTTGAACTGAATAGTATTATCATATCTCAACACCATTAACAACTTGCTCTGTGTTATCAAAATAGTTTTGTTCAAAAAGTTTTTCTTTGCAGTTTCAATTTAGCATAACATTTTGACATGAAAACACATTTTGACACAAAACAAGCATAACATAATCAAATCCTGATCATAAATGACATCATTAAATCAAGCAGACTTCACACACTTCATAGTCTAACAAATCCTATCAACATCATCAGATCAGATTAGATACATAATCAAACAATTAATCATGACATCAGATAAGCATATAATCAGTTTTGGCAATCCAAACTACTTATCATGACATCCTAACAGTCAACTGATGATGCCTAATTAACACAGATAATCACTGAAGCACATATAAGTTAGAAACAAAGAGTATTATATTCAAGCACATTCACACAACATTCAATTTGTGGAACCTCTATCAATATAATCAATTAGCCAGTAGAGGCACACAACAAGCATATATCCTCAATCAGACCTCATCAGAGTTGGTCATCCCCAGGGCTTTCAAAAGAAAGTTAAAAACCTGGTTCTGTCAAGTGGTTTGGTGAATAGGTCAGCCAAGTTATCACTTGTATCAACTCTTTTCATCTCAATCAAACCTTTTTCGCTACAATCTCTTATGAATGATGTCTAATTTCAGTGTGCTTAGTCTTAGAATGTTGGACTGGATTTCTTAACAGTAAAATATGCAGCAGTATTATCAATAAAAATAGGGGTATTCAGAAAATTCAAACCATAGTCTAGCATTTGTATCTGAATACAAAGAACTTGTGCACAGCAAGCAGATGGAGCAATGTATTCAGCTTCTGCAGTAGATATTGACACAGTGGTCTGCTTCTTACATTGCCATGACACTAGCCTGTCTCCCAAGAATTGGCATCCACCGGAGGTTGACTTCCTACTCATGTTGCAGCCATCATAATCACTATCTGCGTAGGCAATCAAATCAAAAGATTGGTTCTTTGGATACATAATCCCCAAGTCTGGTCTTCCCTTCAAATATCTAAAAATTCTCTTGACTGCATTCATGTGAGAAACTTTTGGACTTGAGTGGAATCTTGCACAGACACAAACAACATACATAATGTCAGGTCTTGTAGCAGTTAGGTACATCAGGGATCCAATTTTGGCTCTATATTCATGTTCATCCACAGGCTCCCCCTTTTCATCAGCTATCATCTTTTCCTTTGTGTCCATTGGAGTTGAAGCTGTTTTGTATTCATGACACTTGAACTTATTAAAAATGTCCTGCACATATTTAGTCTGGTAGATGAAAATCCCTTCAGCTCTCTGTTGAACTTGCAGTCCAAGAAAGAAGTTCATTTCTCCCATAGAGCTCATATTGTATTTGGATTTCATCACCCCTTCAAACTCCATACACATTTGTTCATTGGTTGATCCAACACATAGGCTTGTAACAACAGCAAATTTGATCCCTTACTTTTGTAGAAGACTGTCTTGTCAATGGCTCCCCTTTGGAAACCATTTTCAAGAAGATGGTTTGACAGCTCATCATACCATGCTCTAGGAGCTTGATGCAATCCATACAAGGCTTTGTTTAACTTATATACCATGTTTTGATACACAGGACCCTCAAAACCTGGTGGTTGAGCAACATACACCTCTTCATTAATCTTTCTATTTAGGAATGCAAACTTGACATCAAGCTGCAATACCCTAATGTTCTTTGAGGCAACATATGCAAGAAAGATCGTGATAGCCTCAAGTATTGCAACTGGTGCAAAGACTTCCTCAAAGTCTATTCCTTCCTCCTGAAGGCATCCCAATGCCATAAGCCTAGCTTTATTCTTAATCACTATGCCCATTTCATCCCTTTTGTTTCTAATAACCCATTTTGTTTCAATTGCATACCTGTTTCTTGGCCTGTCAACAAGATCCCAAACATGTAGATCTATGAACTGTGCCAACTCTCTTCCATAGCTTCTACCCAACTATTGTCCTTTAGAGCTTGAACAATGTTCTTGGGTTCTATTTGGGATAGAAAGCAGGAGTACAAACAGATGTTTGCAGATTTAGAATGACTTCTTGTAACTCTTTCATGTATATCACCAATGATGTTTTCAGAAGGATGATTCTTTTCAACATAAGGGGTTTGAACTATCACATCAGCAGACATATTTGTGTTAAGATTTGATTCATTGAGATCTGGTTCCTCAATGATCAATTCTGTTTCAGCATCATGAAACTCTGGTGCTTCCTCATTATTTTGTCTTGAGGTAGATGCACCATTGTTTTCCATATTCAATCTTTCAAAGAGATCTTGAAATATTGCAGTTGATACAGCTTCCTCTTCACTTGTTTGGTTGCTTGGGTTTCCCTCATTCTGAACTTGATCATTTTTCACTTCTTGATTGTCTTGAATGATATCTGTATGATCTTGTTCTGGACTGTGGTTGTTCTCTTGATCATTGTCTTGAACTTGTTCAACAATTTCACTTGAGGGACCCTTTATAAATGTATATTCCTTTTCTTTACTGACAACCTTCGTCCACAACTTTTACAAGTCCAATGTTTTCCCACTTTTCTCTTCAATCACACTGGTCTTGTAGAAAGAATCATCAAAGTCTTCAGGATAAATCTTGAATGACTTGATCAATTTTTCGAGGTCAAACAGCCATGCTGCACCATCAATTGTATTGAACTGATTTTCATTAAAAATTATGTCAGATGATTCAATTACACTCAAATGGTCTTTCTCATATACCCTATAGGCTTTTGAGTGTGTAGAATATCCAACAAAGAAGCAATCCAAGGATTTAGCTTGATACTTGTTTAAATAGTCCTTGGTGTTCAAAAGTGAACATTTGCATCCAAAAGGCTTGGGAAACTTGATGTAGGGTTTTCTGTTAAAGAATATTTCATATGGTGTCTTGTTGTGTCTTTTGTTTAGAAGTACCTTGTTCTAAACATAGCAGGCAGTATTTATTGCTTCTGCCCAAAATGTAACTGGTAGGTTAGCATCTGCTATCATGGTTCTTGCAGCTTCAATGAGTGTCATGTTTCTTCTTTCTGTAACACCATTCTGTTCAGGAGTTCTAGTAGCTGAGAATTGCTGTAGTATTCCCTTTTCTGCACAAAATTCTTCAATCACTCCATTTTTGAACTCAGTACCATTGTCACTTCTCATCACTTTAACCCTCTTATCAAGTTGATTCTCGATCCTTGTCACACAGCCCTTAATCAACTCTGCAGTCTCATCTTTTGTACTCAGAAAATAAACCCAAGTATATCTTGAATAATCATCAATGATCACTAGACAGTATCTTTTCTTTCCTATACTTGGTACACTTATAGGACCAAAAAGATCCATGTGAAGTAGTTCAAGCACTTGATCAATTGAATTGATGAGTTTTGTCTTATGAGTTGACTTGTGTTGCTTGCCTTTCTGACATGATATATAATTATCATCCAAGTTGAACTCCCTTGTAGGTAAACCAATTACATGCTCACCCTTCACAAGTTTGTTCATGTTCTTCAAATTCACATGACACAATTTCCTATGCCACAATTTTGACTCATTTTCAGTGGCTTTGGAAACAAAACATGTACCACCTCTTGAAACAGCTTCTTTCATGTTGAGCTCATACAAGTTGCCATTTCTTGGTGCCATCATCATAATCATGTCAGGTGGGATCACAAATTCAGGTCTTAAAATGAAACAATGTGAGTCATCAAAACCAACTATATAACCTTTATCACACATCTGAGATATGCTCAACAGGTTATATTGCAGTCCTTCAACGTAGAACACATTGTCAAATGAGACTTTTCAATTTGTTAAAAATCCCTTTCCAACTATCTTTCCCCCATTCTCATCACTGCCAAATGCCACAGGACCTTCGAACTTCTCTTCATAACTAACAAGTGACCTCTTATCACAAGTCATGTGCCATGAACATCCATTGTCCATATACCACACTTCATTCAGTGGAGTGGACTGTTCCTACACAAATCAAATAAGTTGATTCGTTAGGTGATGAAGTGCAAGCTATTTCAACTGGCAAAAACATCAGTTTCATTTTCAGTAGCAGCATTGGGTGTGAGTGTCATGGGTTCAGGATCTTCATGTGTTAACTCAAGATTATCTGAATTGTCAGTTCCATAACCACACTCTCTTCGAGTTTTCACAAATGAAGTTGTGTTCTTGCATTCTCCAGATGCTCTATCATCTTCTTACACAACATAATCTTTCTTTTCTGACTAATCTCTTACATCAGCTATTTCATTCATCTTAGCTTTAACCTTGGGTTTCAAAAGGAATCCTTGAGTTTCATAACCATGTTTCAAAAGATACTTTTCATCACCAGTCAAGTCTGTTGGTTTCTTTCTTGAAAAGACACTCTTGTTTCTTGTCTTCTCACTGCTTGGTGAATCATGAGAATCATCAGATTTCACTGATTTTGTGTCTTGTTTAGAGACAATTTTCAATGGTTGAACATTCTTCTTGACAACCTTTTCAGACTTCTTAGGAGACATGCTCCTTCTTACTGATGTAGTCACATGTTTCTTTGTCTTGACACCATCTTTCTTTTCTTTCTTAGTCTCATCTTCAGCTTTCAACACATCTTTACTCATGGTCTCTTTTCCACACACCTTTCCTTTTCCCAAGTATGCATCATACTTTTGATTGTACAAAACAAAGTCTTGTCCATACTTTGTCTTATATGGGACATGAAAAGGCTTGAAGTTGAATCTTTCATTACAAGAATCTGTGTGGTGTCCATATTCATCACATTTCTTGCACCAAACTTTTCCCTTGTATTTTTCATGATCACTTCCTTTCTTAAACCTATCACTTGGTCTAGGTGCTTTGACTCCAAGTGTCTTTTGATTCTTCAGACCATCAAAATCAACTGAGAAAGGAACAAATTCCTCAATTTTGATGTCTTGTCTTTCAACCTTGCTTTTGACAAAGACAATTTCCTTCATAATCAAAGGTTCATCATATATGCTTTCCTTATTTCTTGACTGCCTCTTCTCATATCCTTCCAAGGTTTCCACTTCCCCAATATCAAACACCTCATGACTAGAGAAAACTGGATAAACAGGGATACAGTTTTCAATATCCACTGTTTCAGGCACCTTTTTCTTATTATTGCTCTTTATCCTTTCCAATACAGCCTTTCTTGGTGGCCTTACTGCATTGTAGCTTATCTTCTTCTTCTCACATAAGTCAAAAGACACATGCTCTCTCTTAATTCTCTCATTTTGTTTCTTCATTCTTGGTGTGACATGTGGATACAATGGAAGTTTGTCAATTGATTATGGTTTCTTCAATCTTCTTCCCCTTTCAGCAGCTTTGATTTCTTCATCAGTGATCTGATCACTCAAATCACTTAAGTCATCTTCATTCAGATCATCAGAATCAAAATCATCTTCGGGACTTGCACTCCAATTGATTTTTCTTCTTTCACTTCTTCCTTTACCACAAATTCTCTTTCTTCATTCACCTCAAACTTCTTGTAAAGGTTAACAAATTCTTCTTTGTCTTGAAAGTCATCTCTGAATTGTTGTAGATATGCATATCTCTTCTCTTTGTCAACTTTGGGCATAAAGTTGTTGTTGAATGGTGGTGGAACTGCTTTGTATTTGTCTTTCTCTTTCACTTGGTCCAAAATCCCACAAATCTTTCATGTGGAGACCAAGTTTTTCAAAAATTCATTCTCCACTTTTTTGTGTTCTGCACTTTTTCTTCAACAATCATCTTCTTCAGTCCATCTATCTCAGTAATGTATCTCTTTTGAGCTCTACAGCTGATCATACAGTCATCTTCCAAACTCTTTATTTTCTCTTCATTAATCAAATCACTTGCCTCATACCCATTGATGATACTTTGTTTCCTAAAACACTCACCCTCCAGCTTGCCTACTATTATAGTTAACTAATTTATAGTTTCATGTAAATCAACTGTAGGAGTAGAGTGTACCTGAGATGATGTCCCAACCTCCTTTTCAGCAATAGCCATCAAAGCAACATTTGCTCTAGATATGTCCTCTTCATGGTTGCTCCAGTCAAAATCACCCTCTTGTTGTGCAGGCAAAGCTACATTTCCTTGATTTCTTGGTTGATTTTGATTGGTTCTATTTGAGTTGGTTGGAGCAGTTTGAAGGTTTTGGTTGTTATTTCTATGAAAACTTCGATTCTGAGGCACAACTTGTTGATTATTCATTTGAGGCTGTTGAAAGTTGTTGAAGTTGGGATTATAGTTGTTAAAGTTGTTGGGATTGTAGTTGTTGAAATTGTTGTTTCTTGACTGATTATGTTGGTACTGTTGCTGATGCTGCTGATTTCTTGGTTGATTCTAAAACTGATTCATCTGGAAGTTTCTTGGCATGTTGCACTCTCTGGCAAAATGACCTGGCTGTTGGCAATTATAACAGATGGCTTTTGACTTGTCAAAACCAATTCTTTCATTTGATCCTGATAGAAGTGATCTAACAGTCCTGTTGTATAGCCTCTTTCTTCTAAGAGCCAACATGGCAGATTGCCATTTTAAATCCATGTCCTCCAAATCATCAGCATCTATCTGCTCTAAGTCATCTTGAACAAGGCTGGTATAAACCATATTCTTTGCCAGAAAAGCATTATAAGAATCAGTGAACATTGAGAACAACGCTTGATAATCAGATCCATGACTTCCATTTCCACCAACAAAATGTGCATGTCCAGTTGCCATTGAGGCTGAATCATTGTCTTCTAAGAGTTGAACATTGAACCTTGATTGGTTTTGTGGGTTGCTTGAACTACCACCAACAAAAGCTTTAGGTGTAACAAAACCATGTTCAATTGGTTCCTCTATGATGGGAATCTGTTGTTGGTTTTTGGTTGACAAGTTTCCCATAGGTGCAATGAGAGCATTGGTCACCTGGAAACATGGTTTCTCTTCTTTGATCATTTCGTTCTCAATCATCTCAATTTCAGCAGCCTGTAGGAAGCAAACTACATCATCCACCTTTAAATCATTAAAGTTGGGCTTTTGAAGTATGAACTTGCAGGCAGTGTACCATTCCTTCGGAATTGAATTGAGCAACTTGGTGTTCAAATCAAAATCAGTCATCACATAATTAGTTGTTCTCAACTCTTTCACAATTGCTAGAAATCTTTCTAGAATTGACTTCAATCTTTCTCCATCTTTGTACTTGAATCTTTCTAGCTGTTGCTTGAGCCTTTGTTTCTTTATGTTCTTCAGTTCAGTGTTACCCTCATACATTTCAAGGATTGCATCATACATTGCCTTAGCAGTTGTGTGATGAGCAACCTTGGTCAAAATCTCCCAAGACAGTCCTAGCTTGATCATAGCTAATGCCCTGTCATCCAATTTCCTCAATCTTTCACGCACAGCTGTAGTTGAATTTGCATTTGCATTTGCACCTTCAGTATTATCTTGTGGACCATTCTTGATCGAATTCCACATATCCACATCGTTATAGCAAACGGCTGCTTCAAATAAGACTTTCCATTTGGTGAAATTTTCCTGTCTAGGAATCTTATTAGTAGAAACCTCTTATTCTTCGTAACCAGACATTTTGAAAAGCAGAATCAATTAATCAGCAAAAACAGTTTCTGAAAATTATCAGATCTGAGAACCGAATCTTCAGATCTGATGATTCTGGTCCAATTAGATCAAGATTAAGTAATAAAGATGAGAACTTTAACTACAATAAGTAAAAGAAAACACCAGTACTATGCAGATCTAGACGGAAATGAAAAACAGAGCAGTTGACGTCACTCTTCAATGAAACAATGTTCTGCTTACGTCATTGTTCTTCAACAGATCTTCAATTAGCAACAAATTCTTTACCCAAATTAGCAACAAACAAGCTCTGATACCACTTGTCGGTCCCGAATATTCACTCACAATCACAATCAAGTCATAACTCACACATTAAATGTGTCGACAAGAGAGTTAATGACAGTTGCTATTTTAGGAAAGAAAATCGTTTGTTTAAGGCGAAATCAGAAACAAACAGTATAGTTGCTAAAGGATTAATAACATGTAACTAACACACACAAGAATCATTCAAAAGATTTCCATTCATATAATATAAATCGTACAAACGATAATCGATTTAGGGTTTCTTGATAGGAAAGTTATATCCGTACTATTCTATGACATCCGTCACACCCAAATATTCTCTCAATGGTCTCTGTCCGTCTGTCTATGAGGTGTGCCCTAAAATATTCCTTTTATAGGCCTGACACCTCAAGACAACTGTCATTCCATCTAGAAACCCTAAATATAAAATACATATTCAAAACTATGCTAAGTGTAAAAACAGGTCTTCGGGGTAGACTTTGCATAAGTTGTCTTCTCCGGGTAGGCTTGTGCCTTGTCTTCTTCGGGTAGACCTGGTAACCTTGAAGTGTGCTTGGAAACAGTTTTTCGGGTAGACTTTACTTGAGTATTTTCCAAAGAAAAATACTCACCTAGCATACTTCAATCCTCTTGATCATATCATACTTTGCCCGACATGATCTTACGAACAACCTTGTTTTTCAGTGGTCCCTTCAACTCCTTGATATGAAATAGCTTATTAGCAAAGTGTGCTAGGTAACATAATATAAATGTCCAACCTGTTAGTGAGGGAAAAAACAGGTTCTCTCTCTAGGAAGGCGATTTTGGTGTCTAACCCTATGCGATCGGCCGCATAGGGTTTTTGGCTTTCCTTGGGTTTTTTTGTTGCTCTAATCTTGTTCCAATCCTTGGTTCTGATTGCTTAGTAGGTTTGTTATTGATCACGGCTATTGTTATAGTTTAGTTAGATCGATAACACCCTATTAATTGATTAAGGATCTTGTGGTTTTCAAGGTTAGGGTTGTTTCTTGTTTCTTGATCTTGTTCGTTCTTGGGGTTGTTAGATCTTGGATCTTTGGGCAGATTTGGATTAAGGTTCCATTCTCCTCTTGGTTCCTTGGATTCGGCTGGCTTGGGTTTCTTGGATTCGGCTGGATTAAGGTTCTTGTTATTGGTTCTTGATCTTGTTCTTGGTTTCTTCGTTCTTGGCTGTTACGTGAGATCTTGTTCTTGGCTGAATCTTGCTCTTGATCTTGATCTTGATCTTGTTATTGGCGGACCTTGTTCTTGATCTTGATCTTGATCTTGGTTTGGCCGAATCTTGTTTTTGATCTTGTTCTTGGCTGATTTGGTTTATTGTGAGTGAGATATTGTTCTTGATTTGGTTTGATCTTGGCTGATTCGTGTTTCCTTATTTATTGATCTTGATCTTGATATTGATTTTGGGGTATCTTGGCTGGATTTTTATTGGGGTTGCATGGAGAATAAGGGTGGCATTGGTTCTGTTGATCAGGTTATACATGGGTTTCCAGCGAATCGGGTAACGAACATTGATGGGGCTCCCCCTCGTAGGGGGGTTCTGAAAACTGGTTCTTCGGGAAACCCTAATGTTACGGGTTCTTTTGGTTCGTTTGCTGCAAACACTACATTCACTGCTCCGTTAAATGACGTTATCCATAATGTTGGTGGTTGTTCAGCCGTGGGGAACAAAGATAGTGGTTGCTTGAGCGATAACAAGGGTATTGGATCAGGTTCGCTAAAGAGTCAACAAGATAAGGGTTGTTCAGCTTTTGTTCCGAACGAAAATAAGGTGGTTGGAGCTGAATCGTCTAATATTCAGAGGGATGTAGGGAAGGAAAAACATATGGAAAATTCAAAGCCTTCCTACATGAGTGTTGTTCAACTTGAAAACAAAACATCGAAGGCAACTTTAAGAAAAGTAAATGTTGAATCAACGATGGATGGAGTTGATGTGGTTATACCGGTTGATTCTGTCAAGAAAGTTAAAGAGAGGTTTAATAATACTTTGTTTGGCTATTTTTTGGGTAATAGACTCCCTTTTCCGGTTGTTGAGGATTTTGCTAAGAAAAATTGGAACAAATATGGGCTTACGAGACTAATGATGAATGCGAAAGGGTTTTTCTTTTTCAAGTTCCATACGGAAGCTGGGATGATGAAGTTGATTGAGGATGGTCCTTGGATGATTAGGAATGTTCCCATTATTCTCCAAATTTGGACTATGGAGTCAGATTTGGAGAAGGAGGATGTACGGTCTGTTCCGGTTTGGGTCAAATTACAAAACATTCCCCTGGGTGCCTTTACTGAGGAGGGTCTAAGTATGCTCGCGTCAAGAATTGGGGATCCGGTAAGTATGGACTCTTATACTGCTAATATGTGTAAGGAATCGTGGGGAAGAAGTAGTTTTGCTAGAGTACAGGTTGAGCTCCATGCAAATCAGGAGATTAAAAGGAAGCTTGTTGTTGCTGTTCCGGATACGTGGGGGGAGACAAATAAGATCTCGGAGATTAAAGTTGAATATGATTGGGAGCCCCCCAGATGTTCTTTATGTGAGGTGTTTGGCCATTCGAACGCCCAGTGCCCGAAACAAGTTCACGATAGAAAGTTAAATGACGAACAAACGAAAGTCACTAATGATGATGGTTTCCAGAGGGTGAAGGGAAAGAAAAAAGTTAATACGCAAATCAAGAAACATAATCTTGTCTACCGACCGGTGGTTAAACCTGCTGTGCCACAAACTAGAAATAAACCATCCGCTCAAGAACAAGACAATAATTATCCTGTGGGTAAACCTACAACTTCCATGGCTAAGGGGGTCCAGTTAAAGGAAAATCATACTGTCCAAACCAGTAACAGGTTTGGTAAGTTGGCGGACGAGTCGGAAAGTGATGAAGATGATGATGATGTGGAGGAGTTGGTTACGGATGTGGCTAAAGCTATGAAAGCGGATATTTTTTCTGAGGGTGCAAGCACACCCGGTGAATTGGGTGTTTAATGGGTACCATCGCCACTTGGAATATAAGAGGGTTGAACCGCCCTCTTAAACAAAAAGAGGTTCGTAAGGTAATACAAGATAATAATATTCAGGTTTGCGCTATTCTTGAGTCTCACGTCAAATTAAACGCGGTTTTTGATGTTTGTAAGAAGATCTGTAATAATTGGGATTGGACCAGCAATGGTAGTGTTTGTGATAAAGGTACTCGGATTATTGTGGGGTGGAATACGGATTTGGTTGATCTTATGGTTATTGATTATTCGAATCAGGTTCTTCACGTTCAGTTAAAGTTTAAGCTTGATTGCAAGGTGATGTATGGTTCGTTCGTGTATGCTGAGAATTGTTATTTGAAAAGAAGGGAGTTATGGCGTAATCTTCTTGTTCATAAACAACTCACTCGTGATAAACCTTGGGCTTTACTTGGTGATTTTAATTGTGCTCTTAGTTTGGAAGACAGCTTGCATGGTTCTTCCAAAATTTCTACTGGAATGATTGATTTTCGTGATTGTGTTAACAACATTGAAGTTGAGGATATAAAGGGGGTCGGACTCAAATACACTTGGAGCAATAAACCGAAAACGGGTATGGGCCATTTTAAAAAGCTTGATAGGGTGATGGGAAACTCTAAATTCTTGGAGATTTTTAATGATTCTTCGGCGGTGTTCCTTCCGTACCGGATTTCAGACCACTCTCCATGTCTATTGAAATTCCCCTCTCTTATTAAAGGTAAGCCTAAACCGTTTAAATTCCCTAATTTCTTGATTGAAAAACCGGGTTATCATGATATTATTGCTAAAGGCTGGAATATTGAGGTGAACGGGTATCACATGTTTCGCGTGGTAAAGAAACTCCAGAACTTAAAACACCCTATTCGTTCTTTGCTGTACCGGCAAGGCAATCTCCATAAGAAAGTTACTGACCTAAGAACCCGTCTGGATGCTTGTCAAACCCGCCTTGACACTGACCCTACTAATTTGGAGTTGATTCGGGAACAGAGTAATTATCTTAAGGCTTATCATGAGGCGGCTAAGGATGAGGAAGAATTCCTTAAACAAAAGGCTAAAGTTGATTGGTTAAAGCTTGGTGACTCTAATACTGCATACTTTCACAATTCTTTGAAAATGCGAAACCATAGGGGTCGCATTGATATTATAAGTGATGCTCAGGGCCGTTTATTTGAGGGGTTGGATGTTCCTTCGGTGTTTGTTAATCATTTTACGAACATCTTTGGCTCTGATTTGAAACCATTGAGGAAACTG
The DNA here is from genome assembly GCF_021521415.1 of Bidens hawaiensis. Lineage (NCBI taxonomy): Eukaryota > Viridiplantae > Streptophyta > Magnoliopsida > Asterales > Asteraceae > Bidens > Bidens hawaiensis. Next base: position 1,158,392 of record NW_027491114.1, on the reverse strand, counting down.
GATAATCAGATGTTTACTACTAAACTCTCGGCCTCCCAGGCGGAGTTTATGATTAGACCTATCTCCGATTTGGAAATCAAGGATGCGGTTTTCTCTATTGAGAATTCCAAAGCGCCGGGACCTGATGGTTTTTCCTCGGCCTTTTTCAAGAGTTCTTGGGATATTGTTGGGAAAGATGTGTGTTTGGCGGTTCGTGAATTTTTCAGCAGAGGAAGTCTCCTTAAACAGGTAAACCACACCATTATTGCCCTTATTCCTAAAGTGACTAATATTGTGACTCCGAATGATTTTCGTCCCATCTCGTGCTGCAACACTTTATATAAATGCATTACCAAGATTATCTCGGTTCGTATGATGAAGGGGTTGGAGTCGTTAATTGATATTAATCAGTCAGCGTTTGTGCCTGGGCGTAGGATTTCTGATAATATCCTTTTGACCCAAGAATTAATGCATAATTACCACACTAATACAGGTCCGCCTAGATGTGCTTTTAAAGTTGATATCCAGAAAGCCTATGATACGGTCAGTTGGGACTTCATACGTGATATTCTTTTTGGGTATGGTTTCCACGATAAGATGATTCAGTGGATAATGGAGTGCATAACCACTTCTTCTTTTTCGATAGCAGTTAATGGGAATTTACACGGGTTCTTTAGTGGTAAAAGAGGTCTGAGACAGGGTGATCCGATGTCCCCTTATATTTTCACGCTGGTTATGCAAGCTCTCACGTTGATTCTGCATCGAAAGGTTCGTATTGATGGATCGTTCCGTTTTCATCGATGTTGTGAAAAGTTAAATATTATCAACATTTGCTTTGCGGATGATTTGTTCCTGTTTGCTCGTGGTGATGTGAATTCTGCTAAAATTATTATGGGGGCTCTGAATGATTTCAAAGATATGTCCGGGCTTACTCCGAGTGTTCCGAAAAGTACCGCGTTTTTCTGTAATGTCCCGGACCGTGTTAAAGGTGGTATTTTGAATATTATGCCCTTTGTTGAAGGAAGGCTCCCGGTTAAATACTTGGGGGTTCCTCTTATATCCACGAGGTTAAATTACCGGGATTGTAAGAGGATGCTGGATTGTATGGATAGTCGGATTGGAGATTGGAAGAATAAAACTTTATCTTTTGCGGGTAAATTGCAGCTGGTCAGGTCTGTTCTTTCGTCTTTATATATTTATTGGGCTGCTGTGTTTTCTCTCCCTTCTAGACTTATTGCTGATCTTGAGAAACGGATTAAAAACTTTCTTTGGGATTATGGTCAAAATAAGGGAAAGCATAAAGTCTCTTGGGATATTGTGTGTCGGCCGAAGTGTGAAGGTGGTTTGGGTATCCGGCGTATACGGGATGTCAATAACTCTCTGCTGGTTTATCATATTTGGAGCTTAATCAATGTGCGTAACTCGTTGTGGGTTAAATGGATTTATGAGTATAAAATGAAGGGGCGAAATTTTTGGAGCTTGCAGATTCCTAACTCGTGTACGTGGGGATGGAGGAAAATTCTTCAGTTCCGTCCTCAGATTAGAAAATTTATATGGCATGAAATTGGGAATGGGAGATCTACTTCAGTTTGGTATGATAAGTGGGATGAGATTTGTCCTTTAATTGAATATATTAACCCTAGAGCTATTCATCGTGCTGGCTTGTCTTTAGAGACCTGTGTCAGTGATGTTGTTCATCATAATAACTGGGGTTGGCCGCCGGATTGGATTTTGAGGTATCCAATTCTTTTGAACCTAAAAGAAGTCAGCATTTGTCCGGATGAGAGGGACAAGATCGTGGTAATGGATGAGAATGGGACTTCAATGAATTTCTCGGCGTCTGGAATTTGGAATCTTATTCGGAGACCGGCTGATAAGGTGTCTTGGGTGCATGTTGTTTGGTTCTCTCAATGTGTTCCAAAACACTCCTTTATGTTGTGGATTGTGCTTCATGATAGGTTGAGCACGCAGAATCGTATTATGGGATGGAAAATTGGTGGGTATCCAAATTATAACTTGTATTGCTGCCCTCTTTGTAATGGAGAGCCGGATTCTCGTAACCACCTCTTCTTTGAGTGTAAGTTCTCTGCTGAGGTTTGGAGTATTGTAAGAATGAAAGGGAAGTTTCAGGGATGTAGGAATGGTTGGGCGAATATTCTTCAATATGTGTCTCAATTTGGAATGTCCAACTCTATTGAAAATGTTGTTAATCGGCTGCTATTTGGGGCTTCGGTTTACGTTATCTGGAAGGAGCGAAACAACCGGCTTTTCAAGAACTCTTTGAAGACCCCGAAGATGGTTGCGGACGAAATCATTAGGGGGACGCGCCTAAAGCTTATGACTCTAAAGTTCAAGAATTCTGAACGGGTTAATCGGGTTCTCGAGGATTGGCACTTTCCGCGGGGAGTTTCCCACCAGATTGATGATAATGGTTGATTTGTTTTAGTTTTGTTTATTTACATTGTTCTTGTGTAAGCTTTGGCTGTGTTTACCAATGTTTGGTGGTTTTTGGTTTGTTTACTCTTGTATGGCATGTCATACATGAGAACTAATATGGCACTCTGTCATATTACTTGTACTTTTTGATTGTGTGGAATGCATTTAACCGGGTGAATCCCTTTACCCAAAAAAAAAAAAAGTGTGCTAGGTAGCATTGTACCTTGCTAGAGTTGAACCCTGCCCGATGTTTCTTGAGATATTTCATTACTCACATCAAGCTTAATAGGACCACTGTTTTATTGAAAAATACCTTGCCCGATCTTCCAATCACTTGGCTTCATGAGCTTGGTTGGCCAAGAGTTTACCCGGAGGTAAACCTTACTCGGCTATGAAGAACAATCCTAATAGACAGAGTGAACCCTACTCGGGTATTCACTAAAGATGAATTCTAGAATATAACCTTGCCCGATGGACAACATACCTTGCTAGGGTAGGAAAGCCTTGCCCGGAAATCCAAGTGTGCCCGGATTCCATACTTAGCGATTTCTCAGGAGGTTGAGAAGATTCCAATCTTCCTTATACTTCTCTTAGGTCAAATCTTGACTCAACACAATTGGTATCAGAGCATGTAGACCTATTACAGGCTCGGTGTTTATGATATCATTAATTCAAAGGGTGATTCTTGGTTGATAATTGCTTGAAGATTTCTGGAAATTAAAGAAGATTTGTACTTCGTGTTCATCGGGGATTTGTGAAATATTCTTGGGATAGATTTGGTTTGATTTCAGATTTAAAATCAAATCCCATCATCTCAGGATTTGATTAAATCATCATTTTTACCAAGTCAAGATTTTTCATCGTTCTCAACCATTTGTGTCGGTTCTTGGGTAGTTTTTGCTCGTTTTCTGCTGTTGTAGTGAGTTCTCGGGCGTTGCTGATCATTCTCGGCCATTTGTGAGGGTTCCCGAGCTGTTTTGATCGTTCTCAGTGATTTTAGTGTGTTTTCGGGCACATTTGGTCGTTCTCGGGAAACAAGTATACGTTCTCGGGCAAGTATAAGAGTTTCTACCTACATTCAGTGTTCTCGGGGAGTTTTGGGTGTTATCGGTTCCTGTTCACACGTTCTCGATTACAATTCAATGTTCTCGGGGAATTTTGGGTGATCTCGGTTCCTGTTCACATGTTCTCGGCTACAATTCAGTATTCTCGGGGAATTTTGGGTGTTCTCGGTTAGTATTCTAGTGTTCTCGGGCTTCTAGTTTTGTTTGGGTCCAGTTTGTTGGGCTTTGGGTTTTCGGTGTTGTTTTCTGTTCCTGGGCTTCTGTTTCAATTGGCCAGTTATTTGTTGGACTATTTACTTGGACTAATTAACTAATACATCATCAAATGCTACTTTACATCAAGAGTTGAACCTATCATGGGAACTGCTACTCGTGTACCCCATCTACTGTCTCATGAGGGGTTCACCGAGTGGAAGTTCAGATTTGAGAAATATGTGAAAATAAAAGATGCAAAGATTTGGAGGAGCATCGTTTGGGGTCCTAAAATTATTACTTATCAAAGAGAAAATTCTGATATCACGCAAGAGTTTGAGTTAGAGGCACATATTCAGTCCACCAATGAACCATCGGGATGTCTAACCCGATTGGTTAAAAAAGTTCAAGTGTTGCAGATATCATCAAAGGTCTGATCATGAGTTTGTTGAGCAGCAGTAGATTGACCTTGATCAAGTTGAGCTTCAACTATAACAGGCTCAGTAATTGTTGGTTGAATGGTTGGTGTAAGATCACTAGCCATCACACCCGGTCACGGATCCTTCTTTCGTCGTTTGCATGGTGATATGGGCTAATTTGTATATAAATATTATAACTATTTCCTACACTTTTAAATAACTTTAAGGTTATTTTTAATAAATAATTCGTCTAATTGCTTCATATTTATATTTTAAAGGTTTTAAGAGCAAACGATCAAATTGGAATATTTTTTTAATAAACGCAGATGATGAGTTAATTTTAAACAATTTTGGTTCCCCTTTGAAGTAAATCTCTACAACAAATTAAACCTTTAATATAATTGTTTTACACAAAGAATAAAAGGTAATACTTCAAGTTGAATATTGATTATGAATCTTTGTGTAGTGGCTGATGTAGGCATGCTCACGTGAGTACAAGATGAAAATGAGGTGAGACATATAATATTTGGAGTTGTGCTCTAATTGAAAGAACCTATCATTTAATTTATTGAATAATGGGCCGCTGCTAAGAAGGAGTCAACAAATAAATTTAGGCTGGTCCAAATTCCAAGATCGTTGGTCAACTCACGGCTGATTAAAAAACCCTACAAGGTCATGAATATATATATAAAGGGTTAAAAAAATAAAAAGAGAGGAAATCAGACGAAGAGAGATAACAAGTGTTGAGGCTACTGTGCACAATTTGGAGGTTTTGTTTTGTCGGCCACAGGTGGAACATAAGTCAACACATCATGTTAATATATAAATATATTGTTTTGGAGGGGAGCTAGCTATAGTGCACAATTTGGAATCCAAGAAGACAATTTTGGTGGGTTGTTACGTGAGGTCAAAAGAAAGAAAAAGAGAGAATTAAGTTTTTAAGGCAAATACTTTTACTTTCTTATTTTTTTCTATGACGATCTATTATTTATATTTTGTAGTAGCTAATATTTTATACTACCTAGGTTTTGGTTGAGTACTATGTTAGATTAATGGTTTGACAAACTATTATTGATTTTTGGTTCATTTGGTATTATGGTAAAGTTTTTAATTGGTTTGTTTATGATATTGTTGTGTAATTGAATCTAGTTTATTACTTTAATATTTATTACACTTGTGTTTAATAGTTTTTGGTGATTGTTAGACTCATGATTAGGTTGTCTACTTTGTGTTTTCAACTTGTTTTGCGGTTTATCGTCAAAATAACCGTAGGAAAAATTATAAAAAATTTATTAGATTTTATTGTTCTTTCACTAGAGAGGCCGGGAGGTGATTTAGTGTTGTGTCATCTTTGTCTTTTGCGGGTTTGGGTAATAATTGCACAGGAGTGGGTTATCCAAGGTCCCTTAGATTATTGTGATACAAGTTGTGTTCAAGTTAATTAAAAATACCCCATTTATATTAATATATATTGTATTCGAAGACGCCAGGAGGTGATTTGGATTTTGGGGTACCATAGTATTATTAGGCAAGGTGTGAGCAGGAGGTGATCCAAACCTTTAACAATTGAGCTTCACATGTCATTAGAGTTCTAGGGTGTCGTTGGTGAGGCCGGGAGGCGATCTAGCATATTTTAGTGGTCTCTAGTGTTATTTTTGTTAAGATATTGGTTTTCAACCAAGTCAAGTTCGTTAACTAGTTATCTAACTAGTAGGATTCCATTACCTAGGTAGTCGTTTCTCATATTTCTTTAAAACCCAATTGTTTATAAAGTTTTATTTTTAGTTAATTTATTATTAGTTAAGTTTTATTAGTTTAAGTAATATAAAAAAATATAAAAAATAATCAAAAGAAAGTCTAGGTTAGTAATCATTAGGTTTAATAATTAGAGTTTACCCCATAGTGTCCAAGGTTCAATATCCGTTCTTACTTGCTAGCTACATTGCGTCCGATAAACTTGCCGATTGTGTGTGGTTTTTTAGGTGAATTCGGTAAAACTTGGTTTTTAATATTATATACGTTTTGCACACATCACATGGAATGAGATCGGTGGCTGGCACTTCTTCAACATCTTCATTATGTGTCGCAGTGACTGACTGAGGAGGCTTCAATGCAGTCGACTGGAGCTTCTCTTTAAAGGCTTCAAATTCTTTAACTTGTTCAGCAGTAGGGACAGACTGTTGTACCTGGTGTTCGGTCTCCACATGTTGTGGTGGAGAACTATCAGGCTCATCATCATCAGAAGTTGTCTCAAAGAGAAAGGGGGTTGCTCTAGAAGCCGAACCAGTTGATGTAAAATCCTTGCAACGCCGAGTTTTTTAGCTCGAACAGGACAGGAACTTGAAGCTAGTAACAGATTCAAAAGATTCAAAAGCTTGAAGCTAGTAACAGTGACAAAGATCAAAGATTCAAAAGCTACATGCAAACATGGGTGGGCTATATTATACTTGGATCTAAAAAAAAAACTGATTCAAAAGTTTGGAGATGAATTCGAAAGTGGTGATGACAATGGTGAGAAGGCAATTGGTGATAATCAAGGTAGTGGTTCCAGCATGCGCCCTCCTTCAAACATTGATACCTCTGTGTCACTGGAACAATACTTGGCCCTCCTCCAAAGACAGTTGAGCAAGTAGAAAGGATACAAAGAAAGATGCTGATTCGAAAGAACTCCAATCAGAATGTGTGCCTTCTGATCATCCGGAGAAATGTTTTGTAGAACTCAAGAAAAGTTTTTCTGACAAGTATGGCGGTTGCTCGGGGATTGTCTCATGGGGTTATGACATTGATAAGGAGATGTGGTGTGTCAAGCAAAAGTCGGGAAACATAGAATATTACAAGAAGATGAAAGACTTTGGTTCATGGACAAAGGTTGATTTTAGTGATCTGATAAATGCTCCTTTTCACAATCTGAACAATGATCCAAAGGCCATTAACTTCTGGAATTATTTAAAGAATGAGGTTGAAAGAGTATTTCCAAATATGCCTACTGAAGAGTCATTTCTCAAGAAAGCAAAGGGGTTGTGTGATCCTCATACTAACAAGGTGATGATGAATGTGATGTGGCCTCCAACAACTAAGGTGCCGTCATTATAAGGCTGAACAAAGGACAGTATCGTATTGTTGATCCAAGGGATTTACTGAAGTTTGGTGAGAGGAACATAAAGACCCTTAGCGGCTTTCAAATCACTGTTGAACCACTTTACGAGCCAGCTGCTAAGGAATATACTCGAACGGTAGGATCTATTGTACACACGGGTTTATGGGCGGGCGCTTACAAGGAAGCTGATGCTGACATACTTGAGCATGAGTGATGATCTGGCGGAAAACCAAGGGGGAGAATTTTGGGCTACATTTATTGGTTTACGCTTATGTTATTGGACTTAGTTTTTGGGCTACACTAAGTAAACCGAAATCAAGGATTTCGGTGGGCTTATTTTATAATTGGGCTTAGGGTTTAGCTTTGCATGTATATATAGCATATGTGGATGGTTGTGGTTGGTGTTGGTCAAACGAAAACACACGCACACACACACACACACACAGGCGGAGAGACGGGATAGAGATATAGAGATCACTTGTAATTGTTATCAAAGGGCTTAAGCACCCGGCTTTATAAACGTGTGTTTTGAAGCATTATTGTTTCTTGAATTGATTTATTGTTATATTCCTCCTAACAAAGACCACACTTGATATCACATTCAAAGCTCCTTCCACGTGACTTACAATAAACTTGATGAAGAATGTGGTAAGAAAGGAAAATAACATAATGACATGTGACAAAATTTGGTAAAAAGAAACCTTTAAGATATATATAACCAAAAACAATGCATTCTCTCTAAAGCTCCTTAAACTTAATCCTACGTCTCCAAGAACAGTTGACTATAGTCAAAACACAAACAATGTTCTGTGTGTTTAATTATTTTATTATTTGTTCAAATACAACATAATTCAACATAAATAAACAATATTTCAAACAGCAACAAAGTTAATTAGTTTAATAGTACAAAGGATTTAGTACAACAAGAATTTCTAAAAAAAATAGTCTTTGGAATTTCGCGCAGCTGGTATATGTGTACATCATTTGGTATGTGTGTACATGATTTCACCATTGCATATTAGCATTCTTCAACGACGACCAATCTAACATTATATTTTGGTATCTCGGGTAGCATATCTCAATACTCTTACACCGATGCATACCTTACTTGAATACGATTCTCCAACATTAAGTAAAATTTGGGGTTGTCGTTTACGCGTTTATCAACACGGTTACACTGGCATATCCTGTTTAGCATTTCAAATGCATGTCACCTGTTCATCAGTCTTTGAGAGTGTTGGGCTAAGCTTAGCCAAACAGCCCTAAAGTCAAACCTTCAGACAAAATTGAAAGTGTATATCCAAATTTACTGGAGATCCAGGAGAACATGACTAGTCGGCCAACACATTGCCAAGTTCTCATTGCCTAGAATCGATCTAAAAATCAAATAAGACAAGTGGCCAAAGGAATTATATTTCCAAGAACACTAATTCCAACAAATGTTCAAAAACATATAGTGAGGTGGCTTTGGAAGAGGACGAAACATAATGTTGTACACAATTTGGTGAAGGGAGGATTTTGGAGGATGAAATTATTAAAGAATTTTGAAAGTGACCAGGTAGATTGGAGGAGGTTTGCAAGTTGAAATTTGCAAAGTGTTTGATCTTATATTTATTGATATTATTTTGTTTGGTTGAACATAACTCATTTAATCGATATTAATTCTTATCAGTTGGCAGATTAACCACCTACCTTATTTGAAACAGTTTAGTATAAACGCGCTTTTGTAAGTCCCAATGAAGGATCTTTCAATTTGATATCACTTAAACCCGTTGTAGACGGAATCTAACAACGAATTGATTCAATACAAATACGATAAAACACAATAAACACACAGAGTGGCTTCAAATCACACGTTATATTCAACATCGGGTGCTTAAGCCCTTAGCAGTGATTACAATACGATATTAATGACAACGCTGTCATCTTTCACTGTCTACGAATGACCGACCCCCAAAAGACCTAATTACAAAGTATACATAATGCACCAAACAACCTAAAGCCCAAAACCGTACAAATGCCCACCGAAATCTATTGATTTCAGTATTACAAGGTAGCCCAAAACTAAGCCCAGCTAGATAAAGTATAAACCATCAAGTGTAGACCAACAATCTCCCCCTGGGTTTATAGCTTGAACTTTACTCGTGTTCTAGTACTTCATCATCAGCTTCTTTGTAAGCACTTGCCCATAAACCTGTTTGTATAATCTATCCCACCATACCAGTATACTCCTTAGCAGCTAGCTCATAATGTGGTTCAGCTATAATCTGAAAGCCGCTAAGGGTCTTGATGTCTTTCCCACCGAACTTCAACAAGTCTCTCGGATCAACAATACGATATTGTCCCTTCTTCAGCCGTATAATATCTGTAACCGTCTCACCATCATAAGTCCACAACTTCATTTCATCAAGAGCACCTTTCACACCCTCAAAATCCACTAACGGAGTTTTACCGTCAGAGGGTGTGAACTAACAGGATCGGAATGATTAGTTATAATCAAACCGTAAAAACGTTTAATTGAAAATAAGTGCGGAAGTGTAAAAACCAAAAGATAAAAGTTGCGTCACGCAGGACGACTTAACACCCCATAACAACAGTTAAAAAACAGTTTGCATAAACAAAACCGTTTCAAACAATGCATGATCCTATACCGCGCGCCCGCCTCGGCTACCTGAGAATAACATACTAAAAGTGTCAACACGGGGTTGGTGAGTTCACAAGTTTATATAAAATAAAGCGTTTAGCGTTTGCGTTCAGCGTTTTGCGTTAAGCGTTTTTCGTTACCAGATAGTGTTATGTCAATTACATATCTATAGGTAGCTAGCCTATAAAACAAGTATTACTAAGTGTTCGACACCGAAGCTGACTGTTTATCATTTGCCTTGCCACCAGGTCTATCCCGACCCATGGTATGTGTTTAGCCAAGATTACACCCACTCGACCTCCAGTCGAGTTTAGCGTTGGGTGGGGTTTGTCAAACCCAGTAGTACTACTCAACAATGACTCGCTATTATCCAATATTAAACGGTTCGATGTGAATGAAGGACTTTAGTTATTGCGTTTGCCACTTAGTCTTTACAAGTGATATATAATCTATATTAACAAAATCTTAAATGCGTTTTCGGAGTATGTTATCTCCCCAAGTGAAAAGCGTTTGAAAACAGTTTAAAAGGGGTAAGTGAACTCACTGTTTGCGAAGAATTTCCCAAAATAATTCACCAAAGGATGTGCGTCACCGACAAAAACTCTCTCTAGCGTTCTAAAACAACAAAGCGATTTTCTAAGTGTCGGAACTATTATCGAGTCTCTAGACTCGGCGCATAATACCTATGCACACAACATGTTTCGTGTTTCGTTTGTGAATCGTGTGTGACTTTAACAAGTGTATTTGTGATACGTTACATGTGTGAGCAATTATTTACGTGTCATGTATTCATAATGTACATCACTAGCAATTACTTCCCGTAAGGGCAATTTGGTCAACACATAACAATTAACTAGCAATTATTCCCCACGAGGGCAATTTGCTCAAAATACGACAATTAGTTAGCAATTATCCCCCGCAAGGGCAATTTGGTCAAAACACGATAATAAATTAGCAATCACCATGTTTCATGCAACTTTCACAAAATTCAGCAACTAGTTTCTTAACGACAGAATTCTACTTGAAAAGCTAGTCTATCCCACCGATAATAGCATCACAATTAATTTACCAAAAATCATCACAAAAGCATGTATGTATTAGGTTTCCAGAACATATTTTGTTGTATTTTTATTCCATACATATTTCTCACAAAGATCAATTTACCACAGCAAACTCATAACAGTCAAATTTATGCGCAACAGAATGTTATTTGAAATTCCCGTTAAACGAAAAATCCAATAAATGCAAGACCACTTGGGTTAGGTTCCTAACTCAACAAGTCAACTTTCAGAAGTGGAACCAACCCAATTGGTCTCGTAGTTCATGAGATATAACATTTACAAAACAACCTAACAGCAGGTCTAACAACTCAGCTTTGCACAACGTTTTTGTAAAATCATAAAGGTTAACTTTTACACGTCCAAAAATTGCAAATTTACATTCTTTAGAAACTAGACTCAATCTAGTTTACTGTAGTATCAATTATCTCAATCAATTATCACATTTACACCCCGTTACAGTCAATTGAACATCAACAACACAATCTGTCCAGAAACTGTTTGCATCCAAACTCAACATATTAACTGTCTATGGACCATAATCCGTTCATATAACACTCTAGACACCATAACCACTATCCATGCATATCAATTACACCATACATACATGGTCAGGGTTTTATTTGATCTCAAAATCAAAGACACAACAATTAACATGTAATAATATCCATTCTAGTTATCAAATCATCATCAATACATCATCAAATCAAACAAGACATATGAACACAACTTATATACAAAAATCGGCCCTAGGGTTTTTAATTAACCCATTAAAAATCGAAATTAAGTATAAAGGATGCAAGGGATAGTCGTTTATACCTTCCTAGCACCTTAATCTTCAATCAAAAGATTGAAAATTTGCTTGTATGTGTGTGTGTGATTGGCGGCAGCTGTGAGCAAGGGGGAGGGGGGGGTCCGATCGGGGTAGAGGGAGAGGAGAGAAAGAGAGGCTAGGGTTTATAATATTATTAATAATAATCATGTTACATCTAGGTCCCTCCACTTCAAATTATTAGTTTACTAGCCCAAAGTAATTAGTTTGCATCTTGAGTTAACTTCTTAAACAATGTAATCACATAACACATAAGCCTAACACATAAATACTGTTTTAATGTTTCTCGTTTATTCACCAATCGTTTGCGTCAACTCGTTTGCGTTTCGGTGCAATTCCCGAAAGACTACACATGTAGTAAGTGTCAAGCGTCATTTAAACCCTAGTTTAAATGTAATGAGGTGTGCATTATAGATTCAATGATCTTTAAGTTTGAATTAACGGAGTTGAGTTAACGGAGTTAACCTGAAATTGACGAATGTCACATCATTCCCATGTTAAAGAATTTTCGTCCCGAAAATTTGAGTCAAGTCGTGATGAGTGTCTGAAAAAGTAAGAAAAATTTTCAGTTTGTCATATCATCCCCTAGTAGAAAGAAATTTCGTCCCGAAATTTAATTCATGCCCCCGGTGATTTCTGACGGTTTGTCGGGTTTCGCGGTTTCCGGTGTTTGGTCAGCCCTTCAAAAAGTTGAGGATACTTTTTCATCATTTGATCCTCGGGTTCCCACGTGAACTCCGGTCCACGTCTCGAGTTCCAACGTACCTTAACGATTGGAATCTTGCTGTGCTTGAGTGTTCTGGTCTCCCAATCCAAAACTTCAACTGGTTCTTCAATGAAGCGTAGCTGTTCATCAACTTGCAGTTCATCCAAAGGGACTACTTGGGTTTCATCAGATAGGCATTTCTTCAAATTGGATACGTGAAAAACATTGTGTACGCCACTGAGTTTCGTTGGTAGGTCCAGTCGGTACGCCACCGGACCAACGCGTTCCGTTATCCGGTAAGGACCAACATATCGTGGGTTGAGTTTGTTTCGCTTTCCAAAGCGAACCACACCTTTCCAAGGTGAGACTTTGAGTAACACTTGGTCATTCACTTGAAATTCGAGAGGTTTTCGGCGCTTGTCGGCGTAACTCTTTTGGAGATCTCGTGTGGCTGCCATGCGGTTTCGGATTTGAACAATCTTTTCCGAAGTTTCGAGTACCAGTTCTGGACCAGTGATTTGGCTGTCACCCACCTCTGCCCAGCAGAGAGGTGATCGACATTTCCGTCCGTACAGTGCTTCAAACGGCGCTGCTTTAATACTTGCGTGGTAGCTGTTATTATACGAAAACTCTACCAAAGGTAGGTGAGGTTCCCAACTTTTTCCGAAATCCAACACGCATGCACGCAACATGTCCTCTAAGGTCTGAATAGTTCGTTCACTTTGCCCATCCGTCTGAGGATGGTATGCTGTGCTCATATCAAGGCGTGTGCCTAGGGCACTCTGTAGCGACTTCCAAAAGTGCGAAGTGAAACGGGAATCTCGATCAGAAATAATTGAGACAGGCACTCCATGTCTAGACACTACTTCCTTCATGTAGACACGAGTCAGTCTTTCCATTTTGTCCGATTCCTTAATTGCTAAGAAGTGTGCCGACTTAGTCAACCGGTCAACGATCACCCAGATGGTATCGCATCCCGTCGGTGTCTTAGGTAAATCCGTGATAAAATCCATTGAGATGTGTTCCCATTTCCACATTGGAAGTTCCGGTTGTTGCAGCAAACCAGATGGTTTCTGATATTCTATTTTGACTCTTGCACAAGTCAAGCATTTGCTCACGTAGGTGGTAATGTCGGCTTTCATGTTTGGCCACCAGTAAAGTGCCTTTAAGTCATGGTACATTTTATCTGAGCCAGGGTGTATAGAATATCGGGACTTGTGTGCTTCGTCCATCACCAGAGTTCTCAACTCTCCGTACCGTGGAACCCAAATCCGGTTCTCAAAATATCGGACCCCGTCCGATTTGGTTTCAAGTTGCCTGTTCATGCCCCGCATGAGTTCCGATGGAAGATTATCATCTTTCAAAGCTTCGAGTTGGGCATCGCGAATCTGATCGGGTAAGTTGGTATGAATCGTGAGTTGCAATGCTCGCACTCGTCTGGGTTTATCTGTTTCTTTTCTGCTGAGGGCGTCGGCCACTACATTGGCCTTGCCAGGGTGGTACTTGATGGCACAATCATAATCTTTAAGCAGCTCGACCCAACGACGCTGTCGCATGTTCAGCTCCTTCTGATCGTAGATATGCTGGAGACTCTTGTGGTCGGTGTAAATGGTAAACTTGGTACCGTACAAGTAATGCCTCCATATCTTAAGGGCAAACACCACAGCTCCGAGTTCCAAGTCATGGGTCGTGTAGTTCTTCTCGTGAACCCGTAGTTGTCGAGAGGCATAAGCTATAACCTTCTCGAGTTGCATCAGCACACAACCGAGACCTTGTATCGATGCGTCACAATGTACCTCAAAATTCTCTGTTCCCTCGGGTAGGGCTAGAATAGGGGCGCTACAGAGTTTGGTTTTCAACAGTTGAAAAGCGGATTCTTGCGCGTCAGTCAAAGCGGTGAGGGGTTGAGCAATCTTTGAGAATCCCTCGATGAAACGCCGGTAGTAGCCGGCCAGTCCTAGGAATTGCCGCACCTCAGTCGGAGTCTTAGGTGCTTCCCAGTTTTTGATGGCCTCTACCTTACCGGGATCGACATGGATACCGTTCTCATTGATCACATGTCCTGAAAAGTGAACCTCGCGAAGCCAAAATTCGCATTTCGAGAGTTTAGCATACAGTTGTTCCTTCTTCAATAATTCCAGAATTACCCTTAAGTGTTCCTCGTGGTCAGCCTTGTCCTTGGGGTAGACGAGAATATCATCGATAAATACAATCACAAACTTGTTGAGGTACGCCTTGCATACGCGATTCATGAGATCCATAAATACGGCTGGTGCGTTAGTTAAGCCAAAAGGCATAACTGAAAACTCATAGTGACCATACCGAGTCCTGAATGCCGTCTTTGAAATATCTTCTTCGCGCACTCTTAGTTGATGGTAACCAAATCACAGATCGATCTTCGAGTATTAACTCGATCCTTGGAGCTGGTCAAACAGATCATCAATTCGGGGTAAAGGATAACGGTTCTTAATCGTCACCTTGTTCAACTCCCGGTAGTCGATACACATTCGGAAAGTCCCGTCCTTCTTTCGAACAAATAAGACAGGGGCTCCCCATGGCGATGAGCTAGGTCGGATAAAACCTTTATCCAATAAATCTTGCAACTGAGTGGACAGTTCCTGAAGCTCCGCCGGTGCGAGCCGATACGGAGCTCGTGCTATGGGTGCTGCACCGGGGTTCAACTCGATTTGGAATTCGACTTGTCAAATAGGAGGGAGTCCAGGCAAATCCTCCGGGAAAACTTCCAG
Organism: Bidens hawaiensis; assembly: GCF_021521415.1. NCBI lineage: Eukaryota > Viridiplantae > Streptophyta > Magnoliopsida > Asterales > Asteraceae > Bidens > Bidens hawaiensis. Next base: position 1,143,218 of record NW_027491114.1, on the reverse strand, counting down.
AAAATCTTGCACAATCGGTATATCTTCAATTCGCTTCTCTTCCGCGGGTTTCTCAACAATCTGCGCCAAAATTGCCGGATGACCCTTTCGTAGATACTTCTGCGCCTTCATGAGGGTGATAACTCTGGTGGTCATGCCGCTTCTCTCGCCACGGATCAAAATGATCTCGCCGGAAGGGGTAGTAATGTGGACTATCTTGTCATGAGAAATAACCTATGCTCGGTTCTCGGATAACCAGTCCATGCCGACCACGACATCGAAACTACCAAGCGTAAAAGGAATAAGGTCGATATCAAAAACATGATCTGACAGTTTTAACTTACATCCCGCAAGTACATGAGTCGTTTCTACAGACTTTCCGTCGGCTAATTCTACTGGAAACTTAGCATCTAACAGGGTTGGAGTTAAGTCTAAGAGTTGACTAAAGGCTTTCGACACAAAACTCCTATCAGCTCCAGTGTCAAACAATACAGAAGCAAAACAATCGTTCACAGGGAACTTACCAGTCACTACGTACGGATCATTGCGGGCTTGACCCGACCCAATAACAAAAGCTCTTCCTTTACCATTGTTTCCACCACCACTGCCACTTCCATTACCTCCATTGTTGTCGTTCTGTTTCAGCTTGGGACAATCTTTCCTGAAATGACCCTCCTGACCACATTCGAAACATCCCTTAGCCGTCATAGGTGGTTTAGGAGCACCATTTGCCGCCAGGTCTCCTCTACAGTCCTTTGCCTGGTGACCTATCTTTCCGCATCTCAGACACTTGACACGGTCACACGGCCCAGCATGATGATAATTGCACCTGTTGCACATCGGATATTTCCCACCATATCCGCTCGAACCCTGCCCGCCACCGTTGTTATTGTTATTGTGACCCTGATTGTTGAAGCCCCGAGTGAATTCGGGTTTACGGTAGTGTTGTTGCTGTGGGGGGTTCGAGGATGAGGATCTGGTGTTGTCAAACTTTCTCTTTCCATTGCTCGGGTTGTTGTTGCTGTTGTTAGTAATCGGGTTGTCACGGGCTTTAGTGGTTGACCTCTAGGTGGTAGCGCACCTTGGGTCACTGCTTGATCCGTTAGTTTGTGAGCTAACCGAATCGCTTGTTGAATCGTGGCTGGTCTGGAAGACGCCACCATGCCCTGAATTTGCGGTGCTAACCCATCAATATACATTTCTATCCTCTTACTCGGCGGGTCTACCATCCGTGGACACATCACAACTAACTCGTGAGAACGGGTGGTGTAGGCTTCGATTTCTGAACCCACCATCTTCAATGACCAAAACTCGGATTCCAACTTTGCAATCTCCTCTCTCGGACAGTACTCTTCTCGCATCATGTTTTTGAATTCCTCCCAGTTCATAGCGTTAGCCAGTTCCAATCCAAGGATCTGTGTAACACCCCGCAACCGCAGCGGAAATGTAAACGGGGTGGGACAGACTCGTCTGATATCAACCACCTTGTTTATAAAGAAAACTGAATACATTAATATACTTCAAATTACATTATTTGTATTTCATTACCGTCTAGGTGATACACACATCATACAATACGATACACAATTCTATTTGTTATAGTGTATCCTAACATCCTGCACGCAAATCTTACACACATCAAGCACTTAGCACGTAAGCAATCACTTCATCTTAGTTGTACCTGAAAAGCATGTGAGAAAACGGGTCAACTACGAATAGTTGGTGAGTTTCACAATTTGAGTAAACCATGATAAATCCATATCAAAATATAATATTATCTGGGGACACTGTTAACCCAGTACCGTACTCATTCCGGGGGCAACGTTAACCCAGAAACACTTCCAAAGACATCTAGGGACACAGTTAACCCAGTACCACTTCCAAAGACATCTTGGGACACAGTTAACCCAGTAACACTTCCAAAGACATCTGGGGACACAGTTAACCCAGTAACACTTCCAAAGACATCTGGGGACACAGTTAACCCAGTAATGTACCCATTCCATACGATTCCCGTACAATCAAATATTTATAAATACACGCAAATCCATGCGTTCAGTATGTATTTAATCATTTCATTAGTAACATGCTTTCCGCCCCAGGAAAATATTTGAAAACAATTCAGAAAAAGGGGCTCGTGAAACTCACCTTAGCACATGCAAGCAGGTAACAACAATCATTATCAGTTAACACGTCCAATCTGTAATATGATCCTACGATCGTTACTATACACTCATTATTAATATAACTTTACCCAAGTTAACCGGTACATCTGGGGACACTGTTAACCCAGCACTGTACCCGTTCTGAGGGCAAGGATAACCCAGAAACACTTCTCCGGACTCAGATTGTGATGTCGTTTAGAGTTCCATGGTCACAACTACTATTAGTCGTTTTTTCTCGTTTTGCGTGCCTAGCACGGTTATCCGTTTTTATGTTTCAAAAATGAGTTTGGTCACACACGACCCGAAAATAGTGGTTGACTGATAATTTAATTAAAGATGTGAAATTATAGCTCGGTTTAGACGTCCCGATTGGCCGCGGGACCCGTTTCCGTCTTTGGCGTACCGGAAACTGTTAAAATAGGTTAAAATTACTCAAATCATCCGAATTATTTTCGGATGATTCATTTTTACTTGTTTAACTCAATTAAATGAAAATAGTTCATTTTTAGGGTTTTTATACACCAGTCAGCTCGCTTAAGCGAACTTCACCGGTTTACGCGTTTTAACTTTTAAAGTTTGATAATTAGCACAAATAATTATCCGTTTAATCTCGGATCTTGAAATTTTGCACAAATCACTTCTTGACAGTGGGGAATTTTATAAAAATATTTCCAGAATTAATTTCTATATTTAAAATTTATTTATCTATTTTTAAACACCATTTAAACACTAAATATGTCGTAAATACCAACCGATCTTAGAAAAATCCCAAATTTTTCCTGGATGTCCCCTGTCATCCACATAGTCCCCTGTAATTTTCCAGAACCAAAATCTTCTTTTACATGCCCTTTTTACTAAAACCGAGCTAGAATCCCTAGAACTCGTTTTACCGAAAAGCCTACTTAGACTTCTCCAACTGACCTAAAATTTTGTGTGTGACTTATACATGATATAAAATGCTTATCTGCAATTTTCCAGAATTTTTCATGATATTTAACTATTTCTCACCATTTTTGGCCAAAACCGAGCATTAAATTCACCAAATATTCATCCTTTATCCAAAAATTACCAAAAAATCACAGAACTCATATTTTCATGTGTTTAACACCTCTGTAAAATTTCATGACCTAACTCTAAAGCATCAACAATCTGTCCAAATTTCCCAAAACCGAACATAACCGAATATACCTTTCGTTTTCCGCCACTACAAGCTACAAACTCGTCTTTCCGCCTTATCTACCACTAAATACAGAGCCTACAAACAACATACCACAATACCAAGCAAGTTACACTCACGATCAAGCCATTTCTTTCATGGTTTCGGTTATGATTCCAAAAACAAAGATTTAACCGTAAAAATTCGTTTTTGATTCGTTTAACTCATTTCTTGGACCAAGATCCTTTGTATAACCCGTATACATCACTTGATCATGTAAGAATCGGTTTTCATCTTTGAAACCTTATTTTCTTGCAAACAAACTCAAGAAACGAAGATGGAAACGTAAATAACTCGACTTTTTACCTCGGTTTTCTTGATAAAATGTCGGTTTTTATGATCTTGACGTGAAGAGGATTGAAGTTCATAGAGATTTTGTGGTAAAAAAAGAAATGAGACCATGGGGTTTAACCCTTAAGGCCGATCGGAATCATCAAGGGGGTGGGGTGGGACCCACCTCTCCAATATTAGCCACATATTTGGATTCTCGTAATCCGGATAATGTTTTGGATAATCTGGTTCAGTTCGTTTTTCGGTTAAATGTTTAATTCGGCTTAAAACGAGGCTAAAACGGTCGTTTTTCGGCTTAAAAATGAAATTTATATAAAACCGATTTAAGAACTTTAAAAACTTAAACCATGACATTTATTAACTTAAAACATCATATCATTAATTATCGCGCATCTTTTTCGACTTGATCGATCATCTCTTGCTCGGTTTGGTATTAAAGGTTTCGTTTAATGTACCGACGTACCATTAAATCGAAATTCTTTTTCTGTGCCGTACTTTACTTATCCCGAAGCATTAATGCTTCGTAACATCACTAAATATTATAGATATCGTCTATAATTGAACCCTCGATTCGTTCGGGTTTCAATAACTATCGATCGATTGATCGCATAATCAATACGATGAATTATATATTCACGTACAATCCATACAGTGAACCCTGTATTCTCGTATAATTACTATGGTAATTCATGTACCCGACATTAAATACGACGTAACTATTATCTACCGGTTAGGGTATACCGGGTTTCGTCGGAATCGTTACATTCTCCCCCCGTTAAGAAATTTCGTCCTCGAAATTTTACACGCTCACTATCCCTTTCCGAGGGAAAGGTGGGGGTTTTTCCTTCAGAACACACCCTCGCGTTACCAGGTATAATCTGGTCCTCGCTGTGAATTCCACTTAATCTTAATCAATAAAGCTTGGTGTGCCCAAACTGTTTAGTTTTCCCGTCTACTATCTCTACGGAATTATTTATGATATCAAGTATGACTTCTACGCGTACCTCCATTACTAGTACTTTCGTTGCCTCATCGCTTAGGTACTTTTCAATCCATATACATGGCAAACATCATGTATAGTACTTAGCCCCTGGAGTACTTTAATCGATAAACTAAATGACCAATCATGGAGATAGTCTCATGAGGTCCAATATATTAAGGAACTATTTTCGGTTTTGCCAAACCTCATATCACTTCTCTAAGGTGATGCCTTAAAAGTGCCATGTCACCTCTTTCCGGTGACAATGGTTTCCTTTGATTGTTGGCATAAATCCTTTGCCAATCTCGCGCTGCTTTCAACTTCTCTTAAACATTATAAATCCGATTGGTTGTTTCTCGAATCAATTCAAATCTTATGGCTTGATCGACGCCCATTTTCAATTTAACAAATTGGTGATAACTACTTCACCCAAAGAAAGCTTCGAGCTCTCGATGCTTCCTTCCCCGCCTTCCAATAATGGAAGTAGGATGACTATTTCGATCTGAGATCATTGAAAATGGTACTCCACGACGAGATACCATTTCACCATTAGGAATTTGGACGAGAATTCATTGTGGTAATCGTCATGGATTGGAATGAAATGCGAGGATTGGTTAATCGATCCGCGATTACCCAATTTACATCATGCCTTTGATATATCATGGGCATTTGCGTCCCGAAATCCATTGTAATTTATTCCCACTATCATTGGCGAATTTTCCTGTCGTTGTAGCGTTCCCTTGGGTTTTCGGCGTGCAGCCTTATCTCTTGCATAACTTAAATATTCACCAACATACGTAACCATATCTTTCTCCAAACTCGGCCATTAATAAAATCCTTTCAGATATTCGTATCATCAATAGTCTAATCCGATCCCGGATGTTTGGAATATTTCAATCTATGCGCTTCGTCCATGATTAATTCACGAAGGTCATGGAGGGTCGGGATCCAAACCCAATTTTTTTGAAGTAGAGAATTTCGTCCACGCGTTGTTCGAAGTTCTTCTCATTGCCGTAAAGTTCCTCCTTTTCCAATTGGTCCTCTTTCAACGTCTCACGTTGAGCGACTCGAATCAGGTCCGAAAGATTCGACTGGACTATCATCCCCAGCACTCGCACTCGCAATGGCTTAACCCGATCTTTCCAACTCAAGGCATCGGCTATGACGTTAGCCTTGCCGGGGTGATAACGGATGTCACAGTCATAATCTCTTAACAACTCAACCCATCTGCGATGAGTATGAGACTGCGGTCTCTTATCATCTATAAAATTTGTACATTTGCGTCGTACAAAGGATTATGAGTTGGGTAATGCTAAAAAAATTCTTCAATAAACCGCTGATAGCCTCCGGCTAGTCCTAAAGATTGGCGCATTCCCTTTGGTGCCTTGGGTGACTGCCAATTTTAATGGTTTCTATCTTATTTGAATCTTTGTGAAATCCTTGTTGCTTTACAACATGACCAAGGGGTTATGCTTTCTGTATTCAAAGTCACATTTCGAAAACTTCGCGGATAACTCCTCTTGCTTTAACACTTCCACCATTTTCCTTAAACGTCGTTCGTGCTCTTCCTTACGTTGCAAATATATCAAAATATCATCAATGAATGTTATGACAAATTTGTCAAAATAAAGTTTATAGACTCGGTTCATGAGGTCCATGACCACTGCCGGCGCATTTGTTAGCCCGAGAGGCATAACTAAGAATTCATAATGGCCGTAACGAGTCCGAACGCTGTTGTTGCAACGTCCTCCTCTTGGATTTTTCATTTGGTGATAACTATATCTAAGATCAATTTTCTAAAAATAAATCACCCCTTGCAATTGGTTAAATAGATCATTTACTTCGAAGAAGTGAATACCTATTCCTGATCGTCACTTTATTCAATTCTCCCTAACCAATACATATCCTAACACTTCCGTCCTTCATTTCCCAATTAACACTGGTGCACCCCATGGCGGCTAACTAGGTCGTATAAAACCTTATCCAATTATTCCTGCATTTCAGTTGGTGCAAGTCGGTAAGATGCTTTAGCAACAGGGCTAGCTTGAGGCATTAAATCGATTCTGCATTCGACCTGTTGGGTTGGCGGTAATCCAGGAAGTTCTTCTGGGAAAACTTGTGGATATTACGTATCACCGGGACATCTTCCATATGTTTTCTTTTTAAATACTTTGGCAATCGCGTTTGTTACATACACCACGTCATCTTGTCGTAAATATTATAACATCTCAAGATGAGATTAGAGTGGTAACATAATACCGTACACTTTTCTCTGTATCAAATCGCTTCATCGTCCGAAGGAGATCTTCTAATCATCTTCTTTTCATATTTGATTTCAGCTTCATGTTGAGTTAGCCAATCTATGCTAACTATTACGTCAAAACTTCTTTGCTTTACTGGTCGTAGGTCAATAAGGAAAGGTTAATCGTTCAGAATAATAGGACAATTCCGAACAATTTAGTTAACCATTAAGGATTTACCGTTAGCGATTCTACAGTATAGGGTTCTATAGTTTCACTAATCGGTATCTTTCCTAAGGGTAGGAGATTAACAGGAACTAACTTCTATCGACGACCGTAAAAATATCGCTGAAGCCCATTGATTTAAAACTACAACGTACTTAATACCACCTTTGGATCATGGCGTGCTTTATTCGAATTACTCACAAAAGCACGGCTCCTTGCTTGATCCGAGGTTGATGCTTGTCTTGAGGTTCGTCTTCCAACGACACCTTGGTTCAACTTTGGGCAATTTCTCTTGAAACGTTCTGTACTGCCACATTCATAGCAAGTCAACTGTTTGGCATAATTTGATTTCTTTGGATGGATTGTTATTGAGGTTGTTGGGTTCGGAGTGGTTGTACACGAATGGGTTGGGGTTGCCGGTTCACATGGCTTCAATTGGTTCTACAATTGGGGCATTACGTCCATCTTTACCACACCTGTGGCCTACTATCACTCGACATTCTTCTTCCTGCCGATAACCATATTTTCCACATTTAGGGAAGGACCCTTCATGCGGTTCATGTTTTCACACCAGAACTAGTCTTAGTATAATTCTGGGTTGTAGGACATACCTACTTATTCAAAAGTCTATCTTGCACTATACCTTTATCATCTCTCTTTTTTAACACTCGACGTCTCACCTAACGTCCTTCCATTCCGCTTCCCAAAAAGTCAAATATATCAATGCTGGCTTGTGACACAACCCTTCCAAAGGTTGTATATTTTACAGGGTTGACTATACTCCTTATCGATGGAGTTAGTCCCCAATATAGCGCTCACTTCGCTTAGTTTCAGAAGTAATTAGCCATGTTACCAGACATGACAATTCCTTCAAACGATTAGCGTGTTCTAAGTGATCAGCACACAACATTTCTATCTTTCATAGCTCAGTTTTCCAATCTCTGAGTTTAATTACTCGAATAAAAGTGCTCTAGCACAAGAATTTTAAATCCTGACCATATCATCTGAGCAAAAATTTTCTAACTATAATTTTGTACCATCGTGTTCCATCACGATACAACATAATCTACCAATATATCTGTAGCATATTTCACTACACAATGTTCTAGACTCTTACCAATATCCTTAACCATTTTGATCTTTTCTATCCACTCGCTAATTTATTCCTCCCTTTACCATCAGTAAACTATTAATAATCCCCTTAACACAAACAACAAACATATCCTTCATACCGGATCTAATTCATTACGACTACTATTCATGTTTAGTTTATAACTAATACTTGTAGTCATAATAGTATTCGGTGGAACATTATCACTCTTAGTAATAACATTAAGAGTTGAAATATTCATAATCATGTGATTGCTCGATCTATAATTCTGCGATCACATTTGCATCAACACTAGCAGCGATCTGTGATACGACATTCGGTATCATCATCTGCTATCTTTGAGCAATCAACTGAATCATATCAATCTCCATCATTGAAGTTACTCTTTTTATGGCATTCTGCCGTACTCATCCCGTACGCAGTAATCAATACTAATCTCACCATATAACTCGTTACCAGCTCAATCATAACAACAGGTACACATACACACCAGATATTATCATATATATTACACATACCGGCATCTAGTATATATGTCCCACAAATATAATAACATATGGACTTAACCTGACGTCGGTTAACTTCTAAATATGATTCATAACCCTTGTCACCATCTGACATATAGATCTTTCTCAACACAGATTAATGTTTACTATGCTTGATTTCAATATCCTTCTGCATGTTAGCATAACCGATACATACTCACCGTGAGCACCAAACGATTACGTACCTCGGAGTTATAATATCCGTGTCTATTCGTATATCCGGCATACACGGTATACCACCTACGAACGAATAACCAACTATGCTATAATGATTCCAACACCTCTTTGTGTACGGGTAATCATTCTATTCGAGCATACATGGGTATAGGCATCTAACGGATGTAGGGTTAGCATAGGGAGTTGCAAGGTTCAAGGTGATCGCGTACATGGGTTACCTTCAAATATTATCAATTACCATTATGGGAAATTCTATCACTTGCTCAGTCAATGTCCTCAGGCGTTCTAGGTTCGCTAAAATCGGTAATTCTCGATCTGGAGGTGGTATGTCTCATATGCTTGAGAGTGAGAAATACATATATATATTTCTATATATTATTTTTATCTGCTCATTTATTATCAAATTTACTACTATTATTATTATTATTTTATTTTATTTTATTTATTTATTTATTTACTCCTTTACCTTAATGGAATAAGAATGGGTTCAGGTACGGGTCCGTCCGTACGTGAGGGTCGACGGTTCGGGAGAACATCTGGGGTTATTAGAATATACGGTACCGGTATTGGTAGGGTAAGGGATTTATCAATTTTGGTTGGGAGTGACGGTTACTAGATATTTCTGGTTAATGTCAAACGGGAGATCTAACTCGGTACTAACATAACTATTGCCCGATAAGTCAGATTTATCATCAACCGATGCTCTAGAAATCTCAGCATCCTCAGTACTTTTATTATTTCATCCCCCCGGTTCCTTACCCGGGTCCTATTTCTCAATACATGTACCCACAAGATACGTACATATATATATACACATTAGCACGTATAAATAATATTATATACTTTACACATATGTTGCCATTTTTACCTATTAATGTACCCCGTGACTTCCTCTGAATTCCCTCGTGCGAACAAGTCTGTTATTATGTTCCGGACCATAATAACTCACTTGTCCATCCAAGTTCATCCAGACCCGTCACTATAATTTATTAGTTGATATTCAGATCCTATAATACTTGAGCTACTGGTTATATTTTAGGTATCTTTTAAAGACATCCTAATTCCTTTATAACCAATGGCTCTGATACCAAGTTCTGTAACACCCCGCAACCGCAGCGGAAACGTAAACGGGGTGCGACAGACTCGTCTGATATCAACCACCTTGTTTATAAAGAAAACTGAATACATTAATATACTTCAAATTACATTATTTGTATTTCATTACCGTCTAGGTGATACACACATCATACAATACGATACACAATTCTATTTGTTATAATGTATCCTAACATCCTGCACGCAAATCTTACACACATCAAGCACTTAGCACGTAAGCAATCACTTCATCTTAGTTGTACCTGAAAAGCATGTGAGAAAACGGGTCAACTACGAATAGTTGGTGAGTTTCACAATTTGAGTAAACCATGATAAATCCATATCAAAATATAATATTATCTGGGGACACTGTTAATCCAGTACCGTACTCATTCCGGGGGCAACGTTAAACCAGAAACACTTCCAAAGACATCTGGGGACACAGTTAACCGAGTAACACTTCCAAAGACATCTGGGGACACAGTTAACCGAGTAACACTTCCAAAGACATCTGGGGACACAGTTGACCCAGTAACACTTCCAAAGACATCTGGGGACACAGTTAACCCAGTAATGTACCCATTCCATACGATTCCCGTACAATCAAATATTTATAAATACACGCAAATCCATGCGTTCAGTATGTATTTAATCATTTCATTAGTAGCATTCTTTCCGCCCCAGGAAAATATTTGAAAACAATTCAGAAAAAAGGGGCTCGTGAAACTCACCTTAGCACATGCAAGCAGGTAACAACAATCATTATCAGTTAACACGTCCAATCTGTAATATGATCCTACGATCGTTACTATACACTCATTATTAATATAACTTTAACCAAGTTAACCGGTACATCTGGGGACACTGTTAACCCAGCACTGTACCCGTTCTGGGGGCAAGGATAACCCAGAAACACTTCTCCGGACTCAGATTGTGATGTCGTTTAGAGTTCCATGGTCACAACTACTATTGGTCGTTTTTTCTCGTTTTGCGTGCCTAGCACGGTTATCCGTTTTTATGTTTCAAAAATGAGTTTGGTCACACACGACCCGAAAATAGTGGTTGACTGATAATTTAATTAAAGATGTGAAATTATAGCTCGGTTTAGACGTCCCGATTGGCCGCGGGACCCGTTTCCGTCTTTGGCGTACCGGAAACTGTTAAAATATGTTAAAATTACTCAAATCATCCGAATTATTTTCGGATGATTCATTTTTACTTGTTTAACTCAATTAAATGAAAATAGTTCATTTTTAGGGTTTTTATACACCAGTCAGCTCGCTTAAGCGAACTTCACCGGTTTACGCGTTTTAACTTTTAAAGTTTGATAATTAGCACAAATAATTATCCGTTTAATCTCGGATCTTGAAATTTTGCACAAATCACTTCTTGACAGTGGGGAATTTTATAAAAATATTTTCAGAATTAATTTCTATATTTAAAATTTATTTATCTATTTTTAAACACCATTTAAACACTAAATATGTCGTAAATACCAACCGATCTTAGAAAAATCCCAAATTTTTCCTGGATGTCCCCTGTCATCCACATAGTCCCCTGCAATTTTTCCAGAACCAAAATCTTCTTTTACATGCCCTTTTTACTAAAACCGAGCTAGAATCCCTAGAACTCGTTTAACCGAAAAGCCTACTTAGACTTCTCCAACTTACCTAAAATTTTGTGTGTGACTTATACATGATATAAAATGCTTATCTGCAATTTTCCAGAATTTTTCATGATATTTAACTATTTTTCACCATTTTTGGCCAAAACCGAGCATTAAATTCACCAAATATTCATCCTTTATCCAAAAATTACCCAAACATCACAGAACTCATATTTTCATGTGTTTAACACCTCTGTAAAATTTCATGACATAACTCTAAAGCATCAACAATCTGTCCGAATTTCCCAAAACCGAACATAACCGAATATACCTTTCGTTTTCCGCCACTACAAGCTACAAACTCGTCTTTCCGCCTTATCTACCACTTAATACAGAGCCTACAAACAACATACCACAATACCAAGCAAGTTACACTCACGATCAAGCCATTTCTTTCATGGTTTCGGTTATGATTCCAAAAACAAAGATTTAACCGTAAAAATTCGTTTTTGATTCGTTTAACTCATTTCTTGGACCAAGATCCTTTGTATAACCCGTATACATCACTTGATCATGCAAGAATCGGTTTTCATCTTTGAAACCTCATTTTCTTGCAAACAAACTCAAGAAACGAAGATGAAAACGTAAATAACTCGACTTTTTACCTCGGTTTTCTTGATAAAATGTCGGTTTTTATGATCTTGACGTGGAGAGGATTGAAGTTCATAGAGATTTTGTGGTAAAAAAAGAAATGAGACCATGGGGTTAACCCTTAAGGCCGATCGGAATCATCAAGGGGGTGGGGTGGGACCCACCTCTCCAATATTAGCCACATATTTGGATTCTCGTAATCCGGATAATGTTTTGGATAAACTGGTTCAGTTTGTTTTTCGGTTAAATGTTTAATTCGGCTTAAAACGAGGTTAAAACGGTCGTTTTTCGGCTTAAAAATGAAATTTATATAAAACCGATTTAAGAACTTTAAAAACTTAAACCATGACATTTATTAACTTAAAACATCATATCATTAATTATCGCGCATCTTTTTCGGCTTGATCGATCATCTCTTGCTCGGTTTGGTATTAAAGGTTTCGTTTAATGTACCGACGTACCATTAAATCGAAATTCTTTTTCTGTGCCGTACTTTACTTATCCCGAAGCATTAATGCTTCGTAACATCACTAAATATTATAGATATCGTCTATAATTGAACCCTCGATTCGTTCGGGTTTCAATAACTATCGATCGATTGATCGCATAATCAATACGATGAATTATATATTCACGTACAATCCATACAGTGAACCCTGTATTCTCGTATAATTACTATGGTAATTCATGTACCCGACATTAAATACGACGTAACTATTATCTACCGGTTAGGGTATACCGGGTTTCGTCGGAATCGTTACAATCTGCACGTTTGAATTCCACCAAGTGAGGGCAGAATCTTCAAGTGTTCCAGCAGCAAATTTGACCCTACTGGCAGGGAGACAATTACACATCTCAAACGCCGATTAGGCCTTCTCAGCCCAACGCAGGAAGCCTATAGCTCCCTCAGTGCCCTTAAACGTACCGGGCTTGCAGTCAAGGTAATTCTTGAAGGTACACGTTCCAATTGGACCTCCAGCTTGGTTCTGTACATGTGCGGCTAGAGCGGCCGCCGCATGGTCGTTCAGCAGAGTTTGGAGTTCTGCTGCAGTCAAGTTGATGTCACCACGTCCGTCTCCAGCGTTTCTTCCTGCCATTTCCTTGTCCGAGTACTTTCCGGCTGCTCCAAGTACACTCAACTCCTCTGTCGGTCGCCTAGGATTCGCTTACCGATCTTTGCAACCTTGCATGTGTATAAGATTTTATGAAAGTAGTCTAGTCCATCGATAGCATCTTCACTAGCCTTTGGAGTCGTACACCATGTAAAACAGTAGCATCCACCTAGTAGAAAGGGAACATAATCCTAGATATCTCCTATATCTTGAAACAATGACGGCTTGACCGGGTGGATGATGGTGACCGCCGGTTGGTATGGATCATGAAGCGGCTGGATGATAAGAAAACGTTGCTAGTGCTATTTCTATTCGGGTCCTTGCTACTTGGAGTTGCTCTTGCAAGTCTATCATCTCGGCTTGCATCCTTCTCATAATTTTCATCTGTTGGTCGCTAGCCTCTTGCATCTCCTTCATGGCCGCTGTCATGCGGGAAATTTCCTCCTTAGTTTCGTTTCCATCTTTTAACAGTCCGGAAACGTTCGCTCTCGTAGAGCGCATGTAACCAACATCACGCTCCAAACAAGAAAAAACAGCTGCGAGCACACGCTCTACAGGTTTGGTTATAGGTGGTAGGGTGTTGGGGTAAGCAGGATGGCTCGGGTGGGGTAGCGGGGGAACTTGTTCGCGATAGGACATACGCCTAATCATATTAGGGTACCAATCCCAGCTAACTTCGTTTTCGTACATGCCTCCGAATAAGCGATACCTCTTCGGTGCAGGAGCTTCGAGTTCCGGGACTACACGAGGTGGCGACGAGGTAGTTAACTACGATTCCTTCCCATGAGCATGAGTCATCTGATCGGATGATGATGATGATGGCGTCGACATCTCTACAGGTAAGCCGTGTATGCGCGCGTATGAGTGAAAGGGGTAAAGAGATAAGATAACAAAGACTACACAAATCTATGCAGTGCGTATCATTATAACTAATGGGTCGTCACGGTTATAGTCTAGTATGCATGCAATTTGTAGTTCGCTATAACCAATGGCTCTGATACCAATCTGTCACACCCTCAAAATCCACTAACGGAGTTTTACCGTCAGAGGGTGTGAACTAACAGGATCGGAATCATTAGTTATAATCAAACCGTAAAAACGTTTAAATGAAAATAAGTGCGGAAGCGTAAAAACCAAAAGATAAAAGTTGCGTCACGCAGGACGACTTAACACCCCATAACGACAGTTAAAAATCAGTTTGCATAAACAAAAGCGTTTCAAACAATGCATGATCCTATACCGCGCGCCCGCCTCGGCTACCTAAGAATAACATACTAAAAGTGTCAACACGGGGTTGGTGAGTTCACAAGTTTATATAAAATAAAGCGTTTAGCGTTTGCGTTCAGCGTTCAGCGTTTTGCGTTACCAGATAGTGTTATGTCAATTACATATCTATAGGTAGCTAGCCTATAAAACAAGTATTACTAAGTGTTCGACACCGAAGCTGACTGTTTATCATTTGCCTTGCCACCAGGTCTATCCCGACCATGGTATGTGTTTAGCCAAGATTACACCCACTCGACCTCCAGTCGAGTTTAGCGTTGGGTGGGGCTTGTCAAACCCAGTAGTACTACTCAACAATGACTCGCTATTATCCAATATTAAACGGTTCGATGTGAATGAAGGACTTTAGTTATTGCGTTTGCCACTTAGTCTTTACAAGTGATATATAATCTATATTAACAAAATCTTAAATGCGTTTTCGGAGTATGTTATCTCCCCAAGTGAAAAGCGTTTGAAAACAGTTTAAAAGGGGTAAGTGAACTCACTGTTTGCGAAGAATTTCCCAAAATAATTCACCAAAGGATGTGCGTCACCGACAAAAACTCTCTCTAGCGTTCTAAAACAACAAAGAGATTTTCTAAGTGTCGGAACTATTATCGAGTCTCTAGACTCGGCACATAATACCTATGCACACAACATGTTTCGTGTTTCGTTTGTGAATCGTGTGTGACTTTAACAAGTGTATTTGTGATACGTTACATGTGTGAGCAATTATTTACGTGTCATGTATTCATAATGTACATCACTAGCAATTACTTCCCGTAAGGGCAATTTGGTCAACACATAACAATTAACTAGCAATTATTCCCCACGAGGGCAATTTGCTCAAAATACGACAATTAGTTAGCAATTATCCCCCGCAAGGGCAATTTGGTCAAAACACGATAATAAATTAGCAATCACCATGTTTCATGCAACTTTCACAAAATTCAGCAACTAGTTTCTTAACGACAGAATTCTACTTGAAAAGCTAGTCTATCCCACCGATAATAGCATCACAATTAATTTACCAAAAATCATCACAAAAGCATGTATGTATTAGGTTTCCAGAACATATTTTGTTGTATTTTTATTCCATACATATTTCTCACAAAGATCAATTTACCACAGCAAACTCATAACAGTCAAATTTATGCGCAACAGAATGTTATTTGAAATTCCCGTTAAACGAAAAATCCAATAAATGCAAGACCACTTGGGTTAGGTTCCTAACTCAACAAGTCAACTTTCAGAAGTGGAACCAACCCAATTGGTCTCGTAGTTCATGAGATATAACATTTACAAAACAACCTAACAGCAGGTCTAACAACTCAGCTTTGCACAACGTTTTTGTAAAATCATAAAGGTTAACTTTTACACGTCCAAAAATTGCAAATTTACATTCTTTAGAAACTAGACTCAATCTAGTTTACTGTAGTATCAATTATCTCAATCAATTATCACATTTACACCCCGTTACAGTCAATTGAACATCAACAACACAATCTGTCCAGAAACTGTTTGCATCCAAACTCAACATATTAACTGTCTATGGACCATAATCCGTTCATATAACACTCTAGACACCATAACCACTATCCATGCATATCAATTACACCATACATACATGGTCAGGGTTTTATTTGATCTCAAAATCAAAGACACAACAATTAACATGTAATAATATCCATTCTAGTTATCAAATCATCATCAATACATCATCAAATCAAACAAGACATATGAACACAACTTATATACAAAAATCGGCCCTAGGGTTTTTAATTAACCCATTAAAAATCGAAATTAAGTATAAAGGATGCAAGGGATAGTCGTTTATACCTTCCTAGCACCTTAATCTTCAATCAAAAGCTTGAAAATTTGCTTGTATGTGTGTGTGTGATTGGCGGCAGCCGTGAGCAAGGGGGAGGGGAGGTCCGATCGGGGTAGAGGGAGAGGAGAGAAAGAGAGGCTAGGGTTTATAATATTATTAATAATAATCATGTTACATCTAGGTCCCCCCACTTCAAATTATTAGTTTACTAGCCCAAAGTAATTAGTTTGCATCTTGAGTTAACTTCTTAAACAATGTAATCACATAACACATAAGCCTAACACATAAATACTGTTTTAATGTTTCTCGTTTATTCACCAATCGTTTGCGTCAACTCGTTTGCGTTTCGGTGCAATTCCCGAAAGACTACACATGTAGTAAGTGTCAAGCGTCATTTAAACCCTAGTTTAAATGTAATGAGGTGTGCGTTATAGATTCAATGATCTTTAAGTTTGAATTAACGGAGTTGAGTTAACGGAGTTAACCTGAAATTGACGAATGTCACAGCACCTTCGGGAAATCTCTTAGTGATCGAAAAGGATGTCACTTTGGCAGTCGATGCCACATGACATTCAACATCGGCTTATTCGTATAAGGATCACATACCCCCTTGGCTTTCTTGACAAACGATTCAGGAGTAGGCATATCGGGATATCCTCTTTCAACCTGGTTGCTCAAGAGGTTCCAAAAATTGGTGGCCTTTGGATCATGATTCAGGTTCTGGAATAGATCTTGTATTAAATCACTCAAGTCGACTTTGATCCACGATCCAAAATCTTTCATATTCTTGTAATATTCCATGTTTCCAAACTTATGCTTGACCCATCACATTTGTCTATATCGTATCCCCAAGAAACGACCCAAGAACGATCTTCGTACTTATCAGAAAATCCTTTTCGAAGTTCCACCACAAATTTATCTGGATGGTCAGAGGACACGTGTAACACCCCGTAACCGCAGCGGAAACGTAAACGGGATGCAACAGACACATCTGATATCAACAGCATTGCTTATAAAGAAAACACCACTACATTAATTTACATCATATTACATTGTTCCAAGTTTAGTTCCCGTCTAGGCGTTAACACATAGGTTTTAACAATATTACATTAACATAATTAATACAAAATGATCACTAAGCTTCCACAAAAACACGCATCATCAAGCAGGTAGCACTTATTCCAGTTTGGGAGTACCTAGAAAGCATGGAAAGAAAACGTGTCAACTACGAATAGTTGGTGAGTTTCACTGATTTAAATAATCATTGACAATTCATTATAATAAATCATATATTAGCGATGTAATTATGCTGAGCCCACAAGTGAAACCTCTGACTATCACACACAACCCCGTGGCATACTCCGCCCACGAACCTGCCCCAAACCGCTATGCCTAACATTACATAGCAAAATAAATATAACACCCAATATAGACATGTGCAACTGGCTGGGAAACATCAGCAATTCCATGCCGGACCAGTTGGGTTTGTCAGACCAATAGTACTATCCACACTCTACCGGCTTTCAGTTAATCACTCGTGTTGCGGGACCTTACAATGTTAGTAACTCAGACAATTACCATCTTAGTACATTTCCGTACGATTCCCGTACAATAAAACATATGTAAATACACGCAAATCCATGCGTTCAGTATGTACTTAAACATTTTAGTAACAACATGCTTTCCGCCCCGGGAAAATATTTACAAAACAATTCAGGAAAAAGGGGCTCGTGAAACTCACCTTATCGTAACAAGCAGTAACACAGTATGTGAGCTATTAATCCGGATCTGTAATACGATCCCTAAATTCGTTACTATACAATCGCTATTAATATAACTTTAACCCAGATATACTTCTCCGGACTCAGATTGTGATTCGTTTAGAGTTTAACAGTCAAAATTACTATTATTTTGTTTTCCCCCTTTTGCGTGCCTAGCACGGTTATCCCTTTTTACGTTTCCAAAAATGAGTTTGGTCACACACGACCCGAAAATAGTGGTTGACTGATATTTTATTTAAATTTGTGAAATTAGAGCTCGGTTTAGGCGCCCCGATTGGCCGTGGGACCCGTTTCCGTCTTTAGCGCACCGGAAACTGTTAAATCGGGTAAAAATTACTCAAATCATCCGAATTATTTTCGGATGATTCATTTTTAACTTATTTAACTCATTTATATGAAAATAGTTCATTTTTAGGGTTTTTATACACCAGTCAGCTCGCTCATGCGAACTTTACCGGTTTACGCGTTTTAAGCTTTAAAAGTTTGTTTTTGCACCAATAATTATCCGTTTAATCCCGGATCTTGAAATTTTGCACAAATCACTTTTTGACAGTGGGGAATTTTATAAAAATATTTCCAGAACTAATTTTTATATTTATAATTTATTTATCTATTTTTAAACACCATTTAAACACTAAATATGTCGTAGATACCAAACGATCTTAGAAAAATCCCAAATTTTTCCTGGATGACCCCTGCCATCTCCATAGTCCCCTGTAATTTTTCCAGAACCAAAATCTTTTTCTAAATGCCATTTTCACTAAAACCGAGCTAGAAAACCCTAGAACTCGTTTAACCGAAAAGCCTACTTAGACATCTCCAACTGACCTCAAATTTTTTGTGTGACTTATACATGTTATAAAAAGCTTATCTAAAATTTTCCAGAATTTTTCATGATATTTAACTATTTTTCACCATTTTTGGCCAAAACCGAGCATTAAACTCACCAAATATTCATCCTTTGTCCAAAAATTACCAAAAATTCACAGAACTCATATTTTCATATATCTAACACCTCTGTAAAATTTGATGACCCATCTCTAAATGAGTCACAATCTGTCCAAAATACATAAATCATACAAAAACCGAACTACCTTGTGTTTCTAGCTTCAAATCGCAAGAATCTCGCTTTCTAGCCTTTGCTAACAACTAGATACAACACCTACAAGCACAATAACACCACACCAAGCAACTAGATACAACACCTACAAGCACAATAATCTGGTTCAGTTCGTTTTTTGGTTAAACGTTTAATTTGGCTTAAAACAAGGCTAAAACGGTCGTTTTTCGGCTTAAAAATGAAATTTATATAAAACCGATTTAAAAACTTCAAAAACTTAAACCATGACTTTCATTAACTTAAAACATCATATTATTAATAATTGCGCATCTTTTTCGGCTTGATCGATCGTCTCTTGTTTGGTTTGGTATTAAAGGTTTCGTTTAATGTACCGACGTACCATTAAATCGAAAATCCTTTTTCTGTGCTTTGATTCACTTATCCCGAAGCTTTAATACTTCGTAAACATCACTAATTATTATATATTTCATCTATAATGAAATCCCCGATCGTTCGGGCTTCAATAACCGTTAATCGGCTAATCGTATTTCCAATACGATTAACTGTATAATCGAGTATAATCCGTAAAGTGAATCTTACATACTCGTATAAACGTATTATAATTCATATATTCATTGTTAAATAACACATAAATAGTATATACCGGCTAGGGTATACCTGATTTTGCCGGAATCGTTACATTCTCCCCCCGTAAAACAAATTTCGTCCTCGAAATTTTACGCTTCGACTACTTCCTTTTGAGGAAATAGATAGGGGTATTTCTTCCGGAATTCGTCCTTTCGTTCCCATGTATATTCTGGGCCTCGTTGCGAATTCCATCTAACTTTGACCAACGAAATCTTATTGTGTCTAAGTTGCTTGATTTTCCCGTCTACTATTTCTATGGGTTCCTCTACGAAATTGAGCTTATCACTTATTTGGACACCCTCTAAAGGTAACACCGATGTCTCATCCGCCAGACATCTTTTCAAGTTTGATACGTGAAACACGTTGTGAACTGCACTCAGTTCATCGGGTAGCTCTAATCGGTATGCTACGGGACCGATTTTTGCAGTAATATTAAATGGTCCAATATATCTCGGGGCTAACTTCCCTGCCTTCCCAAATCTGACTACACCCTTCCAAGGCGATACCTTTAAATACACTTTATCACCTTTCTCAAACGACAACGGTTTTCTACGGGTATCGGCATAACTCTTCTGCCGATCCCGCGCGGCCTTCAGATTGTTCCTAATTTCAAGGATTTTGCTGGTCGTTTCTTGGACCAGGTCTGATCTAATAACCTGAGTGTCGCCCACTTCAGTCCAGCAGAGTGGTGATCGACACTTCCGACCATACAATGCTTCGTACGGGGCTGCCTTTATACTGCTATGGAAACTGTTATTATAAGAAAATTCAACAAGTGGGAGATGTTGATCCCAATTTCCCTTAAAATCCAGTACGCATGCACGAAGCAAATCCTCCAGGGTTTGGATGGTCCTTTCAGACTGACCATCGGTCTGTGGGTGATAAGCTGTGCTTAGATCAATGCGCGTTCCCAGCGCTTCTTGCACAGCTTGCCAAAGATTGGAGGTGAAGTGGCTATCCCGATCGGAGATGATTGAGATGGGTATCCCATGACGAGACACAATTTCATTTATATAAATCTGCGCAAGTGTCTCAGTGTTATAATTATTTCTACTCGGAATAAAATGTGCCGATTTGGTTAATCGATCCACGATTACCCAAATTGCATCATGTCCTCGGGATGTCTTAGGAAGATGTGTCACAAAATCCATCGTGATTTGCTCCCACTTCCATTCGGGAATTTCTGGTTGTTGTAACATCCGCGAGGGTTTCTGGTGCTCTGCCTTAACTCTCGCACAAGTCGTAAACTTACCGACATACGTTGCTATGTCCTTTTTCATACCCGGCCACCAGTAGAACTCCTTCACATCCTTGTACATCTTATCCGATCCCGGATGTATGGAATATTTCGATCTATGCGCTTCGTCCATGATTAATTCACGAAGGTCATGGAGGGTCGGGATCCAAATCCGATTTTTGAAATAGAGAATTTCGTCCACGCGCTGTTCGAAATTCTTCTCATTGCCGTAAAGTCCCTCCTTCTCCACTTGTTCCTCTTTCAACGCCTCACGTTGAGCGACTCGGATCAGGTCCGAAAGGTTCGACTGGACTATCATCCCCAGTGCTCGCACTCGCAATGGCTTAATTCGATCTTTCCTACTCAAGGCATCGGCTACGACGTTAGCCTTGCCGGGGTGATAACGGATGTCACAGTCATAATCGCTTAACAACTCGACCCATCTTCGTTGCCTCATATTCAGTTCTTTCTGATCGAATATGTGCTGCAAACTTTTATGATCGGTGAAGATGGTGAACTTCGTACCGTAGAGATAATGTCTCCAGATTTTAAGTGCGAAGATAACCGCTCCCAGTTCTAAGTCGTGAGTAGTGTAATTTTTCTCGTGTACTTTTAACTGTCGGGAAGCATAGGCTATAACCTTATTATTCTGCATCAACACGCATCCTAACCCTCTACGCGATGCGTCGCAATACGCGACAAAACCATCGTTTCCATCGGGGAGACTTAAAATCGGCGCTTGGCACAATTTTTTCTTTAACGTTTGAAACGCCATCTCCTGCTCTTCTCCCCATTCATACTTTCGATCCTTTTGAGTCAGGAGAGTTAATGGTTGGGCGATGCTGGAGAAGTTCTCTATGAATCGACGATAATATCCAGCTAAGCCTAAGAATTGGCGGATTTCCTTTGGCGTTTTAGGCGCTTGCCAATTCTTAATTGCTTCAATTTTACTCGGATCAACGTGTATTCCTTGATGGTTTACAACGTGACCGAGGAATTGCACTTCTTGTAACCAGAAGTTACACTTGGAGAATTTTGCATACAACTTCTCCTGATTCAGAAGCTCTAAAATTATTCTTAAGTGTTGCTCGTGCTCTTCTTTACTTTTCGAGTAAATCAAAATATCGTCAATAAACACGATGACGAATTTGTCGAGATAAGGTTTACAGACTCGATTCATGAGGTCCATGAACACTGCCAGCGCATTTGTTAGCCCAAAAGGCATAACTAAGAACTCGTAATGGCCGTAGCGAGTCCGGAATGCGGTTTTTGGGATATCTTCTTCCTAAATCCTAACCTGATGGTATCCCGATCTAAGATCAATTTTCGAGAAATAGCTCGCACCTTGCAGCTGGTCAAACAGATCATCAATTCGGGGAAGAGGGTACCTATTTTTGATTGTTAACTTGTTCAACTCCTTGTAATCAATGCACATTCTAAGGCTCCCGTCCTTCTTTTTCACGAATAATACAGGTGCACCCCACGGGGAATGACTAGGACGTATAAATCCTTTATCCAACAATTCCTGCAACTGATTGGATAATTCTTGCATCTCGGACGGTGCAAGTCGGTAGGGTGCTTTAGCAACAGGGCCAGCTTGAGGTATTAAATCGATTCTGAATTCGACCTGTCGGGTTGGCGGTAGTCCAGGAAGTTCTTCTGGGAAAACATGTGGAAATTCGCGTACCACCGGGATATCATCCACCCGTTTCTCCTCAGAATCTGTGGCCGTCAAGCTCGCTAGATACGCCACGCATCCCTGGCGTATATATTTTAACACCTTGAGGTGGGATATAAATGGTATCATTGTGCCTGACTTCTCTCCTTGCACTAACACCTCTTCGTCATCCGACACCCGGATCTTGACGATTTTCTTTTCACAGTTTATTTCCACTTTGTTACGTGCTAACCAATCCATTCCCACTATCACGTCAAAACTACCTAATTCTACCGGTAATAAGTCAATCAGGAAGGATTGATCGTTCAGAATAAAAGGGCAATTCCGAACTATCTGATTAACTATCATGGTTTTACCGTTAGCGACTTCTACAGTGTAAGGTTCTATGGTTTCACTAATCGGAAAGTTTGCTATCGATAGGAAATTAACAGAGACAAAACTTCTATCGGCGCCTGTATCAAATAATACAGAAGCGTAATGATCAAAGACGAGGAATGTACCTGTCACTACACTGGGGTCCTGGCGTGCTTCGTTCGCCCCCATCACAAAAGCTCGGCCTCTCCCCGGATTGGACGACGATGCCTGACCCACTGTTTGTCTCCCATTTCCTCCCTGGTTCAGTTTCGGACACTTCCTCTTGAAGTGATCTGTGCTGCCGCATTCAAAGCAAGCACGGCTGGTGGTCATCATTTGGTTTCCTTGTGGGTATTGTTGTCGGGCTGGTTGGGTCCTAAATGGCTGCGCAAGGTGCGTAACACAGTATGTGAGCTATTAATCCGGATCTGTAATACGATCCCTAAATTCGTTACTATACAATCGCTATTAATATAACTTTAACCCAGATAAACTTCTCCGGACTCAGATTGTGATTCGTTTAGAGTTTAACAGTCAAAATTACTATTATTTTGTTTTCCCCCTTTTGCGTGCCTAGCACGGTTATCCGTTTTTACGTTTCCAAAAATGAGTTTGGTCACACACGACCCGAAAATAGTGGTTGACTGATATTTTATTTAAAGTTGTGAAATTAGAGCTCGGTTTAGGCGCCCCGATTGGCCGTGGGACCCGTTTCCGTCTTTAGCGCACCGGAAACTGTTAAATCGGGTAAAAATTACTCAAATCATCCGAATTATTTTCGGATGATTCATTTTTAACTTATTTAACTCATTTATATGAAAATAGTTCATTTTTAGGGTTTTTATACATCAGTCAGCTCGCTCATGCGAACTTTACCGGTTTACGCGTTTTAAGCTTTAAAAGTTTGTTTTTGCACCAATAATTATCCGTTTAATCCCGGATCTTGAAATTTTGCACAAATCACTTTTTGACAGTGGGGAATTTTATAAAAATATTTCCAGAACTAATTTTTATATTTATAATTTATTTATCTATTTTTAAACACCATTTAAACACTAAATATGTCGTAAATACCAAACGATCTTAGAAAAATCCCAAATTTTTCCTGGATGACCCCTGCCATCTCCATAGTCCCCTGTAATTTTTCCAGAACCAAAAACTTTTTCTAAATGCCATTTTCACTGAAACCGAGCTAGAAAACCCTAGAACTCGTTTAACCGAAAAGCCTACTTAGACTTCTCCAACTGACCTCAAATTTTTTGTGTGACTTATACATGTTATAAAAAGCTTATCTAAAATTTTCCAGAATTTTTCATGATATTTAACTATTTTTCACCATTTTTGGCCAAAACCGAGCATTAAACTCACCAAATATTCATCCTTTGTCCAAAAATTACCAAAAATTCATAGAACTCATATTTTCATATATCTAACACCTCTGTAAAATTTCATGACCCATCTCTAAACGAGTCACAATCTGTCCAAAATACATAAATCATACAAAAACCGAACTACCTTGTGTTTCTAGCTTCAAATCGCAAGAATCTCGCTTTCTAGCCTTTGCTAACAACTAGATACAACACCTACAAGCACAATAACACCACACCAAGCAAGTTACACTAACAATCAAGCCATTTCTTTCATGGTTTCGGTTATGGTTTAAAAACAAAGATTTAACCGTAAAAATTCGTTTTTGGTTCGTTTAACTCCTTTCTTGGACCAAGATCCCTTGTATAACCCGTATACATCACTTGATCATGCAAGAATCGGTTTCATCTCGGGTTTTCACCCTTTTTCACTTGAAACCTCATTTTCTTGCAATTAGATTCGAGGAACGAAGATAAACACGTACATAACACGTCCTTTACCTCGTTGTTCTTGCTAGAATTCTCGGTTTTTGGATTATGAACTTGAGAGAAATGAAGATTGTTGAGTTGAGTTTGTAAAAAAAAAATAAGGAAAAGGGGTTTTACCCCCTTTTTCCGATCGGAACAACAAAGGAGGGTGGGGTGGGACCCACTCCTCAAATCTTAGCCACATATTCAGATTCCCGTAATCTGGATAATGTTTTGGATAATCTGGTTCAGTTCGTTTTTCGGCTAAAACGTTTAATTTGGCTTAAAACAAGGCTAAAACGGTCGTTTTTCGGCTAAACGTTTAATTTGGCTTAAAACAAGGCTAAAACGGTCGTTTTTTCGGCTTAAAAATGAAATTTATATAAAACCGGTTTAAAAACTTCAAAAACTTAAACCATGACTTTCATTAACTTAAAACATCATATTATTAATAATTGCGTATCTTTTTCGGCTTGATCGAACGTCTCTTGCTTGGTTTGGTATTAAAGGTTTCGTTTAATGTACCTACGTACCATTAAATCGAAAATCCTTTTTCTGTGCTTTGATTCACTTATCCCGAAGCTTTAATACTTCGTAAACATCACTAATTATTATATATTTCATCTATAATGAAATCCCCGATCGTTCGGGCTTCAATAACCGTTAATCGGCTAATCGTATTTCCAATACGATTAACTGTATAATCGAGTATAATCCGTAAAGTGAATCTTACATACTCGTATAAACGTATTATAATTCATATATTCATTGTTAAATAACACATAAATAGTATATACCGGCTTGGGTATACCTGATTTTGCCGGAATCGTTACAACACGACATTCTGATTAGAATTCTTCCTGATCAACATTTTCCTCTTGATTCTTTCCACCTGGTCAGCGGTCTTTATTGGAGCGGCTATATATTTCTCCAGTTGCGCAGAAGTATCAATATTTGAGCTAGGGCGCAAACTGGAGCCGCTATCAATAAGAGCATCTTGTTTATCACCAACAGTCTTTTCACTTCTATAATCACAAACTTTAAAGTCATCTCAAATCTTTTAACAAGCTTTTGTTGGAGATCAAAATATAAAGCTGTAAGACCACCCATGCTTTCTTTAAGATTTTGAATCTTTATGTCTTTGTCAGTGTTGCTGGCTTCAAGCTCTTGAATGCGTACATCTTTCACCACAGAGTCTTTTTTAAACTCAAAGACTCTGCGTTGTAAAGATTGTGCATCGACTAATTTGGCTTCCAAAGCAATCCCTTTACCCTTATCTTGTAAAAATTGGTCTTGCATGGTGAGAATGTGAGCAATCTTCACAGCTGCACTTGAGCTTTCTTGAGCAGTCAGATCAGACCATCCAGAGGGTTCAATGGTAGACTGGATATGGGCTTCGAAATCAAAATCAAGCATAATTATCAAAAACTTGATCTTGAGTATGTTGGGCTTCAACAGTCGGGCCTTGTTCAAATTGAGCTTCAATAGTATGCTCAGTTGGTGTTGGTTGAGTGGTTGGAATAAGATCACTAGCCAGCACACCAGGTCTTGGATCTTTCTTTCTTCATTTACGCGGAATAAGATCGGTGGCTGGCTCATTTTTAACATCATCATCATCATGTGTCACAGCAACTGATTGAGGAGGCTTTAATGCAGTTGACTAGAGCTTTTCTTTAAACGTCTCGAATGCATCAAGTTGTTTACAGATTGTTGCACCCGATGTTCTGTCTCCAACAGTTGAGATGGAGAGCTATCAAACTCGTCATCAGAAATAGTTTCAAAGGCAATTGACGGCCTTTGAACCGGAACAACATGTTCCTTAGCAACTAAAGCAGCAGCAGCCGTCTAAGGTTGTGTTTGTTTTTGCTTCAAAGGCCTGCAGGAGGGTTATGTCTGCGGGCGCGCAGACATAAGTTCCTGAATATAGTTTGTTTAGAAAAAAGAAAAAGATCTGAAAACTGCTTATATGGTCTTAAATAAGAAGCTAATAACCAACATCTTCACACTTCTTCACACTTCTTATCATCCTACAAACATCCAATGTCCACCACCACCACCACCCACCGTCTGCCGCCACCACCACCACCACCCACCAATTATCGTCCACAGCCACAACCACCACCGACCGTCTGACGCCACCACCAACCACCACCACCTTCCACCACCCACACCACCACCGGTCATCACCACCGCCAGCCACAACCACCGTCCACCACCACCACCACACTCCACCACCCACCACCACCGTCCATCACCACCACTACCCACCATCGGCCACCATCACCGTCCAGTACCACCGTCCATCACCACCGTTCACCGCCTACCACAATCGTCTACCACCAATCGTCAACAGCCACCTACTTCCATAGTCCGTACACCACTACCAATTACTTTAGTAGTCTATAAACGTCATATGACTTCTATCTATTGTGATATATATGATAGGTTAGTAATTTTCAGCTTATACAGATGATATCAAGTTTATAAAACAATCAGTATTACATTTTCAGATTGCAGACCTTCAGTCAGGTCCACGATTTCAGCTGGATCTTACTCAAATCATGTCATAACTCACACAAATAGATGTGTCGACAAGAGAGTTAATGGCGGGTTGCTATATTTAGAAAGATTACTGTTTATTAAAGGCGGAATCAATAATAAACAGGGTGGTTGCTATCAATATTCATATGAAAATAACACATACAAGATTCACTCAAAAGATTTCCTTTTATACGAAGATCATCATACAAAAGGATAATCGATTTAGGGATTTTTGTAGAAAAATAACGGCAGTGGCTCAATAAATATCCTTACTTAGTGTCGTATTCAGCCGCCTATTTTTCCGTGTGTGTCTCTCTCTTTGTCCTCAGGTGTGCCCTAATTATTCCTTTTATAGGCCTGACACCCTTGGACAGCTGTCATTCCTTCTAGAAACCCTAAATGCTAAAACATATTCAAATTACATATTCAGAAATAATCCTAAGTGTAAACAAGTCTTTCGGGTAGGCTTCGCATCAATTTGTCTTTCCGAGTATGCTCTGCCATCCTTCAGGACTTGGTAACATAGAAGTGTGTTGGGGATCAGTTTCCGGGTAGACTTTACTTGAAGAGTATTTTACCAAGTAAGATACTCACCGGGTAGACTTCAATCTTCTTGACTTTGCCAGACTTTGCCCGACAAACCCTTACGAGCAACCTTGTTCTTCAATGGTCCCTTCAACCCTTTGCTAGAGAATAGCTTATTAGCAAAGTGTGCTTGGTAGCACTGTTCCTTGCTTGAGTTGAACCTTGCCCGATGATACTTAGAGATATATCATAAAAACCTCAAGCCTACTTGGACCAACTTATTAATCGATACCTTTCCCGGTCTTCCAATTACTTGGCTTAATGAGCTTGGTTAGCCTAAAGCTTACTCGGGAGTGAGCTTTACTTGGCTATGAAGAACAAACCTGCTTGAGAAAGTGCTCCATGCCCGGACTTGCATAAACTAGTGAACCATACCCGGTAATACACTAATTTGCAAACCCTGCCCGGATATTCACTAAAGAAGACATAAGGAAGTTAACCCTGCCCGATAGACACAATATCGTAGCCGGCTAAGTAAAAGCTTGCTCGGAAGTCTAAGGTGTGCCCGGATCCATACTTAGTGAATTCTGAGGAGGTTGAGAAGATTCCAATCTTCCATATGTCACATAGAACAATCTCCCCCTTTGGTCAATTGTTTGACCCAACAATCTCCCCTTAGATTGGAACACCTCAGCTGACCCAAAACATTTCAACAATTACTTACATAGGATGAAAATACGTATCAAATTAAAATCAAATTACATATTCAACAAAACATTAGCAAATTACATATTCAGAATTCTGTCCGAAGACATTACATGACAAAGCCTATTCTATGAATCTTGTCTCTTCCTTGCATTGTGTGCGGCTTTTCTTCTGTTTACTATTTCTGATGCAGCTTTCATCTTTTAGATATCAAGGGTTCAGTAGTGAGTATGACTTTCTGGTATGACCAAATCCCTTATATCCATCAGATCCTCATTATGCAAGTAAGTCAAGTCTTCATCCTTCTTGATTATCCCCAGTATTTTCCCATCAGAGTTTCTCAGCAAGTAATGGTCAACATTTTCTTTGTATTCAACTTCAGTTATGATGCCATTTCTTTGGACTGTGTAGTTGGGGCGTGTCATTCTTTTTTCAAGACTTATGCATGTGTTCATGTTTGACAATGGATTCATGTCTCTTACATTCATCTTGTAATTCCTTTCAGCCATGTCCATCCTTCTTAACTTTGCAGTTCTCTTTGATTTGTGATGTTGGTGCATGATGTCAGTAGTTCAGTGTCGAGTGTCTGTAATCGTGTTAGTTAGATTTGAGTTTTGTATGTAAGCGAAGTTACTAACAAGTTCGCTTATATGGGCGAACTTGTTAGACATGCGAAGCTAGGGACAACTTCGCCTGAACATGCCAGGCGAAGTTGTCGTGTCTATATAAGTTGTTTGTTACGGCTTATTGAATAGATTAAGAGTTTGTGTATTCGAGTCAGAGAGTTTTGTATCCAGTGATCATAGTATCACGTGTTTACGGTTGGAATACAACGTGTGTTTGGTTATCGTATCGTGTATTAGCTCGTATTGTTTTCTATACTCGTAACGTCTTACGTAGGGATTCCGCACCTACGTAGTACGCGATATCTCGTGTAGATCCGGCTGGGAACCTACAATTGGTATCAGAGCATTTGCTCGATTGTGTGGTTCGGGATTATCACGTGGGTATAGAAATCGTTCCGTTCGACTATTCGCGGGACGAGTTTTCTGAGCTTTTGTGCTATACTCTCCTCCTACAATCTTAAACAACCCATAACACCTTCACAAACCTCGAAAAACCCAGAAATCTAATCTGCAGAAACTTCGTGTTCATCAGGCGAAGTTGCCGTCACTGTTAGTAGGGTTTCGGCGAAGATATAAGGTTAAGCGAAGTTATCCACAACTTCGCCTACCTCTTCAAGTTCGCTTACCTCAAGCGAAGTTACCCACAACTTCGCCTACCTCCCAAGTTCGCTCAACTTAAGCGAAGTTATTCTCAAGTTCGCCAATCCAGCGAATTTAAGAAAGTGAGCGAAGTTACAAATTCACGCGAAGTTAAGTTTTAAGCGAAGTTATCCACAACTTCGCCTACAGAGCTGTTTGAAAATAAAATTTTTGATTTTCGGATTTCTTTAAGTTTTGAGAAAGATGTCTTCGATAAACATTACTGAACTGGTAAAGATGGAAGTAGAAGCGGGTTCGGCTACAAAAGCACCTAAGATGCTTAAGAAAACTGATTATGTAGCGTGGAAAGATCGTTTTGAACAATATGTCAAGTATCAAGATGCCAAGATGTGGGTGTGCATACAAGATGGTTACATTCCACCTACTGCTGAGTATGAGGGTCGTGATCAGATCAAGAAATACAAAGAGATGGAAGAAGAGGAGAAGAAAATGTATGAGGCCGAAAGCAAAGCTCATGCAGCAATTACAATGGCTCTTCCACAAGAGATACTTCACACATTCCGAAAGTATAAAACTGCTAGAGAGCTTTGGGAAGCACTTGAGAACCGGTTTGAGGGCAATGTGGGAATTCGTGCCTCGAAAATTAAACTTCTAAAAATCCAATTCTCGGTCTTCAAGTATCTGAAAAATGAATCACTTGATGATATCATCACTAGATATTATCATCTGATGACTGAACTCAGCAACTATTCAATTGCTTACAAAGAAGATGAGATAGTTGAAAAGCTTCTTGATGCTCTCCCACCGAAATGGGAGATGTATACTGTGTTGATGAGAGAAGATAAAGACTTTGCTGACTATGACCTGGAGACAACAGTTAACAAGCTAAGAACGTTTGAACTGAACATGGTACGAAAGGAGACACCTACCGATCAGGTTCAAGATCCGGGTATGTATGGTGCAAAGATTAACTCAGGATCAAGTTCAAAAACGGAATCATCTACTTATTACTCTAAGGGAGAGTCAGGCGCGAACTCAACACACGAAGGACATGTATCTCTCAACATGAACGGTGATGTGTGCTTTGTAGCTGGAGGGTCAAATGCTTCTCAACCTCAAGCGACCAAGAGTAGTTATTCCCCAAGTGTTTCAAACAATAACTACTCGAAGATGCCCACGAGTGTCAAATCTGCTGAACAGCAGTTTGCTCTCTATGCATCTTTTATTGCGTCGTATGAGAACTACATTCAGGGTAAGATCGTTGATCCTGCAGTTTTGGATGAAGACTATGACCAGATCGATGCTGATGATCTGGAGGAGATGGATCTGCAGTGGCAGATGGCTATGATTGTCAGAAGGGTGAAGAGGTTCATGAAGAAGACTGGCAGGAAGTTTGTCGGAGAGAGGCCAGGGTTTGATAAGTCGAATGTACGCTGTTACAACTGTCAGCAGAATGGCCACTTTGCAAAAGAATGCAAAAATGAACGTGTAGAACGCAGTCAAAACAGATCTACACAGCAGAGTGGTAGTGGTAATGACTATAGAGCCATGATTTCCAGACAGAACGAGGAGTATATCTGGAATCTGCATGTTGAAGAAGTATTTGAACAGGCCAACTTGGCAAACATCGAAAATGCAGATAGTGAGAAGGGAACTGGCGAAAATGAAGCGTACATGGCAGATGTAGCAGACCAGCTCTCCGAGGTAAGTACCGAACTCCCTTGTACTAAGTGTGAACGCTGTCTGAACAACTGACAACTCTAACTGATCAGTTTGTTAGTTTGGATGCGCAATATAAAACTTTAAAAGAAGATCATCATTTCACTAAAGCTAGAGAAAATAGTTACAAAGTAAAAATTAAAGCTAGTGAAACAGATATTAAAAGTCTTAAAGCAAAGCTTGCTGAAAAAATTAAAGTGATTGATCTTAGCTATGAAGTTCTAGAAGAGAAAACCAAACTAATAGCTGAAAGGGAAAAACAGATAGCTGATCACCAGGTAAAAATGGTGGAACTTAACAGGAAACTTGAACAATTCAGAAATTCCTCCGCTATACTTGATCACCTCGTTAGTGATCAAGGTTCCCCAAAAAGGGGAGGAATTGGTTATCATGAAGTTCCACCACCTTTCAATCATAATTACACTTATGACCCTAGTAATCAGAAATCTGTCGATGTTGACTATGGTCAGACAGTTCCGGTTAAAGTAACGATTAAAGAACCAGAATTTTGTAAGCCTGTTGCAAGTGTTAAGGTTTCTGCTCCGAGTCCTGTCTCATCTAACTCAGACAAGTCCTCTGAGTCGTGTGAGACAAAACAAGAGGAAGTGTTACCGAGAAGTGGAGAGAAAAATAAAAAACCTAAAAAGAAGACTCCATTAAACCCGTATGTCCCACCATATGTGAGACAAACGGGCAGTAATACAGCCTCAACATCTAAGACAACTTTTGATAAGAAAGTTGAAAACAGGTGTTGTTTTAGATGTAATCAACAAGGACATCTTGTTGCTGATTGCCCTCTGAAGCAGAGATTCAGAGGTGTGAGGCCTTCGAGAACTGAGAATAGAACTAACGATAATGTTAAAACTGAAAACCCATCAAAATTCAGAAATTGGTCTAATTCAGGTTTTCAAAGAAAAGGATCTCAGTTTTTCACTGCTAACAACCAAACCATAACAAATAATTCATTTAACTCAAGACGGTTTGGATGGCCTCATAGACAATCCACAAGAAGGTATCCTGTTAGGACTCACAGAAATCATTATAATACTAACTTTGGACAGCCAAGGTACGGAATGTATCGACCCAAGACCAATCGGTCTTGGGTCCCCAGATTTTAATCATCTGCTTTAATCGTGCAGGAACAGTTGAACAGGGCTGCCAAAAATCAATGGGTTGTGGATAGCGGCTGTTCCCGGCACATGACGGGTAACAAGAATTTGTTACACGACTTGAAACCTGTTCAAGGAGGAAGAGTGAGTTTCGCAGGAGAGAGCGGTGGAAGGATTACAGGAATAGGGACGGTGTCGAATGGAAAGATGACTTTGGAGAAAGTAAACTTTGTTGAAGAACTGAAGCACAATCTGCTGAGTGTTTCGCAGATTTGTGACAAAGACTACACCGTACATTTTACAAAGAATGAAGCGATTGTGTTGTATCCTGGTTTTAAGATACCAGAAGATTGGATTGTTATGAAGGCTCCAAGAGTGAAGAATACGTATATCATGGATATGAGATCGACTGAGATGGCCATAGAAGAATCGTGTCTTCTGTCAAAAGCAACTGAATCGGAATCCGAGTTGTGGCATAAGAGAATGGGGCACATTCATCTTCGGAAAATGAACTACCTTGTCAAAAATGGGCTTGTGCTGGGTGTTCCCTTGAAGAATTTCAACTTTGAAGACAAATGTTTATCATGCAAAAAGGGAAAGCAACACAAGAAATCCCATCTCACCAAGAAGGTCAATTCAATTGTCAGTACCCTAGAATTACTTCACATGGATCTCTTCGGTCCCGTGAATGTAAGAAGTCTAGGAGGAACATCTTACTGCTTGGTGATCACTGATGATTTCTCACGATATTCCTGGGTATATTTCCTGAAGTCAAAGGATGAAACAGTGCAGATGGTAAAGAATTTGATTACCAAGGTTGAGAATATCATGGGGAAACGGGTTAAATTCATCAGGAGTGACAATGGAACTGAGTTCAAGAACTATGAGATGGAGATCTTCTGCTTACAGAAGGGGATAGAACATCAATACAGCGCACCGTATACACCGCAACAAAATGGAGTGGCTGAAAGGAAGAACAGAACCTTAATTGAAGGAGCCAGAACTATGCTGGCTGATTCGAAACTTCTCGCGGTGTTCTGGGCTGAAGCTGTTGCTACAGCCTGTTATATCCTTAATAGAGTGTTAACTGTTAAAAGATTAAATAAAACCTGTTATGAACTTATGCATGGGAGAAAGCCCAACTTGAGTGGTCTTGAACCATTCGGGTCCCCATGTTCGATATTAAAGACCAATTCTAAATTTGGTGAAGTAGCCGACGAAGGAATCTTAGTCGGATACGTTGTTGGGACTCCCAACAGACGGGTCTTTGATACATCGAACAGCAAGGTTGAGGTGGTGTGTAACACTGATATCACAAGTTACAAATCACCAAAACCAAGCTCGGGACCCGCTGGGGTTTTCGACTATGATAGACCTTTTAAATCTTTTAACATACCTTATCTGGGTTTTGCAGAAGTTGAGGAAAGAATTGCTACGAAGATGATATGCGATGAGGAAGACACTTTGGTGCAACGACCACAGTATGATGAATGTCAGCCTTCCTCGTCAAATGCTGTCAATACCCCTGCTGCCTCTACTGAAGAGAAATTCATCAATCCGTTTCACTCTCAACATCAATCACCCATTGATGAGCTATCTTCGAACTTGGAAGATAATCTGAATGTCAGCTCGGTTCCGACTACGAGAATTCACAAAGAACATCCTTTGGAGAACGTGATAGGTGATCTGTCCGCCGGTGTACAAACAAGACAAAGCTTGAATGAGCACACCTGTGTTTACACAAGCATTAAAGAATCAGGCATAATCAACCAGTGCTTGTACACCTGCTTTATCAGCCAGATTGAACCAAAGAACTATCAAATGGCTCTTAAGGACAGCTCGTGGGTCGAAGCCATGCAAGAAGAGTTAGCTCAGTTTAAGAAAATGGAAGTATGGAACTTGGTTACAAAACCAAGAAATGTGCATGCGATTGGCATGAAATGGGTCTTCAAATGTAAGAGAGATGAGAAAGGGATTGTTATCAGGAACAAGGCGAGGCTGGTTGTTAAAGGCTTTAATCAACAAGAGGGGATTGATTACAATGAGGTGTTTGCTCCTGTGGCAAGATTGGAAGCCATTCGGCTGTTTTTGGCATTTGCTGCTCATAAGGAGATGAAGGTCTTTCAGTTGGATGTGAAGAGTGCGTTCCTAAACGGTAAAGTCGACGAGGTTGTGTATGTTGAGCAACCTCCGGGTTTTCCTGACCCTGACTTTCCCGATCACGTGTACAAGCTAAGTAAAGCGCAGTATGGACTACATCAGGCACCTCGTGCCTGGTATTCAACCTTATCAGATTACTTGCTTGAGAATGAGTTTGAAAGTGGTAAAATTGATAGCACATTGTTCTTCAAGAGAAAGGGTAGCGATTTTCTGCTGGTGCAAGTCTACGTGGACGACATTATCTTTGCTGCATCAAAGGTCGCCATGTGTCAGGAGTTTGAGGCCGTCATGAAGAAGAGATTTGAAATGAGTGCTATGGGTGAACTAACTTTCTTTTTAGGATTGCAGGTTGATCAGAAGAAAGACGGGATGTTCATTCATCAGACGAAGTATGTCCATGATGTTCTCAAACGCTTCAAGATGGAGGACAGCACTCCATATGATACTCCAGTCTGTGTCAATCACAAATTGGGTGCTGATTCTGATAACGATGCAGATGTGGACCCAACCCAAAATCGGGCTATTATAGGTTCTTTAATGTACTTAACTGCTTCTAGGCCTGATATAATGTTTGCTGTTTGTCTTTGTGCACGCTTTCAGGCAAACCCAAAAGAATCTCATTTGAAGGGTGCGAAGAGGATACTGCGGTATCTCAAAGGCAAGCCGAAGCTGGGGTTGTGGTACTCGAGAGGGGAGACTTGGAGCTAGTCGCTTACACAGATTCTGATTATGGAGGGTGCAATCAGAGTCAGAAGTCTACAACTGGTGGATGTCAGTTTCTTGGTGGCAGATTAGTGTCGTGGCAATGCAAGAAGCAGACCTCAGTCGCAATTTCAACCTGTGAAGCAGAATACATGGCAGCATCCAACTGCTGCTCCCAGGTTCTTTGGATTCAACAACAGTTGCGCGATTATGGTCTGAATTTCTCACTAACTCCTATTTGCATTGATAACACTGCTGCTATCTCAGTAACTAACAATCCCGTGAAGCACAGTAAAACTAAACATATTGACATACGTCATCATTTTATACGGGATTGTGCTGAGAAGAAGCTGATTGAGCTCGAAAAGGTTGACACGTTAGATAATTTCGCTGACTTGTTCACGAAAGCGTTTGATAAAACTAGATTTCAAAACCTTGTTGAGCTGAATGGGATGATCAATCCCGAGTAACCATGTCATATGTTTGTGTTTTTTTTTAATCGGAAAAAAAAAAAAAAAACGTCACTATCGCTTAGAATTATGTCGGTTGACTCAGTTTGAAGGACATGTCTTCGGATATGTTTGGTCCTCATTTCTACTTGTAGAATATGAGGATAGCCA
The DNA here is from genome assembly GCF_021521415.1 of Bidens hawaiensis. Taxonomy (NCBI): domain Eukaryota; kingdom Viridiplantae; phylum Streptophyta; class Magnoliopsida; order Asterales; family Asteraceae; genus Bidens; species Bidens hawaiensis. Next base: position 1,106,832 of record NW_027491114.1, on the reverse strand, counting down.
TTAACCAGATGACTGAAAGTGACCGGGGCGGTTTATGATGAGTTTTTTCATTCTTTCGCTGAAAATTAGTCGATCATACTTAGTTAGAAGGACACATACTAGTATGTGGTCGGTCCAGCTGATCCATTGGATCTTCGGGATAGCCGTTTCCCTGAAGACTTTGAGTTGGTCGGGGCGATTGATGTTAAAATTTTTCTTTTCGGGAGATGAAATTACTTTTCAAGTCTACTACTTCGTAAGAAGTACCTTTACTATGTTTAACAGAAAATTGATCTAACCTTGGAAAGTGATAGATATACTGATTCTGTGTGCTTAACTAGTGAAGTTATAAGGCCTAAAAGACTTTAGAACAGTCATTGTATGTCATGGTAGCTTTTTATGGTGCGTAAAAGTAGAAGTGATACTAACTAAATCTACTCAATTTTATGTGGAAACTCCTTAAGAGTTGTGTATGTCTTCATACATATCTTTCCGAATGATAGGCAGAAAAGCGATTACCCAGTCATACACGAGCCCGTGAGTGTTCTGATTTCCGTGAAGATAGCGTGACAAGACGCTGCAGTGATCCAGATTCGGGACTTGCAGTTATTTTCTACTTGAAGTTGTGTATATACATGTTAGATTAAAAAAAAAAAAAATTCTAGAGTTCATAATGTTAATGATTGTCAATCAAGACACAAGAAGGTGAACGGGAAACAGAGTCTAAGATCGAAGAGTAATCACTACTTAATCAGATACTACGGGTCGAGGTCAATTCGGGGTGACTTGGGGAAAGCCAAATACGCCTTGAGAATAGATAGGAGGCATCATAATCTCTGAGATGTTGCCCACTTAAGTTTTGAGCTTAATTGAACCTAACTCGTATCACAGAAACGATGAAAACCATTTTAAGTAGATTACCTGCTTACAACCTGTTTCTTTATGTCATAATACAGCTGAACACTGATCTGTGTGACAGTCACGAAATTAGTATGATTCCTGTTCGGATCTTTTCTAAAACATGGTAGTCCCTGTCGAGACTAAAATTTGATCCCATGTACTTTAATTTTTCAAATTTTTGTTACTTTTGTAATTGTTTGATTTTTTACCTGGTTACTTGGTCTTGATCGTTTCAGTTAACGCTTTAAAGGATGTTTTAGAACTTAATGGCAAATTGTTCAAATTATGGGGTCTGTTTTGAAAAATTTTAATATCAGCGAAGTTCTGCATAACTTCGCTTGGAGTTAAGTTCGCTGGGTTTTTGAAATTATGATCCTGTTTGACCTTAAAACTTCTTTATATAGGGTCACAGACGTATCGGCGAAGTTGTGGATAACTTCGCCTGATAGGCGAAGTTATCCACAACTTCGCCGATACGTCTGTGACCCTATATAAAGAAGTTTTAAGGTCAAACAGGATCATAATTTCAAAAACCCAGCGAACTTAACTCTCTGTCAACCGGCGAACTTATATCATCGATCATCTGAGTTTCTTTTTTTTTCGATTCCAATCTGTGATTAAAGGTGTGTAGGGTTTATAGTATCGTATAATCAATGTTTTTGAGGTTGATCATCGGTCGTTTCGACTCGATTATCGACCTCGTCTTTCGAAACCTTAAACACCCGATTTCAAACTTGTTTTTACGTGATAGTAAACTACTTGAACGTCTAAAACTTCATAAAATCATGTATTTCGGAGTCCTCGATCTCCGAAATCATCATCTACACGTCGTTCAAAATCCCTAACTGTTGCCGATTCAAATTCGGCGAAGTTATAGTTTAGGCGAAGTTATCCGTAACTTCGCCTGAGGTTTAACTTCGCCTGATTATTGATTTTGAAACAGTTTATGAGGCGATGTTGTGATTAGGCGAAGTTATCAGTAACTTCGCCTGGACCATTTTACTTAACTATTATCAGACGAAGTTCAAGTTGAATCGAAGTTGTTTCCCAAGTTCGCCTCACCTTTAACTTCGCCTATACAGAATTGATCACAACTTCGCTCATGGTAACAGGCGAACTTGTGATTCGCTTTGACGTTTATCTAACTTAACCTGTTTGGTGCAGATATGGCTGCTGTTGCTGGAGCAGGTGGTGCAGGCGGTGATGACGGAGGTGATCACCAGAGACAGTTCTTCCCGGGTCACAACATGTACATAACATTAGACCCGGAGGCGAGCGGAGTTGATGATTTCCGCGAAATCATCACTTTCCTTTTACGCTCGAGGATATTCCACGCAATTACAACAACTCTGCCAATATCCTTGCCCAATATTGAGGATTTCTGGCAGACAGTGGAATACGACTGTAGAGTCGAGCCCCCGGTGATGTGCGCAACCGTCAACAATCAGATTGTTCAGTTCTCTTCTGAACAAATCCGGGCGGCTTTACGATTTGGGAACGAGACAAGGGATGACCCAACAGAGTTTGTAGCTCATTTCCGTGATGGAGCGTTTTTGAGGATGGGATACTCTGGTCCCTTGGGGGATACGCAGAGGAGGAAAGGCTTTTTACTTTACCAGTGGCGCTTTCTCATGCATGTTATGATCATTTGCATGTCAGGGAGAAAGGCGGGCACTGATGGCATGGGCGCGACCATGCAGTCAGCGATGACTGCTCTGACTTACAACAAGCGATTCAGCTTTAGTCAGATGATCTTTTATGAGATTGATCGTCAAAGAAGAGTGATGGCGCGTGATCGATTCATCATGTATCCAAGATTCCTACAAATGATCTTGAATCATGTTGCTCCAATGCTTCCTCAGCGCCGTCCGATCCGATACGTTGAGAGTGTGAACAAACGGATCTTCGCCCAATGTAGATCCTCCAGTGCGAGGAGCAAACCTGAGCTCCGTCCTCGACATACTCCACTCTTTGGGTACTTGATCAACCCGGGGTATGTGCCTGCTCGAGGGGACGAGTTTAGTGACCCGGCACCACAACAGGCAGGAGCACCTCAAGCTATACCTGCTGCTCCTGTTGTGTCACCGGAGGAGAACGTGGACCTTGATGCAGCATTTGGTGGTCAAGGCTTCTTTGATATGGATCGGGTGGATCCAGAGGAGAACGTTCAAGTTCCGGTTGAACGTGCTTCGACTGTGCATGTTACTAGGGCAGCTACAACGGTGGCTGGCTCAGATTCTGATGATGAAGTGGCAGAGGCAAGAAGGATTATGGTGACTCGAGAAAGACTACATGGGAAGAGAAAGAGAACTGTTGATGACAGCGAGTCTGATTATGAGGAAGAAGTACAACAGTTGATCCGGAGGTCAAGAAGGGAACGGATAGGTGCAGGATCAGGAGCCGGTGAGAGCTCTAGGGTGGTACGTTTCACTCCACCAGCACTATCCGGTATGACAATGGTTCCCTCATCACTACAGGTTACAAGGCCAGGCGCTACGGGTGTTCCCGTGGTGGCTACCTCGTATACTTTTGGCCTCCCACCCACTACCTTCCAACTTTCGACTCCTGAGATCGTTTCATTGCCGCCTCCAACCGTTACTCCATCGGAGGTCGTGGCACAATTTATAGAGTCGACTGTTGTGGCCACTGCAGGGCTATCGGTGACGATACCACCTGCGGTTACGTCTATCTCTACTTCTGAGGTCCCGGTGACATCGGAAATCCCTCCTCAATACACTCAAGATTTATCGCATATGAGGTTCGATTTCGATGCAACCCTATCAGACTCAGAACGAATAGCAGCACTGGAACGGGTCGTGGCAGAGCAGTCAAGGATTAATCTTATCCAGACCCAGGCTATTCAGCGCCTAGTTACAGAGAATCAGATGCAGTCGTCCCTCCTGGTACAACATGGAAAAATCATAGATGCTTTCAAGGAGTTCTTGGCATCTCAGGGGGAGACAAGCTGTAAAGGCGACGAGTTGAGGACCAAGAGACGAAATGATAGAGACGATGATCCCAATGCATCGAAAGATGCAGGTGGTGAGTTGCCAAGAACTGATCAAGCTCTTGGAACTTCCACAACTCAGGGGGAGTCGACATCTGCAGCTGGTGGTGATGATGTGGTGGTGGTGGACGTAGAGGAGATGGATGATGTTTAGGTTGGTGATGATGATGTACTACCGAGTGATGTGATAGAGAAGATTGGTGAAGAGATTGTGATGGATACAGAGATAGAAGAGGGAGAGATAGTAGAGGAGAATGTGGAGCATGAGATACCGCAAGTCGAGAACGTAGATATGAGTCAACAGATTGGGAATGATGAGTCTGAATGGGAAGAGCAGCCTAGGTGGAAGGAAGGCTATGCTCAGTGGTTCGTCAAAACGAAGAAACCGGCGGTCCCTACAATGTTTAAGAAGAGTTACAACATTAAAGGTTATGCTGAAGCGAAGAAAGGGATTATTTGCTGGATATATGATGAGTAGTTGAGGCTCTTCGTGATTAAAAGGTATGACGGTGTTCAGTACTTTAGAAGGATGTTAAGATCATTGAATACACTGCCAGAATGTGAAGTGAAAGACTTAGCCAGATTGGGATTGATAAACAGAAGTGACGATAATATGGCTAGAGTCATTGGGAAAATTGTGTGGAAAGAGAGTATAAAAGAGAAGAAATTTGAGCTGTTGAAGCCACCAAAGGGAAAACTTGTTGAAGACAAGGATAGAGGTTTGAGAGCTGATGGAAAGCCTTGGATGATTATGAAGTATAAACCTATCCGGTGTTTGAAAGAAGTACCGATGAAGCTAATGCCCAAGGATGTGCTTAAAGACCTGAAGTGGTGGTTTGTAGATTGTGAGACAGCTGAGGCAGTGATGGAAGACGAAGATGAACAAGAGCTGCTTAGAGTGTACGATCCGATGCACTTGGTAAACTTATCGCAAGCTGATTTGCAGGTGTTGAATGACAAGAAGATATTTTATATTCCTGCTTGGAAAGATGAAGCGAGGAAATATCAAAGAGTTGTCTCGGTTTGTGTTCAAGAAGGAGTGCATGCTTGAAGATAGAAGATTGAAGATTACAAGACACGTGTTTGAAGCTAAAGAGATGAAGCTACTGCCAAGGGGGAGTCTGTTGGTGCATGATGTCAGTAGTTCAGTGTCGAGTATCTGTAATCGTGTTAGTTAGATTTGAGTTTTGTATGTAAGCGAAGTTACTAACAAGTTCGCTTGTATGGGCGAACTTGTTAGACAAGCGAAGTTAGGGACAACTTCGCCTGAACATGCCAGGCGAAGTTGTCGTGTCTATATAAGTTGTTTGTTACGGCTTATTGAATAGATTAAGAGTTTGTGTATTCGAGTCAGAGAATTTTGTATCCAGTGATCATAGTATCACGTGTTTACGGTTGGAATACAACGTGTGTTTGGTTATCGTATCGTGTGTTAGCTCGTATTGTTTTCTATACTCGTAACGTCTTACGTAGGGATTCCGCACCTACGTAGTACGCGATATCTCGTGTAGATCCGGCTGGGAACCTACATGTGAAGTTGGGCAGTTCTCCAATTTCTCTTTTCCTTTAGGAATCTGAATCCTTTGTCAGCTTCATCTCTTAAGAACTTAGAGAGATCATTCATCTGTCTTCCAGCCATCCTATTTCTGTTTCGATAGTCATACAAAGTGAGTGTGGCCATTCTTTCCAGTTGTTCTTGAGTGTACTCATAGAAATCACTCCTTACAACTATTTCCGTCAGTTGTCTGCATTCCATAATCACTCTCAAGCATTCACACACAGAATCATAGTAAAGGTCTCTTGGAAGATCCACATCTGATTATGGTCTTGTTGTTCTTTGTAGTACAGATCTACTTGATTCACCTCTTGTACCTTCACCCCTTCCACCTTGTTGATGTCTTCTTGAGATTGGAGGCCTAAAGGAATAGTCTTCATGGGTTTTCTTAGCCCCAGATTGAAAGTTTTGATGTAGATTGCCTCTACCATCTCAGGTGGAAGGTTAGCTAGTTCAACTATATCATGTCCAGCTTGTTCTTTAAGAGTGAGCAACATTTTTGCCATACCAGGTCTGTTTGATAGTCCAGCAGGTACAAATTTTACATCCACAAAGCTTCTAGGGTTTTCTCCTTCCCTTAGAGCATTCTCCCAATCAGCCTTTTGGATATAGAAAAGTTCTTTTAAGTCTTTCTTTTCCAAGGCATCAAAAGAGGTTTCATCCATTCCCTTTTTATTAATCATTATTCTCCTCAGAATATTAATCATTTCTTCATTCTCCCAAGGGATAATGGGTTCATCTTGAGGTTCAGGTTTGACTTCTTATGGAGTAGAGGTTTCAACAACAGGTACTTCCTTTGACTTTTCCTTTCACCCTGAATTTTCTGTTTCTCCCTCAGAGTCATTATCTTTCTTTTCTTTATTGGAGGCTCAACAGATGTTTCAGATTCTTTAGTAGAGCTCTCAGTTTGGACCCTCTTCAGTTTTTCTTTTCGTTTCAGTTTATTGTATTGGTCCAACACTAAATCTCTAGACAGATTCTCAACTATCTCAGGCTTTAATCCTTTCTCCAGAAGGTATCCACACATACCTCCAAACTTTTTCTTTAATGTTTCCATCTTTTCAATCTTCTCATTCTCCTTTACACATTTTTCTATCACTTTCTCTCTTTCACTGTTATACAGATCTTGAAGCTTGTCATGATTGAAGTGGCTCAAATCTTTTTCAGAATATCCATGCCTCCTTAGATAGTCTCTGTGTTTTTGAGCATCTCTATTCTTTTGTTGCATGGCTTTTTTGATCTTTTCATTTTCTTCTTCAAGTCTCTGATTCAACTCATCATCATTCATTGCAGCAATGCTTTCAAATTTTACACCAAGTGCCTTCAGCTTCTTGATCAGAGGGTTGTTCATTTTGGCATTCAGCAGACTCTGCTCAATGTTATCCCTCTGTTCACCAGTCATTACAACTTGTGGAGACTCAACATTTGCAGCTTTAACACTTTCACCTTTATTATCATCAGGATGACCATCAGATTCATCCTCCTCTTCAGTTGAATCATTTATATCATCAATCTTAGGTTCATCAAAGGGTGGTTGATCTGGATTTTGTTCAGTTTTAATAGGAACATCAGGAACACCTTGAACCCTTTCACCTGGTTGCAAGGTTTGTAGTGGGACTGCCCTGATTGGGCTTGCCTCATCATCAGGAGTCTCTACAAAATATTTCCTTTGATCATCCCATCTTCCTTTCTTTGCAGACTCAGTTCTTTCAGCTGGCATAAATGTTTCTGATCTATCCCTTTTTCTTGATTATTTATTTCCATACTTGGGATCATCCACATACTCCCATTCATCAGGATTTTGTCTAATGTCATCTTTAATCTGTTGAGCCCATTTCTTTGCAGCCATTGAGGCAATGGACTCACCAATCTCCTCTTCATTCATCATTTTAGTATTCAGATTGGTTGGTTTAGCAGTTTCTGTTGACATATTTTCTGGTTGACTTTGAGATTGAAACATGCTAACCACTATGGCTAAGGAATTTTCCACTTCCTCATTTCTTTTCAAATTAATCAAAGCCTCAATTACATCTTGATCAGCCACTTCTTCATTAATTACTTTTTCCAAATTGGCTTGGTTGATCAAGATTTCCTGCTCTGCCAACTCTACAGGGTCCATGGTTTGGGCCAGTATTTCTCTGTCCCTTGTTTCCCTCAAAATATTCTCTTGTTCTCTTAAGGCAGCAGCGGCAGCAATATCATCATCTTTAAACAAAACATATTTTTCTGGATATGCCTTAATAGGCTCTTCTTCACAGACTTTTGTTTTACCTTTCTCAATTCTCCTCCTCACATCCTCTTCATCTTCAGACTGTACATAGTCATCTATTTCTTTTTCAAGTGCTTCCAGTTTTGTGTCATGCTCTACTCTCTTGGAACTTGCTTGTTGATCAGTTTCTGGTTCAGTGTGTATAAGTTCCTCAGTAGCAGTATTTTCATCAATGATTTTTTCAGTTTGAACATCAGTCAAGTTATCAGTAGCTACATCTGTTAAGACATCAGTAGCCATATCAGTGGTAGCTACATTTTCAACATTTTTTCAACTCCATCCCCTGTCCCTTCATCATTCTCTTCACTCCTTTCAACATTCATCATTTCATCATTATAGTCATAGTTTTGCTCTCCAATATCTGATTTGTCACCTTCATACTCATCATCTTCAACTCTCCTCTCCTAACTATCTTCCTCACCATCATCATAAGCATTTAAAATCAGTTTCAAACTGTCTACAATCTCTATACCTGTTTCAGTTTGACAGTCTCAACATCTACACCAGAGTCAATTGGCACATTTTCATTCTCCCCCTGTTTTGGGGCAGCTGAGGTCTTCTCAACCTCCTGCTCCAGGGTTTGAATTCTCACTTTTGCCCTTACCAACTGATCTAATAACATTACATTCTTCATAGTGACCTCTTCATTCCTCTTTTTCAACTCAGCATTTTCCAATATTAAATCCAAATTTCTTTGAAAGAGGTCTGAACTAGTAAGTAGAATTCTCGGTGGTGATTGTGTATGAGATTGGCTTGGAATGAATGGATCAGAATTAATTGGGCTAGATGTTGGTGGTGTTTTTGGTGTTGGGGTTATATGTGTTGATGTTTCAGGTTGGCTTATGGTCAGGGTTTGGGGTGGGGATTGAGTGGTTTGATGTGGTGGAGTTTGTGGTGTTGGGGATATATGTGTTGATGTTTCAGGTTGGCTTATGGTTAGGGTTTGGGGTGGGGATTGAGTGGTTTGATGTGGTGGAGTTTGTGGTGTTGATGGTATAATAGATTGGTCAATGGGTAGTGGTGATTGTGGTGGTGATGGAATAGGTTGTTCTGGTTCCTCAGGTTGCTCCCCCTGATCAGGTACATCAACATCCATAGCTACTCCATCCCCTTCATCATCAGCATCGTTATGTCCATCATCAGAACTGTCATCATCACTCTCACCAACATCTTCTTCTTCCTCGTCTGAGCTTAACTCTGGTACAGGCATTATATCCAAATCATGGTTCAACAGCCATGGTAATGCTTCATATGGAATGTTAGGATCATATCTGTTTGCCCTTCCTGGATTGGCAATTCTTCTATAAGTATCTGGATCCTGCAGCTGATGTGTCATACCAATTGTGGGTAGACCCTGTAATTCCCTGTTAAAGATGATCTGTAGGAATCTAGGGTATTGCAGGAATCTATCAGCTTCTGCCTTATTTAAATTACCAATCATGCCATCAAATATCATCTTAGAAAAGTTGAACGGCAGATCATATATAATACCAACAGTAGCATTTGCTAAATCACGACTCATCAGAGTCCATGATCCTTTTCTTGGAGCAAATCCCTGTATCACATGGTGAATCAAGAACCTATACAACATAGGAAACATCCCCTTTTGAAATTTTCCATCATGTACAGTTCATTGATACCCCATTGTCTGCTCAAAGATCTTTAACAAATGTTCAGTATTGAAATTAATGTGGTTGTGGTCATCATCACGTAACTGCAGACATCTTCTTATCATTCCTTCTATAACATGAATCTCATGGCTCGCAACTGTTGCTACAATTCTTTTCCCATGAATATCATCCACCAGTCTTGCAGAACGCCAGAAATCTATGGAATGATTTCTGTAGATGATTGGGGATTCAGTGCAAGCAAATCGTACATTGGATCTAGCCATCCAATAAATCATCCTCTCCACTGGCTCATTATTGGGAGTAACCTCCAACAGTGCGCACATATTGTGCTTTGGTTCAAAGGCATACTTAGGTTGAACTTCTTCTTCTCTTGCCATATCTGAACAACATAATCAAACATATTCAAAAGGAAATTAGCATAAAAGTTTATTACTTTACACAATTTCAAGTTATAAATTTGTAGAAGAAAGAGAGAAATTTTATTAAGAACCTGATCTTCGACAAATTAATAACCTAAACACAAAAACAGAATATTAGTAATCAAGTACATAATCGAAGCCCAATGTATTCTAATCATGGTCGGAAAACACATTATTATTTCTTATCGAGTCGGAATTAGAGGGCTGATTAAAATTAGGGTTTGTATTAGAGACGAATATGATAAGTCGGTTTAGGTTTCTTTGAGAGTAAGCAGTTGCAGTGGAAGGAGAGAGAGAGAGAGAGGGAAAATAATTTTTAAAATATATATACATTTTGAAAGTGGGATTTAAATGCATTTTGTCGTGTAGTGAATTATTGGCTGTAAAACATAATAATCTTATCCACTTTAAAACCTTACCAGATAAAATTAAAAGGTTAACTTTGCTCGGAAAATTTTCATAATTAATTGACAAAGTTTACCCGGCACCTCCCACTTACAAACCTTGCTCGGTCAAGTTAACTAATTTAAAGTCAAGTAAAGATGAAGAAAGTTTACCCAAAATACCAGATTTCTTGAGAACTTAATCACAAGATAAATAATCAAGTATAAAATATCAAATAAGCATCCTTGCTAGGAATCAATTAAGATACCCAAATAAATTTCTCAAATATAAATCAAGTAACACAATCTAGCATAAACCCTATCAAAATCAGAAACTCATTCAATCAAATATACTTTGATGCATAGTGTGCCCGAGCAACCTTCATAAGTTAGTGTGCCCGATCAACCATTTTTACAAAGTATACCCGAATAAACTTTCATGGAGTATAAAGTGTGCCCGAAATGATATCTAGCAGACAGTGTACTCTGAAAGTTAAATTTTGAAATTACGAAGTATATTGAGGGAACAATAGTGTACCCGGAATATAAAGTGTGCTCGGAAGACAAAGTTTGCCCAAAAACACTTGTAAATTCAAAGCAATTATAATCACAAATAATACATAACATGGTCGGAGTGAAACTAAACATAAAACACCTAAGTGTACTATAGTCTAATATTTCAAAGAGCTTGCCCGGCAATCCTATGTTAGCACTAAGCTTGCTAGGATTAGCATATTCAAACATCAGGTATGCTTTAGAACTAAACAAAACAGTGTAGTCTACCCGAGAAAATTCAAATCATCAAATCATACTCGAAAATGACAAACTTAGATAAAAACAACTAAGTGTGTCCGGAAAGGTTAAAAACCATAAAACCTTGCCCGGAAAATGTATTCAACCATAAACAATCAGGCTTGCCCGGAAAGTGACTTATATAGTAACTCTACCCGAAAAGTATCAAATACTTCAAAGCATGCCCGAAAAGAGTAAACTTAGATAAAAACATCTAAGTGTACTCGGAAAGGTTATAAATCATTAAACCTTACCCGAAAATACATATTCAATCATATTCAACTGTTTTGTGCCCGGAAAGGTTTGAGAACATCAAACCTTACCCGAACTTACATATTCAACCTGTTAAAGGCAAAATGCAACACTGTTTTACTTAAACCACTTGTCAAAGATATTTCTAAGTTATGTATCATTTTAGATCGTAGTTTAAGAACAAATGGTGCATTTAGAGATCAAATTTCATTTATGTTTCATTTCAAAACAATTTCTTTTGTAAACTGAAAAGATCTCAGGAATGGGATCATATTGACTAAGTAGCTTTCTCAATACTTCATTCTCAGCATTATTATGACTCCAAAGACAGGTCAACAGTAGGTCTAGACTTAACATGATTTTCATCTCTTTGGTGATATTATTAAGTTTCAATTAAGTTGCAGAAAATTTAATGGATAACACATGTTGTGTTCTGATGCTCCTTATCTATCCTCAAGGCTTATTTGGCTTTCTCCAGATCACCCCAATTTGACTTTGACCCCCTGGTTTTGGTTAAAACTTTTAATGACAGAACAAATTTTTGAAAATTTATAAGATATTTCCTTTCAAATCTACAAACATATGTGAGGTTCAACGTTAAACTTACATGCCACGTAAATCGGACTTACAGGTCTTTCATTCAGGATGTTTAAAGGACTTATATGATTGCCTCCACCCTTGTAGTTCTGTTATTAACCCTCATGTTTGTATTTTTCCAATAAAAATTTTTGAACATATATCAACTTTTGGTTGACTAAATATTTGAAATTAAAGTAGTTCACAGCAGTTCTTTGTCATTCTCTTAAAAGATGATTCATTTTGGGTAACCAAAAACCAACAGGCTTGTGTATGACTGGATAATCACTTTTCTGCCTATCATTTGAAAAGATTTATCTAGGAACATGCATAGACAACAATGTAACTCCACATAAATCTTAGCATTTTCTTTATGTTTATAACATCTTAGATTTTACATATCATGAGAAAGCAATCATACATGTCAATGACTGTACTAAGAGTCCCTTTAGCTTAATAAATCCATATGATTGGCTATGTAGTCAATGTAATATCATTTCCCAATTTATTAAGTTTAATATTCAATCACTCCAATGTCTCTTAATTGGCAGGTAAATGGCTATTCTGTTTGACCACAAGTGGTTAACAGGACCAAACATACATTATAAATATATGTCCTTTCAAAGTCAGAGCTATTGAAATAGTTTTAAGTGAAGGAATAGAAAACAAGTTATAATAGCCCCTAAATGCTTTCAGTTTTCTGGTTAATGACTGTCCTTTTAATCTTTACAGATTGCAGGACCAAACATACACAAGTGTATGTCCTTCCAGCTATGCAAGTGACATAATTTTCAGCAAAAATAACTACCTGAGATTTTTCATTGCAAAACCTTCCTTTTAAGCTTCTTTAAAGCTTGAACTGAATAGCATTATCATATCTCAGTACCATTAACAACTTGCTCATGTTTTGATCAAAATTTTGTGATTATGCAAAAATTCATTTTGATGATTCATTTGAAACCTTTAACTTTGACATAAAGACATATTTTGACACAAACAGTTGTAACATATTCAAATCTTAATCATTTTCAACATAATTAAAACATGCAGACATTTTCAACATTCATAGTCTATCCTATTCTAATATCATCTAAATGATCAGATAACATACTTAATCAAGCAATCATAATCAAGTGATTACTCATGACATCAGATAAGCATTTAATTCACATAGACAATTCAAACCACTTATCATGACATCAAATCAGTTAACTAATAAACAATCATTTGCAACAATGACACATGAATAGCACAGATAGTCACTTAAGCACCGATCAGTTAACATCAAACAAGTAACATAGTCAATCAACATATTCATTCAACATTCAAAGTATGTGTCCTCAAACAAATGGAGTCAGTTATCACATAGAGACACACACTAAGCACAAGTCCTTAATCAGACCTCATCTGAGTTGATCATAACCATAGCTTTGAAAAGAAAGTTGAATCTGGTTCTGTCAAGTGGCTTGGTGAATAGGTCAGCCAAGTTGTCACTTGTGTCAACTCTCTGCATTTCAATCAAACCTTTTTCACTGCAGTCTCTTATGTGATGTCTGATTTCAATATGCTTAGTCTTTGAATGTTGGACAGGATTCTTAACAGTAAAATATGCAGCAGTATTATCAATGAGAATAGGGGTATTCAGAAAATTCAAACCATAATCCAGCATTTGATTCTGAATCCAGAGAACTTGTGCATAGCAAGCAGATGCAGCAATGTATTCAGCTTTAGCAGTTGAGATTGACACAGTAGTCTGCTTCTTGCATTGCCATGACACTAGCCTTTCACCAAAAAATTGACATCCTCCTAAGGTTGACTTCCTGCTCATGTTGCAGCCATCATAATCACTGTCTGTGTAGGCAATAAGGTCAAAAGATTGGTTCTTTGGATACCAAATTTCTAAGTCTGGTCTACCCTTCAAATATCTAAAAATTCTCTTAACAGCATTCATGTGGGAGACTTTTGGACTTGCTTGGAATCTTGCACAGACACATACAACAAACATGATATCTGGTCTTGAAGCAGTCAGATACACCAGAGACCCAATCTTTGCTCTGTATTCATGTTCATCTACTGGCTCCCCCTTTTCATCAGCTACCATCTTTTCCTTTGTATCCATAGGAGTTGAAGCAGTCTTCAAATCATTGCCTTTGAATTTGTCTAGGATGTCTTGCACATACTTAGACTGCTAGATGAAAATCCCATCAGCCTTCTGCTGAACTTGCAGTCCAAGAAAGAAGTTCATTTCCCCCATTGAACTCATGTTGTATTTGGATTTCATTACCCTTTCAAACTCCTTGCACATTTGTTCATTTGTTGAACCAAAGATGATATCATCAACATAGAACTGTAATAACAGCAAGTCTGATTCCATTCTTTTGTAGAAGAGGGTCTTGTCAATGGCTCCTCTTTTGAAACCATTTTCAAGAAGATGATTTGACAGCTCATCATACCATGCTCTAGGAGCCTGATGCAATCCATAAAGGGCTTTGTTTAACTTATACACCCTGTTTGGATACAATGGATCCTCAAAACCTGGAGGTTGAGCAACATACACCTCTTCATCAATCTTCCCATTTAGAAATGCAGACTTAACATCAAGCTGGAACACCCTAATGTTCTTTGAGGCAGCATATGCAAGGAATATCCTGATTGCCTCAAGTCTTGCAACTGGTGCAAAGACTTCCTCAAAGTCTATTCCTTCCTTTTGAAGGCATCCCAATGCTACAAATCTATCCTTGTTCTTAATCACAATACCCCTCTCATCCCTTTTGTTTCTGAAAACCCATTTTGTGCCAATTGCAGATCTGTTCCTTGGCCTGTCAACAAGATCCCACACATGTAGATCTATGAATTGTGCCAGTTCCTCCTGCATTGCCTCCACCCAACTACTGTCCTTTAGTGCTTGAACAATGTTCTTTGATTCTAATTGGGATAGAAAGCATGAGTATAAACAAATGTTTGCAGATTCAGAATGACTTCTAGTAACTCTTTCATTTATATCACCAATGATGTTTTTAGAGGGATGATTCTTTTCAACATAAGGAGTTTGAACTATCATTTCTGCAGACATATTTGTGTCAAGATTTGATTCATTGAGATCTGGTTCTTCAATGATCAATTCTGTTTCAGCATCATGAAACTCTGGTGCTTCTTCAATGTTCTGTCTTGAGGTGGATGCACCATTGTTTCCAATATTCAAGCTTTCAAACAAATGTTGAAATCTTGCAGTAGTTACATCTTCTTCAGTTGCTTGGGTTCTCTTCAGTCTGAACCTGATCATTTTCTACTTCTTGATTGTCTTGATTAACTTCTGCATGATCTTGTTCTTGGTTAATAGTATCATTTGAGATACCCTTGATAAATGTATACTCCTTTTCTTTACTAGCAACCTTCTTCCATAACTTTTCTAAGTCCAATGTTCTCTTCTTTTTCTCTTCAGTTACACTGGTCTTATAGAATGAGTCATCATAGTCTTCAGAATAAATCTTGAAAGACCTTATCAATTTTTCATGATCAAACAGCCAAGCTGAACCATCAACTGTATTGAACTGATTTTCATTAAAGATGAAGTCAGATGTTTCAATAACACTCATATGGTCTTTCACATATACTCTGTAAGCTTTTGAGTGTGTAGAATATCCAACAAAGAAACAATCCAAGGATTTGGTTTGAAACTTGTTCAAGTAATCCCTAGTGTTTAGAAGAAAACATTTGCATCCAAAGGGCTTGAAAAACTTGATATAAGGCTTTCTATTGTTGAAAATTTCATATGGTGTCTTGTTATGCCTTTTGTTGACAAGTACCCTGTTCTGAACATAGCGGGCAGTATTGATGGCTTCAGCCCAGATTGTCACTGGTAAATTTGCACCTGCTATCATGGTTCTTGCAGCTTCAATGAGTGTTCTGTTTCTTCTTTCGGCAACACCATTTTGTTCAAGAGTATTAGGAGCTAAAAACTGCTGAAATATTCCTTTTTCTGTGCAGAATTCTTCCATAATTCCATTTTTGAACTCTTTACCATTATCACTGCTCATTGTTTTAACTCTCTTATTCAGTTTGTTCTCAGGAAATAAACCCAAGTATATCTTGAATAATCATCAATGATCACAAGACAATATCTTTTCTTCCCTATACTTGGCACACTCACAGGACCAAAAAGATCCATGTGAAGTAATTCAAGTACTTGATCAATTGAACTGATTTGCTTTGACTTATGTGTTGACTTGTGATGTTTGCCCTTTTGACATGAACTGCAATGTTCTACCAGTTTGAACTCTCTTGTAGGTAAGCCAATGACATGCTCACCCTTAACAAGTTTGTTCATATTCTTCAGATTCACATGACATAGTTTCTTGTGCCACAACTTAGACTCATTTTCAGTGGCTTTGGAAACAAAACATGTACCACCTCTTGAAACAGCTTCCTTCATGTTAAGCTCATATAGGTTGCCATTTCTAGGTGTCATCATCATAATCATTTCAGGTGGGATAACAAATTCAGGTTTTAGGATAAAACAGTGTGAGTCATCAAAACCAACTTTGTATCCCTTATCACACATTTGTGATATGCTTAGCAGATTGTATTGTAAGCCTTCCACATGGAACATATTATCAAATGAAACTTTTCTATTTGTTAAAATTCCTTTCCCAGCTATTTTTCCACCATTTTCATCACTTTCAAATGCCACAGGACCTTCAAATTTTTCTTCATAATTAACTAGGGACCTCCTGTCACAAGTCATGTGCTAGAACATCCACTATCCATGTACCATATGTCATTCAGTGGAGTGGATTGTTCCTGTACAAAGAAAAAATTTGTTTAGTTAGGTGATGAAGTGCAAGTTATTTCAACTTGCAACTCATCAGTTTCAATTTCAGTGGCTTCACTAGTAGTGAGTGTTGTTGGTTCAGGATCTTCATGAGTCAACTCAATATTGTCCGAGTTATCAGTTTCATATCCATACTCTCTTAGTGTTTTTACAAATGAGTTTGTGACTTGTGATTCTTCTGATGCATTGTCATCCTCTTGAACTACATAATTCTTCTTTTCTGAGAAATCTCATACATCAGCAATTCTTTCTACTTTAGTCTCATCCTTAGGTTTCCATAGAAATCCTTCTGGTTCATATCCATGCTTTAACAATAACTTCTCATGACCTATCAGTTCTGTTGATTTATTTCTTGAAAAGACACCTTTGTTTCTTGTCTTTCTACTTGTAGGTGAACCTTGAGATTCATCAGACTTGACTGATTGAGTGTCTTGTTTGATTCTCAAAGGCTGATAATTCTTCTTGACTGCTTTCTTATGCTTCTTAGGAGACATACTTCTTCTTACTGATTTAGTCACTTGTTTCTTTGTTTTGATATCATTTTTCTTTTAATTTCTTGTCTCCTTTGCTGATGTTAATTCATCTTTGTTCATGGTTTCATTTCCACACACCTTTCCTCTTCCCAGGTATGCATCATACTTTTGCTTGTATTGAACAAAGTCTTGACCATACTTTGTTTCATCTGGGACATGAAAGGGTTTGAATTTGAGTCTTTCATCACATGAATCTGTGTGGTGACCATATTCATCACACCTTTTGCACCAAACCTTTCCTTTGAATATCTCATGTTCTTTTGGTTTCCTGAATCTTTCACTTGGTTTAGGTTGCTTGACTCCAAGAGTCTTCTGAGTCTTCAGACTATCAAAATCAATAGAGAAGGGAACAAACTCCTCAATTTTGATGTCTTGTCTTTCAATTTTGCTTTTAACAAAGACAATTTTCTCCATAATCATAGGTTCCTCATCACTGCTCTCTCTATGTCTTGACAGTCTTTTCTCATATTCTTCCATAGTTTCCACTTCTCCAACATCAAGCACTTCATGATTGGAAAAAATTGGATAAACAAGGATAAAATTTTATGTATCCACTTCTTCAGTTACTTTCTTCTTTTTATTTTGTTTTATCCTTTCCAACACATTCTTTCTTGGTGGCTTAACTTCATTGTAGCTTACCTTTCTCTTTTCATAACTGTCTTAAGACACATGCTCTCTTCTCATTTTCACATTCTGTTTCTTCATTCTAGTTGTTACAGGTGGATACTTAGAAAGTTTGTCAATGGATTCTGGCTTCTTGTATCTTCCTCTTTCAGCTTCTTTGATCTGTTCATCTGTGATCTGAACACTCAAATCACTCAAATCATCTTGATTGAGATCATTAGAATCAAAGTCTTCCTCAGAGACTTGAACTCCAATTGACTTATCTTCATTCACATCTTCTTTCACAACAAATTCACCTTCTTCATTTACTTCAACATTTTTATCTTGAAAGACATCTCTGAACTGTTGTAGATATGCATCTCTTTTTTCTTTGTCAACTTTGGGCATAAAATTTTGTTGAATGGAGGTAGAACTGCTCTGTATATGTCTTTGTCACTTACTTGGTTTAG
The DNA here is from genome assembly GCF_021521415.1 of Bidens hawaiensis. Taxonomy (NCBI): domain Eukaryota; kingdom Viridiplantae; phylum Streptophyta; class Magnoliopsida; order Asterales; family Asteraceae; genus Bidens; species Bidens hawaiensis. Next base: position 1,088,632 of record NW_027491114.1, on the reverse strand, counting down.
AATACCACAGATGTTTCCTGTAGAGACCAAGTTCTTCAGGAATTCAATTTCAACTTGTAGTTTTGTGTTCTGCACCTTTTCTTCAACTATCATCTTCTTTAGTCCATCTATCTCAGTGATGTATCTGATTTGAGTTCTGTAGCTAATCATGCAATCATCTTTCAGTCTTTTAATATTTTCTTCACTGATCAGTTCACTAGACTCATACCCATTGATGATACTTTGTTTCCTAAAACATTCACTTTCCAGCTTGCCTACTTTTGTTTTCAATTCATTGATAATTTCATTTAAATCAACAGTAGGAGCAGAGTGTACTTGAGATGATGATCCAACTTCTTTTTCAATCAGTGCCATGAAAGCCACATTTGCCCTCTTGATGTCATCTTCAATGTCTTCTTCATGATTACTCCAATCAAAATTTCCCTCATGCTGTGAAGTTACAGCCACATTTCCTTGATTTCTGGGTTGATTTTGGTTGGAAGGAACTGAATTGTTTGGAACACTTTGAAGATTCTGATTGTTTTTCCTTTGAAATCCTTGATTCTGTGGCACAACTTGTTGATTATTGTTCATTGGAGACTGTTGGAAGTTGTTGAAATTGAGGTTATAATTGTTGGAGTTGTTGTTATTGAAATTGTTGTTCCTGGAGTCTGTTGAAACTGTTGGTATTGATGCTGCTGATTTCTTAGTTGATTATGGTATTGGTTCATCTGAAAGTTTCTTGGCATGTTGCATTCTCTGGCAAAGTGACCAGGTTGTTGGCAGTTGTAGCAAATGGCTTTTGACTTATCAAAACCAATTCTTTCATTAGGTCCTGATAGAAGAGATCTACCAGTCCTGTTATATAACCTCTTCCTTCTTAGAGCCAACATGGCTGCTTGCCATTTCAAATCCATATCCTCCAAATCATCTGCATCAATTTGCTCCAAGTCATCTTGAACAATGCTTGTATGAACCATGTTCTTTGCAACAAAAGCATTATAAGATTCAGTGAACATTGAGAGTAAACCATGATAATCTGATCCATGACTTCCATTGCCACCAACAAAAGGTGTATGTCCACTGCCCATTGAGGCTGAATCATGTTCTTCTAGGAGGTGGACATTAAACCTTTGCTGATTTTGTTAGTTGCTTCAACTACCACCAACAAAAGCCTTAGGTGTATCAACACCATGCTCAATTGGTTCTTCAATGATGGGAATATGTTGCTGGTTTTTGGTTGACAAGTTCCCCATTGGTGCAATGAGAGCATTAGTTACTTGAAAACATGGCTTTTCTTCTTTGATCATTTCATTCTCAATCATTTCTATTTCTGCAGCTTGAAGGAAGCATATTACATCATCAACCTTCAAGTCATTGAAATTTGGTTTTTGAAGGATGAACTTGCAGGCAGTATACCATTCTTTGGGCATTGAATTGAGTAGTTTTGTATTCAGATCAAAATCAGTCATAACATAATCAGTTGTCCTCAACTCATTCACAATAGCTAGAAATCGTTCTAGAATTGATTTCAATCTTTCTCCCTCCTTATACTTGAACCTTTCTAACTATTGCTTCAATCTTTGCTTCTTTATGTTCTTCAGCTCAGTATTCCCTTCATACATCTAAAGAATGGCATCATACATTTGTTTGTCAGTTGTATGATGTGCCACCTTGGTTAAAATTTCCCAAGAAAGTCCCAGCTTAATCATAGCTAAAGCACTGTCATCTATCTTTCTCAATCTTTCTCTCAAAGCAGCGGTTGCAGTAGCATTTGCACCTTCATTGTTGTCCCTTGGTCCATTCTTGATTGAATTCCACATATCAACATCATTGTAGCAAATGGCTGCTTCAAAGAGTACTTTCCACTTGGTAAAGTTTTCCTGTCCATACAATCTTGGAATCTTGTTAGTAGACACTTCTTGTTCCTCGTATCCGGACATTTTTGAAAGAATCAAAATTAGCTTCTTTGTAAAAACAAAATTTCAAAATTAATCAGATTTGAAAACAGGTTGTTCAGATCTGATGTGTCTGATATGATTAGAGCAAGATTTATAAATTAAGATTAAAGCTTTAATTGAAATAAGGAAGAGAAAACACCAATAGATTGTAGATCTGGAAGAAAAATAAAAAACAGAGCTGCTGACGTCACTTTTCAATAGAACAGTTGTCTGCTTACGTCATCTTTCTTCAAATTTTCAATCAGCAACAAGAATCTTACTAAAATAGCTGCAACCAGCTCTGATACCACTTGTCAGGTCCCCGATTTCAGCTAGATCTTACTCAAACCATGTCATAACTCACACAAGTAGATGTGTCGATAAGGGAGTTAATGACGGGTTGCTATATTTAGAAAGATTACTGTTTATTAAAGGCGAAATCAATAATAAACAGGGTGATTGCTATCAATATTCATATACAAATAACACACACAAGATTCACTAAAAAGATTTCCATTTATACGAAGATCATCATACAAAAGGATAATCGATTTAGGGTTTTTTGTAGAAAAAAAACGGTAGTGGCTCAATAAGTATCCTTGCTTAGTATCATATTCAGCCTCCTATTTTTCCGTGTGTGTCTTTCTCTCTGTCCTCAGGTGTGCCCTAATTATTCCTTTTATAGGCCTGACACCCTTGGACAGTTGTCATTCCTTCTAGAAACATTAAATGCTAAAACATATTCAAATTACATATTCAGAAATAATCCTAAGTGTAAAACAAGTCTTCCGGGTAGGCTTTGCATCAATTTGTCTTTCCGAGTATGCTCTGCCATCCTTCAGGACTTGGTAACATAGAAGTGTGCTGGGGATCAGTTTCCGGGTAGACTTTAGTTGAAGAGTATTTTACCAAGTAAAATACTCACCGGGTAGACTTCAATCTTCTTGACTTTGCCAGACTTTGCCCGACAAACCCTTACAAGCAACCTTGTTCTTCAATGGTCCCTTCAACCCTTTGCTAGAGAATAGCTTATTCGCAAAGTGTGCTTGGTAGCACTGTGCCTTGCTTGAGTTGAACCTTGCCCGATTATACTTAGAGATATATCATAAAAACCTCAAACCTACTTGGACCAAATTATAAATCGATACCTTGCTCGGTCTTCCAATTACTTGGCTTAATGAGCTTGGTTAGCCTAAAGCTTACTCTGGAGTGAGCTTTACTTGGCTATGAAGAACAAACCAGCTTGATAAAGTGCTCCATGCCCGGACTTGCATAAACTAGTGAACCATACCCGGTAATACACTAATTTGCAAACCCTGCTCGAATATTCACTAAAGAAGACTTAAAGAAGATAACCCTGCCCGATAGACACAATATCGTACCCGGCTAAGTAAAAGCTTGCTCGGAAGTCTAAGGTGTGCTCGGATCCATACTTAGCGAATTCTGAGGAGGTTGAGAAGATTCCAATCTTCCATATGTCACATAGAACAATCTCCCCCTTTGGTCAATTGTTTGACCCAACACCTTCAGACCACATCTTCAGTTGCAGACATAAAATCAGATGAAATCAGATTGCAGACAGTTTTTTCCTTCAAAAACAAACAGCACCTAAGTCTCTGCAAATCGACCAAACTTTTCCAGCGGATGAAGTCCCTGGTAAACCACTTTTGCCCCTTTCCTGGACTGTTTCATTAAACCAAATATTTGGACACATGGCCTTCAGATCGAGTGTTTCTACAGATCTATGCAAATCAGAATAATGAGAATCAAAAATCATCTGTAGGAACCACGGATACATCTTAAACATCTCCTTCTTCTTCCCCTTCAATTTGCTTATCATCTCATCGAACACGAACTTAGAGTAATTGTTGTTCAAGTCCATGATTAGAGCAACCACAACCGACATCTGGGTGTGGCTGATCTCGTCAGAACCCCCCCCCCCCCCCCTCCCCCCTCGTTCTGAAATACACGTAAAGAATGTGTGAATCAAGAACCTCCAATAAGGATGAAACAGCTTCTTGATGATAGGTAGATAGGTTCTCTCATACCTCATTCGTTGCACTATCTCTGCTACAGCCTCAGTAGAATATTCTGTAGGGTAATCAGTTTGATCACCAAATAGTAATACATCATGAATAATGGCCTCAGAGATAATTGTAGGCTTCTTCTAGATCTTTGACTCTAAAATAACTGCTCCCCGGCACCTCTTTGATTGATTGAGGCATGGTTCCAAAAATCAGTCACCATCTTCTTGCATACCACAGGATTTTCTTGTAAGGCGTGAGAAATCCTCCAAGTATTCAGCCCCACAAGCATAGACTTGAACTCCTTGTGAGCTGAAGGAGGATCAAATAGACATCCAATAATATTATGTGTATCAACATACTTTAAAGGTGCTTGATCAGCCATGACTATGACAAACGAGTCAAGTTAGAAATAAATTCACTTAAGTCCATAATCAATAATCTTTTGAACTGATATATATTATGATTAATAACTTGATGATATTATAAGGACAAAACATGAAATAATAAAATTATAAACCCTTTTTAGTAAATTAGTCCAAAAAATAATAATCTCAATATTATTAAAAGAGTATTATGTCCAAATATAAGGAGTTTTTTTTCTCTGTTGATCTCAGGGGTTCTCTAGTTGACCGAAGGTTTTCGGTCAACGATCCCTGAGAACTCAGGATCCTGAAATCCCCGATGATCTCGGGCCTTTTAAAACCTTTGGATTCCGACTTGAATCTGTGTCATCCTCCCAAACTCACCAGAACTCCATTAACGGAGAAACCTGCAACTCTTAAAAACTTATAATATGACCGAACACATCATAACTATCCATTACAATCATATATCACAACAACGTCTCACAATCATATCTCAAAATCCAAACCATCATGCAAACAAAGAACACTCATTAAATCCATAGATGTTTTAATAGTGACCCGAGAACAAGCCTTTTTCATATACCTTTTATGATTGTCAAGAGCAACTCAGATGATCAAAGTTTGATTTTGCATATTTGAAGATGAAAGGGTTATTGGTTTTGCAGATTTGATAATAATGAATAATGATACACACACAAGAAAATTGCCTTTTAAACTTCAAAGGCTTTGGCACCGGGCCGAAAACCTGATGGGCCGAGAACAACATGATACTAGTGAACATTTCGGCCAAACCATGGGCCAAAAACATTTTTTTTAAAACCATACCAGGCCTCATGGGCTGAGAAAATAAATGAACACAAGTTTGATCCATGTTTAAAAAACGATTCCTTAACGCATTTGCTTCGACAAGAGTAATTATGAGGTTAAATAAACGAACGTAAAAAATAAAAAAAAAAAACTGAAAACATAAAACCAAACAAAAATAATTTTACCACCCGGCCTTCAGTAGTTCTAACATATTTCGGGGTCAAATTTCAGTTTTGTTAAACGAGAAAACTTTTATGAAAAGATCCGAACAAGGAATCATATTAATTAAAATGCTTTCACAATGATTCAATTTCAGCATTATTATGACATATAGAACAGGTTGATAACAGGTATTTAGATACTTAGCATAATTTCCATTGCATCATTGATATGAAGTAGGTTCAATTAGGAATAAAGCTTAGATGACCATCACTTATGGACCTATGATGCCTTTTATCTCTTCTCAAAGCGTATTTCGCTTTCTCCAAATCACCCCAATTTGACTCCAACCCCCTAATGCTTGATCAAAAGGTTTTTTTGACTTTATGCTATACAAAAATTTTAAGCTTTAAGGTTGAACGATGGACTTCCATGTCGTCAGGCTTTACAAGCATTACACTCGGAGTGTTTAGGACTTACTAGAATGGCCCACTCCTGTAGTTCTAGTTTGAACCTTTAAGCTTTACAACACATTTTTGACTTCAAGATTATGTACTATTATTATACTAACCTTTTTTTAATAGAAATAGATAAAAATCAAAATGATTTCGGTGTTCAAAACACTAACGGGCTCGTGTATGACTGGGTGATTGCTTTTCTGCCTTTATTCGGAGAGATGTATTTAGAGACATGCATAGATATTCAAAATGACTCTCCACAGTAAGTTTAGCAGATTTAGTTTATAATCACTTCTAACTTTTACGCATCATGGAAAGATACCATGCATATCAATGACTATTCAAAAGACTTTTTAGCCTAGTAACTCACACGTTAGGCACACGAAATCAAAGGTTGGATCAGATTTTCATTTGAAAACATTTTGAGATTCTATAAAGCTTGTAACTGAACAATCATATCACTTCCTATGTAGAAAAAGAACCAAAAGCCAAAAATATTTTTTTATTATTTATAATTTTATAAAACACACGCACACTGAATTTTTTAAATTTTATAACACACGCACACTCTTTTGAATTTTTGAATTTTCTCCCCCTAAATTTTTGCAAAAAAAGTTATCAGAAAGAGAAACCCTTATGTACAAATTTAACCTCAAAAGGACTCAATCGTCGAAATGTAGCATTTTAAGAAACCCTACAAGCACATTAAATCAGTCTGGTCCAACCTATTTTGTAAATAAGTCCGCCACATTATTATTAGTGTGAACTTGTTCAAGATGAATCAATTTCTGGTCATAACATTCATGAATGAAGTTAACTTTTATGTCAATCTGCTTGGTTTTATAATGTTGAACATGATTTTTAACAAAATAAATAACGGCATCATTATCACAAAAGATTGGGGTGTCAAGAAATTCCAAACCGTAATCCAGATAACCTGTGAGCAGCAGGCCGAAGCAGAAATGTACTCAGCCTCAAAAGTGGATGTGGACACCGTTTGTTGTTTCTTCCATTTCCATGAAATGAGTCGATCACCCAATAATTGACATCCAGTAGACGTAGATTTCCTGTCAATATCATCACTTCCATAATTGCTGTCAGCAAAACAATATAAATCAAATTCTGAGTTTTTAGGATATCAAAGACCTAGCTTCGGTTGCCTTTTCAGATATCTAAAAATACGTTTAACAGCAGTTATATGAGAATGTTTAGGATTAGCCTAAAAACATGCGCATTGACAGACTACAAACATGATGTTAGGGCGACTTGCGGTGAGATACATCAGGGATCCGATCATTGATCGATAGTACGTTTGATCTACGGATTTCCCTTCAGGATCAGATAAATGAAGAAGTCTTTCAGGCACAAGAGTCGCCGCACACTTAGAATCTTGGAGTTTGAACTTTGCCAATATGTCCTTGACATATATCCCTTGATGTAACAAAATTCTTGTAGAACTCTGACGAACCTGTAGCCCCGGAAATGTCGTCATCTCCCCCAACGAACTCATCTCGAATCTCTTCTTCATTATCTCCTTAAATTTAAAACATAGAGCAGTACTGGTGGAAGCGAAAATGATATCATCCACATTAATCGAAACCAAGATCAGATCTTTCACAACGGTTTTAAGGAACAAAGTCTGATTAATGGTCCCTCGCTTATATCTGTGTCCTAGTATATGAGCCTTCAAAGTGGCATACCATGCCCGAGGACCTTGATGAAGACCATAGAGAGCTTTATCTAACTTGTAGACGTGAGTAGGATGCTTCGAATCAGTAAAACCCGGTGGCTGATCCACATATATCTCTTCCTTTACTTCTCAATACTGAAATGCCGTCGTGACATCCATTAGATAAACCTTGAACCCCATGTAGGAAGCATATGCCAAGATAATCCAAATGGTCTCAAGACGAGCCACTGGAGCATACACTTAAGTGTAGTCTAAACCCTCAACTTGACGAAAACCACGAACCACAAGCCGCGCTTTGTTTTGAACAATAACCCCGGTGTCGTCTTGCTTGTTACAAAAAACCCATCTCGTATCTAATTCCTTTTTCCCAACAGGTAACTCCACCGATCTCCAAACCTTGAATTTATCAAACTGATTCAGCTCTTCATGCGTAGAATCCACCCATTTTGGTTCTTGCAGTGTCATATCAACATACTTTGGTTCAATTTATGAAATAAAACAGGAATATAGACAATGGTTGATGTGTCCTGTTTGACTTTTGGTTTAGGCGCATGTTTCAAGTGGACCTATGACGTTCTCGATTGGATGATCCCATTTAATCTTTGTTGAAATAGAATTATCTGGAACAGAACTGGTAGTCGGTAAGTTTGTTGGATCTTCAAGAAGTTCAGAGAGAGGGATCCTCCATCCAGATGCCACAGTACTGTGCGAGTACGAGGTACTAGCAATGTATTTATTTGGTATGACATATGGAAATAGAGTGCTACTAAAGATTTGACGAATGGTACTCTCCCTCTCTGTTGTCGAAAAATCAGTCACGGGTGTCTCGGCTGTGTGCAGTTCACATACTTAAGGAGACCTTTGTGAAGACATAGTCTCAGTAGCATGTTCTTGTGGACTTGAAGACATAGGCTGAGCAACATCAAAAGATTCCAATAGAACAATACCCGGCATGAGAGACTTTGAAAAGTGACAGAGATGTCTTTTTCTTCATCAACGGCATTTGAAGACCCTGCACCTGAGTATCCAGCATCAACAATTGGAAACACATTAAATGGCTTAAACAGTTCATTATAATCAAATAACTAGTCAAGACCAACACGAGCATCAGTTTCATTCTCATCTAGCCATCGCACATCATAAGATTCCACAATCTGCTTTGTTGCTTTGTTATAAACTCTGTAGGCAGTGCGACCAGCATATCCAATGAAGTAAAAGCCATAAGCTTTACCTCCAAACTTTGGAGTTGATTCGAGATTCAACAGAGTGCCTGGACATCCAAAGGCACAATAATGTGCTACAGTGAGCTTGTGACCATAAACAATCTCATAAGGAGTCTTCATCTGTGATTTATTGATCAACACCTGATTATGAACGTAACATGCCATGTTGACCGCTTCAGCCCAGAAGAACAGAGGTAGCTTGGAGTCACACAACATAGTCCTTGCAGCCTTAATTAGGCTTTTGTTTCTTCTCTCAGCTACACCATTTTGTTGCGGTGTACGAGTTGAGCTGTATTGTCTAAGTACTCCTTTGTCGGCACAAAAATGATTCAGAGATATGTTTTTGAATTATGTGCCATTGTCACATCAAATACCCTTCTGCTTCAAGTTGAGTTGATTCTCCATTAGCACAACAAAACGCTTTATCAATTCTGCAGTTTCACTCTTATTTGACAAGAAAAACACCCAAGTAAAACGTGAGTAGTCAACAGTAATAACCAAATAATAAGAGCTGCGAGAAAGACTCAAGACGTGAACAGGACCAAACAAGTCCATATGAATCAACTGAAAAACCGAGGAAATAGTATTGACCAGTTTTGGTTTGTGAGATTTACGATGGTGTTTGCCTGAAGTACACGCTACACATTTCTCAATTGTTACAAAATCTTTAACTGGCAAACCACGGACAATGTTGTTTTTAGCAAGACGGTTTAAAGTTTTAACATTTGCATGACCAAGAAGACGATGCCAGAGCATGGCATTATGTTCCGACACTGTTGAAAATAAAAATGTGATTTCATCTGGAACATTTTTATTCATGTCAATCACGTAAGAATTATCTTTTCTTTGTGATCGAACAAGAACCCAATCTTCTGGTATGATGATACCAGGTTTTAAAATTAGACCCTCTTTGAATGTGAAATGTGTTGAAAAACCTTTGTAACAGATCTATGAGACACTAAGCAGACCGTGTTTCAACTCCGTAAACAAAAATAACATTCTCAAATTTAAGAACACCATTACTTACAGTACCCTTATGTGTGATCTTTCCTTTTTTTCTCCTCCCACAAAGAAAATATACCCTCCATTAAATATCTGAATGTCGTGCAGTTGAGAGATGTCCCATATCATGTTCCTGGAATAACCACTGGCAACATGCCAAGTTCTGATAATATTCCTCCATAGGTGTTCCTACACGATGTGCAAGATTAGGTAATTTTTGGTACCCAGTCCATAGTAGTGCTAGGTAAGCCTGATTCATCTATGCATGTTACGGGTTGCCATGACATGTCTTCCTGGTTATCTAAGATCGAACATGAAGTCTTTTGTTATTTACACACCGAAAATTTAGGCAAACATTTATAGTCGGGTTTTTAAAATTTTGTGACTAACATAAACGGTTGACTTTGTCTCCGGTTCACGGACGGAAGACACGCTGGACTTTGGCTTCCAGATCGATTTCGATCTAGTGGCCTAGTTTGGTCTCGGGCCTAAAATAGATTTTCCATCACGCTTTTGAAATAAGACAGGCTTTGTCTGATGGGATTTCAACCTGTCAGCCTTGTTTCTTTCCAATCACCGTCAGAGGGGTTCTCCTTGTAATACCTTGATTTATTAGAATTTAACTTATTGAAGGTATCACGAGGCATATTCCTCTTATTATGTCCGTAGTATGGGACGTATGGGCGATGTGGGCAATTTCTAGCAATGTGACCAGGAATGCCACAACTAAAGCATGTTTGCCTTTTAATATAAAAATCATTGTGGTCAACTCCTGGTCTTGACCTGTTGTGTGAGCCAGTTTGTCCCGCTTTGGACTGAACATTTGATTTGTTACCATTATGAACACATGAGCTTCCTTCTTTAACAAACTTAGGTGATAAATGTTTGTGTAGAGGTTTATTTTTATCAATTTTATTTGAAACCACACCACAAGTTTTATAAGTTTTAGAAGAACCAACCACACACTTGTCTTTGCTCTTAACAACAAATCCCACACAAACCTTAGTAGGAAATAGAATCCAAAATAGGCAAATATAAAGAAACATTAGAATTAATTTCTTTATTATTTAAAACAGGTAAATCTTCCTCCTCATCAGTCCAATCCTCTATAATTACTTCATCTGCACGTGAAGCAAACACATTAGTATCGTTCACTCTCAATGTTGGTTCAGAAGGTTTGACTGGACCATGAACATTTTTGCCATTTGCAGTTGGCTTGTCATACTACAAGAACGGTTCCCTTGCTTCTTCTTCTTTAGAAAGAGGAAGCCCAGTGTAATTTTCATTGTATGGAGGAGGAACAACATTATACCCAATACCCTCACCCTTGTTCTCTTTCCATTTTAATTGTTTCTCAATCATAGATTCAACAACAGCACTAGAGACATCGAATTTCTTAAATCTGAATTCAGCTTTTTCAAATTTATTAGTTAATTTCGCAATCTCCAACTTAGAAGCGTCTAACTCGGCGGTTAGCTCGGCAATTTTCTGTTTAGCAGCTAAGTGGTGACAGCATTTTACGCTAAAATTTGTTTGAAGTTTTGAGAAATCCTTTTGTTGTGCTTCTAGTTTATCTTTTAAAGCTTTTTCAAGTTCCTTAAGGGTGAAATATTCATGTTTTATGCCCTCCATTTCTCTAATCAAATTACTATTGTGAGCTCTATACAAATCTACTTTATTAATGCAAGACTGAGAACACAATTCGGAACTTACCTCAGATGAGCTGGAAGAAGTAGAGGCCATGAAAGCAAACTGAAGATCCTTTACTTGCTCCTCTGCATCGTTCTTTTCTTCAGTAACATCAATCCGAGAAAACTTAGCAGTCGGATTGTTGATGTTGAGTGCTTCCATCTGGTCATTCCAATCAAACTGTCGAACCACCAATCCCCGCTCACTCTCTCCAGCAACAGCTGCACTTTCTCCTCCAACACCACCTACCAAAACTAATGCCCTTTCCCAGTTTACCTTTTTAGCGGGTTTCGTTCATTCACAAGCAAAGTGACCCAGCTCGTGACAGTTATAACACCTCAGAGTCTCTTTATTGAATCCCACTTTCTTGTTAGCTAGCAAATTCCAGTTGTTTCTCCCTGTTCTCTTGGTGAACTTCTTTGCTCTAAACACTGCCATGGTTATTTGCCAAGAGGTATCCATTTCCTCCCCATCATCAGGGTGGATTTGATCCAACTCAACAACTAAGACTGGTTGAACCAGATCTCCAGCAAGAAAAGCATTGTAGCAGTTCATGAAACCTGCCATTAAGGCAATGTTTTCGCAAGTCTCATTTGAAATAGCAGGAACTTGAGTGGGATACTGATAGGAAGACCCAACAACTAATTGAGGCTTATTTGTTGAAGCAGGTTGTTGAAAGAACATCGGATCATGTTGTGGTGGTGGCGGAGTAAATTGACCTTGAGAGGACCTAAACATTGAGAAGTTGTTCTGAGCCTGTTGTGGCTGAGCATATTGACCTTGAGATGATTTGAACAAAGAAAATTTGTCATATTAGAACATATTAAAGCATTATTAGAAGCAACACTATAGACAGCTGCGTTGTAGGAGTTAGCATGATTTATAGCACGTTTCTTATACTCCATGTCACAGGACTTAGTGATAGCCATCACCTCTGAAAAAGTTAATCTAGCTAGATCATTTGTCTTCTTGATCACTGCAACATTCATGTCCCAGCTTTGTGGCAAAGAGTTGACCAGCTTGTTATTTGTTTCAATAGAAGTCAGATTGATGTTTGCAGATCTAATTTCAGTAACCAACGTAACAATTCTTTGAAGCCTGTGTTTCCAAAGACTCTCCCAGAACATGATTGACATATTGAACTTTTGTCGCAACAGATCCTGTCGACTCCTTCTCATGTCCTCGTTTCCCTCATACACCTCAATAAGGGCTTCCCATAATGCTTTAGCAGACTAAAGCTCTCAAAATCCTTGAGAAATTTCAGGTGAAAGTGCCTTTGTTAGAGTAGCAAGAGTCTTCTCATCCTCTTCAATCATTTTAAAATCCGTGCCGTAGTACAGTTCGATGGGCTTTACAACTATTTCATCACTATTCTCTCTCTGATAAGTGATAGGTTGAGGACCCCTGACAATGCTTCTCCAAATCTTTGCGTCCTTCATCTTCATATACTTATCGAACATGAACTTCCACTCAGCAAACCCCTCATGAGACAGTAAACGGGGTACACGAGTAGTAGTTCCCATGATGGAATCCAACTCTTGATGCAAAGCACCATTTGATGATGTATTAGTTAATTAGTCCATTCTAAACTATTGTCCAAATAAACAGTCCAATATGACAGTCCAATAGCTAAGGCCCAAAGAGACCAGGCCCAATTTTACCTAAGACCCGAAAACCCAATAACACAGAACCCAACAGATGAACCCGAGAATCGAGAAGCTGAGCCGAGAACCCTGTAGGTTGACCGAGAACACTTGAGAAGAGAACAAAGTAGCCGAGAACACACCAATAAACCCGGAACCCTGTATCTTGGCCGAAAACGTATAAAAATTGCTGAGAACCCTTGTTATGGTGCCCGAGAACGATCAAAGGATGTCGAGAACAATGAAATATGGCCGAGAACGATCAGGTGATGCCGAGAACTTTGGAATATGGCCGAGATCCTTGGTTGACACCCGAGAACGATCAAGCGATGCCGAGAACACTCAAATATTGCCGAGAACAACCAAACCTTTGACTTGGTAAACTTGGTAAACAAATCAAATCCCGAGAATTCATGGATTTGAATTTAAACCAAAGATCAAGTCAAATATATCCCAAAACTAACTTAACTAAGCCCAATGAACACAAAGAACACACCAGTTTTGATTTCCAGGAATTTTCAAATAGCATTAACCAAGAACACAATTATGAAACAATGATATCACCAAAACGGAGCCTAGAATAGGTCTATAGGCTTTGATACCAATTGTAAGTCCCAATGAAGGATCTTTCAATGTGATTTCACTTAAACCCATTGTTAGGCAGAATCTAACAACAAATTGATTCAGTGCAAATACGATCAAACACAATAAACACACATAATGGCTTCAAAACACAGGTTATATTCAATGTCGGGTACTTAAGCCCTTAGCAATGATTACAATACGATATGAATGGCAAAGCTCTCGTCTCTCACTGTCTACGAATGACCGACCCCCCAAAAGACCTAATTACAAAGTATACATAATGCACCAAACAACCTAAAGCCCAAAACCATACAAAAGCCCACCTAAATCTATTGATTTCGGTATTAAAAGGTAGCCCAAAACTAAGCCCAGCTAGATAAAGTATAAACCATCAAGTGTAGCCCAACAGCTTCTCTTTTGTTTATTGATATGATTTTGTTATGTTTACACATATCTTATTAATATCATTCAACTTATAATAAACCATTACTATTTTAATCATATAAAACGGTTTACATTATAGCCGGTGTAATTACGGAAATTTTAGAAAATGTTATGGTTTAGTATTATAACTGTTCTAATATGAAACATGTTTTTAGTTTGGAACGGGTCTTTGTAGAATTGTTGCAAGTAATGAAGATATTGTTAAGATGTTAACCATTTAAAATAATATTTAAACCCCGCTTTTATTGTTTTGTCTATAAAACAACTCTAGTTTCCTTTTTATTTACAACGGGTTGGGATAATTGTTTAAAATAAAATGATGATCTGCATTATATTCAACGGTTGGACCTCACACCGATGTAAATCATTTTTTAGACAGTTGCAAGTAATGAATATATTAACGGAATCTAACGTGAATATGTTAACCGTTTTAAAATAATGGTTAAAGCCCGTTGTTAAAGGTTTTGTTTAAAAAAACAATGCTAGTTTCCTTTTTATTTACTACGGGTTGGGATAGTTGTTCAAAATAAAACGGTACTCTGCATTACATTCAGCGGTCGGACCTCACATCGTTGTAAATCATTTTTTAGACCGTTGTTAATAGACATTTTTGTAGTAGTGAATTCCTTTAGTATTGTAATTTTAAGGATTTAAAGGTGTTAAAAATAGTTGTTTGAACTAGGGTTGTTCTTCATGTTATTTATTCTGGTTTCAGGTTGTTCGAGTTGAACTCAAAGCAAATTGACCCAAAAACTGACCCATATAAGGTTGGTTATTCGGTTTTCGGGTTGAATGGGTCTGGATAATTCGGGTCGAGTTTCAGGTTTAACAAGTTAATAAAGATTCATCTTTAACAAGATCATAAATAAAACCATAATTCAAACCTTCATAAAACCATAATCAAGTCACTTTAACATCGAACCATATTCATATAAAACAAAATCTAAATCCTTTAAACACATTGAATTGTTGGGTTGTCGATCATAATATAAATTATTGACTTGTACAGAGTATGATTTGTTATATGTGAATCTATATATTTTAAAGAGAAATATGCAATTTGCCTCCCTGGGTTATATCGTCGCTGGATGGAATAACCACTTAAAAAGATTTTGCGAACATTGCGCCACTACGTTTTTCCGGCGGGTTCTTCTGACTCCTTTCGTCAATTGACCATTAGTTGACTGTTTGTATTTTAGTAATAATACCAACATATTAAGGGTATTTTAGTAATCTTCTAATATATAATAAATATAATAATAATAGTAGTAGTAGTAATAATAATAATAATAATAATAATAATAATAATCACCGTAACATCATCTTCATAATAATAATCATCATCAGCAGACCTCAAATTCTTCATCTTCATCGGCATCTCATCTTCATCATCATCAACCTCAAATCCTTAACCCCACCACCAAGTAATCCAGGTTAATCTCATCATCTTCATCATCAGTTTCATAACAACTAATCGAATCTCTCAAATGCTCAAACCCATAAATCATTCCGACCAAAACCCCTAACCTCCGGCACCACGTCGCCGCCACGGCAACCACCGTCGCCATGGATTCCGGCCATGTCGTTTTACCGGCCATCTCGTATTTCCGGTCATCTCGTTTTGGTAGTTTTCGGGTTAAAAGTTTACTTAAAAACGGTTCGTTTTAATTGTTTTCGTGCGAAAAGTTTACTAAAAAACGAGTTGTTTGGTTGTTTTCGTGTAAAACGTTTACTAAAAACGGTTCGTTTAATTGTTTTCGGGCGAAAAGTTTTCGAAAAAACGAGTCGTTTGGTTGTTTTTTGGGCGAAAAGTTTACTAAAAAACGAGTCGTTTCGTTGTTTTCGGGTGAAAAGTTTACTAAAAAACGGTTCGTTTGGTTGTTTTCATGTAAAAAGTTTCTAAAAAACGGTTCGTTTTGGTTGTTTCGGGTTAAAAGTTTACTAAAAATCGATTCTTTTGGTTGTTTTCGTGTGAAAAGTTTACTATTTGGTTGTTTTCATGTGAAAAGTTTCTAAAAAACGGTTCGTTTTGGGTGTTTTCGTGCGAAAAGTTTACTAAAAAACAAGTCGTTTGGTTGTTTTCGGGCGAAAAGTTTACTAAAAAAATGGCCCGTTTGGTTGTTTTCGGGCGAAAAGTTTACTAAAAACCGGGCCGTTTCGTTGTTTCGGGCGAAAAGTTTACTAAAAAAGGAGTCGTTTGGTTGTTTTCGGGCGAAAAGTTTGCTAAAAAACGAGCCGTTTGGTTGTTTTCGGGCGAAAAGTTTGCTAAAAAAACGGCCTGTTCGTTGTTTTCGAACGAAAAGTTTACTAAAAAACGGCCCGTTCCGTTGTTTTCGAACGAAATGTTAACTAAAAAACGGTCCATTTCGTTGTTTTCGGGCGAAAAGTTTACTAAAAAAGGGTCCGTTTCGTTGTTTTCGGGCGAAAAGTTTACTAAAAAAGGGCCTGTTTCGTTGTTTTTGGGTGAAAAGTTTACTAAAAAACGAGTCGTTTCGTTGTTTTCGGGTGAAAAGTTTACTAAAAAACGAGTTCGTTAAATTTTTTTAAAAAAAGTGGTTTCGGAAAAAGGTTTAAAAAAATAATGAATATATAGAATATATATTACATATTGTATAAAGTTTTTTACTAAAATACTTCAATTCTTGGTTCATTTCCAATGGTGAATATATATCACATGTTGTATAGATTTTTCAAATGTTAGTTCAGTTTAGATGGTTGGTGTTATATGTTGTTAAACCAAGGGTCAGGGGTTCAGTTTAGATGGCCCAGACTGCCCCGCCCAAATTTCGCAGTGGCAGAACCTTCGCAATTTCTTTTTCAGTGGTTAATCCATCCAGCGACAATATAAACCAAGGAGGCAAATTGCAGATTTCTCTATTTTAAATATTACTCATAAACTCATAGTTTATGAAATAATACAAGATTTAATAAAAGAAAATATTAAATAATTGTTACAGAACTCAACGACTGGCTAGAGATTCGAATCTCTTTAATAAAAGTTGTCGATATATGACAGTAACCTAATACAAATGAATTAATTTTGATTGGGAGATGATTGAGGTTGATAATAAATACCTTTTTAGATATAAGGTTATTAGCATGTTTTAGTATTAATCGGAGAACTAACATATGTGTGTATTGTAGGCATACAAAAGGTCCCTCCAATGCTCGATGAGTAGCCTAAGCATCTGAGACATGTTCTTTATTCATATCTTTATAATTAAATTAATAATTATTATATTTTTTTCTTTTGTTCAATTAAATAATATTTTTATACATTTATTACTAGTTTACGTACCCATGTGCAACACGGGTTGAAATAAATAAATTTATTCAAACGATGACATTATAAGAAATATAAAAAATGTGTAAAACTGTATATATAAATATGTATTATACGGTATATTAAATTAAGTATTAACCCATATGAAAGTATATATATACATGTCGGAAATTCATAAATATCCAAATATTTCATTTGATTTTTGTTACAAATAAAATTCAACTCATTTAATACTTTAACCCATTTGAGATAAAAAAAAACAGTGTTCAGAAACTAGATCATATTGGCCTAAATAAAAAAAATAAAAAAAAATATTTGATTGTTCGCAAACCAGCTTTCAAACCGAAAAAATAATAATTGGGATAACATTAAATATTTTTAAAGCTGAGTAGATGTACACAATAGTTCATGCACCGCCTGATGATAATAATAAGTTGGATGCACTACCTTGTTTTTTATAAATGTTGATTTTCTTCTTTATTTCTCATTGGAGCAAAATGGGATGAAATATAGTTTCATTTGGAACTTGAAGTGTCAAGTGACATAAAGATGGTCTAATTAGTTCTCAAGTGACATAACTATATTTTTGTTTATTATATTAAGAATGAGTTTTCACTGTTTTCTTTTATCAGCGGCACCGGAATAGGCATTGTTCGTATTAAAGACTTTAAGAAAGATAACTATTTAGATGGAATTAAAACAAATGTTTTTAGTAAATTTAAACGTTTATTTTTATTTTTCAAATGAAATTCAAGTTAAATTAAATAATAAGAATACCATTTGAAATGTATGACAACGGACCTGTATATGCATTAACAGAAACATTAAAAAAAATAGGTACAATCTTATATGTTAGATGTAATATAAAATAAACACATATTCCATAAAATTTAATTATAAGCAGGTAAACGAATGATACTTGGTTGTATAACTAATGTTAGAAACATCGTTCACCGAATTTATAAGATGAGCTTTTGATCTTTTAGACATCGCCTTATCAATTGACAAAATTAAAAGATTTATAAAAAAGAATAAATGAATGGTAGAAGAAGTATAAAATAGCATTAACGATAAATTTAAAGCGTAAACAACATAAAGAAAAATGAAATTGACCAACCACCTCCTACAGTCCGGTTTGGTTTATACGGCCAATAATTATAAAAATCATAAACCAAACCGCTGATCATGATTTTACACAATTTTTAGTGGGGTACCACCTTTATTGTATCGGTGACGAACGGTCGTTTTTTTTTTATAAAAACAACTTCATATTAATATTCTAGTTTAACGACTAATTAGTTTTTATTTTATATATTTATTTAGTTATGGAATAATGAAATGGTTCCTGCATGTTTTTTAGGGGAGCTATAAAAAAGTCATCATCCAATCGGTACATGTAAATTTTATTAAAAACCCCACGTGTAATATGATGTTTGTAACATAAGTATATAATATATATGTATAACACTGTATAAACTTACCGGGTGAATCCCTTTACCCAAAAAAACACTGTATAAACATAATCAACTGATTTAAAGACAGTTTTCATTTCAAGATGGTAAGTTTGGCATGCTTAATTGTTTTTAAAGGCAACAAGAAGACCTAGTTGATATACATGTAATTCGCATATGCTTAAAAGTGCAAAGAATACAATATTAACATATGATGCGCAATATAAAATACGTAACTGGATGTAGGACTTTTTGTAATTAAGGTTAATTGGTTGAAGAGGAGTAGAGCTATGAAAGACTCCTCAGGTGTGTTTGTGAGTACGAACACTATCAAATTAAGGTGTTTAGTACTAAGGAATGAAGGAGACCAAAAAAATTTAATTTTCGTTGTTGTTGACGGAAATCACTAATGAAAATAAACATATTTTACTGTAACTAATAGTTACTGTATATTAGTTGTTTAAGTAATTAGTGATACGTAACTTAAAGAAAATCACTAATTATTAATTGATAATGAAAATTTATTTCCATAGAAGAAGGAATTCAAAACACCTATTATGATTAGTTGACAACTACTTTTGTAATTAAATATTAAAAATCAAGGTATATATTAAGTTGTGTATGTGGAAAGATTTAATTTCTTTATTTTAATTTAATTAAAAATACCTAAGACTTCAAAGATAGGATGCCACATGAGAAAATATTAGGCCAGTTAAGGATAATGTGGTTCAATCATTATTTTTATTTATTATAATAATAGATACATTTTTCTATCCTTTACTCACAACTAATTCAAAAAATACTAAAAAATAAATAGAGGTAAACAAAGTCTTTCCAAATTTACAAAAAAAATCAATGCATTTCTCTCTTCACTCGATAATTTGCACTCGCAATCACTCTTAACTTCACCCTATAATTTACAAAACACTCTCACATTATTTTAGGAGTGTTGTTGGGAATGCTCTAACCTAGCTATAAAAATTCTAGATACATGCATACTATACTCTACTTCAGGTTATTCGGTTAAACCAGAATATGGGTATTTCAACCCATATACCGACCCAACTACATAATTTTGGATTCGGGTTAGGTGTTTAATTGGGTCGGATACATTCGGGTCAGGTTGTTCGAGTCTTGGGTCTCTTCAGGTAGGGTTTAATAATCGAGTACGGATAAAAAGGGCACCCTTAGCTTGAACTCATTTGATATTCGTGTGTATAATTTGAAATGCCTCTCTGACGGCTAATGATAGAAAATTGAAAATGTTGTCAGAGAATTAGAAACCCATGAGCGGAAATATACAAAATAATTTAAATAACATTTAAGATGCTTAAATATTAATATATATATATATATATATATAGGGAAAGGTTAAAATAAAAACCCACTACAGTTGAGGAAACCCTGGAAACTCTTTCTAAGCCATTGATTTCATTAAATGAGTGGTTGAGATTAAATCTTGATTTATAGTACAATATTTGAATTAAAAAAAACATTTTATTAGTAGTAAAGGGCAAAATCGACCTTTCAACATTACCTACTTTATGTCTAATCAATTAAACATGCAGACAATCACCTCCACATCGTTCAAATTTTTAAAAAAATCTATTACTTCACCTCTTCACCTTCCTTCATCTTCTTGTGATTCTAGAGATAGAATAAGTTATTTTCCGACGATCCGATAGTTGTAGTCAACAAAATCGGTAAGTTTGGTTCATTTATATACGTTCGCGTCTACAAAATGTATGTCTGGGTTGACAGACACTTGATATAAGTAAACAATTAAAGTGTTAGGGTTTTAAAAATTTGAGTTATCTTTTTTTTAACAAAACTTAAATGATTTCGAAAGGTTTTCGACCCGATTTCAGTGTTAGGTATAAAAGAAATGTGTTTTATTAAAGTTTAAGAAAACGTAGATGTGTTCTAAAGGTTATTTAACCGATTTTATTTTTTAGGTTGTAACAAATTTGGGTCATCTTAAAGTTTGAAAAAACAGAATTGATTTTGAAATATTTTTAAAAATGTAGATGTGTTAGGTTATTTAGCCGATTTTATTTTTTAGGTTGTAAAAAATTTGGGTCATCTTAAAGTTTGAAAAAACAGAATCGATTTTGAAAGATTTTTGAAAACGTAGATGTGTTCTAAAGGTTATTTAACCGATTTTATTTTTTAGGTTGTAAAAATTTTGGGTCATCTTAAAAGTTTGAAAAAACAGAATTGATTTTAAAAGATTTTTATATTTAACGGAAAGTTAACAAGACATAATATATGTTGTGTGGTTTAAATACTAAATTTTTAAACTAAGAGATACAGTTACAGTATTTCGTAATGAAAATGTAGTACTAAGATTATAAACTTTAGATTTAAAAAATAGTAGGGATTTTTTATAGTTTAGGAAAAGTAAGATTATGTTCGAAGGTTTTTGAATAAGTCAGAAGGTTAAAAATTGATTCAAACATAAAAACAAACAACGTACCGTGTCTGTTGGGGATTTGTTTCCTTGTTTTTGCTGATTATAAACTCATATCACTGAGTTGTTGTTAAATTATTATTGAATACTTTTTGGATTAGTTAAGGAAAATGAGAAATAACACATCAAAGAAGAAGTACTTCGTAATCGACAAAAGGAGTCGAAGCATTTTGAAAAAGACAAGCAAGGAAATTGAAAACAGCTTAAGTAACCCAATCTATGTTAAAAGCTCGAAGACGAAAGGATGTGGCACCGGTGGGATTAAAGAAAATGGTATTCAAAAGTTTAATGCTACAATAATTGAGTTTTTTTGGTGGAATTTAAAGCTTAGCTAAGTGTTAGATTTAAACTTTGTTTTTTTTTAATAATGTAGGGACTGTGAAAAGGGGATTTCGAAACACATTTCGAAATCCAATTTTTATTGATTCAAGCAACAAGAAAAAGAGTCAATACAAGGTGCGGAAAGAAAAGCAACAGAAACAAGATTCCGAAACAGGTAGAAACAGATATTATTGTTGACAGGTTCGAAATCAAATCTTTAAATTATGGAGTATTGGTTTGATGTGTTGTGTTTTGAAGCAGATTTTGCGGAATGTGAAGAAGAGCTATCCGAAGAAATAAATGAACAAAGAAGCACTACTAAACGAAGGAGGGGAATGAAGTTGCACAAAAACATGCTTTCAGGTAAAATTTTAAGTTTCGTTGTAGTATTAAATGTTTTAATTAATGGTATTCTAAATTGATGAAGATGAAATTTAGGTTGTTTGAAAAAATAATGTAATAACATATGTTATTTATTAAGTAAAACATATGTTATTGTTTGAAGAGTATTTTTGTTTAACAAAAGGCTAAAAGTTAGAAGACAAAGTTCGAGGGTATAAAACAAAAAGAATGATAAAAAGGTTAAAAAGGATAATCAAAAAAGTCAAAATAAAGATGAGTTCAATAAACAAAACATTAAATTTAAAAAGGAAGGGAAAATGTTAACAAAGAATCTATTGAAAATATGGTAATAGTAAGTTGTTGATAATTTAAACAACAGATTCAGACAGTGAAGAGATTGACATAAAGAGAAAACGCAAGGCAGGGAAGAGAAAACAAACAGGTACCTGCTAGCATGTGAAGTCTAACATATATTTTGTAAAATATGTATCGGAAATTAAAAGAAAAATAATGAACTTGTTAATACTAATAGGGTATGAGTCAATAGATTCTCAGGGGAATATTCAGTAGGGGAGGACACAGGTATATTTTGTTAGCTATCAAATTATAAAAAAATTTGTGAAGGGTAGAAGAATTTTTGTTAAGAAGAACTAAATTTAATTACAAAATAGGCGAGAGGGTCCGGTGGTCAAGGAAAAAGTTTTCGGGGAAACTAAAGAGAGATTGTAAAAAAGATAAGGCGATAACGTCAGACGAAGAAAAGAAGGAAAGGTGGCACGGTATATGGACTAGGTCATCACCGTCTCAGTTATGTATGTGCATAAAGGACTTAAGAAAGAATCAAAGGAAAGGAGTAAAGAAAATGGGTTTCGGGAGGATGCTACACTTTATAATTGACGGGATCCCGGCAAAGTTAGCACATTTCGTTGTTGACAGGTTTGATCCAGAAAAAATGACCATTGAGGTTGAGTCGGGGAGTATTAAGGTAACCAAAAAGGCAATAAGGAGATTGTTTGGAATACCTTGTGAGGGTGAAAAAATTGAGAATCTCAAGTATCATGAAGAATATCACAACAGTGTGGCAGAATGGAGAGATAGATATCCAGGAGTACATGTTGCCCCAACATAAATTGTGGCAAAGATAAGGGAAGCTGAGGACAAAGACACGTTCACGTTCCGCCTTGACTTTTTAATGTTGTTCTTGTGCATTATGAGGGACTGCAAAACTAAAGGAATATATGTAGAGAGGAAATATTGCACTACATAAGTAGCAAAACAAATTTCAAGAAAATCAATTGGGGTTCTTACATTATGAAATGCTTGAAAACATGTAAGCTTGGATGGGAAAGATGTAATGAAAGAAAGTACTTCTGTGGGCCACTGACAGTTTTAATGGTAATTTGTTAGTTAATTTAATAATGTTTGAAAGTATTAACACATTAACTGGTAGGAAACTATTAACTCATTAATTTTGTTTAACACAGCTTTTATATGTTGAAAGCATGGACTTCAAACAAGTGTGTTCAGATGAGAGTACGAACCCAATCAAGTTTTGGAATAAGGAGTTGCTGAGTTCAAGAGATAGAATATAAAGGTTAGCTGGACGATTCAAAGTCTGGGAGAAAAAGAAAATAAGAAAATGGATAAAGGAGGAGAAAGGTGATGACGAAGAGGTTTTTCAGGTAAGAAATTACAACTTTATAACGTATGTTATTTGTTAAATAAAACGTATGTTAATTTTTATTCTGTTTCTCTTGTAACAAAGGCTAAGGTGAATGAAGCAAAAGAGTGTCTTGAAGAGTTTGAGAGTGCAAAGAAACAAATGGATAAAATGTTAAGAAAGCTAGTAAAAAAGAACATACAGTCGTACGAGTTTGGGGAACTTTGTAGCCGGTACGGAAGTGCATTAATGGTAAAGGTAGTGGATGGAACAAATGGTGACGAAGATGATATAGGTAAGTTAATTAATAATGTTTTGGATGACCTAAACTGTGAAGGTAAGATATTACAAAAATAATTTATTCGCTTATAAATAATATTAATATTGTTTTTTAAAACATTTGAATGAAAAAAAGAGTATTATGAGGAGGAAACAGATGTCTAAGAAGAAGAAAATCTAGGAGACGCAACTGAAGTAAGCTTAGACAATAAAAAGAGGATGATAATGTCAGGGGAGGTTCGTGAAAACAGAACAATAAACAAATTGAAAAAAAAAATTAGCTGATATATAAAGTCTTTCTCAAATAAATTTATTGCAGAAGATAAAAAAGGAGAGGATAAGGAAAGCGAAGAGGATGAGATGGGAGAGGATATGGAAAGCAAAAGGAAGATTGACGATGAGGCAGAATTGGAAAAAGAGCAAAGATGATGAACAGGTTGATGAAGAAGACAAAGAAATTGGTTTGAGTGAAGACAAAAACATAGACGAGATGAATAGCTTTGAGAAATCAGAAGATGAAAGTAAGTAGTCATTCGTATTAAAGCATAAAACATGAGGTCGCAAATACATATATGTAGGAGAACATGACGTGTCCTATGTATGAAAAATTTGTGCCCAGGTGGAAAAAATGATGCGGACAAAATGGAAGTGGAAGATTTGGATGTCAATTGGGATGATAAAACAACAAGAGTACTATGGATGATGATGATAAGTTGCCGGAAGATGAAACCGAAGACCAACAAAGGGGTAACGAAGGAAGAACAAAAGGGGGATATGTCGTTAAACCAAAGACAATTGGTAAGTCCAAAAAATACATAGTTGTTGGTTACATTTATAGTTTCACCTAATATGTATATCAATGTTGCAGATAATGAAGATTTTGAAACCGATGCACCGTCTTTCAGTGGGTTTCACAAATTGGTAATAAAGTAGAATTATTTATTACTTACTTATTTTGAAAAAAGAGTAAATTAAAACGATATTACCAACATATTTGATGTGTTCCTTATGTGTTGCAGCAATACCAAAAAAGACCAACAAAACTGATGATCCGGGGAATTATTCGGCTCAAAAAGTAAAAGAGATTGACAAAACAGGTATTAAAAAATATATTGTAGTAATGAAATAAATGTAAACTGTGATAGTAAATATTTGATTCAATTGACGTAGACACACCAAAAAAGACAAAGAAAATTGTGGATGTACAAACACCGTCGCCGAAAAAAGTAACAGAAGAACAAAAAAAAGGTACTAAAAACAAAGTGCATATGTTTCAAATGTGGATTAACAACCTAAAATGTTGGTGTTGTATATGTGTGGTAGCAACACCGACAAAGAAAAATGTTGACGTAGGAAGCTCATCAAATCAGCCAGTCAAAGATGATCAAAGGAGAGGTATTAAAAATTTAGTTATAAAGAAAACTTTAGAAAAATCATTGTCATATGTTATTTTTTTAAGGAAAACATACGTTATATATTGTTGACAACGTGTGATATATGTAGTTGAGCCGATGAAAAAGGGAATAGATCTGACCGGAGTTATTTCTGAAATGGAAAAAAAGAAGGTAAGGGGAGTTGGAGGGAAAGCTGAAAAAATGTCAACAATGAGTGAGGTGTTGGATATTGAAAGCAAGACAACGAATTTGGAAGATAGAATATGGGACTACGTGATGGTTGAGGACAGAAATAGTGAAGAAACAAATAGGTAAGTTACTAGAAAATAATGATTGGGTTATTGTGGGTCCGTTTTACTAACTCCGGTGTTAATGAATTAGAGAAAATGGGGGCAGAAAATTGGAGGACTGCCATCGGAGTAAGTGCACTATTAAAATGGGTTTTTTAATTGTGTTTTTTATTAGTTGAAAAAACATAAGTACTAAAAAAAGGTATTAACATGCAGTAAAATAATATTCTCAACGAGTCATGGGCTGAAAGCGGATGTGGAGGTGCTTAGGAGTTTGAACTATGAGCAGAGGATAGATAAGAACGGTAAACTTGTGGTCGACAGTATTGAATGAGAACAAATCTTTTGATACAGAAAATACACCGAGAAGATACTTCCTAAACACAGAAGTGATGGTAAGTGTGCAATTGTTTTAAGGTATTTATTCCATATTGGTTTATTTTATAAATGTAAACAATACTTACTGATATGAAAACAGGATGAGGGGTTGATAGGGTCAGTGGAATCGGAGAAGAATGTGAGAGAAGCAAAGTTCGCCCAAAACATCTACATTTCAATGAGGTCAGACCTGAGTATATGTAGTTTTAAAAACATAGACTTGGTCTATTTCCCAGTCATGGAAAACGATGAGTATTTTGTGGTGGTGTTCAATCTTAAGAAGCCGTCAATTTTCACAATTGACCACTTCCCAAACATGTTTCCGTTGGCAACAATACGGGACAATGACGTCTTCGAATGGAAAGACACCGCGTACAAACTGGTAAGAATCTAGTTAATTAAACAAAAAATATGATAATTAATTTAGCAAAACTAAACAAAAAATATGTTAATTAATTTATTAACGGTTTTATAGAAGGACATGTTTGTGAGATATTTGGAGTCATGGAATCATCCAAAGAGTCAGGAGATTAAGGGGAGTAACATTGAGAGAATACAAGTAAAGTGGGCAATCACAAACCACACGGCAGAAGGTGCAGTGATGTTGATGAGGCATATGGAGACTTTCATGGGAGAGGTAGAAAACTTTGAAGCCGGGTTTGCTAGACAAGGCATGAAGAAAAAAAAGTCAGCTTAAAAGTTTAAGGATAAAAATATTATCAAAAATTATTTTGTCTGACTTAAACACTCTGAAGAAAGAAGTATGAATGGAGGCAGGAGGTAAGTGAAAAAATCCCATGACTTCAGTATGCTTTTGATTAAAACTTGTACATTTTGTTTTGTAAAACTTTAATTAAGGGTGTGGTAGGGTACTGTGGTCTATGAACATGATTTAAGTAGGGGGTTGTGGTAGGGACAAAGATGTTACGGATGTGACGTCTGTTTTTGTGGTGTATTTTGTGTTTTAGAATATGACGGTGAAGACTATGATAGGCAGTAACTGTGGGCCCCTTATGTTTATATCTTATGGTTTAATGGATGGTTTAATCGGGCTTAATATGTAAATTGTGGACAAAAAGTGTCTTTGGAAATAGATATTAGATGCCTCCTTGTAGGACAATAAAGATTTAAAGTACATTACAGTACAAAAGTGTTGGATGTGACACTTAGGAGTGGTACTATAGTTGGTGGAACACGTGGAACAGGAAACAACCTGTCATACAAATGTGGGGATGGGGAAAGGTAGACTTACTTTATTGAACACGTTAAGTGGTACAGAAGTAGTTAGTTGAACATGTGATGATTGACCAAAAGGTATGGTAGGTTGACCATACGATTTCGGTAAAACAAATTTTTTTTGTTAAAATTCGAGTATGTTTATTTACCAAGAAAAAATGAACTCATAATTTTGTCAAAATTTTTTGTTAAAATTCGAGTATGTTAATTTACAATAGAGAAAGTCTGGAAAAAAAATATGAGAAATTGGAAAAATTAGTTTGATGGGATATACTGTGATTGTGGAAAAAGACTTTTATGTATACAATTAATCAAGCCCTTTTGACGTTATGGAGATGGTAAGTCAGTGTGATATCCATGTTAACATATGTTTTAAGGTATAATAAAACATATGTTATCATGCGGAACATAAGTCTTTAATTAAAACATAACATATGTTAATCATGTTAAAATAAATTTATAAAAAATATGTTATCCAACGTAACATATGTTTTTAAATAGAACATAACATATGTTACCCATGTTACAAATAAGTTTTTTATAAGAAATAAAAAAATCTTTCTACCTAACGTGACATGCTCTAGTTGAAAACAAAAAAAAAAATCATCTAAAAAGTAATAGGACATCCAACGAAAGTTGTAGTAACTAGTTGTTAAGATAAAGGATTTTTTATACGGGATACCTTTTTATAGTAAATAAATTTAAAAGTGTATTCGGATTCATTAAAGTTTAAAAAAAGATGAATGTATACTAAGAGCTGGCATTTCAAAAATAAAATCTGAAAAATATAACCTACAAAAAAAGGAAATATTAAAAAAAAGATTCTTTCTTATCCATGTTAAGTGAAAGGTTTTTTTTTATACGGGATACCGTTTAAAGCATATTAAAAAAAGAACAATAGAAGTTACTAAAAAAGTGTATTTTTAAAGCATATTGTAATAGGGACCCGGGACCCTATTGTAATATCATGTACTTTAGGAAGTACTTAAAAAAATGTATTTTTATATAATCACAACCATTATTACCCAAAATGCATTATATCTATACTTCAACAGTGGCCCAGCTTGACAGCTTGACATATTGTACTATCTTGTACTTTAGGAAGTTAGATAATATTATTTTGAAGTTGGTATTCCTTGTAGGGTCACACTTACCTCGTTAAAAGGTCTCCTACGTAGGATAAGACATGTCAAGTAAAGATAACCTACTAAACTAGGATAAGACAACAACACAACAATATGCATGTACGATGCACGTTAACCAGGAAAATTAACTTTGACATAACATCATTTTACAAGGGAACAGACTAGTCATTATAGTAAGGTTCTTTTGAAAAAGTAAACTATGTAAGTACCCCAACCAAGCCCCCCCCCCCCCCCCGCCCCCAACCAACCAAACTAAAACTAAACTAAAAATAAGAGAAACAAAAACAACAAAAATAAAGTTAAAAAACAATAAGAATGTCCCTTTTGCGAATTTGACGTCGCAAAACTTTGATATCATCTTCAAGCTTGTTTTTTTTATTACAACAACCCAAGGATGATTTGCTTTGAACGGTCATACATAGGCTGATCTAGCCAAACAAAACAACCACACTTGTTCTCCTGCAATTTAAAAAAACAAAAACACAAAATAAAATAATACAAAAATATAGTGTGTTTTACATAATTATGCAGACAAAAGACATAGTATACCAAATGAGGACATGAATAAAAACAGCGACCAGGATTCAAATCCGTCCAAGACGTACGTAAGGTGGCAACCTTTTGGCAGTAGCAAACATACATATTGGTGAGTCTGAGTTTTGGAATGTGCTTTTTGATGGCAGCCAAGTAGAATGTGTTTTTTGGAATGTGCTTTTTGGATGGGTATTTAACAACTCCAACCCAGTGGGTGGAGAATAAAAATTTTATAATAATAAAAGAAAATAAATGCAATAGAATATGTTATGAGGGAAAAGTATATAGGTCAATTAATTTGTAGGGCCTTGGCGCATTCCCCAATATAGTAAAGTAAGTAGTGATCAGACTTAATTCACGTGAAGTACTACAATTAAAAAACAAGATACAATCTAAACATGGGAGAATGGAAAAAAAAGTACAACAACATAGTAAACATACATTTTCATTACGGGCCACCTAATACATAGAGTACATAAATTTAGATAGTTTCAACCATCTAAACTGAGGGTGTCACAAACTAACGAACAAAGTAGAAACGTTTGCAACAGTGACATAAGTCAAAAAACGGTGTCGGGTATGGAAACAGAGTGGTGATATTAGGGAGGGGATTGTCAAAATTATAGTAAAACATCCATTCATCATCATGATGTTGACCACATGGACTTGAATTTCTTATGCAACTTTGCTCAACTTTGGGCCTCTCAACCTTCGGGGTTTTGTACTTAAAATCTTCAACTTTAGGTTCAACGAAATTTGGGTGAATTTTGTAGGAAGGTAGGTTCTCTCTTTTGACCACAAGTTTATAGTGCATTCTGGAAGATGACTCTATTTTAATCTTAGAAAGAGGAACTAATCTACGTCGAGGTGCAGACATGATAAAAATTGGAAAAAGGGATGTTGTAGAAACCAAGAGTTCAACTATCTCCTTATCCTTTATATAATGAAAAAGGTGAGGGAGGTTAGATGAAGATTTGATGTGTTAATAAATATGGTGGTAAATGTAAGTCCAAAGGTCAAATGGTTGTTAAGTCCTAAAGGTTGGTTATGTCCTTCCTTTATTAATAAATTTATTAAAAAAGAAAAAGTAACAAAAAAGGAAGTTGAAAAAAAAAATGGGATAACCATTAAACAAACTTGCAAATGTCATACATGATCCTTAGGTAGTAATTAAGAAAGAGCATGCTAAAAGATTATAAAAAAATAAGAATCAAAAACTAACATGCCTTCCTATGAAATTTATTTATTAACCCCACCATGAACTACCTAAACATTGTCACTGCTTTCTGGCTCTGCCAAAGACGTTTTCTTCTTGTTCTTGGGATTTAAAGGACAATTACGAGAATCATGATAAACATACTCACCACAAGTACAATATAACCTTGCGACTTTACCTTCCTTCTCGACAATTTTCTCCGACTCACCCATCACTCGACGAACCTTGCCACATCCTTTCGTCCGAACAGCATCCAGATTCTCAATAAAATCATCACCTTCGTTGACATTCCCAATAATTTCTTCAAAAACAGATTCGTTGTCATCTACGACATCCACATTTCTAAAACTTTTTTCAAAGAACAAAGACTTTAATTCTTTTATCTTCATAGAAAAAGAGTTTAGACCTTCAGAGTCAACACTCAACATGTCAACACACTGACTTACCATCTCCAAAATCTCAAAACGTAAAACACTTTAAGGATTGGAATCCACACTAAAACGATTTGAAATTGAGAAAACACTTCTAGGTAGAACATCCCGTTTTCACCTATCACTTACATACTTCAAGGGGATCTTGTCAACTTTTTAAATTTTATAAACACAAAACACATGGCGGCATAAAAAAACCAATACGAGTTAATCCCATACAAGAACAAGAGGCCGAGTTGTCAGCAGGATCAAAGTTAACCTACAGGATAAAAATAAAATGTATGATTATAACATATGTTCAAGTAGACTTCACTTATAACATATGTTTTTAGGTAACGTATAACATATGTTAACAACAAAAATTATGTTAAAGTGAACAAACTTGATCCTTAACGTACCAGAAAAACGTTGGTTATGTCCTTCCTTTTGTCAAAGTGAGTCACGGAATATAAAACATGAGCATCAACGGATTCAGTATTTGTAACATAGCAACAATACTTCCCTTTTATTATCTCCTTTCTAACGTCATTAAAGATGGTTTGAGTGTACAACTCAAATGCATGTTTCTCTATTTCTTCACCAATAGTACTTTTTAATGAACAGATGAAGTCTTGTACTCACAACTTCTTTGAGAGTAACGTTGACTGTCTAGTCTAGACTCCATACATATAAATTGGACAAGAGTGTTAGCGCTAGTTGAGTTGACTTTAAATGTTGCATTAGAGCTTTCACAACAAGATGTAGTCTTCATCAAACAACAAAAATGGATCTCTCGAAAATAAGCAGGAACCCAACGATCACGGATCTCAAACATATCATTCAACTACTCGTTCTCTTGTAAACCAAACTTCTAAATAAGATAGTGCCATCTGGACTCAAATGTATCAGGGGTGATAAACATATTCCAAACCAAACGATGTATTCTAGAACGAACGTTAGTATTCTCAATAACATCACCAGATACCTAATGTAAAAAAGAAACAAAAACATATCAAAAAAACAAAACACAAATATCAGCAAAAAGGTCAATGGTCAAATTTAAAAGATAATAACCTTGGCCGGCAATTTCTTCATTATGTGCCACATGCAAAGCCTATGACGTGACTCAGAAAATACCCGGACTATTGCTTGCCGCATAGAATGATCCTGATCACTTAAAACTAGCTTGGGTTGTTGGCCATGACAATTAAGAAAGGATTGAAGCAACCATTTGTAAGAGTCAATAGTCTCACTACTGATTAATGCAGCTCCAAAAGTAACACATTTTTTGTGGTGATCTACGCCAGTAAAAGGAACAAATATCATTTTGTACCTGGAAAAGTAAAATTTCTTAACACTTAAAACATATGTTTTAAAGATAAAGGTACATAAGATAAGTTAAAAAACAAAACGTGAAATCAAATGACTAACCTATTAGTCTGATAGGTGGCATCAAAAGCCAAAACGTGACCAAAAGCTTTATAATTCAATTTGGATATCTCATCAGCCCAAAAGATAGATCTTAACTTGCCATTTTCAAATGTAAAATCAAAAAAGAATTTGGAGCAACACTCATAACGATCTTTCAACCGGTCAATAACTAACTGTGAATCCCTATCACCTATGAAAATCCTCATTCCATTATAAAAGTTCTTGAAATCAAAAGGTGTACCTCTAACGTTATGATGACCACCCTTTATTGAGACACGTAAACGATGAGCAATAGTAGGACCAACTCTATTTAAACTCATCTGGTGGATAAATTTTTTGGTGAGAATGAATGCTTTCTAGATATCTTAGTCAAGTCACGGTTAAAAGTGTCAACAAGACAATGATTGTGATCTTCTACAAACTTAGACAAAATAAAGTTACATGTTTCAAGACAAAATGAACACCTATGTGAGCCTTGCAATCAGTTACGGTAAATGTCTTTTGTCTGACATACATTGACGGTTCAGACAAGGAATCAAAGGAACGTTTGCTTTGGGGGGTACCGTACTTTCAAATACTTGTGTGTAACGACACCTTTCCATTTCTTAGTCTGGCCTTTGCGGACCGAAAAACCAGATTCTTCAGCATACTTATAATACATAGTAACAACATCTTCCCATGATATAAAAATAGTGCCTTCAGCAGGTTTTAAATTGTTATTAGTCTTTGGACGCCAAAACTTCGAACCATTAGGAGAATAATAAACATAATAGGCATCATCTTCTTGAAGAATTGTTGGTTCTATGGAAACAGGAGATACCACATTAGTTTAGCCTAAGGATGTTTGGTTGCTAAATACCTTCTCTAAAAAAATAAAATAATCATTTAAATATAGTAGACATATGAAAAAATAATGCTTCAAAAATAAAGGATTTTAAGTTATAAAAGCATGGGAATAAAAGCATTAAAACAAATGGAACCCTTAAAACAAAACCATTTATAAAACAAATGGATTAGAGGTCCCTGGATTAGAGTACTAAAAACTAGACTTACAACATTAATATGACTTAATGAAATACTACCTTTACTGGTGGGACTAATTAAGTGGTTCAGGAAAGTATTTGAAGTAGACTGATCAAAAGTTATGCTAAAAACTTGACTGCTTGGAGTAGTTAATGTGATATCATCATTGTAGCCGGCTGGAACATCCATCACAATAAAGGAAGAGTGGGTGAAGGAAGGTGGATAACATTAATGGTGAGTCTTAAAATTGTGTTTATAGAAGAAGAAGTAAACATAATATAGGATGAAGTATGAAATGACATTCTAGTGAACTATGAAAAGACAATAAAGTACAAGAAAATATAAAAAAAGATTTTCCAACTACAATAAAATAAATTAAAATAAATGGGGTGGGGTACAAAGGGGGACTTCACTCAAAGTGTTTGTAGAAATAAATAAAAGGTGTCATCAACCAAACACACACCAACATCCCATTCAGATTTCAAGTAATACATTTTACTCTATCATAACGCAAAAAAATATACAAAAAATGTATCCCGCCCCAAGTACACCTCTAGAGGATGTTATTGAAAACAAAAGGTTTTTTGCACTAAATCCTACGAACATTGTAGTTGACTCGGCTAACCAGCAAGTAGAAACTGGAATCGTGCAAGTCGAACCGAATGGTGGGGTTAACAATCAGCCACAAGTACACGGGAGCCCACATGAAGACGACCACCCTCCACCTCCTCCTCCTACTCTTCGACCGACACAAATAGTACCTGATTGGGCGGAAGGGTACAAAACAGACCCCGGGGCGGAATACGAACCACTAATCCATTCTCCTCCACCTCCAAAACCAGAACCAGATGGTTACGAGTCTGAACCCGACCCCTTTTACTATGTTAGTGATTCTGACGAGTCATGGGACTACTACAATTGGGGGAGAAAATAAGTTGTTTAATGTTTAATTATGTTGTATTTTTATTTTAGGTTTACAGTTTGTTTAGTGTAGGTTGAATGTTTAATGTACGTTGAATGTACATTTTCTTAATTATGTAGAAGAATAGTTTAATGTTTAATTAAGTTTAATGATGTAACTCGACTCAAAGTTTGGTCTGTTTTATCATTTAGTAACCTGGATTTACATTAAACCACAATTACCAAATAATTAAATCTTCAAAAATAGATACAATCTACCATAACGAGAAAAAACATAAAACAATATACAAAAAGGTCGTATGTTAATAAGTGTGCTAAAACATATGTTAATATGCGAAAGACATATGTTATCATTTGAAGGACAAGTCAAAACATAATAAAAACATAAGTTATCAAGTTATCATAATAAATGTCATACAACATATAAAGACCATACTAGCAAAATGTGAAAACAGATAGGGGAATACAGAAAAATAAAAAGAAAAACAACAAAGAACTAGAAACGAGCACCAGATTAAAACTACAAAATACAAAAGACTAAAATAAACAAACATTCCTCACCCATAAAATCTTTAGGTGATATATCAGGAGTGTAATGACCAAAAAGGTTATAAGGTACTAGGACTGACTAAAGCACACTGCCAGAATAAGCATTCCTCACCACCCATCAAACTTGGATAAGAGTGATAATCATCACATAAAAAACAAAAACAAAATTCTTGGGGATCAGGAATTGGAGATATAACCGAAGTTGTAACTTCATCAGAAACTTGATAAACATCGTGATGGTTGACTGCGGTGGCCGGATTAACTTGATGAACAACTGGAGCAACGTCAACAGCTACAGGTACGTCAGGTGTTAGATTAACTTGATGAACAACTGAAACAACGTCAACAGCTATTAGTATGCCAGGTGTTGGATTAACTTGATGAACAACAGGAAAAATATCAACGCACACGAGGGGGTCAACACTAGAATGATGAATATCTTAAGAATTGAATGCTGTTAGTTGATGTTGTTTCTTTGAAGGAGAAAAGGCTGAAAAATCTAAGAATCGCTTTGCTTTGGGAGACATACTTGAAAACCGTTAACCTGGAAGGAATCAAATTGAAATTTTCTGATGATGTTAAAATATATGAAAGCATATAAAATCGATGATTTGACAAGATGAAAATATTGAAGCACAGAACACAAAAAGACTAAAATACCCTTCTACTTAAAGAACAATTAAATATATCCAGTGAACACATGGCAACACCACAACCACTCATTTGAGTTTCCAAGGTTTTCTCAACTGGAATAGGTTTTCTTCTTATACTTTCCATATATACACACACACACACACACACACACTAGTTTTTATCCCCCGTATTACAGGAGCTGTTTTACATTACTCGTTTTTAATATTTATATACTTTTTTGGGTTTATTTTTATTCATTATAATGAAATTTATAATATACCTAGTTTGATGATAAAAATGTTTCAAAAATAAAGATGTTATAACTGATTTAAAAGTTATCTGGGTTTGGTAAAACCAAAGACCTGCTTATTGTTTTTACTATAAAATTGTTTCTTAATTATAAATAATATTTCATACAAAAAATCATATAATAACTTTTAGTATGTTCTATTTTATAGGATTTTCACATCAATAATTTGGTGAGAGTAATTTTTAATTTAATGAGATGTTATAACCCATTTAAGGAATATCTGGGTTTGGTAAGACCCATACCCGTGAATTCGGGTCAAATACATGAGAAGCCTCCATTTAAAAATTAAGCAAATCTGATGAGTCCAAAAACGGGGAACAGCCACATCACGACACGTAGGATTTTATATATATATATATATACTAGCTTGAGACCCGTGTATTACATGGACAACTGATAAAAAAATCAAGTTTAATAATTAAGGGAAATACAAAAAAATAAATAAATAAACTTATCATGCATATTAAGAGACAACCATTGTACGTTAGTGTTTAACACAATTTAGATATTAATTTATTTATTTCAATCATTCAAATTATTAATTAATTTATTAACCATCCCTCACATTAATGTTTAACACAATTTATAAATTTATTCATTTACGCAAAGGTTGTGAGTTTGAACCCTGAGTCCACCCAGCTTTCGTCTCATTGTGTTACGCCAGAGAGTTTTGCTCTTGTGGTTAGGGGTGTTCTTCGGGTTAGTTTTCCGGGTTTCGGGTTCTTCGGATTTCAAAGTTTTAAATCTTGACCCGAAACCCAATCCAAATTTCTCACAGGTTTTTCGGGTTTGAGTTTTTTCGGGTTAGGTTAATCGGGTTTCGAGTATTTTTAGAAAAGTAAACACAAAACCAATTTTTTTTAAACTACAATGCTAAATTTAAAACAACATAGTCTCTTTGCTTATAACACAGATGATCAAATAATAAACTAACAAAACTTATAAAACTATTCAAAAGAATAGTAAAGCTAACCCGAACCATAATCGTAAACAATCGGACGTGATTTGGTTGTTTGATTACGGTTGCTATTAGTAATAAACAAAAAACATAAATTAATAATAAGCAATCGATCCATAATAGTTAGAATAACAACAGACGACTTAAGCAAATATTCTAATAACTTTAGCGGCTAAGACTTAGCCTATTATACATAAAATATATTTAATTTCAAAACTAAAAGTTTAGTCAGGTTTTTCGGGTTGACCCAAATCATATAAATCAAACCCGGGACCCAACCCGAATTACTTCGGTTTGGGTTCGAGATAGTCTTTTCTCGGGTTCGGGTTATTCGAGTCGAGTTAGTTCTGGTTCAGGTATGAGTTTTTTCGGGTTGGATTTCAGGTTTCGGGTAAAAGTGACAACCCTACCTGTGGTGGCACAACGACTGTCAAGTGGCAGTCGTCGATATGGTTACCTGAGGGAACACCCAAACGAAACTTTGAAGAAAGTGGGGCCTCGGTTAAGACAACAAATTACGATTAGAGTGGGGGCATCGGGGCACTCTAAATTTGGATTGGGCGGAAGTCTAAGTACAAGAAAATCGTCGATCTAAAAAGTAAAAAATAAAATAAATATAAAATTAAAAATAAAAAAATTTAATGTTATTGGCCACTAACATGGTCTAGTGGCAAAGATGTATGTCTTACAACAAAATGGTTGTGGTATCTAGTCTCACTTGAGACATGAGGAGAAAAATTAGTTGTTCAAAAAAAGGTATTTAATTTTATTAATTAAAAAAATGGTAATGAAGGATTTTAGAGATTTAATTGGTTTTAAATTGTGAAAATTAATATAGATGTGATAAGTGGCAAAACATTGTAGTATTTTATTAGAGAGTATAGATATATGGTTAGTATCATTTAAACACTCATGATTTTGTGAGAACTTTAAGAACTAGTCACAACCCTTAATAACTTAGGTGCTGTTTGTTTTTGCAGACATAAACTGTCTGCAAGCTGATTTCATCTGTTTTCATGTCTGCAACTGAAGATGTGGTCTGAAGATCTGCAAGCTGAAAATATAAGACTGTTTGTTTTTATAAGCTGATACTGTCTGCATAACTGTCAAACTTATCTCACAAGATAGAAGTCATTTATTCAAGTTACATCTAGTTTTTAGTCTTTGCCTGCCATGCCGATTTGGTTTTGGTGGGTGGTGGAAGGTGGTGGTGGTGGATGGTGGTAGTGGCGGCGGACGGTGGGTAGTGGCGGTGGATGGTGGTGGTGGACAATGGGTGGTGGTGATGGATGGTTTTGGTTGGTGGTGGACGGTGGTGGTGATGGATGGTGGTGGTGGTGGGTGATGGATGGTGGTGGTGGCGGTGATGGATGGTGGTGGTGGTGATGGATGGTGGTGGTGATGGATGGTGGGTGGTGGACGGTGGTGGTGATGGATGGTGGTGGTGGTGGCGGACGGTGGTGGTGATGGATGGTGGGTGGTGGACGGTGGTGGTGATGGATGGTGGTGGTGGTGGCGGACGGTGGTGGTGATGGATGGTGGGTGGTGGACGGTGGTGGTGATGGATGGTGGGTGGTGGACGGTGGTGGTGGCGGTGATGGATGGTGGTGGTGGTGGCGGTGATGGATGGTGGTGGTGGTGGGTGATGGATGGTGGTGGTGGCGGTGATGGATGGTGGTGGTGGTGGTGGACGGTGGTGGTGATGGATGGTGGGTGGTGGACGGTGGTGGTGGCGGTGGATGGTGGTGGACGGTGGCGGCGGGGTACGGGGGTGGTGGTGGCGGCGTACGGTGGGTGGTGGTGTTGGCGGACGGTGGTAGGAGCAGTGGATGAGAGGGTGGCTGCAAAGGGAGAAGAGTAGGGTTTTTTTGTGAAGATGTTTTAAGCAAGATTTCCTTGCTTTTCTTTTAAGATGAAAGAAGATAACTTCAGATCTGTTTTAAAAAAAAAAACAAACAGTCTTCAAGGGTAATGTCTGCGCGCCTGCAGACATTAGCTCCCTTGAAGATCTTTGAAGAAAAAACAAACACCCCCTTAATCATTGGTTCAAAATAATAATGGCATGATCGTAAATAACTGACTTTTAAAGGCATTTTCACAAACAGAAAAGGACATTATGGGAACTACGATGTATAATTTTTTCCATATAATTCTCCTAATTTATTGCATTATCAAACAGTTACATTTAAATAACATTAATTTATGAAATTTTATGGTAATTATTCGAAGGAAGCAGTCAGACATGTGTTATAACTCTAAATGATGTAGATATGTATATAATTCTAACCATTTAATATATAGTAATTAGATTTTAATATAGATTTTTACTTTTGAATGGTTTGTTTGCACATGTGTTAAGTTGTTGACATCTAAATTGTTATTTTACCTACACTAAAATATTTTTACATGCATGTAAATATTGTAGATTTATAGTCATGTTTCAGTGAATTAATGAAGATTTTTTTTTTTTACATAAATTGCCAGTTAGGTATATAAGATAAAACATGTATGCCTGGTTACCTATAGACGTTTGAACATATGTTAATAGAAAATTATTTAGACACCAAAAAATTTGATCGCGTAATTAGTTTTTGATATGAGATGCATATTTATTCGTTGTTTTTTCTATAATATTATGTTTTTGATTACAAACAAATGTGTAAAATATTAACACATGTGTAAAAAATTTACACACTATGTTGACGATCACGATCACTTTGAGAAACATGAATAATATGAAGATTTACATATATTTACACATATGAAAAAGATTTACACATTATTATGTTGACTTCACTTTGAAAAATATGAGTAATAAATATTTACATTTATGTAAATAAACATGCATGATTAATATAAAAAATTACATACATGTAAAATTTAAGAAACAATGGTGATTATGAATATTTTAATACATGTTATCAGTATGATTAGTTAGACATAAATAAATAGGGAATCACATTATTTGAATAAACTGATACATAAATAGATGATTAACATGTTTAATTGTTTTTTTTTTAAATCGTAAGAAGTAAAGAGAGAGGGAGAAAATAGGTGAAAAGTTAATCAATTAATTAGAGAGATAAACAATGGTGAGTTACAATTGTGCCTTTTTATTTTATTTTTAATATTTTGATATTAGATAAAAAT
Organism: Bidens hawaiensis; assembly: GCF_021521415.1. NCBI lineage: Eukaryota > Viridiplantae > Streptophyta > Magnoliopsida > Asterales > Asteraceae > Bidens > Bidens hawaiensis. The sequence goes on along the minus strand of NW_027491114.1, from coordinate 1,049,237 downwards.
GAGTGGTTAAGATTAGTTCTTAAAGTTCTTAAGGTGTGTTCGGGATTCCTTATTTAAGTCTAAAAGAATTTTATGTGAAAAAAAATTATAAACTTATAACTTTTTAAAAAGGAGTTTGTATAAAAGTGTTTGGATTAACTTATGTTAATAAGTTATTTTATAAGGAGTGTTTGGGAATATTATACCCTTTAAGTTAATAAGTTAAAGAATCATAACTTTTCAAAACCCTCTTATTTTGTCTTGGCCATAAGTTAAAAACCATAAGTCCTTATGGTTTGCCAAACACCTTTTACACATTATTAACTTTTCAAAAAGTTTATAAGTTATAAGTTGGTGGAAATAAGGAATCCCAAACACCCCCTTAATATATTTAGAGTTCTTAAAGTATACCAACCCTATATATATATATATATATATATATATATATATATATATATATATATATATATATATATATATATATGATCAGGATCATGATAGAACCTTTTTGAAATTGAGAATATATATATATATATATATATAGGATCAGGATCATAAGAGAACCTTTTTGAAATTGAGAACTATGAGAACAATTTTGGACCACAAAAAACCCAAAAATAAAAAAATATAAAATAAAAAAAACACAAAAATCAAAAAAGTAAAAAAACCAAAATTCTTATTTTATCATCCCGGTTTCATATGTATAATATATACATATATGTATATTTACATGTTTTATTTGTACACATGTGTATAATTTAAGATAAATGATAATGCACATATGTGTATATTACGTAACTAAAAATTATATAAAATTATACATATGTGTATAATATGACGTTTTTTTTTTGTTTTTTTTGTATTGTTTTTATTTTTTTAATGAAACCGGAATGAAATATAAGAATTTTGGTTTTTTCACTTTTTAAAATTTTTATTATTTTTTGTTTTATGATTTTTTAAATATTTTTTTAAAGGTGTTTTTAGTGGTCCAAAATGGTTCTCAAAGTTCTCAATTTGCAAAGGGTTCTCTTAGGATCCTTACCCTATATATATATATATATACCAATTCCGATAATTAAAGAGATTATTTTTTTATAGAATATATTATTATTGATATTGTTGAAAAAGGAATTGTTTAATTTCCTTTGCGTAACAAAAAAATGTTTTTGTTTTCCTAATAAAGGTATTTTACTATTTTGTGAAAAGAAAATTGATTTTGTTATCATCTAAAATTTAAAAGAAATAAAAAGAAAAGAAATAACTAATTTTGTTTACCTTCAATATTTAATATTTCTTCGTTTTTAAGAACCTATAAAATAGTTAAATGTATTTTAGTTTATTTTAAAACTTTTTACACAAACCAACGATTATGTATAGCCTTTTTATAAACCGTTGCAAACATTTACCAAGGATTAGTTATAAAGAAAAATAAATACAAAACAATCAAGGTAATGGAACCGGGTGCCCAAATGATTCGGCTGCTGATTTTGCCATAACTCCTGCAAATTCACTAAAACTAATGACCCCATCACCATCTCTTGGATCATCTCGGTGAGCTCGCGGTACGTCAGTGGTTGACCCATCTTAGCCATTGACAGCACGAGCGCAGAAGGAGTGATGACCCCGTTCCCATCCCGATCAAACAATTGGAAGACCTTTAAAAGTTGTTGTTGATTAATGACATTTTGTTCGGTCATCATGTTGGGTGACATAGCGTTGACCAATTCATCAAACTCAACGGCCCCGTTCCCATTGGAGTCCATTTTGTTGAAACGGAGGAGGGCGGCTAACTCGAGATGGGTTAGGGATCCATTTGAGTTCATGTCGAAACGGTTAAATATGTCCCGGAGCTGGTTAAGTTGGTCAACGGCCATCAATTGTGCCATGAGGCCGGGTGGTTGCGCTGGCCGCCGCACAGTCTTGATCTCATATGATGTTGTGATAACCGATCAAAACAAGGGTTGTGTTTGATTGTCCGGTTTATTCTTTTTCTCTTTTTTCTTTTTTTTCGTTTTTCTTTATCGGCGACGGAGGTTTGGGGGTGGAAGGATTATAAAGAGGGTGATTTAGGGAAAAAGATAGGATGCACGCATGTATTGTTGTTGGAAATGGAAGCCATACCTATGGATGTAAAGGCTTGTGTACATGCAAATGCCAAATGAAATGTTTAAAAAAAGAAAAACGAAATATCGCTGTCAATGCTACCACCGATACTTAAATAAATATATATAAAACAACTTTATTATGAGCCTTTACATATATCATATATCATATATCATATATCATATATCATCTTCTTAACTTTCATTATTATATATCAGGTTTGCTACACATCCAATCTTTTGAGGATATACCAAATCTATCCGTTTCGGATTTGTCGGTGTCTTCTCAAGAAACTGTTTTTTTTTCTTTTTACAGTGTATTTATTTATTTATTTATTTTTGTCTTTTTGCTATGTTTTGTTTTATTTAATTTTTGTATTTTGCTTGTTTTTTTGTTTTTATAATAAAAAATAGTTTTGTTTAACATTTTTCGTTTTTAATAATCGGTTATACTTAATTGGCTCGATTTTAAACTAACAACGAAACAACATATATATATATATATATATATATATATAAAGAATTTGTTTCCTAAGAATAGAAAAGGTTTCAAATAAAAAGAATTTGTTTCCTAAGAATGGTAAGAACCAACAGAATTTTGACATTTGGCATTAAAACCTATGGTGAAAGAACAATTGTAGAAAACTATGTCGGTTATAATGGTGAAAGAGTAATTGTAGGAAACTATGACGGTTTTTTGTAATTTTAAATCTCAACCATTAATTGATATGATACAATGGCTAAGATGTATTTCTAGTCTTTCTAGGAAACTACTTGTTTTTAGGATAACCCTCTCCCCTCTCTCTCTATATATATATGTGTGTGTGTGTGTGTGTGTGTGTGTAGGGTGGGGTTAAAATAAGAAGTTGAGTGTGTCTAGGAAGTGTAAGAAGTAATTTGGTGCGTTAGATATGTTGATCTGATGGTGGATATGAAAAGTGTGTTTATTGTGTGGTGTGTTTATTGTACGGTGTGTTTTATTAGATATAATGGTAAAAACACACTTACTACACTTTTTAGAAAAAATCTACTTCTTATTATAACACTGCTATATATATATATATATATATATATATATATATATATATATATATATTTGTGTGTGTGTGTGTATACACACGCACATATATACATACTAAATCCATTAAAACGAGTTCATACAGAAAAAAAACAAATTGTAAAAATCAATCTAAACCGCAGCACCACCAGCGTCGTCGTATTATCTGTGTGTGGCCAGCCTATCCCCAACATCAACGTCGTTGTCCCTCTGTGGGTGCCTGACGCCTGACGTGCTCACCCCGTGGTCGAAACGTGGAGGCGGTACTATATACACATCACCATAGTGTTGGGCGGCCATAAACTCTACCACCCACCCTATTTGACACTAGAGTTGTAACATTCCACGTTCTAAGCTTTGTAATCAAGCATCAGTGGTCGTATCCAAACGTACGACACTATATGTACGCAGAATATGTTGTGTGTGATACCCGGAAAAATAAAAAGAATTATTATATTCCATAAACGAGATTAGGACATGTTTAGGCTGGATTAAGTGAAGACTAAGACCCATAAGTTAAATATAGTATTTTAATCTAAGAATGAAGGGAATATATACATTGTAAAACATGTGAGAAGTGAGACGGAATAAAGAAATGCCGGTGATGAATGACGGAGAAACGAACGTATTTGGTTAAATGTGTGAAAATTCAACCCGACATTCAAGAAATTTTCCAGGGTGAATCCATCGAATATTTTAGAAGATCGAAAAACGAGAACGCAGACGAAAACGTAGCTCAATTCTGAGTTATAACAAAGCGGGAAAATGCAAATTAGTATTTTCGAACACGGTTGTTAAAGCACATGTACCGATGAGCTTGTAAAAGTTGATATTAACTCAGTATTTGAGGTTTATCGTTTAGATAAAATAAATCAAATAGACACAATAAGTTTGGATGAGTTGTTTTCGGGAAAAACAACTACACTAGTTCTATTAAGTTTGGAGTAACACGGAACCGACACAAGGGTAACGATCGTCAATATTATTAGCGGATTTCATAAGCTAGCGAGACAATTTTAAGTCGAGATTGAAATAAATATTTTGACGAAATATATTGGAAAATATAACGCCACTGGAAGTAGCGAGTTCATGGAGCGAGAGAACGTAACATGATTGCAAAACGCGTTAAAACACACTATATAAGTGGGCCTACCCCCACTTTACGCTCATTTTAACATCATATTTCTGCATTTTAGAGATAGAAAGTTAGAGAGAAGTTAGAGGATTCCGGAAAGCTGGCCGGCGGCCAGTGGCGGTCCGGCGGTGGTGCACGGCGGTCGGTGGTGGTCCGGCGTGGTGGTCCGGTGGTGCCCGAAGCCCGTCGTCTACCCGAAACCATTTTTCGACGTCCCAAATTCAATGGTAAGCTCTGTTTGTCCTAAATCTGAGCTTAAGTTTGTTAAAAACTCGTTTTAAAATCTGGACAGATTGTATTAGTCTTGCATGTCCGCAAAGATCGGTCTATAACTGAAGATATAAGGGTCCGATCATCTTGATATTTTTACAGAGGGTTTATAATCCATAGATAATAATTTTGAACGGTGGAGAGGAGGATCAAAGTTTCTTAAGTGGGGTTTCTAAACCCGTTTTAGTGTTCAGCTCGCTGGGCGGATTTTGAAAACCCAGCTCTAAATAAATGTAGATTCCCGGAGATCTGACCATCGGATCGAGCTAAAATATTGGGTATCCTTCCTAACATTTAGATCTTTGATGCCACCAAAGGAATCAATGATCAGATGTTTAGATGGTGAGATATAAGCTTTGTAAGTTATTGGTCAAATTATAGAACGAAAATAGTTTCTTAAAACGAGTTGCATGTACGTTTGAGGTGTCGTACGGACGATCCGAGACCGGAGAAACGTTTGTGACGCAAAAATGAACGTAATGATATATCTAGATCACATTGCATGCGGGTTTTGAGTAGATTTCTAGACTCAAACTGTATACGAGGAGGTATATTTATTATATATTTAAGTGTTGGAAAAGATAGATAACGAGAGATTAGTATAAATATTGTTATCGAAAATGTTATCGGAAATAATTCGGACAATGTAAATCTTATTAATAATTATTTGAAAACCGTTAGTTAATATCGAGTGTTAAAAACGGTACAATCGAGACTTGGACGATTTCGTGTAAATTTATGATATAAAGATATATGTACGATATTTGGACAAAAATATTTTATTCAGATAATCGGTTTGTAGAAAGATATTTAATATTACAATAAATATATATACTTTTTATTAAATAACGTCCATGTTTAGTTTTAAGAAATTAGTTTTACAACGATTGTTCGAAACTAAGTTGTTTATAATTATATGACATTTTCAAACATTCGATTCAGTTATAAATTTCTAAAACTATAAAAGTTCATAATTTAATCATTACAATTATGATAAATGAAACACATGAAGATAAACGAGTTAAGTTAGGATACGTTCCTATTTGTAGATGTAATTATGTGTTAATATATTTTGTATTAAACCTAAGAATCCAGTTATCATTGGATGACTGTTATTAAGATCTTGTATCAACTGGTTGTGTATCATCTCGTATGTATTAATTGTGCCGAAACAAATGTGAGTTTCTCAGAAATCCCCATCATTTTAAATGTTTTTAATGATTTATAAATGTTTTGGGGAAAACAAGTTTGGGTCTAAAACGCGTTTTATTTTTCATAATTGTGGTATTGGAATGTCTTTAAATTTGACTGATGTTGATTAATGTGGTCGGGCTGCTGAGGCCAAATATCGAGAAAATTACCGTAGCCTTATAATCATTAACTGTTAACAGGCATAGAAATATTGATAGATCTATCGGGGTGGCGCCCTATCATCATCGGTCGAGCCAGTGGGGGTAAGTGATAAATATTTCGAATTATTGTACGCTTTGATTATAGGTTTAAGGGAGTCATACATTTGTTATATTCCCAGCTAGTTTATAACTATCACAGTTGTAAGAAAAATAAAATGTTGAATTTCTGACACTTTCGTTATTATAGCGATAGGGGGGGTCAATTCGTCCGTCATAGTAAACGAGGACAGAGAATAATTTTAAATTAACTTTCATGTGTGAAAAGAAAGTAGACCTTGATCTTATACAAATGGTATTGTGTTATCTTTGGTCCAGTATGGACAAAGAAGTTTTGAGATAAATAAAGTAGGACTTTGTGTAATTACTTGTTTTGTATTGACAAAGAAAAAATGTGTTAAAACGACACTTTCGTTAAGCGAAAGGGGTCTAACAGGTTTCGTGGGATAAAGGCTGGTTTCTATGTGACTTTTGGTTTCATGCCGATAAGGACGAATGAATATTTTAACAAATGACTTTTTGCTTTTAAATATTGTTACGACTGTAAGTCGTTAAATGCTATTTTTGCTTTTGGAACGAACGTTGACTTTGGGCCGTATGGGCAGAGTGGTATTTATGAAACCAAGAAAAGCTTTCTTTTAAATATAAGTTTTTAACATTGAGAACTCACCAACCATTGTGTTGACGTGTATTTTAAACATGCTTTTTAGGTAAATGAAAAGCGGATGCTTCGTGGAGGCAAAAAGAGGAAAGAGATTGAGTGACATTACTCTTGCTAAGTTTGATTACATTTACAGAGTAGGAACACAAACCAGTTGACCAATATGATGACTTGCATCAGTATGAGAAGAAGAATGACTAGGCCAAACCATGAAGTTCAGCAGTATGGTAGAATTGCGAGAATTGACTACAATGAGAGTAATGGTTTCTACATTCTCAGGAACTCCGGTGGAACGACTTTGGCCACTATTAAAACTGATGAAGACCTGACCTTTCTTCATGATGAGGATCTGAAAGACATAATGAACTGGAAAATTCCTGAAAATCATCCTCATCAACAACAATTGTTTATATTTAAGGAAAAGGCAGGTGGAGTGAGAATCGAAAGAAGATAAGCAGCCTCAACTCAAGAAGATGAAAATCATGTTTAGATTAGGCTTTGCTTTGTAATGTCCACTGGACAGAATTCTCACTTTGTAATATGTTAATTTTGTTATATAATTTGAATTTTGATTTGATGTGTATTTTGATCTAAGTGTATGTAACCATAGAGGTGTTTTGGTATAGCTGAGGGTGTTCCAATTTAGGGGGAGATTGTTGGGATGAGAAAATGAACTAAAGGAAGATTGGAATCTTCTCAACCTCCCTAAAAACGGCTAAGTATGACATCGAGCACACTTGGACATCCGAGCAAGCTTTTACTTAAGCCTAGGTATTTTGCCTTCCGGGCAGAGTTATTATTCGTCGTCCCGAACAATCACTCACAATCACAATTAAGTCATAACTCACACAATAAATGTGTTGACAAGAGAGTTAATGACAGTTGCTATTTTGGGTAAGAAACCTGTTTGTTAACGGCGGAATCAGAAACAAACAGGGTTGTTGCTTGAGGATTAATAAAATGTAACAAACACAAACAATCACTCAAAAGATTTCCATTTATATAAATGATTCCCATCTTCTAGAAACCCTAATGATTGATACATATTCAAATTACATAATTAGAAATATACTAAGTGTAAATACAGGTCTTCCGGGTAGACTTTGTATTAGTTGTCTTCACCGAGTAGGCATGGTAACCTTGAAGTGTGCCGGAGAACAGTTCTCCGGGTAGACTTTACTTAGAGTATTTTCCAAAGAAAATACTCATCTAGCAGAATTTAATCTTCTTGATCATATCAAACTTTGCCCGATATAATCTAACGAGCAAACTTGTTCTTCAGAGATTCTTTTAACTCTTTGCTAGTGAATAACTTATTAGTCAAGCCAAGTGTACTGGTAACACTGTAGCTTGCTCGGAGTTGAACCTTGCCCGACGAAGTCCTTAGGATTATTCTTTATCAACTTCCATCAAGCATGCTCAGACCACTGTTTTATTAATGAATACCTTGCTAGATCTTCCAAATACTTGGCTTCAAAAGATTGGTTAGCCAAGAGCTACTCGGAAGTAAACCTTGCTTGGCTATGAAGAAAAACCTTGCTTGACATAGTGAACCCTGCTCGGATTGACACTAGAGAAGACTTCTAGATGATAACCCTGCCCGAAGGACAAAATACCTTGCTAGGCCAAGTAAACCTTGCCCGGGAGTCCAAGTGTGCCCGGATTCCATACTTAGCCATTTCTGGGGAGGTTGAGAAGATTCCAATCTCACTTAAACATCCTTAAGTCATTTCAAGTCATATTCTTCACTCAACAATCTCCCCCTAGATTGGAACACCTCAGCTGTCCCAAAACACCTCTAAGGTTACATACTCTTAGTCAAAATACAAATCAAATCAAAATCAAATTACATATTCATAAAGTCAAAATATTACATATTCAAAATTTGTCCGTAGACATTACAAATCAAAACCTATTCTAAGAATCATATTCTTCTCGCGTTGTAGGCTGCTTGTCTTCGATCCACTAGTACTGTTCCTGCCCTTTGCTGAAAGATAGAGAGAATTCAATGATGAGGGTGATTCTCAGGAATTGTTATTTCCATTATAGCCCTCAAATCCTCTATATGCAAAAAGGTCAGGTGTTCATCATTTCTAATCATTCCCAAGATAAGTCCATCTGAGTTTCGAAGAATGTAGTGGCCATCATTTTCTTTGTATTCAACTTCAGCAATATGCCCATTCTTCTGAACTTCATGGTTTGGGCGTGTCATTCTCCTCCTCATACTTATACAAGTATTCATGTTGGACAAGGGATTGTTGTTTCTGACTTTTGAAAGATAATCACATTCTGCATCCCTTATCCTCCTCATACGTGTCAATATTCTGTTCCTCTCATGCTTGGTCAGTTTCCATTTCTTCTTTTGATTCAGCAGAGGAAATCCCTTCTCAGCTTCACCTTTCAGGTATTTTGACAACTCATTATGTTGTCTCCCGGCCAACTTTATGGTATCATGATAGTCATATAATTCAAGACTGGCCATTTTTTCTAACTGCTCTCTTTTGAATTCAGCAAAGTGATCTTTGAAAATTATGTCCCTTAACTGTCTACTTTGCATGATTACTTTTAGAGTTTGAGAGACTGAATCAAAATAGAGTTTTATAGGCAAATCAATATCAGTTTGATGCCTTTCTCCTCTTTGTGTTCCACTTCTACTTGATTCACCTCTGGTTGTTGTTGGGTGTTGCCTTGAAGCGGATGGCCTAGATGGAATTGACTTCATCAGTTTAGTAGTCCCTGCAACTGTAAATGTCTTTTTGTACATCGCTTCAATCAACTCAGTTGGAGAGTTAACAAGATCAGCAAGATTTTCACCTGCATTTCTGTGCAGTCTACCAATCATTTCCAAAATCCTATCATCCCTCAACAGACCAGCGGGTACAAATCGTCCTCCAATAAAGCTTCTTGGGTTTTCACCTTATAGCAAAACTTTCTCCCATTCTGCTTTCTGCATATAGAACAATTCTTTCAATTGTGCTTTACACAAATTATCAAAAACTTTCTCATTCATCCCCTTCTGTTTTATCATTACATCTCTCAAAATCTTGATCATTTCCTCATTATCCCATGGATCAGTGGGTTCATCCAGTTCTGGTTTTACTTCCACTGGGATATGAGCTTCTTGTGTTTCATCCCTTTTTGATTCACTTTGAGCCTTTTGTTTCTCTCTCAATGTCATGATTCTTCTTTTCTTTGTAGGAAGCTCAGGCTAATCTTCCCTTGACTGCCTAACAGAGGATTCATGTTGATCTCTCTTTAACTTATCTTTCTTTTGCAGTCTGCTATAGTGAGATTCAACAGCAGTTTTAGACAAACTGCTCACCATTTCTGGTGCCATACCCTTATCAAGTGAATATCCACACTTGCCAACATATTTCTTTCTCAACTCCTCAATCTTCTCAGCCAAAGCTGCTTCTCTTGCAATTTTTTCTTTCTCTTTTCTTGCAACATCTTCTCTTGTTGTATTGTAGGCTTTTTCAAGATCTTCAAATTTGAAGTGGGATAAGTCTTTTTCAGAAAAGTTGTGTTTTCTCAGATATTCTCTGAACTTCAGACTATCCCTGTTCTTCTTTTCCATCATTCTCTTTATAGTATCCCTCTCTTTGTCCAGTTTTCTTTTTAACTCTTCATCAGTTAGAGAGGCAAGATCTCCAATTTGAATCCATGTCTAATCATATTCACAATTAAAGGATTATTCCTTCTTGCGTCATCAAGACTTTGTTGGATATTTGCCCTTTGTTCATTTGACAATTCTACTTCTGGGGACACAATATCAACATTATCAGCTGTATTATCCTAGTTATCATCATCGTAATCATCTTCAGTTGTATCGTCTTCTTCTGTTGACTCATTGACAACATCAATTTTTTCATTATCAGGATTTGGCAAGTCCTCAGGCCTAACAATCTGAATAGGAACAAGCCTTAGAGGGCTTTCTGGCTCTTCAGGACTCTCAACAAAGTACTCATTTTTATTGTCATATCTGGTCCTTTTTGTTGATTTGTCCTCACCTTGATCATACTCATCAGGTCTAAACCTCTTTCTTGTATATTTCTTTCCATATATTGCATCATCCTCACAATTCCAATCAGATGGGTTTTGTCTTATATCTTCTGTAATTTGTTCAGACCATTTCTTAGCAAATATTAAGGCTATAGATTCACCAACAACTTCAGAATCTAGCTCCATATTAGAGTCATTCATCGGCTCAGCTGTTGATTTAGTTTCATTTTGAGGTTGACTCTGAGATTGACTGAATACACTCAAGACCAAAGCTAATGAGTTATCCATCTCTTTAGCTCATTTCATATTAATCAACATGTCAATCACCTCCTGATCCTCTTCCTCCTCTAGATATAATGTTTTTGTAATATTGGCTTGATCAGTTAGTGTTTCCCGCTCTGACAGCTCTTCTGTAGTCAGGGTTCGGGCAATAAATTCCCTCTCCCTTGTTTCATTCATGACTTGTTCCAGCCTTCTGTCAGCAGCAGCACTTTCATCTTCTTCCTCTTCTTCATCAGTGTTTGCCCTAATAGGCTCATCCTCCTTCTCAGCAATGGCTTTGCCTTTGGCTAACCTTCTTCTCTAATCACTCTCTGTTTCAGAAGAAAATTCATCAATATCTTTCTCCAAAGTGTCCATCTCCTCATCATGCTCTACTCTCTTGGAACTTAATTTATTTGTTTCTTGTTCTATAAGAACAAGTTCCTCAGTAGCAGCTCCCTCATCCATCAAAATATCTGTTTGCACATTAGTGGCTGTCATCACATCAGTTGCTACATCTGTCACAACATCAGTAGCAATATCAGTTGTAGCCACTTGATCATCATTCACAATATCCACTTCATCTCCTATATTCACATCATCATCATCATCTTCTCTTTCAACGGTGTTTAAAACTTCATTATTCACATCATAATTTTGTTCTTCACCTCCAGATTGATCAGCCTCATAATTGTAACACCCCGTAACCGCAGCGGAAACGTACACGGGATGCAACAGACACATCTGATATCAACAGCGTTGCTTATAAAGAAAACACCACTACAATAATTTAAACGAATTACATTGTTCCGAGTTTCGTTACTGACTAGGCGTTATCACATAAGTTTTACCAATAGTACTTTAACATGTTTAAAACAAAATATAGACTCTTAAGCTTCCACAAAATAGCACACATCATCAAGCACGTATCACTCATTCCAATTTGGGTTTGCCTAGAAAGCATGGAAAGAAAACGGGTCAACTACGAAAAGTTGGTGAGTTTCACTGATTTTAAATAAACATTGACAATTTATTATAATAAATCATATATTAGCGATGTAATTATGCTGAGCCCACAAGTGAAACCTCTGACTATCACACACAATCCCCGTGGCATATCCCCCGCCCACGGACCCGTGACATATCCCCCGTCCACGGAACTGCCCAAAACCGCTATGTCTAACATTACATAGCAAAATATATGTAACACCCAAAATAGACATGTGCAACTGGCTGGGAAACATCAACAAATCCATGCCGGACCAGTTGGGTTTGTCAGACCAATAGTACTATTCACACTCTACCGGCTTTTAGCTAATCACTCGTGTTGCGGGGCCTTACAATGTTAGCAACTCAGACAATTACCATCTTAGTACATTTCCGTACGATTCCCGTACAATAAAACATATATAAACACATTCATTTCCATGCGATCAGCATGTACTTAAACATTTTGATATAAACATGCTTTCCGCCCTGGGAAAATATTTAAAACAGTTCAGTAAAAAGGGGCTCGTGAAACTCACCTTTTGGGTGAGCAGAGATGTAATACTGGCACGGCTACCTGTCCATATCTGTAATACGATCCCTAAGTCGTTACTACACAATTTCTATTAATATAACTTAAATTCGTGTTAACCGGTACGTCCGGGGACACTGTTAACCTAGTACCGTACACGATCCGGGGACAATGTTAACCCCGATACACTTCTCAGGACTTAGATTGTGATATCACTTAGAGTTCTTTAGTCCAAAACTACTCTTAGTTTGTTTTCTCGTTTTGCGTGCCTAGCACGGTTATTCGCCTTTATGTTTTCAAAAATGAGTTTGGCCACATACGACCCGAAAATAGTTGCTATTGATATTTTAATTAAAGTGGTGAAATTAGAGCTCGGTTTAGACACCCCGTTTGGCCGCGGGGCCCGTTTCCGTCTTTAATATACCGGAAACGACTAAATCGGGTAAAATTACCCAAATCATCCGAATTACTTTCGGATGACTTATTTTTACTTGATCAACTTAGTTTCATGAATATAGTCCATTTTTAGGGTTTTTACACACCATTCAGTTCGCTTAGGCGAACTTTGCCGGTTTACGCGTTTTAAGCTTTAAAAGTTTGTTTTTATGTTCTATTTAGCACAAATAATTATCCGTTTGGTCTCGGATCTTGAAATTTTGCACAAATCAGTTTTTGACAGTAAGGAATTTTATAAAAATATTTCTAGAATTAATTTTTATATTTAACATTTATTTATCTATTTTTAAACGTCATTTAAACACCAAATATGTCGAAAATACCAAACGACCTTAGAAAAATCCCAAATTTTTCTGGGATGACTCCTGCCATCCACATAGTTCCCAGTAATTTTTTCAGAACCAAAAACTCATTTTTCAAGCTATTTTTACCAAAACCGAGCTAGAAAACCCTAGATCTCGTTTTACCGAAAAGCCTACTTAGACTTCTCCAATGGACCTGAAATTTTGTGTGTGACTTTTATATGTTATAAAAAGCTTATCTAAATTTTTCCAGAATTTTTCATGATGTTTAGCTATTTTTCACCATTTTTAGCCAAAACCGAGCATTAAATTCACCAAATATTCATCCTTTATCCAAAAATTACCAAAATTTCACAGATCTCATATTTTCATGTGTAGATCATCTCTGTGAAATTTCATGACTCAACTCTAAGTCTACCACAATCTGTCCAAATCTTACAAATCATACTAAAAACCGAACTACCTTGTGTTTCTAGCTTTAGATCGCAAAGATCTTGATTTCTAGCCTTTGCTAGCAACTAGATACAACACCTACAAACACAACAACACCACACCAAGCAAGTTATACCCACAATCAAGCCATTTCTTTCATGGTTTCGGTTAAGACATCAAAACAAAGATTTTAACCGCAAAAATTCGTTTTTGACTCTTTTAACTCCTTTCTTGGACCAAGATCCCTTGTATAACTTGTATACATCACTTGATCATGCAAGAATCGGTTTCATCTCGGGTTTTCACCCATTTTTCACTTGAAACCTCATTTTCTTGTAAATGACTCGAGAAAAAGACGATGAACACGACTATAATCCGATCTTTACCTCGGTTTCTTGGTATTAATCAAAGGGGGTTGGATGAATGTGTAAAGGGTTGAGAGGATTTGGAGAGTTGGAATGTAGAAAAAGGAAAAATGAAATGTGTGTGTGTGTGTGTGTATTGGACCGATCGGTCCTAGTATGTGTGGAGGGGGCCCACATCTCCAACCATGGCCACACATTTGGATTGTGTAATCCGGATAATGTTGTGGATAATCTGGTTCAGTTCGTTTTTCGGTTAAACACTTAATTCGGCTTAAAACGAGGCTAAAACGGTCGTTTTTCGGCTTAAAAATAAAATTTATATAAAACCGATTTAAAATCTTTAAAAACTTAAACCATGACATTATTGACTCAACACATCATATTATCGGTCATTGTGCATCTTTTTCGGCTTGATCGATCGTCTCTTGCTTGGTTTGATGTTAAAGGTTTCGTTTAACGTACCGACGTACTAATAAATCGAAATCCTTTTTCTGTGCTATAATTCACTTATCCCGAAGCCTTAATACTTCGTAAACCTTACTAAACATCATATATTTCATCTATGACGTAATCCCCGATTCGTTCGGGTTTCAATAACCGTTCATCGGTTAATCGTAATTCCAATACGACTAACTATACATTCGAGTATAATTCGTACTGGGAATCTTATATACTCGTACAAACACATTATAATTCATATATTTAGTATTAAATAACACATAAATGGTATATTCCGGCTAGGGTATACCTGAATTTGCCGGAATCGTTACATTCTCCCCCCGTTATAAAAATTTCGTCCTCGAAATTTTACGCATCAACTACATCCTTTTGCGGAAATAGGTGGGGGTATTTCTTCCGAAATTCGTCCTTTCGTTCCCAAGTATATTCTGGGCCTCGTTGCGAGTTCCATCTAACTTTGACCAACGAGATCTTATTGTGTCTAAGTTGCTTGATCTTCCCGTCTACTATTTCTATGGGCTCCTCTACAATGTTGAGCTTATCATTTATTTGGACACCCTCTAAAGGTAACACCGATGTCTCATCCGACAGACACCTTTTCAAGTTCGACACGTGAAACACGTTGTGAACTGCACTCAGTTCATCAGGCAGTTCTAATCGGTACGCTACAGGACCGATTTTTGCAATAATGTCGAACGGTCCAATGTATCTAGGGGCTAACTTCCCCGCCTTTCCAAATCTGACTACTTCTTTCCAAGGTGATACTTTCAAATACACTTTATCACCTTTCTCAAATGATAACGGTTTCCTACGGGTATCAGCATAACACTTCTGCCGATCCCGTGCGGCCTTCAGATTGTTCTTAATTTCAAGAATTTTGCTGGTCGTTTCCTGGACCAGATCTGATCTAATAACCTGTGTGTCGCCCACTTCAGTCCAGCAGAGTGGTGATCGGCACTTCCGTCCATACAATGCTTCATACGGTGCTGCTTTTATACTGCTATGGTAACTGTTATTATAGGAAAATTCAACGAGTGGGAGATGTTGATCCCAATTTCCCTTAAAATCCAGTACGCGCAACGAAGCAAATCCTCCAGGGTTTGGATGGTCCTCTCAGACTGACCATCGGTCTGAGGGTGGTAAGCTGTGCTTAGATTAATACGCGTTCCCAGCGCTTCTTGCACAGCTTGCCAAAGCTTGGAGGTGAAATGGCTATCCCGATCGGAGATGATTGAGATGGGTATCCCATGACGAGACACAATTTCATTTATATAAATCTGCGCAAGTCTCTCTGTGTTATAGTTATTTCTAATCGGAATAAAATGTGCCGATTTGGTTAATCGATCAACGACTACCCAAATTGCATCATGTCCTCCGGACGTCTTGGGGAGATGTGTCACAAAATCCATCGTGATCTGCTCCCACTTCCATTCAGGAATTTCCGGTTGTTGTAACATTCCCGAGGGTTTCTGGTGCTCCGCCTTAACCCTCGCACACGTCGTACACTTGCCGACGTATGTGGCTATATCCTTTTTCATACCCGGCCACCAGTAGAACTCCTTCACATCCTTGTACATCTTATCCGATCCCGGATGTATGGAATATTTTGATTTATGCGCTTCGTACATGATTAATTCACGAAGGTCATGGAGGGTCGGGATCCAAATCCGATCTTTGAAATAGAGAATTTCGTCCACGCGCTGTTCGAAATTCTTTTCGTTACCGTAAAGTCCTTCTTTTTCCAATTGGTCCTCTTTCAACGCCTCGCGTTGAGCGACTCGAATCAAATCCGAAAGGTTCGACTGGACTATCATCCCCAACGCTCGCACTCGCAATGGTTTAACCCGATCCTTTCTACTCAAGGCATCGGCTACGACGTTAGCTTTGCCGGGGTGATAACGGATGTCACAGTCATAGTCGCTTAATAACTCGACCCATCTTCGTTGCCTCATATTCAGTTCTTTCTGATCGAATATGTGTTGCAAACTTTTATGATCGGTGAAGATGGTGCACTTTGTACCGTAGAGATAATGTCTCCAGATTTTAAGTGCGAAGATAACTGCTCCCAGTTTTAAGTCATGAGTAGTGTAATTTTTCTCGTGTATTTTTAACTGTCGAGAAGCATAGGCTATAACCTTATTATTTTGCATCAACACGCATCCTAACCCTCTCCGGGATGCGTCACAATACACGACAAAACCATCGTCTCCGTCGGGGAGACTTAAGATCGGCGCTTGGCACAATCTTTGTTTTAGCGTTTGAAACGCCGTTTCCTGCTCTTCACCCCATTCATACTTTCGATCTTTTTGGGTCAGAAGGGTTAAAGGTTGGGCAATGCTGGAAAAGTTCTCTATAAATCGACGATAATATCCAGCTAAGCCTAAGAATTGGCGGATTTCCTTTGGCGATTTAGGCGCTTGCCAATTCTTAACTGCTTCAACCTTACTTGGATCAACGTGTATTCCTTGATGGTTTATAACGTGACCAAGGAATTGCACTTCTTGTAACCAGAAGTTACACTTGGAGAATTTTGCATACAACTTCTCCTGATTTAGAAGCTCTAAAATTAATCTTAAGTGTTGTTCGTGCTCTTCTTTACTTTTCGAGTATATCAAAATATCGTCAATAAACACGATGACGAATTTATCGAGGTAGGGTTTACAGACTCGATTCATGAGATCCATGAACACTGCCGGCGCATTAGTTAGCCCGAAAGGCATAACTAAGAACTCGTAATGGCCGTAGCGAGTCCGGAATGCGGTTTTTGGGATATCCTCCTCCTGAATTCTAACCTGATGGTATCCCAATCTAAGATCAATTTTTGAGAAATAGCTCGCACCTTGCAGCTGGTCGAACAGGTCATCAATTCGGGGGAGAGGATACCTATTTTTGATTGTCAACTTGTTCAGCTCCCTGTAATCAATGCACATTCTAAGGCTTCCGTCCTTCTTTTTCACGAATAGTACCGGTGCACCCCACGGGGAATAACTAGGACGTATAAATCCTTTATCCAACAATTCTTGCAACTGGTCGGATAATTCTTGCATCTCGGATGGTGCAAGTCGGTAGGGCGCCTTAGCAACAGGGCCAGCTTGAGGTAATAAGTCGATTCTGAATTCGACCTGTCGGGTTGGCGGTAATCCAGGAAGTTCCTCTGGGAAAACTTGTGGAAATTCGCGTACCACTGGAATATCGTTCACCCGTTTTTCCTCAGGATCCGTGGCCGTCAAGCTCGCTAGATACGCCACGCATCCCTGGCGTATATATTTTAACACCTTGAGGTGGGATATAAACGGTATCATATTGCCCGACTTCTCACCCTGCACTAATACCTCTTCGTCATCCGACACCCGGATCTTGACGATTTTCTTTTCACAGTTTATTTCTACTTTGTTACGTGCTAACCAATCCACTCCCACTATCACGTCAAAACTACCCAATTCTACCGGTAACAAGTCAATCGGAAGGGATTGATCGTTCAGAATAAAAGGGCAATTCCGAAATATCTGATTAACTATCATGGTTTTACCGTTAGCTACTTCTACAGTATAAGGTTCTATGGTTTCACTAATCGGAAGGTTTGCTATTGAAAGAAACTTGACAGAGACAAAACTTCTATCGGCGCCTGTATCAAATAATACAGAAGCTTAATGATCAGAGACGAGGAATGTACCTGTCACTACGCTGGGGTCCTGGCGTGCTTCGTTCGCCCCCCAACACAAAAGCTCGGCCTCTCGCCGGGTTGGACGACGATGCCTGACCCACTGCTTGTCTCCCATTTCCTCCCTGGTTCAGCCTCGGACAGTTTCTCTTGAAGTGATCTGTGCTGCCACATTCAAAGCAAGCACGACTAGTGGTCATCATTTGGTTTCCTTGTGGGTTTTGTTGTTGGGTTGGTTGGGTCCTAAATGGCTGCGCACGGATAGGTTGCGGTTGTCGGTTCAGATTGTTCAGGGTTGTCCTACAACTCGGTGCGTAGTGCCCATTCCTGCCACACCGGTGGCATACTACCTCCTTGCACACGCCACCATGCTGGCAACCGCATTTCCCACATTTAGGGAATGTCCCTTTCTGCGATTCCTGCCTTCCGCCTGAACTAGTCATGGTGTAGTTCTGGGCAGCGGGCCTAGCACGTTTACTTTGCTGCTTCTCCCGGATCCTATTGTCATACGTACCTCGCTTTCCCCCAGCAGACTCTCCTGCCACCTTCAGTGACCCACTCCTCACGAAATCGTATGTGACGATACCAGCTTGCGTCACCACACTCTCAAACGTCTGGTATCCCCCAGAGTTGACTATACTCCTTACTAGTGGAGTTAGTCCCCATATATAACGCTCAACCCTCTTTGACTCTGGGGTGACCAACCATGGCACTAATCGCGACAATTCATTAAATCGGTTTGTATAACCTAAGTGGTCTGCCCCCCGCATCTCCAGGTTCCACAATTCGTTTTCTAATTTTTGCAGTTCGTTTTTCGGGCAGAAATGTTCCAGTACGAGAGCCTTGAGCTCTGTCCAGGTCATGCGGTTTGTCGCCGCCTGACCGCGAGCCTGCACTATGGTGTTCCACCATGTCAAGGCATGGTCCGTGAACGTGCAGGTAGCATACTTAACAACGTAATCCTCAGGGCAGTTGCTGATGTTCACAACAGCCTCTATTTTCTCAATCCACTTAACCAACCCATTGGGTCCCTCAGATCCGCTAAATTCTAGGGGTTTGCACAGCATAAAGTCTTTGATTGAACATCCCCTGGATACAGGAATTGGTTCAGTACGGTTCGTCTCTACCGTAGGTATAGGGCCATTACTGTCTGTAACGACCACCCTAGGCGGTGCGTCATTACTCGGAATCGTGTTATCATTCTGTGGAGGATTAACATTTTGTTCCCCGTCATTATTGGTGGTCGTTTGATTGCTCGGAGGGGCTGGATTGGTCGAATTGTTAATACTGGCGGCGATGCGCGATACTATATCCGGTATCGCCGCCTCTAACTGTTGAGCAATCAAACGACTCACGTCCACTTCCGACAATTGGGCTGAACGTTTTGGTGCCATTCTACACAACATCAAGAAAATATATATAATTAATACAAGTTCCAATCATAAAACACAACAAACATTACATTCATTAATAAACATTAGTACATTTTACATCCATATCAGTTCACATACGTTTCCTGTCATCATTACATAAGTTAAGTTTTCCTACATAGGGCCTATGTCGGCATCATCTCGACATAACCCACAATGGGTCAGTGCTTGAATGATACCCAAAAGTATCTATAACGATATACCCCAAAAGAGACCCTCTAAGGGCCAGTGGTTGTATTATAACTACCCAAGATTCACTCTATGTTAGCATCACCACTAACTGCTTACACAGAGTATCAAAAAGCGGCCCCTGTCTACTCCCGTCCTAACACAACTAAACACGGTGGTATACCAACCACACCAACACCGCCGCCATCCCCACAATCACTGCCATTAAACCCCGGATCCGTGTTTCCATCCGGTCAATAAACCCCAGGGAGTAGGCGTCCTCCCTCCTCAGCTGCGCGATCGCATGCTGGCTGTCCAGTATGCAATCCACCAAGAGGTTCTTCCTCTGAATACCCACCGTCAAGGCGGTGGTGTGCTCATTCATCCGCTCGGTGAGCACCCGGAGCCACGCCGCCTCGGTGGAGGGACGCTCATCCCTCACTGGCCTGGGGGTACCCCACACAGGTGGCGGCACAGGCCCGGGCTGGGGGCGGGAGGACTCGCCTCTGTGGTAAGTGGATCTGGGTGGGGTAAAGGTAGGTGGAACATACGGGACACTGATCCGCGCCGTGAGGCGGGGACCTGGTCTGGGAGGGGTGAGGGTGACCTGAGGTGCGGGTGGGGTGGGAGACCTGGTAACCCTAGCAGGGGAGGGCATGCTAGCACTCCTAAGGCTAGTCTCAGAAGGCTCGGTGCTGGAAGCTAAGCGTACACTTCTAGAGTCCCCGGAACTGGCCTCCTCCGGGTCCTCCTCTACAGATAAACTTCGTGATCTTGACATGCTTACCTGTACACAAGTTAGCAAACATATAGTCCTTTTCATAATGTAAATCCTAATTAAATTAATATACACACATTCATACAACCTTGTCACATAAAAATATTATCATATACTTACACATATGTTGCCGATTTTACCTATTAAAGTCCCCCGTGACTTCCTCTGAATTCCCTCGTGCGGACAAGTCTGTTATTATGTTCCGGACCATAATAACTCACTTGTCCATCCAAGTTCATCCAGACCTCGTCACAATAATTTATTAGTTGATATTCAGATCCTATAACACTTGAGCTACTGGTTATATTTTAGGTATCTTTTAAAGACATCCTAATTCTTTATAACCAATGGCTCTAATACCAAGTTCTGTAACACCCCGTAACCGCAGCGAAACGTACACGGGATGCAACAGACACATCTGATATCAACAGCGTTGCTTATAAAGAAAACACCACTACAATAATTTAAACGAATTACATTGTTCCGAGTTTCGTTACCGACTAGGCGTTATCACATAAGTTTTACCAATAGTACTTTAACATGTTTAAAACAAAATATAGACTCTTAAGCTGCCACAAAATAGCACACATCATCAAGCACGTATCACTCATTCCAATTTGGGTGTACCTAGAAAGCATGGAAAGAAAACGGGTCAACTACGAAAAGTTGGTGAGTTTCACTGATTTTAAATAAACATTGACAATTTATTATAATAAATCATATATTAGCGATGTAATTATGCTGAGCCCACAAGTGAAACCTCTGACTATCACACACAATCCCCGTGGCATATCCCCCGCCCACGGACCCGTAACATATCCCCCGTCCACCGAACTACCCCAAACCGCTATGTCTAACATTACATAGCAAAATATATGTAACACCCAAAATAGACATGTGCAACTGGCTGGGAAACATCAGCAAATCCATGCCGGACCAGTTGGGTTTGTCAGACCAATAGTACTATTCACACTCTACCGGCTTTTAGCTAATCACTCGTGTTGCGGGGCCTTACAATGTTAGCAACTCAGACAATTACCATCTTAGTACATTTCCGTACGATTCCCGTACAATAAAACATATATAAACACATTCATTTCCATGCGATCAGCATGTACTTAAACATTTTGATATAAACATGCTTTCCGCCCCGGGAAAATATTTAAAACAGTTCAGTAAAAAGGGGCTCGTGAAACTCACCTTTTGGGTGAGCAGAGATGTAATACTGGCACGGCTACCTGTCCAGATCTGTAATACGATCCCTACGTCGTTACTACACAATTTCTATTAATATAACTTAAATTCGTGTTAACCGGTACGTCCGGGGACACTGTTAACCCAGTACCGTACACGATCCGGGGACAATGTTAACCCCGATACACTTCTCAGGACTTAGATTGTGATATCACTTAGAGTTCTTTAGTCCAAAACTACTCTTAGTTTGTTTTCTCGTTTTGCGTGCCTAGCACGGTTATTCGCCTTTATGTTTTCAAAAATGAGTTTGGCCACATACGACCCGAAAATAGTTGCTATTGATATTTTAATTAAAGTGGTGAAATTAGAGCTCGGTTTAGACACCCCGTTTGGCCGCGGGGCCCGTTTCCGTCTTTAATATACCGGAAACGACTAAATCGGGTAAAATTACCCAAATCATCCGAATTACTTTCGGATGACTTATTTTTACTTGATCAACTTAGTTTCATGAATATAGTCCATTTTTAGGGTTTTTACACACCATTCAGTTCGCTTAGGCGAACTTTGCCGGTTTACGCGTTTTAAGCTTTAAAAGTTTGTTTTTATGTTCTATTTAGCACAAATAATTATCCGTTTGGTCTCGGATCTTGAAATTTTGCACAAATCAGTTTTTGACAGTAAGGAATTTTATAAAAATATTTCTAGAATTAATTTTTATATTTAACATTTATTTATCTATTTTTAAACGTCATTTAAACACCAAATATGTCGAAAATACCAAACAACCTTAGAAAAATCCCAAATTTTTCTGGGATGACTCCTGCCATCCACATAGTTCCCAGTAATTTTTACAGAACCAAAAACTCATTTTTCAAGCTATTTTTACCAAAACCGAGCTAGAAAACCCTAGATCTCGTTTTACCGAAAAGCCTACTTAGACTTCTCCAATGGACCTGAAATTTTGTGTGTGACTTTTATATGTTATAAAAAGCTTATCTAAATTTTTCCAGAATTTTTCATGATGTTTAGCTATTTTTCACCATTTTTAGCCAAAACCGAGCATTAAATTCACCAAATATTCATCCTTTATCCAAAAATTACCAAAATTTCACAGATCTCATATTTTCATGTGTAGATCATCTCTGTGAAATTTCATGACTCAAATCTAAGTCTACCACAATCTGTCCAAATCTTACAAATCATACTAAAAACCGAACTACCTTGTGTTTCTAGCTTTAGATCGCAAAGATCTTGATTTCTAGCCTTTGCTAGCAACTAGATACAACACCTACAAACACAACAACACCACACCAAGCAAGTTATACCCACAATCAAGCCATTTCTTTCATGGTTTCGGTTAAGACATCAAAACAAAGATTTTAACCGCAAAAATTCGTTTTTGACTCTTTTAACTCCTTTCTTGGACCAAGATCCCTTGTATAACTTGTATACATCACTTGATCATGCAAGAATCGGTTTCATCTCGGGTTTTCACCCATTTTTCACTTGAAACCTCATTTTCTTGTAAATGACTCGAGAAAAAGACGATGAACACGACTATAATCCGATCTTTACCTCGGTTTCTTGGTATTAATCAAAGGGGGTTGGATGAATGTGTAAAGGGTTGAGAGGATTTGGAGAGTTGGAATGTAGAAAAAGGAAAAATGAAATGTGTGTGTGTGTGTGTGTATTGGACCGATCGGTCCTAGTATGTGTGGGGGGGCCCACATCTCCAACCATGGCCACACATTTGGATTGTGTAATCCGGATAATGTTGTGGATAATCTGGTTCAGTTCGTTTTTCGGTTAAACACTTAATTCGGCTTAAAACGAGGCTAAAACGGTCGTTTTTCGGCTTAAAAATAAAATTTATATAAAACCGATTTAAAATCTTTAAAAACTTAAACCATGACATTTATTGACTCAACACATCATATTATCGGTCATTGTGCATCTTTTTCGGCTTGATCGATCGTCTCTTGCTTGGTTTGATGTTAAAGGTTTCGTTTAACGTACCGACGTACTAATAAATCGAAATCCTTTTTCTGTGCTATAATTCACTTATCCCGAAGCCTTAATACTTCGTAAACCTTACTAAACATCGTATATTTCATCTATGACGTAATCCCCGATTCGTTCGGGTTTCAATAACCGTTCATCGGTTAATCGTAATTCCAATACGACTAACTATACATTCGAGTATAATTCGTACTGGGAATCTTATATACTCGTACAAACACATTATAATTCATATATTTAGTATTAAATAACACATAAATGGTATATTCCGGCTAGGGTATACCTGAATTTGTCGGAATCGTTACAATAATCTTCTTCAAATATCATTCTTTCATCACTATCCTCATCATCACCCTCATTCTCATCATATGCATTCAATATACAGGTCAAACCATCTACAACCACATTATCCTCCATATCAGCTCCTGTTGCCTCATCGTGTGAAACATTCTCCCCCTGTTTTGGGGCAGCTGAGGTCTTCTCAACCCTCCTGCTCCAGGGTTTGAATTCTTGATTTTGCATGGGCAAACTGAGCTTTAAACTCCTCATTCTCATTTCTCAATTATGCATTTCTCCCCTCAAACGTATAGCTTCAATTATTAAATCAAAGTTTCGTTTGTAAATATTGGAAATATGGGGAGGGCTAGTGGGTGGTGTGAAAGAAAAAGGTTATGGTAAAGGGTTTGTGGTTTGGGATTATGGTGGAGAGATTGGGTTAGTGGAAGGGCTTAAGTCTTCAAAGATGTTTTCCCTTGTGGAAGGTAATGATCGTTGAAAGGGTTGGTCTGAGGTTTGTGTAGATAGGTCTTGTAAGTGTGTGGGGATGGTTTCAGGAATGTAAGGTTCATGGTCATGGGTTTTGGTTAGTGGTTGGGTGATGGTGTGGGTTGGGCTTAGGTTTAGGTTATCAGGTGGGGTTTGATGTAGTGTGTCATGTGAGTCTTGGATTAGGGTTGTTGGTGGTGATTGGGTTAGGGTAGGTGGTGGTGAGTGAGGTGGTGAGGCTAAGGGTGTGGATGGTGGTGTTTGGATGGGCTGGTTCTCCCCCTGAACAAGTACATTATCAATTATAGCTCCTCCATCTCCACCTTCATTATCATCATCTTCATTTCCTCTTTCATTTTCATCATCACTATCCTCATCCACCAACTCATCATCCTCCTCTGAGCTTAAAACAGGTACTGGTATAATATCCAAGTCATGGTTCATCAACCATGGCAAAGTCTCATATGGAGTGTTTGGATTGAATCTGCTGGTACTTCCCAGATTAGCAATCTGTTTGTAGGTATTGGGATTTTTCAGAACATAAGTTGTACCCATCATGGGCAAGTCGTGTAGCTCATGGTTAAACATTATCTGCAGAATTTGTCTTTTTCAGCCTTCTTTAAAATGCCTACTATCCCATCAAAGATCATCTTGGAGAATTGAACGGTAGATCATAGACAATAGCAACAGTGGCGTTTTCTAAGTCACGACTCATTAGAGTCCAAGATCCTTTCCTCAGGGTAAAGCCCTGGATCAAATGGTGGATCAAAAATCTGTATAAAATAAGGAACATGCCCTTTTGAAATTTCCCTTCGTGCACTGTCCCTTGATATACCATAGTTTGCTCGAATATTCTCAGCAAATGAGCAGTGTTGAAGTTGATTGGGTTGTGGTCATCATCATGAAGTTCCAAGCACCTTCTAATAAACCTTTCAGTGATATGTATCTCCTGTCTTGCCACGGTAGCCTCAATCCGCCTACCGTTTACGTCATCTACCAATTGAGCTGAGCGCCAGAAATCTAAGGAATGATTTCTATAAATGACTGGGCACTCTGTCAGGGCAAAACGAATGTTCGATCTTATTAGCCACCTTATCATCATAGCCACTTCCTCATTTTCAGGAGTGACCTGCAACAAGGCACACTTGTTGTGCTTTTGTTCAAAGGGATATCTTGGATTTCCTTGATTTGCCATATCTGAACACACAAACAAAACATATTCAAGGCAAAAATTAGTCATAAAGTTCACAGCTTTAAGTAATTTCAAGTTATAATTTAAAGAAGATAAGAAGAAATTTCATTAAGAATTCGATCTTCGACAAATTTATAACCTACACACATAACAGAGAGTTAGTAAATATGCATAATCAAAGCCCATTATGACTTAATCGTTGTCGGAAAACATTTAATTGAAGCTTACCGAGTCGGAAAAAGTGGGCTGGTACATTAGGGTTAGGTATTTGAGATTATCGCACTTTGGCGGTTGAGTTTCTGAAACGTGGATGAGAGAGTGGAAGGTGTGAGAGAAGAGTGGGAAATATTTCTCTAACCCCCTCTTATATACCTTTTGAAAGTGGGTTTTAAATGCATTTTGTCATGTAGTGAGTTAATAGCTGTCAAACAATACTATTAACCTTTTTAAAATATTCACATTTTAACCTTGCTCGTTAAAGTTCATTTATCATACCTTGCTCGGTAAAGTTCATCTATCAAACCTTGCTCGGAAAAATTCTTTTGAGTTTAAACATGGTTTGCTAGGAACCTTCCACTTTCTCAAAGCTTGCCCGTTTCAACAATTAAAAAATATTAAAAATAGATCTAAGTAAAATGAAGAAAGCTTACTCGAAATACAAGATTGCTCGAGAACTTAATCACAAGATAGATGATCAAGTATAAAATATCAAGTAGGCAACCTTGCTAGGAATCAATTAAGATACCTAAATAAATCTCTTAGATATACTTCTAAATACATACCTTACTCGAATAGCTCATCCTATCACAAAATCTACTCGTAAATGTAAAATAGTTCACAAATATTCAATCAAGTATACTTTGATGTAAAGTATGCTCGAAAAACTTCAAGAATACAAAGTGTGCTAGATAGGGCTTCTAAACATAAAGTGTACTCGGAAAGTCATGTTTTTGAAATTACCAAGTATATTAAGGGAACATTTGAAAATTTCAAAGTGTGCCGGAAATATAAAGTGTGCCCGGGAAACTAGATTTGCCCATAAACACTTGTAATTTCAAAGAATCATAATCATAAGTAACACATAGCTTTCTAGAAATGAGTTTAAACAATAAAACAAACACCTATGTTTGCTATAAAGTCCAAAATCACTAAAGCTTGCTAGAATAACACATCTAATCACAAAGATTTCTATACTAACATAAACAAAACTATAAAACAGTTAAGTTTGCTAGAAAGCTTAGAAATCAACAAAGCTTGCTAGTGAACAGTGCAATCAATCATATCAACTAGTTTGCTAGAAACAGATGTATTTTCAAACAAATCACTAAAGTATGCTCGAAAGTCCTAACTATATAAAAGCTTGCTAGTATATATCATATTCAAACATAGACAAATATCATGTCTGCTCGGAAAGTTAAATTTCAAGTAAAATAATGAACTCTACACGAAAAATGTCAAATACTTCAATGCATGCTCGAAATTGACAAACTTAGACAAAAACTTCTAAGTATACTCGGAAAGGTTATAAAACATCAAACCTTACCCGAAAATACATATTCAACCTTTTGAAGGTAAAATGCAACACTTGTTGACTTAAACACAATATCAGTTATATTTATCAATAAAAATCATCGTTTAAGAGAAAATGGTGCATTTAGAGATCAAATTTTAGTCATGTTTCATTTCAAAACACTTTCTTTCTTTTGCTGAAAAGATCTCAAGAATGAGATCATATTGACTAAGTAGCTTTCTCAATACTTAATTCTCAGCATTATTATAACATTATAGACAGGTTAACAACAGGTCTAGACTTAGCATGAATTTCATTTCTTTGGTGATATGATTAAGGTTTAGTTAATATGCATAAAACTCAATGGATAACACAAATTGTTTTATGATGCTCCATATCTATTCTCAAGGCTTATTTGGCTTTCTCCAGATCACCCCGAATTGACTCCGACCCTCGGATATATGGTCAAAATTTTTAATGACAGAACATTTTAAATTCTTAGATATTTTTTTCAAATTTACAAACATATGTGAGGTTGAACGTTAGACTTACAGGCCACGCAAGTCAGACTTACAGGCCTTTCATTCGGAATGTTTAAAGGACTTATATGATTGCCTTCACTCCTGTAGTTCTAGAATTAACCATCATGTTTGCATTTTCTTTATAAAAGAATTTGTGAACACTTATCAACTTTTGGTTGATTGAATATTTAAAATAGTGTAGTTCACATTTGTTCTTTGTCATTCTCAAATAAAATATTTCATTTTGGTGACCAATACCAACGGGCTCGTGTATGACTGGATAATCACTTTTTTGCCTATCATTTGGAAAGATTTATCTTGGAACATGCATAGACAATAATGTAACTCCACATAAGGCTTATCAGTTTCTTTATGTTTATATCACCTTAGATTTTACACATAATGGGAAAACAACCATACATGTTAATGACTATACTAAGTGCCTTTTTAGCCTATTAAATCCATATGATTGGCTAAGTAGTCAATGTACTATCATTTCCCATTTTAACACAGTTTAAAATTCAGACACCCCAATATCTCTTACTTGAAAGGTAAATGGCTATCATGTTTGACCACAAGAGGTTAACAGGATCAAACATATAAATGAATACATGTCCTTTCAAAACAGAGTTATTGACATAATTTTAAGTGAAAGAATAGAAAAAAAGTTACAGTTGCCCCAAATGCTTTCAGTTTTCCAGGTTAATGACTATCCTTTCAATCTGAAAACAGATGATAGGACCAAACATATACAAATATATGCCCTTCCAACTTGAGCAAATGACACGATTCTAAGCAAAAGTAACTATTTGAGATTTTTCATTGAAAATTTTCTTTTAAGCTTCTATAAAGCTTTGAACTGAATAGTATTTTCATGTCTCTACACCATTAAGAACTTGCTCTTGCATTTTCAAAAGATGTTTTGATCAAAAATGTTTCTTAACAATTTTCAGTCATGCATATCATTTTGACTCAAAAACATATTTTGACACAATCACAAGCATAGCATATTCAAATCTTAACTATAAATGACATTATCAAAATAAGCAGACTTCACACAATGCATAGTCTAATAGATCCTAACAACATCACCTGATCAGATTATTCACATATTCAGACATTCAATCATGACATCGGATAAGCATATAATCATTCAAATCAAGCACTTCTCTAGATATCAAACCTATTAATCATTATCCAAGGCTCAAGAAATATCTAGGGCTAAACATTTATCATGTAAGCACAGATCAGTGAACAGTCAAACAAAATCACATTCAAACATAACAATTTGTAGATCCTCTACCAAAATAGTCAAATAGCAAATAGAGGCACACAAATATCAAACAAACATTCATCAAGACTTTAAATAAGATAGTCAGTTTGCACAGTCAAGCACACATCATCTATCAGACTTCATAAGAGTTGATCATGCTCAGGGATTTCATTAAACATGGTTCTATCCAGTGGTTTTGTGAAAAGGTCAGCCAAATTATCACTTGTATCAACTCTTTTCACTTCAATTAAACCTTTTTACTGCAGTCTCTTATGAAGTGATGCTGATTTCGCTGTGCTTAGTCTTGAAATGTTGCACAGGATTTTTAACAATGAAAGATGCTGCAATATTATCAATGTAAATAGGGGTGTTTAGAAAATTCAAACCATAATCCAGCATCTGATTCTGAATCCAGAGGACTTGTGCACAGCAGGCAGATGCAGCAATATACTCAGCTTCTGCAGTTGAGATTGACACTGTGGTCTGCTTCTTGCATTGCCATGACACCAATCTGTCACCCAAAAATAGACACCCACCTGAAGTGGACTTCCTGCTCATATTACATCCATCATAGTCACTATCTGTGTAGGCAATCAGATCAAATGCTTGGTTCTTTGGATACCAAATTCCCAAATCAGGTCTTCCCTTCAAATATCTAAAGATTCTCTTGACTTCATTCATGTGAGAAACTATAGGACTTGACTGGAATCTTGCACATACACACACAACAAACATGATATCTGGTCTTGAAGCAGTAAGATACATCAGTGACCCAATTTTTGCTCTGTATTCATGTTCATCCACTGGCTCCCCCTTTTCATCTGCTACCATATTCTCATTTGTATACATAAGAGTTGAAGCAGTCTTCAAATCATTGCATTTGAATTTGTCTAAGATGTCCTGCACATACTTAGATTGGTAGATGAAAATCCCATCAGCTTTCTGTTGAACTTGCATTCCAAGAAAGAAGTTCATTTCTCCTATAGAGCTCATACTATACTTGGATTTCATCACCTCTTCAAAATCCATGCACATATGCTCATTGGTTGACCCAAAAATAATGTCATCCACATAAACTTACAGCAACAACAAATCTCTTCCTTTCTTCTTGTAAAAAAGGGTCTTGTCAATGGCTCCCCTTTGGAAACCATGTTCAAGAAAATGATTTGACAACTCATCATACCAAGCTCTGGGAGCTTGATGCAATCCATACAAGGCTTTGGTTAACTTATACACCCTGTTAGGATACACTGGGTCCTCAAATCCTGGTGGTTGAGTTACACACACCTCTTCTTCTATCTTTCCATTTAGGAATGCAGATTTGACATCAAGTTGGAATACCCTTATATTCTTTGAGGCAGTATAAGCTAGAAAAATTCTAATTTCTTCAAGTCTTGCAACTGGTGCAAAGACTTCCTCAAAGTCAATCCCTTCTTCTTGCAGGCATCCCAAAGCCATAAGTCAAGCTTTTTTCTTAATCACAATACCCCTTTCATCTCTCTTATTTCTGAAAACCCATTTGGTTCCAATTGCATATCTGTTTCGTGTCCTGTCCACAAGCTCCCAAACATGTAGATCTCTGAACTGTGGCAACTTCTCTTGCATTGCTTCTACCCAACTGTTGTCTTTTAGAGCTTGAACAATATTCTTTGATTCTATTCGGGATAGAATGCAAGAGTACAAACACATGTTTGCATATTCAGAATGACTTCTTGTAACTCTTTCATATATATCTCCAATGATGTTTTCAGAAGGATGATTCTTTTCAACATAAGGGGTTTGAACTATCATATCTACAGACACAGCAGTGTCAAGATTTGATTCATCAAGGTCTGGCTCATCAATAATCAAATCAGTTGTTTCATTGTCAACTTCAGGTGCTTCCTCATTGTTCTGCCTTGAGGTAGATGCACCATTGTTTCCCAAATCTAATCTTTCAAATGAATCTTGAAACCTTGTTGTTGTAACAGCCTCCTCTTCACTGGTTTGGTTGCTTGGATCTTCCCCATTCTGAACTTGATCATTCTGCACTGCTTGATTGTCTGAATTACTAGTTGCTTGATCATGTTCTAGTATCTGATTGTGTTCTTGAACATTGTCTTGAACTTGGTCAGCATTTGAACTTGAGGAATCCTTTATGAATGTATATTCACTTTTCTTACTTGCAACCTTGTTCCATAACTTTTCCAAGTCCGATGTTTTCTGATTTTTCTCTTCAATCACACTGGTCTTGTAGAATGAATCATCAAAGTCTTCAGGATAGATCTTGAAAGACTTGACCAATTTTTCAAGGTCCAATAGCCATGCTGCACCATCAACTGTGTTGAACTGATTTTAATTAAAGGCTACATCAGATGATTCAATCACAACTAAATGATCTTTCACATATACCCTGTAGGCCTTTGAATGTGTAGAGTAGCCAATAAAGAAGCAATCCAAGGATTTAGCTTGAAATTTGTTTAAATAATCCTTGGTGTTCAAGAGTGAACATTTGCATCCAAAAGGCTTGAGAAACTTGATATAGGGCTTTCTAATAAAGAAGATTTCATAAGGAGTCTTGTTGTGCCTTTTATTAAGAAGTACCCTGTTCTGAACATAGCAGGCTGTGTTGATGGCTTCTGCCCAAAATATAACTGGTAGATTAGCATATGCCAGCATGGTTCTTGCAGCTTCAATTAGTGTTCTGTTTCTTCTTTCTACAACACCATTCTGTTTAGGAGTTCTAGGAGCTGAGAATTGCTGAAGTATTCCCTTTTCACCACAAAACTCTTCAATAACTCCATTTTTGAACTCAGTACCATTGTCACTTCTCATCAATTTAACCCTTTTATCCAGTTGATTCTCAATTCTGGTTACACAGCCTTTTAATCAAGTCTGCAGTCTTATCCTTTGTACTTAGGAAATGAACCCAAGTATATCTTGAATAATCATCAATGATCACTAAACAATATCTTTTCTTTTCTATGCTTGGGACACTCACAGGACCAAAGAGATCCATGTGAAGCATTTCAAGCACTTGATCAATTGAGTTGATGAGTTTTGTCTTATGAGAAGACTTGTGCTGCTTTCCCTTTTGACATGAGACACAGTTTTCATCCAATCTAAACTCTCTTGTAAGCAGGCCAATTACATGCTCACCCTTCACAAGTTTGTTCATGTTCTTCAGATTCATATGACACAATTTCCTATGCCACAGTTTTGACTCATTTTCATTGGCTTTAGAAACAAAACATGTACCTCCCCTTGAAACAACATCCTTCATGTTTAGTTCATACAAAATTGCCTTTCCTAGGGGCCATCATCATGATCATGTCTGGAGGTTATACTATAATCCCTCAACATAGAAGACATTGTCAAATGTGACTTTTCCATTTGTCAATATACCCTTTCCAACAATTCTACCTCCATTCTCATCACTACCAAAGGATACTGGACCTTCAAACTTCTCTTCATAGTTGACAAGTGACCTCTTGTCACAGGTCATGTGCCTGGAACAACCACTATCCATATACCATACATCATTCAGTGGAGTGGATGGTTCCTGCACAAATCAAAAGAGATTGATTAGTTGGGTGATGAAGTGCAAGGTATTTCAATTTGCAAATCATCAGATTCATTAACAGTAGCAGCATTGAGAGTGAGTGTGAGGGGCTCAAGATCTTCGTGAGTAATCTCAAGATTATCTGAATTATCTGATTCATAACCACATTCTCTTGGGGTTTTCACAAATGAAGTTGGACATTGGCAATCATCCAATACACTGACACACTCTTGAACTGCATAGTCAATTGGTCTTGAATAATCTCTCATTTCAGTATTCTTCTCCTCCTTAGCTTCAACCTTAGGTTTCCAAAGAAATCCTTGAGGTTCAAAACCATGTTTCAACAAGAACTTCTCATCACCAGTTAGTTTAGTTGGTTTCTTTCTTGAGAAAGCATTTTTCTTTCATTTCTTATCAGCACTTGGTGATCCTTGAGAATCATCAAACTTCATTAATTTTGTGTCTTGATTGGGGATAATTCTCAAAGGTTGAAAGTTCTTTTTTACAGTAGTTACAGACTTTTTGGGTGATCTACTTCTTTTGACTGGTTCAGCCACATGTTTCCTTGGTTTCACATCAATTTTCTTTTCCTTCTTAACCTTCTCTGCAGCTTTTTGGACATTTTCATTCATAGTTTCCTTTCCACACACCTTTCCTTTTCCCATGTACTCATCATACTTCTGTTTGTACAGAACAAAATCTTGTCCAAATTTTGTCTCATCTGGAACATGAAAGGGTTTGAAGTTGAGCCTTTCATTGCAAGAATCAGTGTGGTGACCATATTCATCACATTTTTTGCACCACACTTTTCCTTTGAATCTTTCATGATCACTTCCCTTATTAAATCTCTCATTTGGTCTAGGTGGTTTGACACCAAGTGATTTCTGAGTCTTCAGCCCATCAAAGTCAATTGAAAAAGGAACAAATTCCTCTATCTTGATATCTTGTCTTTCAATCTTGCTCTTCACAAAAGTGATTTTCTTCAAGCTCAATGGTTCTTCATCCAAGTTTCCCTTATGCCTTGATTGTCCCTTCTCATACTCCTCCGTGGTTTCAACTTCAGCAGTGTGAAGTACTTCATGGCTTGAGAAAACTGGGTGAACCTGAATGAAGTTGTCACTAATGACTGTTTCATCTGCCTTTTTTATTTTCTTTTCTTCTAACCTCTTCAACAGAGTTCTGCTTGGTGGTCTGACTACATTATAACTTACTTTTGGCCTTTCACATATGTCAAAGGACACATGTTCTCTCTTCATTCTTTCATTTTGTTTCTTCATCTTTTGTGTCATAGGTGGCAATAATGGAAGTTTGTCTATTGATTATGGTTTCTTCAGTCTTCTGTTTCTTTCAGCAGCCTTGATCTCTTCATCTGTGATCTGATCACTTAAATCACTCAAATCATCAACATTCAAATCATTAAAATCAAAGTCATCCTCAGAGACTTGCACTCCAATAGACTTCTCTTCCCTTACTTCCTCCTTTACCCCAAACTCTCTCTCTTCATTTACTTCTACCATCTTGTACATATCAATGAACTCTTCTTTTTCTTGGAAAACATCTCTAAACTGTTGAAGATATCCATCTCTCTTTTCTTTGTCAACCTTGGGTAAAAACTTGTTGTTGAATGGTGTAGGAACAACTTTATACTTATATTCTTCTTTTATTTTGTTCATTATCCCATAGATGTTTCTTGTAGACATCAAGTTCTTCAAAATTCATTCTCAACATGTAGCATTGTGTTTTGCACCTTCTCTTCAATAATCATCTTCTTCAAACTATCTATCTCAGTTATGTATCTCTACTGAGCTCTATAGCTACTCACACAATCATCTTGCAAGCTTCTAATTTTCTCTTCACTGATTAGATCACTTGCTTGGGATCCATTGATTATGCTTTGTTTTCTGAAACACTCACCCTCTAGCTGGCCTACTTTTACAGTTAAAGCATTAATTGTTTCATGTAAATCAGTTGTAGAGGTTGAGTGTACCTGAGAAGATGATGTTTCAGCCTCCTTTTCAGCAACAGCCATCAATGCAACATTTACACTTGTGATATCATCTGCATGGTTACTCCAGTCAAAATTCCCTTCATGCTGAGTGGCAACAGCAACATTCCCTTGGTTTCTAGGTTGATTATGATTGTTTTCGTTGGGATTGTTTGGGGCATTTTGGGGGTTATGGTTGTTTCTTTGAAAGGTTTGGTTCTGTGGCACAACTTGTTGATTGTTAATTGGAGCTTGCTGGAAGTTATTGAAATTGGAATTGTTGTTGTAGTTGTTGGGAATGTTGTTTTTGAAGTTGCTGTTTCTCGGCTGGTTTTGTTGGTATTGCAGCTGATTTCTTGGCTGGTTCTGGAACTGATTCATCTAAAAATTTCTAGGTTTGTTGCATTCTCTGGCAAAGTGACCAGGTTGTTGACAATTATAACAAATGGCTTTAGACTTATCTAAACCAATCCTCTCATTAGGCCCTGATAAAAGTGATCTACCAGTACTATTGTATAGCCTCTTGCTTCTAAGAGCCAACATGGCAGCCTGCCACTTGAGATCCATGTCTTCAAGGTCATCTGCATCTATTTGTTCCAAGTCATCTTGGATGACACTTGTGTGAATTATGTTCTTAGCAACAAATGCATTGTATGACTCTGTAAACATGGAGAATAGAGCTTGAGTTTCATTCCCTTGTGAATTGCTTCCACCACCATAGGGCACATGTCCAATTGTCACTGGGCAGATTCATTGTCATCAATAAGTTGGACATTGAATCTTAACTGGCTGATTTGGTAAGTTGTACTCCCACCAATGAAATATTTAGGTGTTTCAACACCATGTTCATTTGGTTCCTCAATGATGGAAATATGTTGTTGATTCTTAGTGGATAGGTTTCCCATGGGTGCAATTAGGGAATTTGACACATGATAGCATGGCATTTCGTTTTTGATCATCTCAATCTCAGCAGCTTGGAGGAAACAGATCACATCATCCAACTAAAGTGCTTCAAAGTTGGGCTTTTGAAGGATGAATTTGGTGGTTGTATACCACTCCTTTGGCATTGAGTTCAGCAGCTTTGTGGTCAAATCTAGATCTATCATCACATAATCAGTTGTTCGAAGGTCATTCACAATTGCTAACAATCTCTCAAGAATTGACTTCAATCTTTCTCCATCCTTGTACTTGAATCTCTCAAGTTCGAAGGTCATTTACAATTGCTAAAAATCTCTCAAGAATTGACTTCAATCTTTCTCCATCCATGTACTTGAATCTCTCAAGCTGTTGCTTGAGTCTTTGTTTCTTGATATTTTTCAGCTCAGTGTTTCCTTCAAACATCTCAAGGATTGCATCATACATAGCCTTAGCTATTGTGTGATGTGCAACCTTGGTTAAGATATCCCATGACCGTCCTAGCTTGATCATAGCTAGAGCCCTGTCATCAATATTTCTCATACATTCAGTCACAGCTTGATTGGGATTTGCACCATCAGGAACATATGGACCAGTTTTAATTGAGTTCCACATATCCACGTAATTGTAACACACAACTGCCTCAAACAAGACTTTCCATTTGATAAAATTCTCCTGCCCATACAGTCTCGGAATTCTGTTAGTGGAAACTTTTTGCTCTTCAAAACCAGACATTTTGGTATTTTGAAAAACAGAAACAGAGAATAGCTAAAACCGAAGAGAAATCGAGATTTGAAAATAACCAGATCTGAGAATCGAATCTTCAGATCTGATGTATCTGGTTCGATTGGAGAAAGATTAAGTAATAAAGATGTAAACTTTAATTGAAATAAGTAAAGAAGACAACGGAAATTTGTAGATCTAGAAAAGAATGAAGAACAGAGCAGCTGACGTCACACTTCAATGAAACATTGTTTTGCTTACGTCATCTTTCTTCTTCAGATTATCAAATAGCAACAATTTCTTCACCCGAACAACAACGAACAAGCTCTAATACCACTTGTCAGTCCCGAATAATCAGTCACAATCATAATTAATTCATAACTCACACAATATATGTGTCGACAAGAGTGTTAATGACAGTTGCTATTTTGGGTAAGAAAACTGTTTGTTAACGGTGGAATCAGAAACAAACAGGGTTGTTGCTTGAGGATTAATAAAATGTAACAAACACAAACAATCACTCAAAAGATTTCCATTTATATAAATGATTCATACAAATGATAATCGATTAGGGTTTCTTGTTTGGAAAGTTTATCCGTACAATCCTAGGACAGCTGTCACACTTAATATCAAAAAAAAATATTCTTTTAGGTCTGAAAAGTGTAAAGGCTAATATCTGTGTTTTTGTAGGCGTGCCCTAAACTATTCTATTTATAGACCTGGCACCACCTGACAGCTGTCCCATCTTCTAGAAACCCTAATGATTGATACATATTTAAATTACATAATTAGAAATATACTAAGTGTAAATACAGGTCTTCCGGGTAGACTTTGTATTAGTTGTCTTCACCGAGTAGGCATGGTAACCTTGAAGTGTGCCTAAGAACAGTTCTCTAGGTAGACTTTACTTAGAGTATTTTCCAAATAAAATACTCATCTAGCAGACTTTAATCTTCTTGATCATATCAAACTTTGCCCGATATAATCTAACGAGCAAACTTGTTCTTCAAAGATCCTTTCAACTCATTGCTAGTGAATAACTTATTAGTCAAGCCAAGTGTACTGGTAACACTGTAGTTTTCTCGGAGTTGAACCTTGCCCGACGAAGTCCTTAGGATTCTTCTTTATCAATTTCCATCAAGCATGCTCGGATCACTATTTTATTAATGAATACATTGCTAGATCTTCCAAATACTTGGCTTCAAAAGAGTGGTTATCCAAGAGCTTACTCGAAAGTAAACCTTGCTTGGCTATGAAGAACAACCTTGCTTGACAATAGTGAACCCTGCTCGGATTGACACTAAAGAAGACTTCTAGAAGATAACCCTACCCGAAGGACAAAATACCTTTCTAGGCCAAGTAAACCTTGCCCGGGAGTCCAAGTGTGCCCGGATTCCATACTTAGCCATTTCTGGGGAGGTTGAGAAGATTCCAATCTCACTTAATCATCCTTAAGTCATTTCAAGTCAAATTCTTGACTCAACATCTTCTTGAAGTATTCCTTAGTGATAATCCGAGTAGGGTTCACTTCTTCTAGCAAGGTGTTCTTCAGGTCAGGCATAGTTTGCTTACTAGCAAACTCTTGACTAAACCAAGCTAATAAAGCCAAGTAATTTGGAAGATCTAGAAAGGTTTGATTAATAAGTAGTAGTCCGAACATGCTTTGGGAAAGTTATTCAATATACATTCAAAGAACTTTTCCAAGCAAGGTTCAACTCTAAGCAAGCTACAGTGCTACCAGCACAAGTCAAACAGTACTACTAGCAGACTATGGTTTGCTTAATAAGTTAGTATTTAACAAAGAGTTGAAGGGATTCATGAAGAATAGTTTGCTCGTAGGATCATACCAAGCAAAGTTTGCTATGATCAGGAACATTGAAGTCTGCTAGGTGAGTATTTTCTAAGGAAAATACTCCAAGTAAAGTCTACCCGGAGAACTGTTCCCAAGTACACTTCAAGGTTACCAGGTCTACTCGTAGAGGATAAAAGACATAAAGTCTACCCGAAGACCTGTTTTACACTTAGTATATTTTGTATTATGATTTCTAAATATTTATTAATGATTAGGGTTTTTAGAAGGAATGACAACTATCAAGGGGCAGGCCTATAAATAGATTGATCTAGGGCACACCTCCTAACGAACAGAACACAGACACCTGAATTGATTGATAATGATTTGACGGCTGACATATTTTTACAGATATTCTGCCTAGAATCATATCATTCCTTTCTTAGAACCCTAATGATTTCCTTTTTGTAATCGACTTACTATTTATGGAAATCTTTTAAGTGAATCTGTGTGTGTGCCTTTATTGTGTCATTCAAGCAACAACCAGTGTGTTATTGATTCCGCCTTTAATACATTATTATTCTTCTCCAATCTAGCCGCGTCGTTAACCTTCTTGTCAAAACTCTTTGTGTGGGTTATGACATAGATGAATTGAGTGATCAATCGGGACCGACATACTATACTTCTAGTTTATCTCTTGATCTCATTCATCCCAATTTGTTTCACTCTCAACCCTAAGGAATCATTTCCTTTGCAAACTTCCAAGAATTCATAACTTTTACCAAGAGGCATTTTAGAAACTTTTATATTTTGTTAAATTAACTCAAGAATTCAATTTATTTTTAGTAATATTATACACAATGACTATCTCCTAATTATAACCAAAACGTATTAAGATTCTTATTTTCTTTAAAAAAAATCATGTCTTTCAAATTTTTAGTAACCCGCATAATGGGACGAGTTATGTGGACCATCCGAAGATCTAAGTAATTATGGAGGCCTACATAATTATCGACGAGTTATGCATGAAAATCATAATGCGTGCAATTGTGTGTCATAATATAGAATCGAAAGAAGCTGGAATAATGGTGCAAATGTAGAGATGATAAGGACATGGTGAATACGCCGCTAGTACATCCTATATATAAGTGCCCCTATCGGATTTTCATTTGGAGCGTTGTTTGACTATTCAAAGTTCTGTGTTATGATAAATTTCAAGATTTTATTAAAAAACAAATCTCAAAAGTTAATGGTTTTGTTATAGTAACCTTTAATTTCGGGACGAAATTCCCTAAAGTAGGGGAGACTGTAACAACTCGGATTTTCGCTTAATTTATTTATAACAATATCCGACCCGTCATCGGGTAATTTTAATCAACGAAGCAACGCGTTTATTGAGACATTAATACTTTATTATTTTGTTAATTATATAAATAACATGTATACATATTTCACCCTAAACACAAGTTTTAACCCTCTTTGTATCTACTCAATAACTCATTAACCAAAACCCTAAACCCGTTTTTCATACCAAACCCGCGATCCAGATTATATCTTGTAGCTTAATCTTCTTCATATTTTTAGAATTGACCTTAATAAATTGTTGTGATGCCTAAACGATCGCTACCGACTCCGTTAATTAGGAAATTATGAACCATAATATACGAATTAACATTCTAAACGAGCCGTCCATAACCTAATCGGACAATACCATCTAGCATTGTTTATAATGCAATTAAAATCAACTGCACCTCCTCCCTGCGACCAAAAACCCTAAATTGAATTAGTACGTAAATTGATGCAATTATCCTAACATGTTCGTTTTCTGCCGTCCGTTCTGGTTCGTCATTCGTCCTCAATATACAACAGACCAAGGTAATTCTTATGTGCAATAGTATTGTTTTATTTCACCTAACATTGATTGAACAAACGTAAATCGGATTAAGCGATTTCTAAATTAGGGTTCTTATTGATTTGGGGTTCAAACTAGTTTTACTATTAAATTTTTGTTTACGTCTGATTAACATCTGTCATCCTAGCGCAGCTGGTGGCATGGTTGGGGTATTAAACTGTTGATGTAACACCCCGTAACCGCAGCGGAAACGTAAACGGGATGCCACAGACACCTCTGATATCAACCACATTGTTTATAAAGAAAACTGAATGCATTAATATACTTCAAAATTACATTATCTCGTATTTCATTACCGTCTAGGTGATACACACATCATACAATACGTTACATAATTCTATTTATTATAATGTATCCTAACATCCCGCACGCAAATCTTACACACATCAAGCACTTAGCACGTAAGCAATCACTTCATCTTAGTTGTACCTGAAAAGCATGTGAGAAAACGGGTCAACTACGAATAGTTGGTGAGTTTCACAATTCGAGTAAACCATGATAAACCATTATCAAAATATAATATTATCGATGTAATTATGCTGAGCCCACAAGTGAAACCTCTGACTATCACACACAACTCCCGTGGCATATCCCCCGCCCACGGACCCGTGGCATATCCCCCGCCCACGGAACTGCCCCAAACCGCTATGTCTAACATTACATAACAAAATATATATAACACCCAAAATAGACATGTGCAACTGGCTGGGAAACATCAGCAAATCCATGCCGAACCAGTTGGGTTTGTCAGACCAATAGTACTATCCACACTCTACCGGCTTTCAGTTAAACACTCGTGTTCCGGGGCCTTACAATGTTAGCAACTCAGACAATTACCATCTTAGTACATTTCCGTACGGTTCCCGTACAATAAAATATATATAAATCCACGCAAATCCATGCGTTCAGTATGTACTTAAACATTTCAGTAGTAACATGCTTCCGCCCCGAGAAAATATTTAAAAACAATTCAGAAAAAGGGGCTCGTGAAACTCACCTTAGCACATGCAAGCAGGTAACAACAATCATTATCAGTTAACACGTCCAATCTGTAATATGATCCCTACGATCGTTACTATACACTCATATTAATATAACTTTAACCAAGTTAACCGGTACATCTGGGGACACTGTTAACCCAGCACTGTACCCGTTATGGGGGCAAGGTTAACCCAGAAACACTTGTAGGTTCCCTGGACGGATCACACGAGATATCCCGATATACACAGGTGCGGAATCCCTGTATAGATCGTTACGGACGTAGAACACAAGCTCACGAACACACGAACACGATACGAACAAACACACGTTATATTAATAACTCAAACCGTGATACTTACAGACTCTCGACCTCACGTCACTAGACTCACTGAATTACACGTACTCGAACTACTTGAACAACTTACAAACGGTTAATCCGTAACCTATATAAATACACGACAACTTCGCCTCAGGCGAAGTTGTCCATAACTTCGCTCGTTCAACAAGTTCGCCTAGGCGAACTTGTCAACAACTTCGCTTGGTTAACAAGTTCGCCTAAGCGAACTTGTCAACAACTTCGCTGTATACAAACAAATACATAAACAATATTACAGACTCGATTACAGACATTTGATATATGAACTACTGACATTTATGCACCAACAGACTCCCCCTTGGCAGTAGCTTCATATCTTAATCTTTCAGCTCTTGTCTCGTAATCCTGTATCTTCACGCGTGCACTCCTTCTCTAACACATACCGTGACTACTCGCTGATATTTCCTTGCTTCATCCTTCCAAGCAGGAATATAGAATATCTTCTTTTCATTCAACACTTGCAGATCAGCTTTCGATAAGTTAACAAGATGCATCGGATCATACACCCTCAGCACTTCTTGTTCGTCTTCGTCTTCCATCACGGCTTCAGCAGTCTGGCAATCAACGTACCACCATTTTAGATTCTTCAACACATCTTGAGGCATAGTCTTCATTGGAACCTCCTTGATGCATCGTATCGGTTTGTACTTCATCACCATCCATGGCTTGCCATCTGCTCTCATTCCCCTTTCTGTATCCTCCACGAGCTTTCCCTTCTGTGGCTTTAATAATTCAAACTTCTTCTCTTTTACGCTTTCTTTCCACACGATCTTCCCAATCACTCTTGCCATGTTGTCCTCACTTCTATTTATCAGGCCCAACCTGGCCAAATCCTTCACCTCACATTCCGGCAACGTATTGAGAGATCTCAACATTCTTTTGAAGTATTGAATACCATCATAACGCTTCACCACAAACAACTTTATCTGTTCATCATATATCCAACAGATAATTCCCTTCTTCGACTCAGCATAGCCTTTGATGTTATAACTCTTCTTGAACATGGCCGGAACAGCAGGCTTCTTGGTCTTAATAAACCAATGAGCACAGCCTTCCTTCTACCTAGGCTGCTCCTCCCACTCAGTCTCATCCATCTCAGTACCCATGTCGGGTTTCTCAACATCTGGGATCTCGTGTTCAACATCTTCTTCTACTATCTCTCCCTCTTCTATCCCATCTTCAATCTCAATCTGCTCACCGATCTTCTCAATCACATCACTCGGCAGCACATCTTCATCAAACAACACATCATCGCTGAACATATCATCGTCAGTTAACATGCAAGCAGGTAACAACAATCATTATCAGTTAACATGTCCAATCTGTAATATGATCCATACGATCGTTACTATACACTCATATTAATATAACTTTAACCAAGTTAACCGGTACATCTGGGGACACTGTTAACCCAGCACTGTACCCGTTCTGGGGGCAAGGTTAACCCAGAAACACTTCTCCGGACTCAGATTGTGATATCGTTTAGAGTTCCATGGTCACAATTACTATTAGTCGTTTTTCTCGTTTTGCGTGCCTAGCACGGTTATCCGTTTTTATGTTTCAAAAATGGGTTTGGTCACACACGACCCGAAAATAGTTGTTGACTGATAATTTAGTTAGAGTTGTGAAATTTGAGCTCGGTTTAGACGCCCCGATTGGCCGCGGGACCCGTTTCCGTCTTTAGCGTACCGGAAACTGTTAAATCGGTTAAAAATACCCAAATCATCCGAATTATTTTCGGATGATTCATTTTTACTTGTTTAACTCAATTATATGAAAATAGTTCATTTTTATGGTTTTTATACACCAGTCAGCTCGCTTAAGGGAACTTCACCGGTTTACGCGTTTTAACTTTAAAAGTTTGATAATTAGCACAAATAATTATCCGTTTAATCTCGGATCTTGAAATTTTGCAAATATGACTTTTTGACAGTGGGGAATTTTATAAAAATATTTCCAGAATTAATTTTTATATTTAAAATTTATTTATCTATTTTTAAACACCATTTAAACACTAAATATGTCGTAAATACCAAACGATCTTAGAAAAATCCCAAATTTCTCCTGGATGTCCCCTGCCATCTACATAGTCCCCTTTAATTTTTCCAGAACCAAAATCTTCTTTTACATGCCATTTTCACTAAAACCGAGCTAGAAAACCCTAGAACTTGTTTAACCGAAAGCCTACTTAGACTTCTCCAACTGACTTCAAATTTTGTGTGTGACTTATAAATGATATAAAAAGCTTATCTGAAATTTTCCAGAATTTTTCATGATATTTAACTATTTTTCACCATTTTTAGCCAAAACCGAGCATTAAATTCACCAAATATTCATCCTTTGTCCAAAAATTACCAAACATTCACAGAACTCATATTTTCATATATAGAACATCCCTGTAAAATTGAATGACCCAAATCTAAACACATCACAATCTGTCCAAATCTCCAAAACCGAACATAAACGAATATACCTTTCGTTTTCCGCCACTACAAGCTACAAACTCGTCTTTCCGCCTTATCTACCACAAAACACAGATCCTACAACCAACATACCACAATACCAAGCAAGTTACACTCACGATCAAGCCATTTCTTTCATGGTTTCGGTTATGATTCAAAAACAAAGATTTAAACCGTAAAAATTCGTTTTTGGTTCGTTTAACTCCTTTCTTGGACCAAGATCCCTTGTATAACCCGTATACATCACTTGATCATGCAAGAATCGGTTTTCATCTTTGAAACCTCATTTTCTTGCAAACAAACTCAAGAAACGAAGATGAACACGTGAATAACTTGATCATTACCTTGTTTTTCTTGCTAGAACTCTCGGTTTTTAGGTCATGAACTTGAGAGAAAATGAAGTTTGTTGATTGTTTGATGAGAAAAAAAAAATAAGGGAATGGGGTAACCCACTTTGTGCCGATCGGATTGTATGAGGGGTGGGGTGGGACCCACCTCTCCATTCTAAGCCACATGTTTGGATTTCGGATATCCGGATAATGTTTTGGATAATCTGGTTCAGTTCGTTTTTCGGTTAAATGTTTAACTTGGCTTAAAACGAGGCTAAAACGGTCGTTTTTCGGCATAAAAATGAAATTTATATAAAACCGATTTAAGAACTTTAAAAACTTAAACCATGACATTTATTAACTTAAAACATCATATCGTTAATTATCGCGCATCTTTTTCGGCTTGATCGATCATCTCTTGCTCGGTTTGGTATTAAAGGTTTCGTTTAATGTGCCGCCGTACCATTAAATCGAAATTCTTTTTCTGTGCCGTACTTTGCTTATCCCGAAGCATTAATGCTTCATAACATCACTAAATATTATAGATATCGTCTATAATTGAACCCTCGATTCGTTCGGGTTTCAATAATTATCGATCGATTAATCGCATATTCAATGCGGTGAATTATATATTCACGTACGATCAATACAGTGAACCATGTATTCTCGTATAATTACTATGGTAACTCATGTACCCGACATTAAATATGACGTAACTATTGTCTACCGGTTAGGGTATACCGGGTTTCGTCGGAATCGTTACATTCTCCCCCCGTTAAGAAATTTCGTCCTCGAAATTTTACACGCCTACTATTCCCTCCCGAGAGAAGGGTGGGGGGTTTTTCCTTCAGAATTCACCCTCGCGTTACCAGGTATAATCTGGTCCTCGCTGTGAATTCCACTTAATCTTAATCAATAAAGCTTGGTGTGTCCAAACTGTTTAGTTTTCCCGTCTACTAACTTTACGGAATTATTTATGATATCAAGCACGTCTTCTATGAGTACCTCCATTACCGGTACTTTCGTTGCCTCATCGCTTAGGTACTTTTCAATCCGTATAT
Source organism: Bidens hawaiensis (assembly GCF_021521415.1). Classification (NCBI taxonomy): domain Eukaryota; kingdom Viridiplantae; phylum Streptophyta; class Magnoliopsida; order Asterales; family Asteraceae; genus Bidens; species Bidens hawaiensis. The sequence goes on along the minus strand of NW_027491114.1, from coordinate 1,004,244 downwards.
ATGGCAAAACATCATGTATAGTACTTAGCCCCTGGAGTACTTTAATCGATAACTAAATGACCAATCATGGAGATAGTCTCATGAGGTCCAATATATTAAGGAGCTATTTTCGGTTTTGCCAAGCCTCATATCACCTCTCTAAGGTGATGCCTTAAAAATGCCTTGTCACCTCTTTCCGGTGACAATGGTTTCCTTTGAATGTTGGCATAAATCCTTTGCCAATCTCGCGCTGCTTTCAGCTTATCTTAAATATTATAAATCCGATTGGTTGTTTTTCGAATCAATTCAAATCTTATGGCTTGATTGGCGCCCATTTTCAATTCAACAAATTGGTGATAATTACTTCACCCATAGAAAGCTTCAAGCTATCGATGCTTCCTTCCCCGCCTTCCAATAATGGAAGTAGGATGACTATTTCGATCTGAGATAATTGAAACTGGTACTCCACGACGAGATACCATTTCACCATCATGAATTTGAGCGAGAATTCATTGTGGTAATCGTCATAGATTGGAATGAAATGCGAAGATTGGTTAATCGATCCGCGATTACCCAATTTACCTCATGCCTTTGATATATCTTGGGAATTTGCGTCCCGAAATCCATTGTAATTTATTCCCACTATCATTGGCGAATTTCTGTCGTTGTGGCGTTCCCTAGGGTTTTCGGTGTGCAGCCTTATCTCCTGCATAACTTAAATATTCCCCAACATACGTAACCATATCTTTTTCCAAACTCGGCCATTAACAAAATCCTTTCAGATAATCGTATCATCAATAGTCTAATCCGATCCCGGATGTATGGAATATTTCGATCTATGCGCTTCGTCCATGATTAATTCACGAAGGTCATGGAGGGTCGGGATCCAAACCCGATTTCTGAAATAGAGCATTTCGTCCACGCGTTGTTCGAAATTCTTCTCATTGCCGTAAAGTCCCTCCTTTTCCAATTGTTCCTCTTTCAACGCCTCACGTTGAGCGACTCGAGTCAGATCCGAAAGGTTCGACTGGACTATCATCCCCAGCGCTCGCACTCGCACTGGCTTAACCCGATCTTTCCTACTCTAGGCATCGGCTACGACGTTAGCCTTGCCGGGGTGATAACGGATGTCACAGTCATAATCGTTTAACAACTCAACCCATCTTCATTGCCCCATATTCAGTTCTTTCTGATCGAATATGTGCTGCAAACTTTTATGATCGGCGAAGATGGTGCACTTCGTACCGTAGAGATAAAGTCTCCAGATTTCAAGTGCGAAGATAACCGCTCCCAGTTCTAAGTCGTGAGTAGTGTAATTTTTCTCGTGTACTTTTAACTGTCGGGAAGTATAGGCCATAACCTTATTATACTGCGTCAACACGCATCCTAACCCTCTACGCGATGCGTCACAATACGCGACAAAACCATCGTCTCCGTCGGGGAGACTTAAAATCGGCGCTTGGCACAATTTTAATGGTTTCCATCTTATTTGGATCTATGTGAAATCCTTGTTGCTTTACAACATGACCAAGGGATTATGCCTTCTTTATTCAAAATCATATTTCGAAAACTTCGCGTACAACTCCTCTTGCTTTAACACTTCCACAATTTTCCTTACACGTCGTTCGTGCTCTTCTTTACGTTGCAAATATATCAAAATATCATCAATGAATGCTATGACAAATTTGTCAAAATAAAGTTTACAGACTCGGTTCATGAGTTCCATGAATGCTGCCGGCGCATTTGTTAGCCCGAAAGGCATAACTAAGAATTCATAATGGCCGTAGCGAGTCCGAAACGCTGTTGTTGCAACGTCCTCTTCTTGGATTTTTTCCATTTGGTGATAACTATATCTAAGATCAATTTTCTAAAAATAAATCGCCCCTTGCAGTTGGTTAAACAGATCATTTACTTCGAAGAAGAGAATACCTATTCTTGATTGTCACTTTATTCAATTCTCCCTAATCAATACATATCCTAACACTTCCGTCCTTCATTTCCCAAATAACACTGGTGCACCCCATGGTGACTAACTAGGTCGTATAAAACCTTTATCCAATAATTCTTGCATTTCAGTTGGCGCAAGTCGGTAAGATGCTTTAGCAACAGGGCCAGCTTGAGGTATTAAATCGATTCTAAATTCGACCTGTCGGGTTGGCGGTAATCCCGGAAGTTCTTCTGGGAAAACTTCTGGATATTTAAGTATCACCGAAACATCTTCTATATGTTTTCTTTTAAATACTTTGGCAATCGCGTTTGTTAAATACACCACGTCTTCTTGTCGTAAATTTTATAACATCTCAAGATGAGATTAGAGTGGTAACATAATACCGTACACTTTTCTCTGTATCTAATCGCTTCATCATCCGAAGGAGAGCTTCTAATCATCTTCTTCTCATATTTGATTTCATCTTCAAGTTGAATTTGCCAATCCATGTTAACTATTACGTCAAAACTTCTTAACCTTACTGGTCGCAGGTTAATAAGGAAAGGTTAATCATTCCGAATAATAGGACAATTCCGAACAATTTAGTTAACCATTAGGGGCTTACCGTTAGCGATTCTACAGTATAGGGTTCTATAGTTTCACTAATCGGTATCTTTCCAAATGATAGGAGGTTAACAGGAACTAACTTCTATCGGCGACCGTAAAAATATCACTGAAGCCTATTGATTTAAAACTACAACGTACTTAATACTACCTTTGGATCATGACGTGCTTTATTCGAATTACTCACAAAAGCACGGCTCCTTGCTTGATCAGAGGTTGATGCTTGTCATGAGGTTCGTCTTCCAACGACACCTTAGTTCAACTTTGGGCAATTTCTCTTGAAACGTTCTGTACTGCCACATTCATAGCAAGTACAACTGTTTGGTGTAATTTGGTTTCTTTGGATGGATTGTTATTGAAGCTGTTGGGTTCGGAGTGGTTGTACACGAATCGGTTGGGGTTGCCGGTTCACATGGCTTCAATTGGTTCTATAATTGGGCATTACGTCCATCTTTACCACACCTGTGGCCTACTATCACTCGACATTCTTCTTACTACCGATAACCATATTTTCCACATTTAGGGAAGGACCCTTCATGCGGTTCATGTTTCACACCAGAACTAGTCTTAGTATAATTCTGGGTTGTAGGACATTCCTACTTATTCAAAAGCCTATCTTGCACCATACCGTTATCATTTCTCTTCTTTAACCCTTGACGTCTCACCTAACGTCCTTCTAGTCCGCTTCCCATAGAGGCAAATACATCAATGCTGGCTTGTGACACAACCCTTCCAAAGGTTGTATGTTTTACAGGATTGACTATACTCCTTATCGATGGAGTTAGTCCCCAATAGAACGCTCACTTCGCTTAGTTTCAGGAGTCATTAGCCATGTTACCAGACATGACAATTCCATCAAACGATTAGCGTGTTCTAAGTGATCAGCACACAACATTTCTATCTTTCATAGCTCAGTTTCCAATCTCTGAACTTAATTACTCGAATAAAAGTGCTCTAGCACAAGAATTTTAAATTCTGACCATATCGTCTGAGTAATAATTTTTATAACTATAATTTTGTACCATCGTGTTCCATCACGATACAACATAATCTACCAACATATCTGTAGCATATTTCACTACACAATGTTCTAGACTCTTGCCAATATCCTTTGCCATTTCGATCTTTTCTATCCACTCGCTAATCTATTCCTCTCTTTACCATCAGTAAACTATTAATAATTTCCTTAACACAACCAACAAACATATCCTTCATACCGGATCTAATTCATTACGACTACTATTCATATTTAGTTTATAACTAATACTTGTAGTCATAATAGTATTTGGTGGGACATTATCACTCTTAGTAATAACACTAAGAATTGAAATTTTCATAATCATGTAATTGCTCGATCTATAATTCTGCGATCACATTTGCATCAACACTAGCAGTGATCTGTGATACGACATTCGGTATCATCATCTGCTATCTTTGAGCAATCAACTGAATCATAACAATCTCCATTATTGGAGTTACTCTTTTTATGTCATTCTGCCGTACTAATCCCGTACGCAGTAATCAATACTAATCTCACCGTATAACTCATTACCAGCTCAATCATAACAGCAGGTACACATACACACCAAATATTATCATACATATTACACATACCAGTGTCTAGTATATATGTACCACAGATATATAACATATGGACTTAACCTGACGTCGGTTAATGTTTAAATATGTTTCATAACCCTTGTCACCAACTGACATATAGATATTTCTCAACAAAGATTAATGTTTAATATACTTGATTTCAATATCCTTCTGCATGTCAGCATAACCGATACATGCTCACTGTGAGCACCAAACGATTACGTACCACGGAGTTATAATATCCGTGTCTATTTGTATATCCGGCGTACACGGTATACCGCCTACGAGCGAACAACCAACTATGCTATAATGATTCCAACACCTCTTTGTGTATGGGTAATCATTCTATTAGAGTATACATAGGTATAGGCATCTAACGGATGTAAGGATAACATAGGGAGTTGCAAGGTTCAAGGTAATCGCGTAACATGGGTTGCCTTCATATATTATCAATTACTATTATGGGAAACTCTATCACTTGTTCAGTCAATGTCCTCAGGCGTTCTAGGTTCGCTAAAATCGGTAATTCTCGATCTGGAGGTGGTATGTCTCATATGTTTGAGAGTGAGAAATACATATATATGTTTCTATATATTATTTCTATCTGCTCATTTATTATCAAATTTATTATTATTATTTTTTTTTTTTTTTACCTTAATGGAATAAGAATGGGTTCAGGTACAGGTCCGTTCGTACGTGAGGGTCGACGGTTCGGGTGAACATAGGGGGTTATTAGGATATACGGTACCGGTGTTGGTAGGGTAAGGGATTTATCAATTTTGGTTGGGTGTGACGGTTACTAGATATTTCTGGTTAATGTCAAACGAGAGATCTAACTTGGTACTATCATAACTATGGCCCGATAAGTCTGACTTATCATCAACCGATGCTCTAGAAATTTCAGCATCCTCGGTACTTTTTATTATTTCATTCCCCCGGTTCCTTATCCGGGTCCTATTTCTCAATACATGTACTCGCAAGATATATACATATATATATATACACATTAGCACGCATTAATAATATTATATACTTTACACATATGTTGCCATTTTTACCTATTAGCGTACCCCGTGACTTCCCCTGAACTCCCTCGTGCGGACAAGTCTGTTATTATGTTCCGGACCATAATAACTCACTTGTCCATCCAAGTTCATCCAGATCTCGTCACTATAAATTAATAGTTGATATTCAGATCCTATAATACTTGAGCTACTGGTTATATTTTAGGTATCTTTTAAAGACATCCTAATTCTTTATAACCAATGGCTCTGATACCAACTTCTGTAACACCCCGTAACCGCAGCGGAAACGTAAACGGGATGCCACAGACACCTCTGATATCAACCACATTGTTTATAAAGAAAACTGAATGCATTAATATACTTCAAAATTACGTTATCTCGTATTTCATTACCGTCTAGGTGATACACACATCATACAATACGTTACATAATTCTATTTATTATAATGTATCCTAACATCCCGCACGCAAATCTTACACACATCAAGCACTTAGCACGTAAGCAATCACTTCATCTTAGTTGTACCTGAAAAACATGTGAGAAAACGGGTCAACTACGAATAGTTGGTGAGTTTCACAATTCGACTAAACCATGATAAACCATTATCAAAATATAATATTATCGATGTAATTATGCTGAGCCCACAAGTGAAACCTCTGACAATCACACACAACCCCCGTGGCATATCCCCCGCCCACGGACCCGTGGCATATTCCCCGCCCACGGAATTGCCCCAAACCGCTATGTCTAACATTACATAGCAAAATATATATAACACCCAAAATAGACATGTGCAACTGGCTGGGAAACATCAGCAAATCCATGCCGGACCAGTTGGGTTTGTCAGACCAATAGTAATATCCACACTCTACCGGCTTTCAGTTAATCACTCGTGTTCCGGGGCCTTACAATGTTAGCAACTCAGACAATTACCATCTTAGTACATTTCCGTACGATTCCCGTACAATAAAATATATATAAATCCACGCAAATCCATGCGTTCAGTATGTACTTAAACATTTCAGTAGTAACATGCTTCCGCCCCGAGAAAATATTTAAAAACAATTCAGAAAAAGGGGCTCGTGAAACTCACCTTAGCACATGCAAGCAGGTAACAACAATCATTATCAGTTAACACGTCCAATCTGTAATATGATCCCTACGATCGTTACTATACACTCATATTAATATAACTTTAACCAAGTTAACCGGTACATCTGGGGACACTGTTAACCCAGCACTGTACCCGTTCTGGGGGCAATGTTAACCCAGAAACACTTGTAGGTTCCCTGGACGGATCACACGAGATATCCCGATATACACAGGTGCGGAATCCCTGTGTAGATCGTTACGGACGTAGAACACAAGCTCACGAACACACGAACACGATACGAACAAACACACGTTATATTTATAACTCAAACCGTGATACTTACAGACTCTCGACCTCACGTCACTAGAATCACTGAATTACACGTACTCGAACTACTTGAACAACTTACAAACGGTTAATCCGTAACCTATATAAATACACGACAACTTCGCCTCAGGCGAAGTTGTCCATAACTTCGCTCGTTCAACAAGTTCGCCTAGGCGAACTTGTCAACAACTTCGCTTGGTTAACAAGTTCGCCTAAGCGAACTTGTCAACAACTTCGCTGTATACAAACAAATACATAAACAATATTACAGACTCGATTACAGACATTTGACATATGAACTACTGACATTTATGCACCAACAGACTCCCCCTTGGCAGTAGCTTCATACCTTAATCTTTCAGCTCTTGTCTCGTAATCCTGTATCTTCACGCGTGCACTCCTTCTCTAACACATACCGTGACTACTCGCTGATATTTCCTTGCTTCATCCTTCCAAGCAGGAATATAGAATATCTTCTTTTCATTCAACACTTACAGATCAGCTTTCGATAAGTTAACAAGATGCATCGGATCATACACCCTCAGCACTTCTTGTTCGTCTTCGTCTTCCATCACGGCTTCAGCAGTCTGGCAATCAACGTACCACCATTTTAGATTCTTCAACACATCTTGAGGCATAGTCTTCATTGGAACCTCCTTGATGCATCGTATCGGTTTGTACTTCATCACCATCCATGGCTTGCCATCTGCTCTCATTCCCCTTTCTGTATCCTCCACGAGCTTTCCCTTCTGTGGCTTTAATAATTCAAACTTCTTCTCTTTTACGCTTTCTTTCCATACGATCTTCCCAATCACTCTTGCCATGTTGTCGTCACTTCTATTTATCAGGCCCAACCTGGCCAAATCCTTCACCTCACATTCCGGCAACGTATTGAGAGATCTCAACATTCTTTTGAAGTATTGAATACCATCATAACGCTTCACCACAAACAACTTTATCTGTTCATCATATATCCAACAGATAATTCCCTTCTTCGACTCAGCATAGCCTTTGATGTTATAACTCTTCTTGAACATGGCTGGAACAGCAGGCTTCTTGGTCTTAATAAACCAATGAGCACAGCCTTCCTTCCACCTATGCTGCTCCTCCCACTCAGTCTCATCCATCTCAGTACCCATGTCGGGTTTCTCATCATCTGGGATCTCGTGTTCAACATCTTCTTCTACTATCTCTCCCTCTTCTATCCCATCTTCAATCTCAATCTGCTCACCGATCTTCTCAATCACATCACTCGGCAGCACATCTTCATCAAACAACACATCATCGCTGAACATATCATCGTCAAGCTCCTTCAACGCATCAATCACGTCATCCTCAACTAACACCACATCATCACCACCAGCCGCGTTGGTAGACTCCCCCTCAGCTGTGGAAGTACCAAGAGCTTGAGAAGTTCTTGGCAGCTCACCACCTGCATCTTTCGATGCATTGGGATCATCGTCTCGGTCATTTCTTCTTTTCGTCCTGAGCTCGTCGCCCTTACAGCTAATCTCCCCCTGAGATGCCAAGAACTCTTTCAAGGCATCTATAACTTTCCCATGCTCAACCAGGAGGGATGACTGTAGTTGATTTGCTTCCACTAGGCTTTGAATAGTCTTCGATTGCTCTGCCACGATCCGCTCTAGTGAAGCTATTCTCTCTGAGTCTGACATAGGCGTAGGCGAGACATCAGAAGCAGGCGTAACCGCAGGTGGTACCATACCTGATAACCCTGCAGCAGTGACGACCGTTGACTCTACAAATCGTGCAGCTACCACCGACTGAGTAAGCGTTGGAGGCGGTAGAGACACGATCTCCGGAGTCGACGTCTGGATAGCAGTGATGGATGGAATGCCAGCCGATGATGTAGCCACCACGGGAACATCCGCAGCGCTTGTACTTGTCACCTGTACAGAAGAAGGAACGATATACATACCAGACAGTGCGGCCGGAGCAAAACGTACCATCCTTGAAGTCTCTCCAGCTCCCATGCCAGCACCTGTCCTTTCCCGTCTTGATCTTCTTATCAGCTTATGTATATCTTCTTCCTCTTCTGACTCATCATCATCCTCCGTTCTCTTTCTCTTCCCTATCGTTCTCTCTCGAGACACCATCAACCATCTCCCCTCATTCATAATCTCATCCAAATCGGAGTCAGCAATCGACGTTGCTGCTCTAGTTACACTCACACCCGTACCTTGTGCAGCCGAGACCTGCACCTCTTCAACTTGATCCATATCAAAATAACCTTGACCTCCAAAGACAGCGTCAAGATCTATATCCTCTGCAGCCGACACAACAGGCACAGCAGGAGCAGGAACAGCTTGAGTTGCTCTTGCCTGTCGCGGTTGAGGATCTCTGAACTCGTCCCCACCAGCAGGAACATACTCTGGGTTAATTAAAAACCCAAACAGTGGAGTATTCCTCGGACGACGTTCAGGGTTGCTCCTCGCACTCGAAGTGAGGCATTGAGCAAAGATACATTTGCTCACAGATTCCACGTATCGTATCGGGCGTCTCTGAGGTAGACTCGGAGCCACATGGTTCAATATCATCTGTATAAAACGTGGGTACATAATGAACCGCTCCCGATAAATCGCCCTTCTCTGTCTGTCTATCTCGTAAAAGACCATCTGACTAAAACTGAAGCGTTTATTGTAAGTCAGTGCAGTCATTGCAGACTGCATGGTCGCACCCATACCGTCCGTGCCCGCCTTCCTCCCAGACGTGCAAACTATCATAACGTGCATGAGGAAGCGCCACTGACCAAGCAGAAAACCCTTCCGCCTCTGTGAATCGCCTAATGGACCAGAATAGCCCATTCGGAGAAACGCTCCATCACGAAACGGAGCTACGAACTCAGTTGGGTCGTCCCTCGTCTCTTCTCCAAACCGTAATGCCACCCGAATCTGTTCAGAATTGAACTGAACATGTTGATTGTTCACAGTCGCTCGCATGACCGGGGGCTCAACACGACAGTCGTATTCGACCGTCTGCCAAAAGTCTTCGATATTCGGTAGAGATATCGGCAGAGTGTTTGTGATGGCATGAAATATCCTCGAGCGTAGGAGGAAAGTTATGATCTCACGGTAATCGTCCACACCGCTCGCCTCCGGGTCTAAAGTGATGTACATATTGTGACCCGGGAAAAATTGACGTTGGTTATCACCATCGTCTCCTCCTGCACCTCCAGCACCAGCTATCGCAGCCATATCTGCAACAAACTAACCAAGTTAGATAATCGTTAATGAATAACACAAGTTCGCTGGTTACCATGAGCGAAGTTGTGATAAACTCTGTATAGGCGAAGTTAAAGATGAGGCGAAGTTGGGAACAACTTCGCTTCAGCTTTAAGTTCGTCTAATTAACATAAAGTAAAATTGATCTAGGCGAAGTTAATGTTAACTTCGCCTCATCACCACATCGCCTCAGGCGAATTTAAGTTTCAGGCGAAGTTACGGATAACTTCGCCTCAGGCGAACTTAAGCTTCGGGCGAAGTTACGGATAACTTCGCCTCAGGCGAACTTAAGCTTTAGGCGAAGTTACGGATAACTTCGCCTAAACCCTAACTTCGCCTGAATCTGAATCGGCGACAGTGAGGATTATGGAACAACGTGCAGTTGTTGTTTTCGTGATTAAGGAATCCGGAAAACATGAATGAACATGGAATATGTGATATAATGGCATTTCGAACCTTGAATCGGTGTGAAAACTGGGAATAAATAACACGTAATCGGTTGAAAGAACAAGTTCGCCGGAAAAGTATAAGTTCGCCGGATAAGTTCGCTGAGTTTTGAAAAGTGATGAACAGTTACGACTGTTGAACATCCTTATATAAGGTCTGGGTTATACAGGCGAAGTTACGGATAACTTCGCCTAGGCGAAGTTATTCACAACTTCGCCTGTTTAACAACATCGCCTATATTTACAAAATCAAACCTTATAATTTGAACATTTTTCAATTAACTCTTTAAAACTTCCCTTTAAGAAATAAATGACATGATCAATTCTAAGTAACCAGTTAAAAAATCATAAAACTATCTAAGTACAAAAACTTTAAAAATTTAAAGTATAAGGGATCAAATTTCAGTCTCGATAGGGACTGCTACGTTTTTGAAAAGATCCGAACAGGAATCATACTAAGTATGTGACTGTCACATAGATCCGTGTTTAGCTGTATTATGACATATAGAGACAGGTTGTAAGCAGGTATAACTTAAAGTGGTTTTCATCGTTTCAGTGATACGAGTTAGGTTCGATTAAGTCTCAAAATTTAAGTGGGCAACAACTCAGAAATATTGATGCCTCCTATCTCTCCTCAAAGCGTATTTGGCTTTCCCCAAGTCACCCCGAATTGACTTCGACCCATAGTGTCTGATTAAGTTGTAAATATTCCTCTTGATCTGCTTCCCGTTCTTCTCTCTTACTCAATGATTGTGAAGTCTTTATTTGTTGAACTCTAAAATGTTTCAATAACTCATAAGTTTTTTTTTTTTTTTTTTTTTTTTTAACTTTACATAGACTTCAGAGTAGTAACCAACTGCAAGTCCCGAATCTGGATCACTGCAGTTTCTTGAAACGCTATCTCCACGGGAATCAGAACACTTACGGGCTCGTGTATGACTGGGTAATCGCTTTTCTGCCTATCATTCGGAAAGATATATCTGAAGACATGCAAAACTCTTAAGGAGTTTCTACGTAAAATCAAGTAAATTTAGTTTGTATCACATTTACTTTTACGCACCATAAAAAGTTACCATGACATACAATGACTGTCCTAAAGCCTATTAAGCCTAATAACTTCACTAGTTAAGCACACAGAATCAGTATAACTATCATTTTCCAAGGTTGGATCAATTTTCTGTTAAACATAGCAAATGAACTTCTTACGAAGTAACAGACTTGAAAAGTAATTTCATTTCCCATTTTCTTTCAAAATTTTAACATTAATCGCCCCGACCAAAACAAAGTCTCCAGGTAAACGGCTATCCCGAAGATCCAATGGATCAGCTGGACCGACCACATAATAGTATGTGTCCTTTTAACTAAGTATGATCGACTAATTTTAAGCGAAAGAATGAAAAACTCATCATAAACCGCCCCGGTCACTATCAGTAATCTGGATAATGGCTATCCTCAAAATCTACAAGTAGAAAATGAGGACCAAAACATATCCGAAGACAAGTCCTTCAAACTGATGTAACCGACATATTTTTAAGCGATTAGTGACGTTTTTTTTTTTTTTTTTTTTACGAAATCACAAGAAAAGCATGGTTACTCGGGATTGATCATCCCATTCAATTCAATAAGGTTTTGAAATCTGGATTTGTCAAACGCTTTAGTATATAAATCAGCGAAATTATCAAGCGTATCCACCTTTTCAAGCATTATCAGTTTCTTCTCAGCACAATCCCGTATGAAATGATGACGTATGTCAATGTGTTTGGTTTTACTATGTTTCACGGGATTGTTAGTTACTGAGATAGCAGCTGTGTTATCAATGCAAATAGGAGTAAGTAAGAAATTCAGACTATAGTCGCGCAACTGTTGTTGAATCCAAAGAACCTGAGAGCAGCAGTTGGATGCTGCCATGTATTCTGCCTCACAGGTTGAAATTGCGACTGAAGTCTGCTTCTTGCATTGCCACGACACCAATCTGCCACCAAGAAACTGACATCCTCCAGTTGTTGACTTCCGACTCTGATTGCACCCTCCATAATCAGAATCGGTGTAAGCGACCAGCTCCAAGTCACCTCCTCTCGGGTACCACAACCCCAGCTTCGGCTTGCCCTTGAGATACCGCAGTATCCTCTTTGCACCTTTCGAATGAGATTCTTTTGGATTTGCCTGAAAACGTGCACAAAGACAAACAGCAAACATTATATCAGGCCTAGATGCAGTTAAGTACATTAAAGAACCTATTATTGCCCGATATTGAGTTGGGTCCACATCTGCATCACCGTCTACTTCAGCACCCAATTTGTGATTGACGCAGATTGGAGTATCATATGGAGAACTGTCCTCCATCTTGAAGCGCTTGAGCACATCATGAACATACTTCGTCTGATGAATGAACATCCCGTCCTTCCTCTGATCAACCTGCAATCCTAGAAAGAAAGTTAGTTCACCCATAGCACTCATTTCAAACCTTTTCTTCATGACGGCTTCAAACTCCTGACACATGGAGACTTTTGACGCAGCAAATATAATGTCATTCACGTAGACTTGTACCAGCAGGAAGTCGCTTCCATCTCTTTTGAAGAACAACGTGCTATCAATTTTCCCTCTTTCAAAACCATTCTCGAGCAAGTAATCCGATAAAGTTGCATACCAGGCACGAGGTGCCTGATGTAATCCATACAACGCCTTGCTCAACCTGTACACGTGATCTGGAAAGTCTGGGTCAGGAAAACCCGGAGGTTGCTCAACATACACAACCTCATCAACTTTCCCATTCAAAAACGCACTCTTCACATCTAGCTGAAACACCTTCATCTTTTCATAAGCAGCAAACGCTAAAAACAATCTTATGGCTTCCAACCTGGCGACAGGAGCGAACACTTCGTTATAATCAATCCCCTCTTGTTGATTAAAACCTTTAACGACTAGCCTCGCCTTGTTTCTTATAATAATTCCCTTATCATCTCTCTTGCACTTAAACACCCATTTTGTGCCTATCGCATGCACATTCTTTGGTTTTTCAACCAAAGTTCAAACTTCCATCTTCTCGAATTGAGCCAACTCTTCTTGCATGGCTTCGACCCACGAGCTGTCCTTTAAAGCCATTTGATAATTCTTCGGTTCAATCTGGCTTATAAAGCAGGTGTACAGGCATTCATTGATTATTCCTGTCTCCTTAATGCTTGTATAAACACAGGTATGTTCATTCAAGCTATTTCTCGTTTGGACACCTGAGGACACATCACCAATCACATTATCCAAAGGGTGATCTTTATGAATTCTCGTGGTCGGAACAGAACCGACATGCAAATTATCTTCCAAATTAGAAGAGATCTCATCAATGGTTGTTTCATGCTGAGAGTGAAAAGGATTGATAAATTCTTCTTCAGTTGAGGCAGCAGGGGTACCGATAGTGTTTGATGAGGAAGGTTGACATTTATCAATCAGCTGTCTTTGCAATAGATTTTCTTCCTCATCGAGTATCATCTTCGTCGCAGCTCTTTCTTCTTCTTCAGAAATTTCCAAATCCGGTACGTTAAACGACTTAAAAAGCTTAACATAGTCGAAAAGCTCAGCAGGTCCATTGCTTGGTTTTGGCGGTAGGTAACTTGTGATGTCGGTGTTACACACCACCTCCACCTTGCAAGTCGAAGTATTGAAGACACGTCTGTTGGGAGTACCAACAACATAACCGACTAATATTCCTTCATCGGCCACTTCGCCAAATTTAGAATTTGTCTTCAAGATCGAACAAGGGGACCCGAATGGTTCAAGACCACTCAAGTTGGGCTTCCTTCCATGCATAAGCTCGTAACACGTTTTACCAAGTCTCTTAACGGTTAACACCCTATTCAGAACATAGCAGGCTGTAGCAACTGCTTCAGCCCAGAACATCACAGGAAGCTTCGAATCTGCCAGCATAGTTCTGGCTCCTTCAATTAAAGTTCGGTTCTTCCTTTCAGCCACTACATTTTGTTGCGGAGTATACGGAGCGCTGTATTGATGTTCAATTCCTTTCTGAAGACAGAAGATCTCCATTTCAAAATTCTTGAACTCCGTCCCATTGTCACTTCTGATGAACTTAACTGTTTTACTCATGACGTTCTCAACTTTGGTAATAAAATTCTTCACCATTTGAGCCGTCTCATCTTTCGATTTCAGAAAATATACCCACGAATATCGCGAGTAGTCATCAGTGATCACCAAGCAGTAAGAAGTACCTCCTAGACTTTTTACATTCACGGGACCGAAGAGATCCATGTGAAGCAGTTCTAGAGTACTGGCAATAGAGTTGACCTTCTTGGTGAGATGAGATTTCTTGTGTTGCTTTCCCTTCTTGCATGCAATACATTTGTCTTCAAAGTTAAAACTTTTCAAGGGAACGCCCATCACAAGCCCATTCCTGACAATGTGGTTCATCTTCCGAAGATGAATGTGCCCCATCCTCCTGTGCCATAGTTCGGATTCCGATTCGCTTGCTTTCGTCATTAAACATGATTCTCCCGTGGCCATTTCAGTAGACCTCATATCCATCTCATAAGTATTTGTATCACGTGGAGCTTTCATCACTATCCACTCGTCTGGTATCTGAAAACCAGGCTTCAACACGATCGCCTCATTCTTCGTGAAATGAACAGTATACTCCTTATCACAAATCTGCGACACACTCAGCAGATTGTGCTTCAACTCTTCTACAAAGTTCACATTCTCAAGAGTCATTTTTCCATTGGACACCGTTCCTTTTCCAGTAATTCTGCCTCCACTCTCACCGGCAAAGCTAACTCTTGCTCCTTGAACAGGTTTTAAGTCGTGCAACAAGTATTTGTTACCCGTCATGTGCCGGGAACAGCCGCTATCTACAATCCAAAGACTGTGGGCAGCCCTGTTCAACTGTTCCTGCACAATAAAGCAAATGATTAGAATCTAGGGACCCAAGACCAATTGGTCTTGGATCTATACATCCCGTACTTCTGCTTTCCAAAGTTAGCATCTGGATAATTCCTGTCAGTCCTATTAGGAAAACTCCTTGGAGATTGAGTGTGAGGCCTTCCAAACCTATGTACATTGAAAGTATTATATCTTGTGGTTTGGTTATTAGCATTGTTAAACTGAGGTTTGTTTCTGTGAAAACCTGAATTAGTTACATTTCGGAACTTTGAAGGGTTTTCATTTTTAGCAGTGTTAAAATTACCATTAGGCTTACGCTCAGTTTTAATAGGCCTCACACCTCTGAATTTCGGCGTCAGAGGGAAATCTGCAACAAGATGTCCTAACTTATTACACCTAAAACAACACATATGCTCCATTTTCTTTTCAAAGGTTGTTTTGGATGTCGAGGCTGTGTTACCGGCCGTTCGTCTCACATAAGGTGGGACGTACGGGTTGAGTGGAGTACTCTTTTTATAAGTTTTATCTTTTTCTTCACCAGTGGGTAACACTACCTTCTCTTTTGTCTTACCCGATTCGGACAACTTATCCGAATCCGATGAGACTGGACTCGTAACAGAAATTTTCACACTTGAAACAGGCGAACTCGTTTCGCCACTACTAACACTTGGTTCTTTAATCGTAACCTTGATTGGAACTGTCTGAGGAACTTCAAAATCAACAGATTTCTGAACACTAGGGTTATAAGTATAATTGTGGTTATAAGGTGGTGGAACCTCGTGATAACCAATTCCTCCCCTCTTCGCAGAGGTACCTTGATCACTAACAAGGTGATCAAGAATAGCTGAGGAATTTCTGAACTGCTCAAGTTTTCGGTTCAGTTCCACCACTTTCACCTGGTGGTCAGCAATCTGCTTTTCTCGTTTAGCAATCAGTTTAGTCTTTTCTTCTAAAACCTCATAACTTAGATCAATTACTTCAATTTTTTCAGCAAGTTTTGTTTTTAAGGTTTTAACATCTTTTTCACACGCTTTTATTTTAACTTTGTAACTGTTTTCTCTTGCTTTCATAAAGTGATGATCTTCTTTAAGAGTTTTAAATTCAGCATCTAAACGAACATACTGATCAGTTATGGTAGCAAGTTGCTCAGACAAATTCTCACATTTAGTACAAATATGTTTAGAACTTACCTCGGAGAGTTGATCCTTGTTATCTGCCATGAAAGCTTTTCCTTACCAGTAGCTTTCTCTTCTCCGGTAATCTTCTCACATTCTTCATTCTCAACCTTAACCATATTTGCCTGCTCACTAGCTTCATTCGAATGCAGGTTCCAGTTGTATTCACCTGCTTCTCTGGACAGCATGGCATTGACTTCTTTACTACTCCCAGTGTGCTGTGCAGACCGGCTCTGACCACGTTCAACTCGCTCGTTTCTGCAATCATTGGCAAAGTGCCCGTTTTGTTGACAGTTATAGCACCTCACCTTAGACTTGTCGAACCCTGGCCTGCCACCAACAAACTTTCTCCCCGTCTTTCTCATAAACTTCTTCACTCTCCTCACTATCATGGCCATCTGCCATTGTAAATCCATTTCCTCCAGATCATCAGCATCGATCTGGTCATAGTCTTCATCCAGCATCGCTGGATCAACCACCTTTCCTTGAATATAGTTTTCATATGAAGCAATAAACGAAGCATAGAGGCCAAACTGCTCTTCAGCAGATTTGACGCTCATTGGCATCTTTGAGTAATTATTGCTTGAGGAACTTGAAGATCCACTACTCTTGCTTGCTGTCTGTTGAGTACCACTTGATCCACCCGCAACAAAGCAAACATCCCCATTTGAGTTTACTGACACATGCCCCTCCTGTGAAGACTTGGCACCCGACTCGCTCTTCGAGTAGTAGGCGGCAGAATCAGTCTTTGAACTTGAATTGGAGTTTACTTTAGCACCGTACATGCCTGGATCTTGAACCTGATCCATAGATGTTTCTTTTCTTACCATATTAAGCTCAAAAGTTCTGAGCTTGTTGACAGTGGTTTCAAGATCATAAGTAGGGAAGTCCTTGTCTTCCCTTATCAGTACGGTATACATCTCCCATTTTGGTGGGAGGGCATCGAGAAGCTTTTCCACAATCTCTTCTTCTCGGTAGGAAATAGAGTAGTTACTCAATTCAGTCATTAGATGATAATATCGAGTGATAATATCATCAAGAGATTCGTTCTTCAAGTACTTAAAGACTGAAAATTGAGTTTTGAGCAACTTTATCTTTGACGCCCGAATACCTACATTTCCTTCAAATCTGCTCTCAAGAGCTTCCCAAAGCTCTCTAGCTGATGTATACTTTCTGAACGTATGGAGGATCTCCTGTGGAAGAGCCATTGTGATTGCAGCATGAGCCTTGCTTTCGGCTTCATACATCTTTTTCTCCTCCTCTTCCATTTTACTGTATTTCTTGATTTGGTCTCGACCCTCATACTCCATGATTGGTGGAATATATCCATCTTGGATGCATACCCACATTTTCGCATCCTGGTACTTAACATATTGTATGAACCGATCCTTCCACGCGACAAAATCGGTTCCCTTCAGCAACCTTGGGGCCTTTGTAGCTGACCCCGCTTCAACTTCCATCTTTACAAGCTCCGAAATGTTGATCGACGACATTCTTCTTGAAGACTAAGAAACCCGAAAAATTCTGAGTAGGCGAAGTTAAAAAAAATTTCCTCTGAACAGTACTGTAGGCGAAGTTAAGGATAACTTCGCTTAAGTAATAACTTCGCTGGATTTTTCTTAAATTCGCGTGACTGGGCGAAGTTGAGAATAACTTCGCTTTGGGTAAGCGAACTTAGAAAGTAGGCGAACTTGAAGAAAACTTCGCTAAGCTAGGCGAACTTGATGAGAACTTCGCTGAGTTAGGCGAAGTTGAGGAGGTAGGCGAAGTTGTAAATAACTTCGCTTCTCCTTATATCTTCGCTGAAACCCTACGTATCCTGACGGCAACTTCGCCTGATGAACAGCAACTTCGCCTGACGAACTTAAACTTTCTGCAGATCTGAAAAACGGATTTTAACGACGTTTTTGACGGTTTAAAGGCTTGAACACACTGGTAGGAGGCTAGAATGAGCAACAACACCAAAAACTCGTCCCGTGAATAGTCGAAACGGGACAAATTCTACACCCGCGTGAATATCCCGAACCACACAATCGAGCAAAAGCTCTGATACCAATTGTAGGTTCCCTGGACGGATCACACGAGATATCCCGATATACACAGGTGCGGAATCCCTGTGTAGATCGTTACGGACGTAGAACACAAGCTCACGAACACACGAACACGATACGAACAAACACACGTTATATTAATAACTCAAACCGTGATACTTACAGACTCTCGACCTCACGTCACTAGACTCACTGAATTACACGTACTCGAACTACTTGAACAACTTACAAACGGTTAATCCGTAACCTATATAAATACACGACAACTTCGCCTCAGGCGAAGTTGTCCATAACTTCGCTCGTTCAACAAGTTCGCCTAGGCGAACTTGTCAACAACTTCGCTTGGTTAACAAGTTCGCCTAAGCGAACTTGTCAACAACTTCGCTGTATACAAACAAATACATAAACAATATTACAGACTCGATTACAGACATTTGACATATGAACTACTGACATTTATGCACCAACAACACTTCTCCGGACTCAGATTGTGATATCGTTTAGAGTTCCATGGTCACAATTACTATTAGTCGTTTTTCTCGTTTTGCGTGCTTAGCACGGTTATCCGTTTTTATGTTTCAAAAATGGGTTTGGCCACACACGACCCGAAAATAGTTGTTGACTGATAATTTAGTTAGAGTTGTGAAATTTGAGCTCGGTTTAGACGCCCCGATTGGCCGCGGGACCCGTTTCCGTCTTTAGAGTACCGGAAACTGTTAAATCGGTTAAAAATACCCAAATCATCCGAATTATTTTCGGATGATTCATTTTTACTTGTTTAACTCAATTATATGAAAATAGTTCATTTTTAGGGTTTTATACACCAGTCAGCTCGCTTAAGCGAACTTCACCGGTTTACGCGTTTTAACTTTAAAAGTTTGATAATTAGCACAAATAATTATCCGTTTAATCTCGGATCTTGAAATTTTGCAAAAATGACTTTTTGACAGTGGGGAATTTTATAAAAATATTTCCAGAATTAATTTTTATATTTAAAATTTATTTATCTATTTTTAAACACCATTTAAACACTAAATATGTCGTAAATACCAAACGATCTTAGAAAAATCCCAAATTTCTCCTGGATGTCCCCTGCCATCCACATAGTCCCCTGTAATTTTTCCAGAACCAAAATCTTCTTTTACATGCCATTTTCACTAAAACCGAGCTAGAAAACCCTAGAACTCGTTTAACCGAAAAGCCTACTTAGACTTCTCAAACTGACCTTAAATTTTGTGTGTGACTTATACATGATATAAGAAGCTTATCTGCAATTTTACAGAATTTTTTCATGATAATTAACTATTTTTCACCATTTTTAGCCATAACCGAGCATTAAATTCACCAAATATTCATCCTTTGTCCAAAAATTTCCAAAAATTCACAGAACTCATATTTTGATATATAGAACATCCCTGTAAAATTTCATTACCCAACTCTAAACACATCACAATCTGTCCAAAACTCCAAAACCGAACATAAACGAATATACCTTTCGTTTTCCGCCACTACAAGCTACAAACTCGTCTTTCCGCCTTATCTACCACTAAACACAGATCCTACAACCAACATACCACAATACCAAGCAAGTTACACTCACGATCAAGCCATTTCTTTCATGGTTTCGGTTATGATTCAAAAACAAAGATTTAAACCGTAAAAATTCATTTTTGGTTCGTTTAACTCCTTTCTTGGACCAAGATCCCTTGTATAACCCGTATACATCACTTGATCATGCAAGAATCGGTTTTCATCTTTGAAACCTCATTTTCTTGCAAACAAACTCAAGAAACGAAGATGAACACGTGAATAACTCGATCATTACCTTGTTTTTCTTGCTAGAACTCTCGGTTTTTAGGTCATGAACTTGAGAGAAAATGAAGTTTGTTGATTGTTTGATGAGAAAAAAAAATAAGGGAATGGGGTAACCCCCTTTGTGCCGATCGGATTGTATGAGGGGTGGGGTGGGACCCACCTCTCCATTCTAAGCCACATGTTTGGATTGCGGATATCCGGATAATGTTTTGGATAATCTGGTTCAGTTCGTTTTTCGGTTAAATGTTTAACTTGGCTTAAAACGAGGCTAAAACGGTCGTTTTTCGGCTTAAAAATGAAATTTATATAAAACCGATTTAAGAACTTTAAAAACTTAAACCATGACATTTATTAACTTAAAACATCATATCATTAATTATCGCGCATCTTTTTCGGCTTGATCGATCATCTCTTGCTCGGTTTGGTATTAAAGGTTTCGTTTAATGTGCCGTCGTACCATTAAATCGAAATTCTTTTTCTGTGCCGTACTTTGCTTATCCCGAAGCATTAATGCTTCGTAACATCACTAAATATTATAGATATCGTCTATAATTGAACCCTCGATTCGTTCGGGTTTCAATAATTATCGATCGATTAATCGCATATTCAATGCGGTGAATTATATATTCACGTACGATCAATACAGTGAACCATGTATTCTCGTATAATTACTATGGTAACTCATGTACCCGACATTAAATATGACGTAACTATTGTCTACCGGTTAGGGTATACCGGGTTTCGTCGGAATCGTTACAGTTGAACCTGAGCCATTGGTCCTCCCGGGTTCGAGTCCCAGTGGCCAGTTTTGGGTTTTTTTTTTAATTTATTTTGCTTTTTTTAATGATTTCTAAGTATTATTAAATTTATTAAATAACCATTATCTATCTATACTATATATAATATAGGAGTGAGGGACCTCTTAAATTTTAAGAGGTACCATTTTTATTACATATTTTACAAGTAACAATGCATAGAATTTTAAGAATGAAGGGGTAATATAGTCTTTGCTCATTCAAGAAAAATTTACAATAATGGTCCTTCAACTTCAATCAATTTTATTTAATTTTTTAAATAATTACACATTTTCCCCTCTTTATAAACCAACTACCCTCCACGATTTTTTAACGGCCATAACCTTTTCACACGTTAATATTTTTTCTAAAAAAGTATACCATAAAAAAGAATGTTTTATTCTCTTTAATTTGAGTATGATATTGTTATAGTTTATTAATAAAAAAAACTAACATGTTACATGATTATAAGTTATTACCGGCAATGGGTAGGGCAAGTTAGTTCTTGTGTTTAAGGTTGCGAAAAATCTAATACAAAAAAAAGTTTAAAGTTAGTTCTTGTCGGGATGGGTTTAGATTGAAAGGGGCCATGTCAAAACGGGTTTCGGGTTAGAACATTTTTGGGTCGGCACAAGTCCGTTAAAGTTTGTTTCTTGATTGTCGCCAACAATCACTCTAGCCACAGATGACAATGTTTATACATATCGATTTGCTCGCGTTTAGGCATTGTGTGGCGTGCTTACTGGCATCGGTTGGCGGTTACGCGTCCGATGCCATGTTAAATGCATACCACCGTCGAGTTACACATATATCGTTGCGAGGTTACAAATGTACTAACACCGGTTGCGTTTGCACGTCCACCGCTGCATTGCGCGGGCACCTGGCTAGTTTTACTAAAACCTACATCTTGGAGTTTGTGTTTTCTTGTCAAATCTTGTAAAAGCTTTCCTTTACATAATAAACCTGAACGCCATTATTGACTTTTCTCGTCATTAATCGCTTTTGTTACAAATTTATTTTATATATACATATAGGTGTATAATTTTTTTAAGAGAAAATATAATAAAACTTATTAACGTGTTAAAACAAATTAGTTATATTTTTACCAATGAATTTCGTAAAGATTCTAAAATATAAATTTTATTATAATTAACTATTTAAGCGTTTATTATTTCAACTCATATTTATTTAAATTATTCGTAGAGATCAATCGTTTAATTTATAAACATTATAATCCCAAACCATAACTCAAATCACTTCGACACTTTAATTCATTATACGCGTTGTCTCATTATTAATTAATCTTATTACCATTATTTAACTAAGAATCATTGACGGTATATCCTGAATGATTTATCTTTCTCACATCATCACATATATTTTGTTCATCCGATCAGGTGAGTAATCACTCCCCTTTTAACTTATTTTAAATCTTTTTGGGGACCTATGCGTATTTCCAGTATTTATCTATTATCTAGTACTAAAAACGCAATTGTTTAATCCATGTGTGTATATCAGTTTATTCTCAGTCTAGTATGATCATATGACCGTTGTAGTGGCCGGCGCCCGACGCATTGACAATTGTTTCACCGACATCTCATTTTTGGTAACCAATTCTCATTCGCATGGCAAAGGTTTAGCCCTTTCTTTATAGTTTGATTGATTGTTTATATGCTATGGTTTAACTGTTTATTCTCACATGAAACAGTTTGCATCTTTCTTTATTTATGATATATTATTACTGTTGTGTCTTAAACTGGTGTTTTACTCACTAAACATGTGTTGTTGACAAAAATATATTTTATACGCATTTGCAGGTCATCAGCTTGGTTGTTTAGCAAGATGAAGATCACGTAGAGATGTCTTTTAGGATACAAACTTAATTGATCATTGTTGTAATTTCTTAATATTTGATGTACTTAACTGTAATTGTTTTATATAAATAAATTAAATAGATATTGTCATTTATCAAATTGCATGATAGTACCTTGAGAGCTGTGGGCAATCAGCTCGCGCCCCGGCATTTCCGCCGTAGGTTGGGGTGTGGCAACTGTTGCTACCGATTATTACTTTATTCTCGTTCATTCTGACAACGAGGTATGTTGATGATTATTTTTTTATGTCGTGATTTGATTTGTTTTTAGTTGGTTAGGAATGTTGGAAGTTTGCCGGTGGGTGTTATCGGGTTAGTGTGTTTGACGGTTTGTCGGAGTAGTTATTCGGTTTTTATTTAATGTTTATAAATTGGAAATTATATGGTTGTTGATTTTGTTGGGTGGTTACTTAGTTTGTTAACTTTGGTTGTCGGATTACTACTTTGTGAAGACTCGGGTTTTGAAGTTCAAATTTTAAAATCATTATTTTGGTATTATTTTAATGATAGTGAGGTTTCGCTATGAAACGATCATTTTGAACTTGATTTATTAATATTTTATTTTCCAAACGGATTTGTCACATATTTCTTTGTTGCCGACAGGTTAAATGTTTTGATTGCACGTTAATCGATATAGTCAGTCGGTGCATTTATTTTTGTCGTGTCAGTTGTTAATAGTCGTCTGTTTGTTAATAGTCGAGTTGAGTCTAATTGTGAGTTTCTTAATCGAGTGTGGGGACACTTTGTAGTTTGATTTGAATCGAAAATTGATTGTACCGTTTTTTGGGACAATCTGGTTTTTAGAAATACGTGCAGGATGTCCCTGAGTTTTTCGTCTTTATTTATTTTTAGTTTATTATTTAAATATTCTTTTATTATATGTGAGACGACCGCGACCGAAATGCTATACGGTGGTCACCACAGTTTGGCATATCTAACTTGAATGTTTGATTTTGCAGATATGTCTGATCGTGCAGCCGGGCGCAAGAGGCAGAGGCCTGTGGGCGCGGGCCGCCGTGGACCCGTCACGGCTCCATAGGTAGAGCCCGAGCCACACCGCCCTATTCAGCAGAGGATGCTGCGGGTTATATAGTATAATGGTGAGGAGTTATCGATTACTCCTGACGTTGACGCTGAGGGTATTATGGGTGATGGACGTCAGATACCCCATCAGGTGCTCAGATTTAGGATGATGACTGATGAGCATACGAGGCTGGGCAGGATTAGGGAGATACAGCTTCTACGTCACCGTTCGTTTGATTGGACGCTGACACGGGATTTGGGCATTGACGTCCAGGTATGTCGTTTATTGTCAGATTGTTGGGCGCAGTTACTCACGTGTGACTCGATTCCTTTTGTCGAGCTCACACGTGAGTTTTATTTCACTTTTGCTTTTGCGCCCACCGATTTTCTTGAGCCACATGCGGTGTCATTCTCGCAGGGACGGATTATGTATGAGATGTCCGTTCCCGACTTCGCTGTGGCCACAGATTGTATACTGCTGAGCAGGTTCAGACTCCTGACTTCCTGCAGAGCATTCGTGGCTACATGCAGCATGCTCATTGGAGGACCAGCTCGGCCAGTTTTGGGAAGAGATCGCCGACGGGACCCACTCCATCACCGTGGTGGAGTTGTCCATCAGGGACCCTGTACATCGCTACATTCATAGGATGGTTGCGTGCACTATCGTGGGCCGACAATCGGGTCCTGAGAAGTGCAACAACCTTGATCTGCTATGTCTTCTTTCCATCATTGGCCGCCGAGAGGCCAATGTGGCGATGATTCTGCTCTTGTCGTTCGCATGAGGTCGAAGCCTACAAGGATCCTCAACACGTTTATCATTATGGCCATGTATCACGAGGATCGCCGAGTGACTTGGTGTGCTCGACTGTTATTCGGTTGGGTTCTTTAATCCAGGGCTAGCTACAAGGGCATTTGGATTGGATGAGGCTAGTCGGGTCGGGATCTGTGAGCTTTTTGATCCACAGGCGTTAGTTCCGGACCGACAGGGTCCGCATGTACCACCACCAGAGGGGATGGCAGCAGGCGTGGCTATGTAAAGGGGGATCCCTACTCATCAACAGTACATGCCGATCCCACGCATGTTGCGGCCACAGCAGCAGTTTGAGCTCCGTCAGCCGCAGCAGCCAGTCACATTGGCTATGATATATCAGCAGCAGCGGGAGATGCGAGAGGAGGCTCGGGCAGAGAGAGAGGGGAGGCTCGAGCCCATAGGCAGGAGACGCGGGCCCACCTAGCCGCCATGATGATTATTTCCGTTTATTGTTTGTTTCTTCGCAGGTACCACTCCCACCTTCACTGATCATTACAGTGGAGCAGCCTGTGGTCCCACAGGATGATGCAGAGGATTCACCGCCAGCGCAGCAGATTTTTTGTCACCCTTTTTGCTTTATTTTGTTTTTATTCTCATGGTCTATATAATATTAATATTATATTGGGAATGTTATATGGGTAACTGGTTGGGCTTATCTGTATTTTTATCTTTTAATGTCTGCTGTGTTTTATTTATATGTATATTATGTTGTAACCGAACTTTTTGGGTGTTGTTCACTATAAACCCTCATGAGACTCCACTCGTCCTCCCGGCCTACTAGGGGGTTTAAAGGGCTTGTTGCATATGCTAAATGCAATCTTGATTTCTCTGATAGTGAGTTAGGTCTTTTAGCGTTTTTAACTTGTTAAACAAAATTTGTTATGAAACGACTTAATTCGGCATGGTAATTGTTTTAATAAATTAATATAAATCATTTTCATAACTCTTAAAAACCTATGTCTTACACTTGTGAGAAGCTTTCTTCTACACGTCTCGAGATTTTGCAGGTTCGTTTTCAGTTTTGGTAATTGGTTAAGACGAGAGTGTACGAGTGTTTACAAGAGTTCGCGAGCCGACTGGTCCATTCCATTGTCGTTGATATCAGGTGATTTCAGATTCATAATCTATTTTTTTATTAGTTTAAATGTTAAAAGTGTAATTGTATAATTGCTAGTAGAACCATCACAATAGAGCCCCGAGTTTTAAATTGTTAAAAAAATCCATTTCAACCCCGTCCCTCAAATGTTCATTAATTATTTAAATATATTAACATTTAGGACAATGTAAACCTCAAGTGTGGGGATGGGTGAAATTGGAATAAATTTAGCCCGATAGTACCTCGAAGAGTGTTTGGAAACAAAAGTTGTTAATTGTTAATTATTCTCCAACTGACCTAAAATTTTGTGTGTGACTTATACATGTTATAAAAAGCTTATCTGCAATTTTCCAGAATATTTCATGATATTTAACTATTTTTCACCATTTTTAGCCAAAACCGAGCATTAAATTCACCAAATATTCATCCTTTGTCCAAAAATTACCAAAAATTCACAGAACTCATATTTTCATGTATTTAACACCTCTGTAAAATTTCATGACCTAACTCTAAACCTTCAACAATCTGTCCAAAAACTCATAACCGAACATAAACCGAATATACCTTTTGTTTTCCGCCACTACAAGCTACACACTCGTCTTTCCGCCTTATCTACCACTAAATACAGAACCTACAACCAACATACCACAATACCAAGCAAGTTACACTCACGATCAAGCCTCTTACACTACAGTTT
This sequence comes from Bidens hawaiensis, assembly GCF_021521415.1. Lineage (NCBI taxonomy): Eukaryota > Viridiplantae > Streptophyta > Magnoliopsida > Asterales > Asteraceae > Bidens > Bidens hawaiensis. The sequence continues at coordinate 977,766 of NW_027491114.1, read as the reverse complement.
CGGTTATTGTTTCAAAACTAAAGTTTGAACCGTAAAAATTCGTTTTTGGTTCGTTGAACTCCTTTCTTGGACCAAGATCCCTTGTATAACCCGTATACATCACTTGATCATGCAAGAATCGGTTTTCATCTTTGAAACCTCATTTTCTTGCAAATAAACTCAAGAAACGAAGATGGAAACGTAAATAACTCGACTATTTACCTCGGTTTTCTTGCTAAAATCTCGGTTTTTAGTTCATGATATTGTGGAGAGGATTGAAGATCTTGAATGGTTGATGAAAAAAAAATAAAAGGATTGGGGTATAACCCCCTTATTCCGATCGGGATTATTGGAAGGTGGGGTGGGACCCACTTCTCCAATTCTAGCCACATGTTTGGATTCTCGAAATCCGGATAATGTTTTGGATAATCTGGTTCAGTTCGTTTTTCGGTTAAATGTTTAATTCGGCTTATAACGAGGCTAAAATGGTCGTTTTCGGCTTAAAAAATGAAATTTATATAAAACCAATTTAAAAACCTTAAAAACTTATCCCGAAGCTTTAATACTTCGTAAAATCACTAAATATTATAGATATCGTCTATAATTGAACCCTCGATTCTTTCGGGTTTCAATAACTATCGATCGATTAATCGCATATTTAATACGATGAATTATATATTCACGTACAATCAATACAGTGAACCCTGTATTCTCGTATAATTACTATGGTAATTCATGTACCCGACATTAAATATAACGTAACTATTGTCTACCGGCTAGGGTATACTTGGTTTCGTCGGAATCGTTACAATGTATAACTCCATTAATCCCTAATTTCACTCCATTTCATATGATGTTACATACATATAAGTAGGTTGGTTGTATTTATGTCTTAATTACACATTTAAACCTACCTACAAACATACAAATGTACCGAGCCACATTCAAACCTATGTACACATACAAACATACATACACATACACAAACATACGTACACATATACAAACATACGTACCTACACACATACATATGCACCTACACAACGCACCTACACATAAGAAGGGGTGTGAAATTAGGGATTAATGGAGTTACACATTCACTTCTCGCACTTCGCGCTGTAAAAAACTTCTGAAATGATCCAATACTTATATATATATATATATATATATATATATATATATATATATGAAAGTAAATGTGTTTATATTAATATAGTAATCAAAACTTTTAGTTAGTAGTAAAATTACCACGAGCCTTAATCGTTTTTCTATATGTAGTTTGAAATGAGTCAAGTTCAAACCTAATTTCTCCTAAGACAAAAGTTAAGGCCGGACTCATCGACCATTTATTAAACAAGAGAATAATGGATATCATATATTAAGTTAATATGCACCTTTGGGTGTGTCTTATCTTTATATGAAGATCATAAAAAATTATGATCAATGGTCAAGGTTGGCTCACCCATAAAAGAAGGCATGTCACAACTTCCTACCCATAACTTTTCATATCACATTGGCTCTCGTTTAGGAGCATGCCATGTTTCTATCACGTTGGTTCATAATTTTTTTTTTATTTTTATTTTTTTGTTGTAAAGAGGGTTCCACTACCAGCTATACTAAATATGATTAAAAGTAGAGTTGCTAAGCGATTTGTGTTTGTGGGTAAGTGAGTTGATCAGACAAAAAACAATAAATTTACTTAATTCTAAAAGGTCGTGCCAGATACATGAACCTATAAAAAGTAGTCGAAACAAACACGACTATAACCCCAATTTTTATTGAGAGAGCTTGATTATCCATGGCAGATGAATCAGCTGGATCTAGTCTGTGATATGATTGAGTGAACGATTGATTAGGTTAACTTCGTGTTCAGTGTGCACAACGAGAGATAATTTTGGCAGCGTAACGAGGCAAAACGTAATAATAATAATAATAATAATAATAATAACTAACTCATAAGTTACATGGGTATAAATAGGCAATAGCTCATTCGTTATACATGCATAACGAATGAGAATCTCATTCGTTACGCAATTCGTTATACAAACCGTAACAAATAGCCTTCATACATTATTTTTCATTCGTTGACAACCCCAACGAATAAGGTCCAAAACAAACGGTCTCATTCGCTATAAATTCCATAGAGAACGAGTCTTTACATACAATTACTAAAATACCCTTATACATTAAAGCAAACTTCCAATTAAATTAAACAAAGACCGAGACGAAAAACAATGTATCAAAAAATTTCCCCTCGTCTCGAGCTTTGTGATATTCAACTCTTGAACCTTCTAGTCTTCTGTTAGTGCACGGTTTTGTCATCTCGAGTCTTTGTAATTTATTGTTTGTAATTTATTATTATTTTACTGTTAAAGGGGTATTTATGGAAATATAATCTCATTCGTTATGTATGGCTCATTCGTTAAGGTTGTTTAACGAATGAGCCCATTCGTTATCTTGTACAGTCCATTCGTTAAGGATGTTTAACGAATGGACCTTAGCTCGTTATGTATGTAATCCATTCGTTATGGAATGTTGACGGATAGGGGTATAGCGAATAAGTCATTCGCTATACCTTATATTTTAACTTTTGTAATGATAACAAATGGCATTCATCGTCTATATAAGGCCTGTTTGTGCCTTGTTAATTTAAGTATTGATTCAAGTTTTATATCGAACCTCTGCCAAATCGTTCTCTCACTCAATCACTTCGTTTAATATTATTATCAATTACCTAATCTATAAGCATATCAAATAACTAGATCTAAGTTCTAATCAATACAATATGAATCTGTGATTAATTGGATCTCGGTGTTCAACAAGTGGTATCAGAGCATCCAGGGTTAGATTGATCTTGAATTATGGTATTATGGTATCAATTGACAGAGGATTCCATGATTAATTGTTAATTTTAGTTTTAAAGGTAATTTTATTGAATTTATTTGAATTATCATTCTGAAATGATAATTGGAATTAATTTGATTGAGATTGTGTTCGGTTTGGATTGAGTACGGTGTATGAGGACTGAATTGAGGTATTAAGGATGTTTGTGATGATTATGGTTTGAATTTGAAATTTGTACGGAAAAATGGATATTTGGTGTTGGTTAATTGGATTTTGGTAATTATTGGTTTGGTTTGAGGTTTACAGACTAGAATACGGATATGCACGAGATGTTTACGAGCATTTTGGTTACTGGACTAACTGATTTGGTGTATTATTGAGTTAGTATTACATTAGATATGTTTATTGGTTTGGAAATTTGGATCTGGAAAATTTCCAGAAATCTGGAAATCCTTGCTTGAAGATTTGAAGATCTTCATATTTCGTTATAAGTATTATTCCTCATTCACTACACGTATGTTTGTCATTCGTTATTAGTGTCTAACTGATTCGTGACACGTGTAAAGTTTGTTATAACTGAATAAAAAGTCATTCTTTATTCATTGTAGCTAATTCTTGCTCACTCATTCGCTACACATTTGTCATTGATTCATTAACCATTCTTCCTCTCATTCGTCATTGATTCGTCCTCTCATTCGTTACTGATTCGTCATTGATTCGTCACTCATTCATCTAAGTCATTAGTTAATTCACTATTCCTGATTCGTTACTACCCATTTGCACTCATTCGTTACCAAAGTTTCAATTTAAACCTTTAAGTTGGAATTTTGTTTAAGTTTGAATTTTTATTTACTTAAATTGGCTGGTTTTATGCATTGGCATCTCAGAATGTACTGACGCAACAAATGTTACATCTTGATGCGGAAATTGGATCACATTTGAAATGTCCTCTTCTGATGAAATTTAGTGACTTTGCTAAATGGGAGCCACGTTTTCGAGCACATCTTGGTTCTGTGCATCCTGATTGTTCTCAATGTCTTGATGATGTCTACACAGTTCCAATGATTGGTAGTGAAACTACGGGTTTTACCCCAAAAGCCTTTTCGCAATACTCACAAGAAGAAAAGAAAGCTTTAGAGATTGAGACTAAAGCATACTCTACTTTGACTGTGGCATTACCTGATAACATATTTCATCAAGTTGGGAGTATTAAGATATGTGCATCATTGTTTCAACACATCAAGATAATAAGTATGGGAAACACAGAAAAAATCAAGAAAGTGATGTTAAAGTTTAAATTTCGAAACTTTAACTTATTAAAGGGTGAGACTGTTGAAGAAATGCTCACTCGATTTAATCACTTGATAGCAGAAATGAACAAGTTGAAGATGGAACCCACTGAACCTGATAAGATTGATACAATAAAGAATGCCTTAAATGGTTCATATTCAACGTTTCTGATGGTGTTGAAAGAAAACAACTATTTACAGAATGAAGATCTTATGGCCTCGAAATTCATGCAAAAAGTGGAAGCCCGATAATATGATCTGAAATGTCAAAAATCTTCAAAAGAAACTCAAGACCCGACTCTTTATGGAGGTTGTATGCCATTGAGTAGCACTGCAACTCCGCATACTGCATTTCTTACTCAAAATGCACAAGAGGGATCATTTACTTATAGTGATCCTAATTTATGCTTCATGGCTTGTGTCACACCCCAACCTATGGCAGAAATGCCGGGGCGTGAAATGATTGCCCACATCTCTCAAGGTACTATTATGCAATATTATAAGTTTCAATATCTATTAAATAATTTTCAAATAAAACAATATTCATAAAATATCCAAACAAAACAAAAGATCATCAACAATCAAATTCATAAATAATATTTCTCGTTAATTTTTCTTCTAGCATAAATCCTAAAGTGATCTTGTACTTCAGTTACTTCACATCAAACGATAACTTGCATATTCGTTGAAAATAAAATAGTTTTTTCAACACAAGGTTGAGTGAGCAACACACCAGTTTAAGTGTACATATAGTATATAAAAAATAAGTAATTGCAACAAGTCAGATGAGAATAACAAATTAACTAATCGAGCAAGTATAACTGAGATGTCGAGAAGCACAAAGCTATAACGACTGGCGTATGATCATACTATTCTGAGATTATGCTGGACCTCTCCGAATGCGGTTCACATAAAGCAAGTAAACACATAACAAGTATGGTATAAAATTCGTTAGCACAAAAGACAATAGTTGAAATATTGTGTTTAAGTATATATGAGAAATACAATTTACGCATATGTCTCCAAAATAGTATAAAATGCGTGTAAAAAAGGGAATGTGATACTCACCTGATCGGATGAACGAAATATAAGTAGGAAGATGAACCCTTCGGGATACACCGACAAGGATTCCTAATTAAAAATAATAATACAAATTAATTATAAATGATATAACACGATTTAAAGAATTAAGATCTCGATGCGATTAGAGTTATGTTTGGGATTGAGATGTTATTGATCAATGGAAATCTATTTTTATTATTTATGCAAAACAAACATTATTGTTAATCATTTAGTAATAAGATGATTATTTGCTTTATGTAACATCCCGTTTTCTCGTTTCGGTTAATAAAATAAAAGGTGAGTTATTATGAGTCAGGCTTGTGTTGGGTTGGGTAATATGGGTAATGGACTTGGGTTAATTAGGAAAGGAGGAAAATACCATGGGCTTATGCCCATGACCCATGATATATATACGATAATTACCATTAATTAATTCATTCTCCTCCGTTCCATACACCACCCAAAACACACACTTAAACTCTTTCTCTCTTTATCCCTTTCTCTAAACCGAAACCAAGAAGAAGAAACGATCCCGACCTGAGGTAATGATTGTATGATATTGTATGGATCCAAACCCACTTGATCTAGTCGCGAAACGACGAGCCGACACCCTTAAGCCGTTAAAGTCACGAGATCCGGGTGGAATCGGGTATAAACCGATCAAAGGATGAGCTTAGGGGTCACCCTAGCTCAGATCTGGATCGAACGGGAAGAAAAACGGTGTAAACGGTTATCCGGCGATGACGGCGCCGGAAATGCGGCGCCGGAAAAGGTGTACGGGGTTAAGAGAATGCCAGAGAATATTCTTACGTTCTTTTACCTAACCCTAGTTCGTTAGCGGAGACATAACGAATTAGCAAGCAATTCGTGATGCCCATTCGTTAAGAAGAGATCACGAATTAGAAGAAGTTCGTTAAGCCATTCGTTAAGTAATTCGTTATATGGGCCAGTTAATTACAAAGGTCAGTTCGTTATAAAGACCAGTTCGCTATAAGGACCAATTCGTTACGAGGGTCAATTCGTTATCAGTTAAGAAGTAATGAATGAACCTCACATGTTAACGAACTGGATAACGAATTAGAGTTTGAAAGAATGACCGAAAGGGTCCCTGGACTTAGAAAATAATGGATTTTTTAAAAAAGAGCCCTCGAACTTTATGAGTTAGCAAATAAAATAATAATTAAGAATTATAATGAAAAACGTGTTAAGATAGTTAATGGACCCTATCCAGGGGCTCTGGTTCTTGGACCCTTCTAGGGACTGCTGCCCCTAGACCCCGCTGCCAGGGGAGCTGCCCCCGGACCCCGTTCGTTGAGGGTTATAAATAAACTAGCCCCACTTCCTTGATACGTGTAATTGTTATACAGTTAGTCGCGCTCAGCTAAACAAAAATAACCGTAAACGGTGAACGTAATCGCATTCAGGTGAGTTTCTAGCCCCACTTCCTTGTTATGTTTTCGGGGTTGTGTGCATACTCAATGTGAAGTGTGAATACACTTTCCTTAAGTGGTAAGTGTATGATATAATGATTGATATGATATATATAGATGTTATGAATGGATGTCTGTCGATGGGTGAACGATCTTCGGATATTGAACGTGTAGACAGGGAAAGTAATGTTTTTTGGTGCGTGAATGATCTTCGGATATTGCACGTATCGCCAAAGAGAATGATTTCCAGGTAATAAGCAGTGTGTATGAATGTTATGTTGTGACTTGTTTATTATAAGAAGTGTTGTGTAAGCACGTCGAGTTAGAGTGTTGTAAAAGTGGTAACAAGTTGGTAAAGGTGTAAGTGGCATGACGATAGTACGTGGTAGGGTAAGCCTATACGTGTATTCGTTAAATAAGTGGCACAACGATAGTACGTGGGAGGGAAAGTCTCAATGTGCTTTTGCAATTAAGTGGCTAAGATGTAGGCGTAGTAAAGAGGTTAGCGGTGAGGTGAGCAGGTTAGATGAACGACTATGTGTCTTCTGACACATATGTATATATATAAATGCATGAAATGGTTGTATGGTAAGTTGCATGTTTAACTAGAACTCACTTAGCGTAACTTACTTTTAGTATGCATGCAGGTAAATATGTATAAGGAGCTAGCATGAGGATGACACATGGCAAGGATTGAATGATTAGCATCTGAAGACGGAAGAAATAATGTTTTAAAGATGATGTAATATGATAAATTTTAAAGAAAAGTCTGTATGTTTTGTAATGATTGATTGAAGTTAACATTTCTGCGAAAAGTTTTTAATTAACTCTGATTTGTAGAACGGTGTTCATGAGTAAATCCGACATGAAAAGCAGCGCACTGGTAACGGGGCCTTACACTTTATTATTTATAAAATACCACTAATACACAATATAATATTTATTTAAAAATCTAAATAAAATAATTAAACACACCAATCAAATAAATTTAATATCAGATATCCTTAATAATAATATTTAGGTAAATATATAGTTAGATAAAATCATTATTCTAATTAAATATAAAATTGAGGTATACTTATAATTACTAGAAGAAATAAAATACAATTTTATAAACGTTTAAATTGATAAATGTTTAAGTTATTAATTATAATATATAACAATAACGTTTAAATAAATATATTAAATAAGTATATAAATGTGATATGTAATACTTTAAATGAATAGGTGTTCCGAACCTTTAACGGAAATCGGTTTATGAAAAGTTATAGCTAACGTATAGTTATATATTTATTGTACATTTTATTTAATAACAAAAACGTATGTATAAATACATATATTATAAATATATATATATATATATATATATATACACACGCACACTCATATACATACATATATAGTGGTTAAATATACAAGGATGAGTAAACATCCAGAAAACGTCAATATAGGTGTCGGTTACATAAAAATAATACTAGTTTATGTTTATTATTACTTATAGTTTAATAATTAAAACATTAAATCAACCCAAAAAAGATAAAAGACCAAAGTGGGCTGGCCAGGGCTCGAACCCGCGTCCCTGGCCGGCACCACTGACGAACAAGCTCACAGAACGCAACCAACTGACCTAAAGTATCTGATGTTATTCATACGCAAACAAACTATTAAATACGAAAGCTGGATTTTCTCCAAATTGATATAAACCGTAGAAACTACACTTGATCAATCCGCTTAATGATTGATGAATTAAACTTATGGTTAATGTACAACGGCTTACGACGATTCTTTTACATAAATTAATTACCTGTTTCTGTTACGAATTGATGATGAACAGCCATAACAACATCGTGACTGTTCTTGAATCGTAGCCGAGAGTTGCGGCTTGGAAAATTAAATTAAGTATGGGGTTTTTGATTGCACTGCATATATGAGCGTATCTGTAAATTTAATTGTGTTATATCATCTATTAAGGGGTATATCCATATCCTATTTAGGACGGTTCGCATATTAAATAATTCATATAAACAAGATTGTGTTTTCCAAATCAAGAATGTCGGTAAGAGCGAATATGGCATGGGGTATAACAAACACAAATCAATTCCTAATTCAACACGAGAGTTATGGTTCAAGATACAATTGGATCACGGGTCTCTGGAGTAACATCCCGTTTTCTCGTTTCGGTTAATAATATTAACTAGTATGAGTTGGGCTTGTGTTTGGTTAAATAAAATGGGTAATGGATTTGGATTTCAAAGAAAGAGAGAAAAGACCATGGGCTTAAGCCCATAACCCATAATATATAAACAATAATGATGCATTAATCCATCCATTTCACTTATTCCTTACACCATAAAAAACACACACTTAGCTCTCTCTCATTCAACTTTCTCTCTCTAGCCGAATCACCGAGAAACCCGAGCATCAACCCGAGGTAATGATAGTATGATATTGTATAGATCCAAACCCGCTAGATCGAGTCGCGAAACGAAGAGCAGACACCTTTAAACCGTTAAAGTCACGGGATCTGGGTGGAATCGGGTATGAACAAAGCAAAAGATGAGCCTAAAGGTCCCCCTAGCTCAGATCAGGATCGAACGAGACCTAAAAACGGTGAAAAACAAGCGAGATCTCGCTTTTCCGGCGAGATCCCGGTTATCCGGCGACGACGGCTCCGGAAAGTGGGTACGAGGTTAGGGTAATGTCAGAGAATATCCTAACATTCTCTAACCTAAACCTAATTCGTTAACGGGAACTTAACGAAAGAATCTTAATTCGTTAGCGGGAGTTTAATGAACTAGCCTTAATTCGTGAGTAATTCTTTAAGAAAGAACGACGAACTAGCCCCATTATTTAAGGTCCAATTCATTATGATGACCAGTTCGTTATAAGGTCCAATTCGTTATAAGGACTGGTTCTTTATAAGGTCCAATTCGTTATGATGACCAGTACATTATAAGGTCCAATTCGTTATAATAGCAACTTCGTCATGAAGGCGGATTCGTTAAGAAGTAACAAATGGGTTCATTCGTTATGAACCCCATTCGTTAAGGGACTGGGACAAATTGGAAATTTGAAAGAATGACATAAAGGTCCCTGGACTTAGAATTTAATGGATTAATTACAAAGAAGCCCTCGAACTTTTTATGTTAGCAAATAAAATAATAATTTAGAATTTTATTGAAAAATATGTTAAGACAGTTAATGGATATATATTTTTTCCAAGCTGACCCTTGGACCCTGCTAGGGGCTTCCGCTCTTAGAACTCTGCTGCCTGGGGCATTGCCCCTGGACCCCTGTTCGTTGAGGGTTATAATTAGACTAGAAACGCGATATGGGTAGTGATAGTTAATTGATACGTGTAATTGTTATACAGTTAGTCACGCACATCTATAGAAGGGAATAACTATTAACGGTGAACGTAACCACATTCAGGTGAGTTTCTTGATCCATTCCTTATTATGTTTTCGGGACTGTGTGCATACATGATGTGATTAGTTAATACACTTATCTTAAGTGGTAAGTGTATGTCTTATATGATTTATGTATGAATGAATGCCTGACGATGCATGAACGATCTTCAGATTTTGCATGTACCGTCAAGGGATAGTTTAAAGATATGATTGATATGTATATGATATATAAATGATGTATGAACATATGGAAGTTATAATTATGAATGTATAGAAAGGTATGGAAGGTATAGTTAGAAAAGGGAACCGACCCTATCAGTGTCGGCGAATGTAGGGAACCGACCCTAATAATATCAGCGAATGTAGGGAACTGACCCTAATAATATCGGAGAATGTAGGGAACCAACCCTAATAATATCGGCGAAGGTTATAGGGCGGAATGCTCTTTAAAACGTATATGTATGAATGAAAGTATGTATGTAAGTATGGAAGAAAGAATGAAAGTACCCATATATGTAAGTTTGTAAGTAAATATGAGGGTATGTACCTTCGGGTGCATATGTAAGTACGTGAATGTATCGTATGTCGTATGATTAACTAGAACTTACTCAGCGTAGCTGACTTGTCACTCCCTCAAAATCCACTAACGGAGTTTTACCGTTAGAGGGTGTGAACTAACAGGATCGGAATCATTAGTTATATCAAACACCAAAATTTAAGTTTTCAAAACAACCAAAACATACAAATCTGAAGTAAAAATGCGGAAGCGTAAACTGTAAAGCAAACAGTTGCGCCACACAGGACGTCTTAAAACACAGTTATCATGATAAAGTTTAAAGAAAGTTTAAAACAATTGATTTCATTGAATGCATGTCATATACCGCTCGCCCGCCTCGGCTACCTGTGATAAACATACTAAAAGTGTCAACACAGGATTGGTGAGTTCACAGGTTTAAGTAAATTTAAGCGTTGCATTTTAGCGTTACCAGATAGTGTTAAGTCAATTATATAACAATAGGTAGCTAACCTATCAAGCATGTATTACTAAGTCTTCGACACCGAAGCTGACTGTTTATACGATTGCCTTGCCACCATGTCAACCACGACCATGGTAAATGTGTTAGCCAAAATTTTACCCACTCAACCTATAGTCGAGTTTAGAGTTGGGTGGGGTTTGTCAAACCCAGTAGTAATACTCAAAGGTGACTCGCTATTATCTAATATTAACCGGTTCGATGTTCAGAAGGACTTAGTTGGTTTGTTTCCACTTAGCCTTACAAGTGATATGTAAAGAGTAACAAAATCTAAAGTGTTGGAGTATGTTATCTCCCCCTAATAAAAGCGTTAAAGTGTAAAAGGGGCCTTGAAACTCACTGTTTGCGAAGTTATCAAAAACCCGAGAAAAGCGTGCGTCAAAGAAATCCTCTCTAGTTCTCTAAAAACAAAACGAGATTTCTAAGTGTTTGAACTACGAGTGAGTCTCTAGACTCGACACATAAAAGTTATGCATGAGATGTGTTTGTTTGTGAAACAAGTGCGACTCGATAAACACATTGGTGATAAGTTACATGTGTAAACAAGTATAATTTTAAGTGTTACTACGGTACATCATCAGTAAAATATCTACCATAAGGACAAATATGTCAAACACATAGAAAACATCGGTCAAATAATCACTTTTCATGTTAAATCAAAGAATTCAGCAGCTAAGTTACCGAGACAGATTTTAACATGTCAAGATTACTCTATTTCACTGACGATACATGTAGATAAAATCACCAAAATTTCATCACAGAAGCATAGCTGAGTTAGTTTTCTAAAAATATTTTTATTATATTTTTATTACATACGATTTTCTCACAAAAATCAAAACAACACAGTAAGCACACAATAGTCATTATCATGCGCAACAAAACGGTATTTACTATTCCCATTACATGGTTAATCAAATTAATTCTAGGAGAAATGGGTTATATTCTACACTCAAATTATTAACTCTCAGATGTGGAATCAACTCAATTGGTCTTTTCGTTTGTGAGATACACTAATTAAAAAAGCCTACAAGAAGTCTTCCTGAAACAGACTTGCACATCAGATTTGTAAATTAATAAAAACTATCTTCCACAAGTCCAACAATTACAAACTTAGACTCTTTTGAAACTAGACTCGACCTAAAACATCATAGAATCAATAATCACTTCCAAACACATCATTAACATAGAGTTACAGTCGTTTTAACATTGCAATTATGATTTTGTCCAGCATCAGTTTTCATCAAAACTCAACAAACTACTAATTTATGTATCAAGAATCATGCATGAAACCATATAGATCATCAAAAATCAACATACATAACACTTAGGGTTTATGATCATCATGTTTAATCAAGCAACAAAGCAATGGAATGGATTAAGGGAGTGTTTAATTACCTAGTTATTAACCTTGGATCTTCAAACAACTTGTAACAATTCTTGTATGTATGTGTGTGTGTGTGTATTGTTGGCCGATCAAGGGAGATCGGAGGGGGTGTGGGGCTTCCTTCGCAAGAGGGAGAGGGAGGGAGGGGAGAGTTAGGGTTTTGTGTTAATAGTATGTATATATATTATTACTTAATATACATGTTACACTTTGCACCCTCAACTCCTAATTAGTTTAATTATAGCATAAAACATCAATCACCTCCATAAAATGATGACATACATGTAAGCACAAATTTACACATATAAACGTAACACATACATATATCAAGTACTTGTTTATAATATTTATTGTTTGTTCACCAACGGTTTGAGTCGAATCGTGTGTGATTCAGTGAAACTCTAAAAGACTACTTTTGTAATGATTGTCATTTGTCATTTAACTCTAATTCAATGTAATTTGAAATGAGTTTACTGGAATGACATAGTTCGTTTGATCTTGCGTTTGAGTTAACGGAGTTTGGATTAACGGAGTTAACCTGAAATTGACGAGTGTCACATGACTTCTAGTATGCACGCAGGTTAAATTTCTAAGACAGTTGGCTTGAGGGAGCCACATGGCAGGATCCGAGGAGGCTGGCATCTGAAGATCTGTTATGATATTTGATATTATATGTTATGTTATGTTTTTAAAAGACAAGTTATGGATGTTTGTACCGAATGGTTGACTATTATTATTCCGCGAAATTTTTAATTAACTCTGATTTTTAGAACTGTGTATATGAGTAAATCCAACGTCCAAAGTACGACGCCGGTGACGGGGCCTTACAAGTTGGTATCAGAGCAAAGTTCGAGAGATTTAAGAATCCTACATGCTTAGACTCGAACAGAGAATGGTATTTAAAAGAAAAAGAAAGAAGATGCCAGTTCAAGAAAGTCATGTGTCACTCAAGCAAACTAAGTAAAAGTAAAGTATGTGATTAATTTCACATGTAGAGTAGAATGATGAATGAATGCTAGCTTAATTGCTAGAGAACGAGGTATGATGTTTGCTTAAATGCTAAGTAAATAATGTATGAATGCTAGCTTAATTGCTAGGGATAGGAGTATATGATGATATGAACTGTTTGATTGTCTAACTGTTAGAAGTAGAACTAGCACAAGTGGACTCACAAAGGGAAGTGTATAGGACACGGAGAGTAACGTGATCAGCTAATCACAGCTGGCCATTGTTATTATCTGTTAGCCTTACTATCCTTGTACTAAATGGTTCCTTAAGTGATGATGTTTGTGTTTACTTATAGAATACGAATGGCTGGAGCTAAAAAAGTTGCTGGAAAGGAAGGTCGTACGGGACGTCATGGTAGGCCACGCAATATCCGAGAACCGTCAGTAGAATCAACTACTAACACTGAGGGAGAAGGAAGTGCAGCTGGTTGAAATCCGAGCTACAACGAAGGGTATCAACTTGATCCTGCTGTTCAAGCTGCCATTGCTCAAGCGGTAGCAGCTGCTGTGAAGTACTTGAATCCCGAAAAGTCTGCTGGAAGTCATGCGAAGACTGCTGAGAAGTCTGGGGAAAAGATTAAGAAAGATGATGAAAGAGAGAAGGAGGCCTCGAGTGTGGTTAAGTTAGTGAAGGTTGATGATAGGAGGAGAGGCCGAGCTGGGTGCAACTACAAGTCATTCAAAGGTTGTGATCCGCCGAAGCTAACTGGTTTGGGAGACGCAATCGCTACTCTCCGTTGGATGACCGCAATGGACAAGGTTATCCGAATTAGCGAGCGCCCTGTAAAGTCATGAAAGACGATCCGACACCTTTAAACCGTTAAAGTCACGGGATCCGGGTGGAATCGGGTATGAACCACGAAAAATATGAGCCTAGGGGTCACCCGAGCTCAGATCTGGATCGAACGGGACGAAAAACGATGGAAAACGGTGAAAAACAACCGAGATCTCGCTTTTCCCGCGATATCCCGGTTTTCCGGCGACGACGGCGCCGGAAAGGCGGCGCCAGAAAGTGGGTATGAGGTTAGAGTAATGTCAGAGTATATACTAACATTCTCTGAGCTAAACCTAATTCGTTAACGGGAACTTAATGAACGAATCTTAATTTGTTAGCGGGAGTTTAACGAACTAGCCTTAATTCGTGAGTAATTCATTAAAGAAAGAATGACGAACTAGCCCAATTCGTTAAATTCCAATTCCTTATGATGATCAATTGGTTATAAGGTCCAATTCGTTATGATGACCAGTTCGTTATAAGGTCCAATTCGTTATAAGAGCAAATTCGTCATAAAGGCAGATTCGTTATGAAGTAACGAATGGGTTCATTCGTTATGAACCCCATTCGTTAAGGGACTGGGACGAATTGGAAGTTTGAAAGAATGATAGAAAGGTCCCTGGACTTAGAATTAAATGGATTAATTACAAAGAAGCCCTCAAACTTTTTAAGTTAGCAAATAAAATAATAATTTACAATTCTAATGAAAAATGTGTTAAGACAGTAATGGAAATAAAATTTTTCCAAGCTGACTCTTGGAACCTGCTACGGACTGCCGCCCTTAGAACCCCGCTGCTAGGGGCGCTTCCCCCGGAACCCCGTTCGTTGAGGGTTATAATTAGACTAGAAACGCGATATGGGTAGTGATAGTTAATTGATACGTTTAATTGTTATACAGTTAGTCGCGCATAGTTAAAGAAGGGAATAACTATTAAAGGTGAACGTAACCGCATTTAGGTGAGTTTCTAGCCCTATTCCTTGTTATGTTTTTGGGGCTGTGTGCATTCTCGATGTGATTAGTTAATACACTTACCTTAAATAGTATGTTTATGTCTTATACGATTTATGTATGAATGAATGCTTGACCATGCATGAACGATCTTCGGATATTGCATTTATCATCAAGGGATAGTTTAAAGATATGATTGATATGTATATGATATATAAATGATGTATGAACATATGGAATTTATAATTATGAATGTATAGAAAAGTATGTATAGAGGTAGGGTACCAAAAAGACCCAAATACCCTTAAATACCACCCGCGGGTCACAGAAGAACCCCTAATAAGCCACCCGCGGGGCATACGGATCACCCGCATATCACGATAAAGGAAGAATGTCCTCATATCACGCGCGGAAGCATCCTTGCACCCTCGAAAGTCTTCCGCAGGATAGGACATCAGTCCGCCCAAACGATCGAGAGGAAGTGCCAGCGGGACAGGTGTCACAAACCAATTTCCATCTAGAAGAATATCCACTATTGTTACGTGAGGAATATGTGACCTATCAGCCAATGAACAAAGGACACCTGGCCAGGTTGTTATAACCGCACATGGCTAGGGTGCGATCCGTCCTATCATTGGGCAACACGTGTCCGGGTTGTTATACTCATGCACATGGGACGTATAGCTCAACCTATCATAAAAGGACACGCGTCCAGGCGGTTATTGAAGATCTTCTAGAAGAGGACAGCTGGCCCAATCATCTTCCAACATCCTTCGGCTATAAATACCTTGTCAAACGGTATGAGGTATTTATTCTGACTACACTTAGTCTGTTTACTTCAGTACTTTCTCTATTTATGAACATTACTGATTCTCACACCGGAGGGTGGTTACAGGAAGACCCCCCCTCTTGTCCTTCCTGTAATGAGACTCACGGTGTCTGTTTTGCAGGTTCTGGTCATTGGACTTTGGGAAGTTATACTCATATTAGTGGTCGTAATTATCATATCTTACCCTGTGGACTCATTGGATCCAGGACCCATGCCCGGGGATCAAATCGTGTTTCTTCATTGGTGCCATCCGTGCTGGTGTTAGAACAACATAATTTTGTCTCTGTCGGTTTTTTGGTTCGTTCGATATGAGTAAACTTCCTGAAGGGCCGACGGGAACTCCTGCACCCGATTCACGTGTAACTAACACAGAAGCACCTCCGGGTCTTAATGTTTTTGCACGTATCACAACTCAGGGTGGCCATGCTCTTTAGGGTATCACTGCTCCGGGGTCACGAATCACTAAGGTAACAACTGGGGGGTTTTCCCTAGAAAATGTCACTGCACCAACCGATCCCACCCCCACAAACATGGGACGTGCCTTGGCACCGGAAGGTTCCAATTTGGGTCAACAACGAATTACGGAAGAGACTCGTCGGAAACGGCCAGAATTTGATCTGGAAAATGATTCAGGCAATTCTGATATCACGGGATCTCATCAACGTAATTCTGGATCCAGAGGACCATTAACTCTTGAGGAGTGGCTCCACGTGCAACAACAAAGTTTGGTGGCTGAATACGAGTGAAGAAAACGTAATGAACGACTTCACGCTCGCACTTTGGATTATGAGGAATCTCCTAGGAGATCTCCTTCCCCTCCACCAATAGTGAGAGGAAGTTAGATTCGTTACAGCCAACAGGCGGAGCCAGAATTTGGCGAATTACCGAGGCTACGCCCTCGTCCTCGCATAGACATGCGGATACCATCCTATTTGGACGAGTTTGATAGTTATGATTCATCTTATCAACTGGAGATTATAGTATGTATACCGGTGATAGTAGGATGAGCTCATAGGCGAGAAGTAGTCGTCCGCATGACATAGTCCGCCACACCGAATACCATAGCAATGCTGAACGAGACTTTACCAAACCATACCGCCCCGCGGCTTTTGCCGAAAAATCAAAATTTATAGCGAGCATTGCCACATCACCCTTTACTGTTAATGCTAAAATAACTACATCGGTAGGTAAATACAATGGTATGACTGATCCAAGCGATCATCTCCAGAACTTTGTGGCGGTAGGTGGTGTTAGTGGTTGGACGCTTCCCTATTGGTGTCACATGTTCGCATTGACACTAACAGGGGCAGCAAGAGAGTGGTTTGAAAAGTTACCTGACGGTGAAATTTCTAGTTGGGACGATTTGATGAAAAATTTTTCTCAGCAGTTCAGTTAGCAGATGAAACATACGCGGGACCAATCAGTAATTTTAGATGTCATTCAGCGCGATAACGACTCTATAGAAGATTTTATCACTAGGTTCAATGATGAGAGCCTGAA
This sequence comes from Bidens hawaiensis, assembly GCF_021521415.1. Classification (NCBI taxonomy): domain Eukaryota; kingdom Viridiplantae; phylum Streptophyta; class Magnoliopsida; order Asterales; family Asteraceae; genus Bidens; species Bidens hawaiensis. The sequence goes on along the minus strand of NW_027491114.1, from coordinate 960,274 downwards.
CATCGGTGGAATTAGTAAAGACATGCTTCGGGGTGCCTTCCGCAAAAACGTCAGATGTGATGATTTAGTCCGCACACTTACTGGCAGAGATGGAATGCCAAAAGAGTGGGACGATCTCACGACTGCAACAAAGGTGTATGCGAACACTGAGAAAACATTGAGAAGTGGTAACTCAAAGCAAAAATTTAAAGTCGAGTTTCAAACTCCGAGACCAAATAGACAGGCGAAAGGTCCTATCTGGTCGAGACTTCAGCCAAGTACGGAAGCATCAAAACCATTTGATGCGCGATCCCTCATAGGCAACAAAAACAAAGCGGGACCCTCGAACCGAGGTCCCAATAATTGGACTCCTCTTTCAAAGACTCCCACCGAAATTCTCACTACGGAGAATGTGAATTTTAGAAAACCGCAGCCACTGACGAGAAGGTCATTCCTTGACCCGAAAAAGCGTTGTTCGTATCAAGATGACATTGGTCATAATACGAATGAGTGCAGAACATTAAAAGATGAAATTGAAGCGGCTGTAAAGTCTGGAAAACTTGGACACCTGGTAAAAGGTGGGAAACCTGACAATGGTAAAGCTCCCGCACGGGATATCCAAGGCCCGAGTAAAAAAGCAAGTCAGAGATTTAAACGTCCATATGATACAAGGCGGGTATGATACAAGGAAAAAGAGGAAGGAGTCTGATGATGAGGACTGGAAGAATGAGCCAGTGATCTTTCCTCGTATCAAGGGGGCCCGAATAATAAAAACCCCTTGATCATCACTGCCCAATTCGGACACTACCGTTCCCAATACTTCTTCTTCGACACCGGTAGTACTTCCGACATTATGTATGAACAATGTTTTGAACAGCTTGACGAGGAAGATAAGGAAAGATTAAAACCCATCCACGCTCCAGTATCGGGGTTCAGAGGGGAAATAATGCATCCGCGAGGTGTAATTTCATTCCCATTCACCATAAGTGACGGAATTCACTCTAGGACCGAGGAAGTCGAATTTTTGGTTCTGCCAGAAACATCAAAACATGACATTATTCTTGGACAAGAAGCGATTGGTGACTTTAATGCTCATCCGTCCACAGCACACGGTGCAGTAGGAGTTCCAACTTGCACTGGTATAGCAATAATTTATGTTAATCGGCACTGCTTTGCAACAGAGAGCTCAGAACCAAGCAAAATTCCAAAACAAACTGTGAAGACTGAACCAGAGAAATAAGTTTTGAACAAAAAATTTCCTGATCAAACTGTAACAATAGGACCTGCTATTTCCGAGATAGTGCGGACCTTCTTGAAACAGTTATTTTCAAAGAATATTGATGTTTTTGCATGGCAACCCGCGGATATAACCGGTGTTCCGAGGAACATTGCGGAACACAAATTAAGGGTAAACCCGTTGTTTACGCCAACTGTTCAGAAACAACGTAAGATGGGTCCAGAACAAACAAATGCAATAAATGAGCAAGTCCAGGACCTCTTACAAGCTGGAATCATCCGCCCAATTCGTTATCAGACCTGGGTTGCTAATCCAGTTATTGTTCCCAAAAGCAATGGGTCATGGCGGATGTGCATTGATTTCAAAGATCTAAATAAAGCATGTCCCAAAGATTGTTATCCCTTACCCGAAATAGATCTCAAGGTTGATGTTGTAGCACCATTCAAATTCAAATGCTTTCTGGATGCTTACAAAGGCTACCATCCGATCCGCATGGCAGCATGCGATGAGGACAAAACAGCATTTCGTACCGATCAAGGCACTTTTTGTTACAAAATGATGCCTTTCGGACTGAAAAATACGAGAGCCACATATCAACGATTAATGGACATAGCGTTCAAAGATTAAATTGGCTGAAATTTAGAAGTGTATATGGATGATCTCATAATAAAAAGTGTTGTGGAAGACTAGATGTTGAGAGATATTGAAGAGACGTTTCTGTGAGTGATTGTCACTGATGTGGGAGTCAAAGCCAAGTGCTCAGTTGGAATGGAAGAAGGAAAGTTTCTGGGAGTGATTGTCACGGATGCGGGCTTCAAAGCCAACCCAGATAAGGTTCAAGCTATAGCCCGCATGCCTTCTCCATCTTCCCTCAAGGAAGTTCAGACACTCAATGGCCGACTGGTTGCTTAGAATCGTTTTTTGGCAAATCATGCAGCCAAGTCTCATCCTTTCATCTCAACTCTAAGGAATTGCCTCAAGAAAGCACAATTTAAATGGACCGCGGAAGCAGAACAAGCTTTCTTGGAGGTTAAAAATGTTTGATGGAACTCCCAACGTTAACAGCACCTCGCGCGGGAGAATCTTTGACCTTATACCTTTCCGCTTCAGACATTGCTATTGGGGCCGTCCTTCTGACAGATCGCAAGAACGTTCAGACACCGATCTACTACGTCAGCAGAACACTATCGGGTCCAGAAACAAGATATTCCATGCTAGAAAAACTGGTTTTGGCACTGGTCTATGCTGCATGACGCCTCCGCAGGTACTTTCAAGGGCACCCCATCAATGTCTTAACTGGATACAAGCTCAAAAACGTTATCAGCAAGCCAGAATTGTATGGGCGATTGGCCAAATGGGCCATCGATCTAGGTGAACACGCAATAGAATACAAACCTAGGCCAGCAATCAAAGGGCAAGTGTTGGCGGACTTCGTGACAGAGGTCCCGCATCACAAAAGAAAAAGAATGTTTGATTGAGCAACAACCCCAAGCACGTCCGAAATCAGGACAGATTTGGCCCTTATTTACGGACGGAGCTTCAAGCAGTGAGGGATGTGGCGCAGGCCTCAGGCTAGTCACTCCCGAAGGCCATGAGTTTACATATGCCATAAAGTTGGACTTCAAAAGTACCAACAACGAGGCAGAATATGAAGCTTTCTTGGCGGACTTAAGGATAGCTAAAAAGCTTGGGGTTAAGCATTTGGAAGCTCGAGTGGATTCCATGTTGATCGCGGGACAGATTAACGGCACATATGAAGCAAAAAATGATATCATGGCTTCATATGTGTCACAGGTGAAAGATCTGATGCTCCAATTCTCTTCTTGCAAAGTTATTCATATAAAGAGAAGCGAGAACAAATCAGCGGATGCTCTCAGTAAATTGGCTTCAACAAACTTTGAACATTTTGCCAAAGACATCCGCATCGAAATATTAGATCGCCCGTCTGTTCCGTAGCATCAAGTTTTAGTGATCCAAACGGGAGTAGAATCCTGGATGACACCCATAATAGCATATTTGTCATCAGGAGCACTTCCGGAAGAAAAGGCAGTGGCCCGTAAGATAAAGCACAAAGCCTTGAACTATCAGATACTTGACGGTGTTTTGTACCGACGTTCCTTCCTCGGACCATTACTACGATGTGTTGATGCCGAGGACGCGAATTACCTAATCAGAGAAGTTCACGAAGGCATTTGTGGCCTTCACGCTAGCCCGCGCATGGTCGTGGCGAAATTAATGAATGCCGGATACTATTGGCCGGGGATGCACTTGGATGCGGTGAATGAAATCAGAAAGTACGATTCTTGTCAACGGCATGCTCCTAACACGCTACGACCAACGAACGAGTTAGTTCCAGTCACTTCAGCTTGGCCGTTCCAAAAATGGGCTATTGATATCATGGGACCATTCACTGAAGCCCCTGGACGGGTCAAATTCTTAATAGTAGCCATCGACTACTTTACAAAATGGGTGGAGGCCAAAACAGTTGCTTCTATAACAGCAGCAACTGTTAAAAAATTCTTGTGGGAATTCATCATATGTCGTTTCGGCCTCCCCCTAGAGCTCCTTAGTGACAACGGAACACAATTCGCGGACAGTGGGTTACAAGAATGGCTAAAAGAATTACACATTTCTCAAATCTTCACCTCTGTAGCCCACCCACAAGCGAATGGTCAAGTCTAAAGAACCAATCAAACGATCAAAGAGGGAATCAAGACGAGACTAGGGACGAAACGACGGGATGGGTGGATGAATTGTCCCATGTACTATGGGCCTTCCGCACTCAAAGGAATTCCAGTAATTCCGAAACCCCCTTCAGTTTAACATATGGCACAGAAACCATGATTCCCGCTGAAATTGGTATCCCATCCGCCAGAGTTCTTATGATTGAGGATAATGATCATGAACTCCGGATGAACCTTGACCTCCTCGAGGAAAGGAGAGAACTAGCATCAATCCGCGAGCATAATTACAAATGACAGTTGCAAAAATATTACAACTCGCGGATCCAAAGATGTGAATTCGACGCGGGAGACTTTGTCTTCCGCAACAACGAGGCCTCCGGACGAGAACCTCTAGGCAAGTTGGCCCCTACCTGGGAAGGACCTTATAGAATCCATAAAGTTCTATCCAAATGTGCCTACAAACTCGAAAGGTTGGACGGGGCAGAGATCTCTAGAACCTGGAATGGGGCCCAATTGAGAAAATGTTACATTTAGTTGGTTTTTCTTTTGGCCTGCGTGCCTAACTAGATGATAAGAACTTTGTAATTTAGTTATGAAAATTTTCATTTCAGTCATTTGAGACTTGTATTATTACATAATCCTTTATTCGTACACAAAGAAGATCCGCCGAAAACACTTATATTATATAAAAAAAAATAACAAAATAATAAACAAAGTGTGCCGGATGCAATAAAAAGCCTTCTTTATTTATACAAAAAGGGATTACAAATTGTGGAGAAGCCTAGCTAAAAAGAAAGAGAAAGATCTATATATGGCGCGACATCTTCGTGTTCCGCATCGTTGCCTCCCGCATCTTCCTCTTCTTCATCTTCTCCATCAAGCTCAAGAAGAGTCTTTAGCTGCTGGATACTGTCTTCCTTATCAGCAAGCTCGGATATTTGATCCGTCAAAGAAAATTTCAACGAATCGAAGTCCATTGTTTTCTGCTTAAGGATGGCATTGACCAGCTAAGATGTATTCTTCAAGAAGATTGGAAGTTGAACCAAATTGATAACCTTCTTGGAAGCCCAGTTGGCGACCAGCTTGTTTAGAAGCCTTAAGAAGGATAGCAACGAAGTTCCCAAGCTCATCACTAGCTCGAACATCGGCGATGACCTGTTGAAACAATCATACATAAGTAACTCTAAAACATTTAGATTATTTATGATAAGAGTAAAACATATACCTTGGGGATGGCTTCCGACAGTAGCCATTTTCTATCCGCTTTGGCTTGGACAAGTTCCAGCTTATGACCGGCGCATTCCAAGGTTTGCGCACGGTTCTTGGCATTAAGGTCAAGTAGACGTTTGTCCTTAGAAGCTTATTCAGCTTGAAGGGTCTCCAGTGACTTGGCTTGTTCATTCATCAATTTGGCTTGTTCGTCTAATTGTTTCTGGAGAGCACCTCTCGCTTCCTCAGCAGCGGATCGAGCAGCCCTTTCCGCCTCCAGGGCCTGGTTGGCTTCCCTAGCGTCATTGAAAGCCCTAAGAGCTTCTTCTTTGGCCTCGGAAGCAGAGGCCGCCAGTTCATCCCATTCTTCATTCATCGCCAGCCAATCTCTAGTTATCTCATGGGTAGTGGAAATAGAATTTGCCACATAGTAAGTATGGGAGTTCAGCAATTCCTAGCGGACACTGATGCGACGTCTTTCCTTTTTACCGTGCGGAAGACTCTCCCGCAGAATTTCATAACATGTGTCCACGTCATGGAATGTCGAATCCCGAAGTAAGGACCAATTAGGTTGATGCGGGGTAGGGTCTTCCTCTTCAGGAGTAGGAGAAGTTTGGGAAGCATAAGGGAACATGCTTATACCCCCTTGATCTCTGAAACAGTAAACATTATAAGAGGGCGACACCTTGGCATGATCAGTCGTGTCGACTCCCTTATCCTTTATGGGCGAATTATCCGCCACAATTACCGGATCCTTGGCAGTATTAGGAGGCGGTGGTGGCGGACTGGGAGGAGAGTCTTTCAAACCAGAAATACCTTCGGAAAGGTTATCCAGGCTCACTAAAAACCATTAATGAAGAGTTAGGAATACTTCAATCCAAATAATATAACAAAGTAAAGAAAGGGTTTGCATACCTAACGAAGGGTCTTCAGCATCAACTTGCTCTAAACGCGCCTCCAAGGCGGCAGGATTGGCCTTCTTAGATTTTTTCTTCTTTTTCAAGGAAATCGTGACCGGATTAACCTTGCGCTTCCCGGCCACTTTGGAATTGTCCGCATCAACGACTGGACGTTTACCCGTAACGGTAATATTATCAGCTTCTGGACCCTTGGCGTCTGCAGCAGCATCAACGTCGTCTTGACCCGCCGCCTGACTAGAAGTGGCTCGTTGACGGGTAAGACCTGTAATTGAGTCCACAGCTTGGTTAACATCAATCGAATACACTTCTTCACAGAGTGATGACTCCTCACTACATGAAAAGAGTACGATCACTCCGCTAGAAGTAATAGCAGTTACGGGTCGGGGTTGCAGAATGCCCTCACCTTTGGCATACATGGGTTCAGAAACCAAAGGTTCCGGACGAAAGGCAGCAGGGAATAAAAAATTGTTGCGGGTTCGATCCAAAAAGGGGCCGTCCCTAGGTTCAATCGGACGACGTACCATCATTCCCCCTTCATGTTCCAGTAAAGTGCTGAAGGCGGAACCCTCACATGTACAAACAATGAAACAAGTCAGAAATTAAACGTTTAAAAAAAATATAGACATAACATAAAGCTCACCCTTGTTGGTCATTTCGTAATATGGTTCTAACTCGGGGAATGGCCACAAACGGCTCATCTTGGCACTCACCATTGCCCCTTCATGAATTGGGCGCAGGGGAGTGGGCGTGGATACTAGCGTTTTATACCACGCCTGGCCCTTATGAGCACTGGCGGGAACCACATGCATGAGAGCGTCCGCCTTACGCTTCGTCATCTTGAAAGGAATGACGTCTTCTCGGATCCAGATAAATTTTGGCTTCCAGCCATAAAGGCTACGGAGCCACTCCGTGCCTATGGTCCTTTTCTCGATGGATGCAAAACTGTACCACCTATCACGAAAAGTCATCTTATAAAACATGGCAAACATGCCAACAGTCGGTTCAAGGTTGCGAGATTGGCAACAGAACTCTAAATTCCGAATCCTCAACATCCCAAAAGGATGGATCCGGGAGAGATGGATCCCATAAGTCGTCAGGATCGATTCGACAAACTTGGTCATCGGAATCCGAAAGTTCCCTGTTGTAAAGTGGTCTATGTATACAGCCATTTTCTTTGGAGGCAGACTCGTAGCAATAGAACCACTAGCGGGACGTTCCGGTTCCCACTCCGTCGTCAATCCATATACGTTAACAACGTCGTTATAATCTTCTTCTTTAAGGCAGACTTCAACCTTGTCGATAGTGGGGGTACTTTTCTTTTCTTTAGCCATTTGAATAATAAAGAGATGAAGAAAACGAGAAGAAATCTCAGAGAAGGTTGGAAAGTCTAGAGCGTTCGAGAGAAATCTGAAAGTGATAAAGATTAAATGGAAGTCACAAGGGTTATATTTATATCCATCGCAATTAATGCGATCCATAAAGTGACTGAAGAGAGAGAAACTGCGAAACGCCAGATGGCTGACGCGTCAGGCGGGAAATCCAAGATAATGAAAACAGGCTGTCATAAGGCGCTAGACACGTCTCATCAGTTGTCCTCAACGAACTTCTCTCTCCACCATGTCATCATAATTATCCAAACCATTAAACATTTCAAACTGTTGTAAATTTCGAAAATATCCTTTAGAGATATTTTCTCTAAACAGTTGAATGTCCACAAAAGCGAAAGAGTTTTTTCTCATTAATTATTCAAACAAAAAATAATTACAAAAAGAGAAAGGAAAAACTACAATTTACAAACATCTAGACTTATACTAAAGATTCAAGGACGATGGGTCTTCTGGAGCCTTTAACGAAGTATCGTTTGAAGAATCATCCTCAGACTCTTCACCAAGATAGATCTTCAAAAGTTGCAAGCCGTCATCCGCAGAAGAAAATTCCGGGAGCATATCTTGTAAAGGGAAGGCCAAAGCATCATGCTCTTTAACCCGATTAGCACGATCTTGTTTGACATTTATACCATAAAGTGGATGATCTTTAAATGTGCGATTACTCTGAGCATAGTTCATCCCTTCATGAAAGCCCGTCACGCGCCCAAGTGAAGAGGAAGCAACCATCAGATTGGCAAAACTATCATTCAGCTCCTTACTTCCTTTGATATGGCGGACGACCTGTTAGGACAAAAACATAAGTTCCCAGTATCAAAAAAGTGAGAGTGAAATAACAAGTAATAAAAAGTAACTTACAGCATCAACCCCCCGAGTAAGGAACCATTGAGTCCTGCTCCGCGCGTTCCGCCCGCGCTCGGAACCCCTTTGATTCCGCGGTGGCTCCCTCATGGGCTTGAAGGAGAGAGTTATAGGCAGTTTGGATTTTAGCAGCACTTTGCTCTTTAAGTTCGACATGCTCTTTCTGCAACCTCAGCTCCGCCTCAAGATCAAGAATTCGGGCACCCTGAAGGGCCACTTGATTTTCCAACGACGAATTGACTTCCTGAGCATGGCTAAATCGTCTTTATCCTTTTGAGCTTTTGCTCGGTCAGCTTCACGAATGGAATTTTGCCTTTCACAGGCTTCTTTCCATCGGCAGGCAGCGTCAGCGTTTCGGACTTGCTCACTCTTCAGGGCATTCTCTGCGTCAGCCTGTTTCCACTTAGCAGTCTGGGCAGCAATACGATGCTCTTCAGCTTCTTTCTTAGCAGCTTCAGTGGCCCGCCGAGCTTCTCCCACTTTCCCGCCAAGAGTACGCCACTCACTTAAGATTTCTTGACTACCGGCCAAGGCATTATCTAGATGATAAGCTACGTTCGTGTGAAGATCATGGCGAGAAAGGTCACATTGATATGCCATCTCAGCGGGTGGCGCACAGTGTTCAATAAAATCCATACAAGTTCTAGGATTGGAGAACCGGGACGCGTTAGTAATACCCCATGGAGGAATAAACAACTCATGTTTGTCACCCAAGCCCGCGTCCCCGTAATAACGGGAACCCGAAGGTTTAAAGCGAGCTGGGGTCGAAAAAGGCTGTTGAGGAAGAGGCCGATAAGGAGACTCCTCAGTCCTATAACCTTCCTCATTAACGGCAGGATTGTCCTGTTGATCACCAGTACCACCCTCAGCCTGAAAAAGGTAGTCAAAGCGAGTATCAGTTTCAGTCTGGTTGTTAAATCCCTCTGTCACAGTATCAATTGGCGGAGTCGGCACCCTTTCTTCTATAGTAATATCAGTCAGAGGGGAGGTCGACCAATCTTCCGCCACAAGGCAACTTGGCGGAGTAGGCAGCTTGTTCTCCACCTCTTTTTCCGGAAGAGGAGATGGTTGCTTTTCAGTATGAGGAGTGAAGATGGGTAACTTCTCAGAAACGTCTTCATCAAAGAACAATGGATCTACATAAATACTTATAATCAGATGAAAACATTCCAAAAAAAAAAGACTAACGTTTAAAGATAATTGCTTACCTTCTACAGTACGATGCGATCGCAAGATTGTACTGGGGCTTCTTAGGGCGATGAATTTTTCGTTTTTTCTTAGATGGCCCTACCTCAGCACCCGCATTCGTCGCGCCTGTTTGGTTCCTTAAAGCTCTCTTCTTCTCTAATTCTGCCAATAATTGGGAGATAGAAGAAGACTCAGGTATATCAACATCGGACTCTGTCTCCTCTTGCGAGGAAGAGAAACAGGAACCATCGCCATCGTCATCACTTGATAATAAAGTGATGATCGTTCGTCCATCAGAGGTAATAGCAATAAGCGGATGAGGATTAAGAACGTACGCACCTGTCTCAAAGGTGGCGTTAGAGACAATAGGTTCAGCTCGCACCTTCTTAGGAAAAGGAAACGAGACTTGGTTTTGTTAAGAATAGGTAGGTCCCCGGCATCTCGGATGCTATGTCGGACACAACCCCTATCTTCAAAAAGGGCATTGAACATCGAACTTCGACCTGAGGAGATAAAAAATTTTAAATAATAGAATACATCGCAAAAGAAGGAAAAACAGTAAGGATAACTTACGTTCATATAAGTCAACAAAAATGGGCTCCATAAATTCTGTTGGCTACAAACGGCTCATGCCTGCCCACACTAGAACTTCTTCTGGCAAGGCCCGCATAGGTGTTGGTTCCATCGTGAGTATACGATACCATTCTTGACCATCATGAGCAGCGGAAACGACGTCAGGAAGGGCAGAATTTACCGGACGACGAACCATGTCTAGCAGAACCACGTCCTCAGAAATCCAAAAGAACTTATTTCTCCAATCCGTGGAGGCCTTTTCGACTTCACATCCGATACTTCGATCAGAAAACCCTTGACACGTATACCAAGCATTACGGATAGTAAGACGGTAAAAAACTGGAAATCGATCAGTATGTGGCACCATGTCACGTGCTATGCATACAAATTCATAATGACGAATCCGCATCATAGCACGGGGATGCAATTGAGATAAGTGAATCCCATAGGCAGTTAACACCTTCTGAAGAAATCTCGTTATGGGCAACCGGAATTTCCCATGAACAAAATAATCGGCATACAAAGCCATTTTCCCAGGTGGTGGGAAACTGGCTATCGATCCGATAGAAGGAAACTCTGGCTCCCACTCGGGTGGAATACCATACGTTTCCAATAACTTTTCATATTCTGAGTAGTCCCATGCAACTTCTATCTCGTCAACTTCAGTCTGAACGTTTGACATTATAGAAATATTTGAAGAGAGAATATAAGAAAGTTCGATACTTTATCAGAGAGAAAGCAGAAGGATAGGTAGAGAATAAAGAAGATAAAACTTCAAAAAGAAGATATCCCTTATTATTTATACCCATCGCAATTAATGCGATGGGATATGAACAGTAGAGAAAGAAAAACATCACCTAACCAGCGACTGACACGTCACGCGGGAAATTCGAAAAAGAGAAAAAGCTGCACAGTCGGGTATAGTGACAGCCGTCAAAAACGTTCCATCATCTATTCACGCGCCTGCGAGTGGTCAACTTGTCTTTTTTTTCATGATTATCCATACCAACAGAAGATATGTTTACCTAAACTTCAAAATTCAAAAATCCCCAAAACTCATTAGAGTCCAGAATTTCACCCGCATAAAGACCTCGCGCGGAAGAAACACTGGACTGGGGGGACTTATAGAGGTAGGGTACCAAAAAGACCCAAATACCCTTAAATACCACCCGCGGGTCACAGAAGAACCCCTAATAAGCCACCCACGGGGCATACGGATCACCCGCATATCACGATAGAGGAAGAATGTCCTCATATCACGCGCGGAAGCATCCTTGCACCCTCGAAAGTCGTCCGCAGGATAGGACATCAGTCCGCCCAAACGATCGAGAGGAAGTTCCAGCGGGACAGCTGTCACCAACCAATTTCCATCTAGAAGAATATCCACGATTGTTACGTGAGGAATATGTGACCTATCAGCCAATGAACAAAGGACACCTGGCCAGGTTGTTATAACCGTGCACATGGCCAGGGTGCGATCCGTCCTATCATTGGGCAACACGTGTCCGGGTTGTTATACTCATGCACATGGGACGTATAGCTCAACCTATCATAAAAGGACACGCGTCCAGACGGTTATTGAAGATCTTCTAGAAGAGGATAGCTGGCCAAATCATCTTCCTACATCCTTCGGCTATAAATACCTTGTCAAACGGTATGAGGTATTCATTCATTCACTCACTTGCTTTCTGACTACACTTAGTCTGTTTACCTCATTACTTTCTCTATTTACGAACGTTACTGATTCTCACGCCGGAGGTTGGTTACAGGAAGCTCTTGTCCTTCCTGTAACGAGACTCACGGTGTCTGTTTTGCATGTTCTGGTCATTGGACTTTGGGGAGTTATACTCATATCAATGGTCGTAATTATCATATCTTACCCTGTGGACTCATTGGATCCAGGACCCACACCCGGGGATCGGATCCGTGTTTCTTCAGTATGGAAGGTATAGTTAGAAAAGGGAACCGACCCTATTAATGTCGGCGAATGTAGGGAACCGACCCTAATAATGTCAGCGAATATAGAGAACCGCCCCTAATAATATCGGCGAATGTATGGAACCGACCCTCTTAATATCGGCGAATATAGGGAACCGACCCTAATAATATCGGCGAAGGTTATAGGGCGGAATGCTCTTTAAAACGTATATGTATGAATGAAAGTATGTATGTAAGTATGAAAGAAAGAATGAAAGTACGTATGTATGTAAGTATGAAAGGAAATATGAAGGTATGTTCAGGTGCATATGTAAGTATGTGAATGTATCGTATGTCGTCTGATTAACTAGAAATCACTCAGCGTAACTGACTATTAGTATGCACGCAGGTTAATCGTCTGAGATAGCTGGCTTGAGGGAGATCCATGGCAGGATCCGAGGAGGCTGGCATCTGAAGATCTGTTAGGATGTTTAATATTATATGTTATCTCATGTTTTTAAAAGACAAGTTATGAATGTTTGTACCGAATGGTTGACTATTATTATTATTCCGTGAAAGTTTTAATTAACTCTAATTTTTAGAACTGTGTTTATGAGTAAATCCAACGTTCAAAGTAGGGCACCGGTGACGGGGCCTTACATCTGGGTTGGATTAATGGGTAAATAGGTTAGGATCTTGATTTTATAATAACTTTTGGCAGATTTACAAAGAGGTCCCTATTGTTTTAATGTGGCTAGATAAAGAGTTTAAGTTATAGTTTGGGGTGAAAAATGTACATACATCAAAATTATTTTGACAAATTAAATAAATATAATAATAATAATTATAACAATAATAACAACAATAATAATAATAATAATAATAATAATAATAATAATAATAATAATAATAATAGTAACAAAAATAATAAAATATATATGACTCGACAACGGGTATTGATTTTAATATAATATATGAAAAACCGAGTTGTTATAGTTTCCCCTACTTTGTGGAACTTCGTCCCAAAATTAAAGGATACTATAACACCATTAACTTTTGCGGGAAAAAAAATTTTAAAATTAGTTATAATTCTGAACTTTAAATAGTCTAGAAACCTTCCAAATGAGAATCCGATAAGGGCACTTATATATAGGATGTACTAGCGGCGTATCCACCACGTCCTTGTCATCGCTACGTTTGTACCGTTATCCCAACTACTTTCGATTCTATATTATGACACCCAAGTGCACGCATTATGATTTCCATGTGAGGACTTCGATAATTACGCGGGCCTCCATAATTACTCAGATCGTCGGATGGTCCACATAACTCGTCCCATCGTGTGGATTACAAAACATTTGAATGACATGATTTGTAGAGAAACAAGAATTTTAATACGTTTGGGTTATAAGTAGAAGATATTCATTGTGTAAAATATTGCTAAAAATGAGTTAAAGTTTTGAGTTGTTTTAATAAAATATAAAAATTTTCAAAACATCTTTTGATATTATAGTATTGCTAACGATTGTCTTTGAGAAGATAGATTTTATTGTATGAGCATGATTACTGAAAATTAATAAATTATTAGAGTTGAAATTGGTTTAGATCCCAAAATCAAATAAATATTTGTTATAAGGAACGATTGAGAAAGATAAAATAAAAATAACTTGATTAATTAGATCTTAAAAAAATTGAATAATTAAATTTGATTGATTTGAGAACACACAAGGCGTTGGTGATTAGGATTTCCAGAGTTGTAACATTTTCGTATAGCAGGGTATAAAATTTGAACAAACGTCGTAGTATGGGTTTTAGAACTAGACAGCATAAACGGTGGTGGAATGTCTTGTGGTACGTGGCAAGTAAAGCATAACGAGTTTGTTATTGTTGTTGTTATGAGAATGAATAGGGGTAAGTGAATTGAATTTATTAGTGAAGAAGTTAATGAACAAGATTGAATTGGTTGTATTTATGTTTTGAAAATTGAGTTTATATTTTAGAGATCACAGGAGCTATCTCCTTGACTAAATAAGTGGCCACAAGGCTAATTATAGAAAATAAATAATTTATGTTGTTTGATGTTGAGAAAACATTCTGTGATTAATAAACGTGTGATTTAATGAGGAGATTGGATAGTATGTAGATTTCATGAGTTATTTCTTAAAATGAAACTTAAATGTGTTATGCTAATATTTATTCTTAAGGATAAGTTAGGACATGTTTTAACAAATTAAAATTTGAAGTTGAATACTTGATATATGTTTAATAGTTTATGTATATGATACCATGAGTATAAGAAAGCCATATGATTATTAAATTGTGCAATAATATTATTAAATTACTTGATATTTTGATAATATAATAATGTGATTAGAGAATAGGTAAAAACCAAATTAATAATAAGGCGTAAATTGTTTTTATTGGCTCGTGATAACCGAGTCATGATGAATGGAGAATTTCTATCCGATCAAGAGAATAAAAATATTTTGAGTATATGAATAGGTCGAATCAATAGATCTTGATTAAAAAATGATTTAGTAAATAAAGAACTGTTTAATTGCATAATTGAGTAATAGAATAATTGAATAATTAAATACAATCATAAATCATTTCGTATAAAATCAAATAAACAAACAAATAAACAAATAACGAATGCTCTTCGATGTGTTGGGTTTGCCATGAGATTTCCATGACATTTTATTTCCCCAACTTATTAGCATACCAAAACCAAAACAAACGTGTGAGTTGGCCTCCCATGAGCATTACATGGCAATTTGAATGACCCAACTTAATTAACTAATCAACGAATCAATTAAGTTTGTCGGCCCATGAGCGTTACATGGCGATTTAACCGACCAAACTAAATAACGAATAAGCGAACTCAAGCATAAGTAGTTGAAACATCTCGTGTATCACCACGGATGGTAATATTCCAACAAAATATCGCAAGTATAACAAATTGTGCAAATGTACAGTTGTCGTGTCCATGGCGTCCCATGGGTTTTACACCCGACTAGACATTTTAAAAACAATAAAACACAATAGAGGGTGTAACCGTTTAGCCGGTTACATTAAACGCTTAAAGTGTCGGTCGCATGACAATTTCCTCTATGGAGGGGAATCTTGTCACACTCCCTAGTTTAAGTGAAAATGAGCAAAAACAAAGCTAGGAATTTTGCAAGGAAATATCCGACAATAAAAGGCAATCTATTAAAATTTAGTATAAATATTTTAAGATTGAGGCATAACCTCGAAGTTATAAAAATATTTTGAGAATGAGACATAGTCTCGGAGTAATAAAATATTTTGAGAGTGAATCATAGGTTCGGAGTTGTGTGTGTGTGCATGACAAATAAAATAAACAATTAATTAAATAGTGAAATAAGTACCTAATATAGCAACGCAAATACGTAAGTTGTAAACAATCAAATAGAACACATCATGTAAACAAATAAGCACGTATGGGGCTCCTAAGCATGTTACTAAGGAACCACTAACGACCTATCTTAAACCTTCTGCTTTAATACCAATCTTTCACACCCCAACCTACGGCGGAAATGCCGGGGCCTGAACTGATTGCCCACAACTCTCAAGGTACTATTATGCAATATTATAAGTTTCAATTTCTATTAAATAAATTTCAAATGAAACAATATTCATACAATATCCAAACAAAACAAAAGTAAATAATCAAATTCATAAATAATATTTCTCGTTAATTTTTGTACTTCACTTACTTCACATCAAACGATAACCTGCATATGCGTTGAGAATAAAATAGTTTTGTTAACACAAGGTTGAGTGAACAACACACCAGTTTAAGTGTACATATAGTATATAAAAAAATAAGTAATGCAACAAGTCATATGAGAATAACAAATTAACCAAATGAGCAAGTATAACTGAGATGTCGAGAAACACAAAGCTATAACGACTGGCGTATGTTCATACTATTTCCAGATTATGTTGGACCTTTCCGAATGCGGTTCACATAAAACAAGTAAGCACATAACAAGTATGGTATAAAATTCATTAGCACATAAGACAATAGTTGCAGTTTTATGTATAAGTATATATGAGAAATACAATTTAAGAATGTCCTCAAAATAGTATAAAATGCGTGTAAAAGGGGGAATGTGATATTCACCTGATCGGATGAACGAAAATATAAGTGAGGATGATGAACCCTTCGGGATACACCGACAAGGATTCCTAATTAAATATAATAATATAAATTAATTATAAATATATAACACGATTTAAAGAATTAAGATTTCGATACGATTAGAGTTATGTTTGGGATTGAGATGTTATTGATCGATGGAAATCTATTTTTATTATTTATGCAAAACAAACATTATTGTTAATCATTTAATTATAAGATGATTATTTGCTTTATTATTTATAGAATATGCCACTAATACACAATATAATATTTATATAAATATCTAAATAAAATAATTAAACACACCAATCAAATAAATTTAATACTAGATATCCTTAATAATAATATTTAGGTAAATATATAGTTAGATAAAATCAATATTCTGATTAAATATAAAAGTGAGGAATTATAATTACTAGAAGAAATAAAATACAATTATTTAAACATTTAAATTGATAATTGTTTAAGTTATTAATTATAATATATAATAATAATGTTTAAATAAATATATTAAATAATTATATAAACGTGATATGTAATACTTTAAATGAATAGGTATTTTGAACCTTTAACGAAAATCGGTTTATGAAAATTTGTAGCTGACGTGTAGTTTTATATTTATTGTACCTTTTATTTAATAACAAAAATGTATGTATAAATACATATTATATATATATATAGGGAGAGGATCATGAGAGAACTAGGGAACTAATAATGAAGTATTTTTATTTTAATTAAAAGAAATATTTTTAAATTTTTTTTCTTTCATCCTTCTTATATGTTATTCTTCTCCACAAAAAAATATAAAAATAAAAAATATTAAAAAATATTAAAAAAAAGTTAACGTTGTAACGCATATATGCAATACAACGACATTTTTTATAATGCATATGTGCAATAGTGTGCATTTTGATATTTGAAATAGTGTTGAATAGCATATATATGGTTGTTTGTATTGTATATTTGCAATAGTTTTATATTATATACAAAAATTAAAAAAATTGATATACTACATATGTGCGTTAGTGTGGGATTACATATATGCAATAATGTGTTTTGCATACAATTATTAGTGTCGTATTTGCATATATTCAATAATGTGTATTAGATAATGTATTTGTGTTGAATTATATGCAATAAAACACTATTTTATATATACAATACACATTAGTGCACATACGCATTACATCGACGGTTTTTAAGGAACAATATCATCTTAGTAGGAGGAAAGAAAAAAATCACAAAATAAGTTTTAGAAAATAGTTAAAAATAATTCTTTACTAGTTCTCTCTTTAATAGGAGTTCTCTCTTGATCCCACCCCTATACACACACACATATACATACATATATAATGGTAAAAAATACAAGGACAAGTAGACATCCACTAAACGTCATTATACGGTGTCGGTTACATAAAAATAATTATTACTTATATTTTAATAATTAAAACATTAAATCAACCCAGAAAAGATAAAAGACCAATGTGGGCTGGACAGGTCTCGAACCCGCGTCCCTGGCCAGCACCACTGACGAACACGCACACAGAACGCAACCAACTAGACTAAAGTATCTGATGTTATTTGTTGGTGCAGTTGCCAGTAGTTCATTAGTCTTTAGTTATCATGTCTGTAATCAGTATATTGTCAGTTACGTATTGGTGAACTTAATGTTTAGTGTTTGGTAATAGGCAAAGTTAACCCAGCGGCGAAGTTAGGGACAACTTCGCCAAGCATATTTGGCGACGTTCGCAGGTTATATTAACCTAACTTGTTATGGTTTTTAGTAGTTTTTTTGGTCATAACTTTGAGAAGTCGTCCTGCTTATTGGTTAAGAGCTCTGAGTTGCTGATAACAATTGTCTTTGGTTTAGGTGTTTGTTCTTGTTACGCGTTCGATTCGTTATTTCGTTTATACACTTGTAATCGTATACTTAGAGGATTACGCACCCTCCGTGTACAAGATACTCCTGTGTAGATCCGGCTGGGAACCTACAATTGTTGATACTCCTGTGTATGATACTCCAATCTGTGTCAACCACAAACTAGGTGTTGACTCTGACAGTGATGAAGATGTTGATCCCACTCAATATCGCGCAATCATAGCTTCTTTAATGTATCTAACGGCTTCTAGACTTGACATTATGTTTGCAGTTTGTGTTTGTGCACATTTTCAGGCTAATCCAAAGGAGTCACACATGAAAGGCGTGAAGAAGATACTTCGGTATCTCAAAGGAAAACCTAATTTGGGTCTCTGGTATCCAAAGGGAGGTGAACTGGGTTTAGTGGCATACATCGATTCTGACTATGGAGGCTGTAACCAGAATAGGAAGTCGACTACCGGTGGCTGTCAGTTTCTTAGTGGGAGATTGATGTATTGGCAGTGCAAGAAGCAGACCTCGGTTGCAATATCCACCTATGAAGTAGAGTATATGGTAGCATCGAATTGCTGTTCCCAGGTTTTGTGGATACAATAACAAATGCGAGATTATGGTCTGAATTTCACTCACAGTCCTATTTGCAATCCTGCAAAGCATAGTAAAACTAAACATATTGACATTCGTCATCATTTTATACGGGATTGTGCTGAGACGAAATTAATCGTGCTTGAAAAGGTTGATTCTCTAGATAATTTTGCTGATCATTTCACAAATGGCTTTGACCGATCTCGTTTTCAAAACCTTATTGAGTTAAATGGGATGATCAATCCCGAGTAACCGTGTCTTATTTGGTTAAAAAAACTTCACTCTCGCTTAAAATTATGTCGGTTGCTCAAGTTTGAAGGACATATACTTGTATATGTTTGGTCCTCTTATCTACTTGTAGATTCAAAGGATAGCCATTCACCAGAAAACTGAAAGCATCTGGGGTGATTGTGATGTCTTTTGTTTTAATTCCTTCGCTAAAAATTATGTTGGTAGCTCTAAGTTTGAGGGACACATATTTATATGTGTTTGATCCTTTTAACCAACTGGACATACAGGATGACCATTTACCTAAAAACTAAGAAGTGACCGGGGTGATTGAATTTAAACTGTTTTTCTGTTTTCTCAGGTAAGTGATATAATCATTTAGTCTATAGCTTTTTAAGAAGCTTCAAAGTTTGTTTTAAGTTGAAAATTGATTCAACCTTTGGAAAATGATAGGTAAATTGATTTTGTGTGCCTAACGGTTGAAGTTATTAAGCTTAAAATGCTCTAGAACAGTCATTGATTGACATGGTAGCTTTCCATGATGCGAAAAGTTGAAGTGATACAAACTAAATATGCTAGATTTACTATGGAGAGTAATTTTGAAGAAATGTACATCTCTCCACATATATCTCTCCGAATGACAGGCAGAAAAATGATTACCCAGTCATACATGAGCCCGTTAGTGTCTTGATCACCAAAAATATTTTGTTTCTTTGCTTTTTTATAAAAAAATATTATAAAATGTGTGTGTAATATTAAGTTGCTGCTTTTATTTTTCAATATCTTAAAGGGTCTAACTAGAACTACAAGGGTGGGACATTCAAATAAGTCCTAAACACTTTTAATGAAAGGCATGTAAGTCCAACGTTCAACCTTAATGCATTAAATATTTTCTTTTAAGTTATAAAAACTTTTGATCAAGCGCTAGGGGGTTGGAGTCAAATTGGGGTGATCTGGGGAAAACCAAATACGCTTTGAGAAGAGATAGGAGGCATCATAGGTCCGTAAGTAATGTCCATCTAAATTCTATTCCTAGTTGAATCTAACTCGTATCATGGACGCAATGAAAATCATGCTAAGTTTCATATACCTGCTTTCAACCTGTTTCTCTATGTCATGATAACGCTGAACAAGAATCATTGTGATAGCATCTTAATCAATATGATTCCATGTTCGGATCTTTTCATGAACGCGATGGTTTTTTCTGAAAGACTGAAATTTGATCCCGCATTCTTTTAAATACTACTTTTTAATTAGTTTTCCTTTAAACCACGGGTTACTCGTCATTGGTTATGTTTTAAAAATCGTTAAAATCCTTAACTTACTTTAACTTCGCCGTGGCGAAGTTGTCTCCTGGGCGAAGTTAGCCCAACTTCCCCACCAGGGTTTCCTAAAGGTATATAAACGTGTACTTGGTCAAATTATGTCAAACCATCTTCCTTAAACCCTCGGCGAACTTATCCTAAAAATCAATCTCGTTCTAATAAGTTTTTGTTCACATATTAATGTTCACTATCTCATAAGGATTCATAATTTATTACTGGTTATTGTTAATTCTTTCTATCTAGTTTATTTTTATTGATTCTCTCGGATAATAACTAAAGGTCATTAATACTTCTTCGTTGCTAATGTTTACGTGATATCGAGTGTTTGTTTACCTTAATCAGACCTTGTTTGACCTACGATGGCCTTCTGATTGTTTTTGTTTGCAACCAAAAAAAAGGATTTATGATTTCTGGATGGTTCTTGGAGCAAAGTTACCATATTGGCGAAGTTATTCTCAACTTCTCCTGAACCCTAACTTCGCTGCCTGTTGTGTGTTGATTTTAAGTTCGCTGGAACTCTAACTTAGCTCTCCTGAACCCTAACTTCGCTGCCTATTCATGTTAGGCGAAGTTAGCAGCTTGTTATACATATTTCTAACTTAGCTCGTTTACACTACAGATATGGCTGAGGTTGCTGGTGGCACAGGTGGAGATGGAGGTGACAGAGACAAAATGCAATTTTTCCCGGCTCACAACATGTATGTTACCCTAGTTCCCGATACTCGTGAGGCTGAGGACTACGCACAGATCATTCAGTTTCTTATGCGCTCACGGAATTTTCATTCTATCTCCACAAATCTTTTGCTTTCCTTTCCGAATATCGAGGATTTTTGGAGAACTAAGAGTATTATTGTGACGTGGAAACTCCAGTTATGCGTGCTACCGTCAATAAGCAAGTTGTGCAGTTTTCGGCTGATCAGATATGGGCAGCTTTGCAGTTTGGGGCTGTTGCAGAGGATGAGGGTCCTACTGAGTATCCGGCAACGTTTTGGAATGGTGCTTTTCTTCGCATGGGTTACTCAGGTCCTTTGGATGACTCTCAACATCGCAAAGGGTTCTTACTTGATCAATGGCATTTCTTTATGCACGTGTTGACTGTTTACATGTCTGGTCGCAAAGCTGGTTCTGATGGTAAGGGTGCAACTATGCAATCTGAAATGACCACGTTGACATACAATAAACCATTCAGTTTGGGTCAGATGGTAATTTATAAGTTTGATCATCAACGGAGGGCGGTGGCTAGGGAACGGTTCTTGATGTATCCCAGATTTCTGCAGATGATCCTTTATCATGTTGCTCTGAATCTTTCATAACGTCATCCTATTTCGTTTGTGGACAGTGTGAACAAGCGAATCTTTGCTCAGTTTCGGACATCGAAAGCACGAAGCAATGTTGAGCGTCGTCCGAGACACACTGCTTTATTTGGTTATCTTGTGAATCTAGCTTATGTTGTTTCACTAGATGATCGGTTTGCTGATCCTGTTCCGGCACAAGCTGTTATTCCACAACCACCTCATGTGGTTCAAGATGCTCCAGTTGATCCTACTATTATGTCTGCCGCCGAGGAGGTAGATCTTGATATTGCTTTTGGTGGACACGGGTTGTTTGATATGTCCTCGATTGATGGTTCTGAGATTCAGGTTTTGTTAGTTGATGTGACTGGGGTTCATGTTTCCTTGGTTGCTGCTTCGGTGGGCCCATCACTTCCATTAATTTAGGATTCTAAGGAGAATTAATCTGATTCATCCTCAGATGAGGATCATGAAATTCAAAGAGTTCTGGCACTTCAAGAAAAGATTCACGGAAACGTAATAAGGGTTCCTATGATGACAGTGAATCGAATTTCGAGGATGAGTTGTTTGAGTTGGTTCGTAGATCCAAGAAAGCTAGGGATGGAAAAAGCTCGAGGGTAGTTCACTTTGCTACCACGCAGTTATCTGGTATGTCTTCTCTTGTATCGTCCACTACCTCTATGCTAGTGACCTCTAGCTTGTCAACGGTGGTTTGTTAGCACCAGAGATTGTGACTTCTACGGTGGCTTTGTCAGCACCAGAGATTGTGACTTCTACGGTGGCTTTGTCAGCACCAGAGATTGTTTCCTTACCCCCTCAATCTGTTACTCCATCTGAGGTGGTTGCTATGTTTGTTGAGTCTACTTAAGTGGCTACTGTTGGGTCCTTATTTATAGTTCCACCTCCTGTTACTATTCCACCTACATCTGACATTCCTGTAAGTTTGGGTATTCCACCACCATATGATCAGGATATTTCTCATATGTCGTTTTCATTTGATACTTCTCTGATGGATTCCAAGCGGATTTTGGCTTTAGAACGTGTTGTTGCTGAGTAGTCAAGGATCAATGTTGTTCAGACTCAGGCCATCCAACGCCTGGTAGCTGAAAATCAACTTGATTCGACTCTCTTGGTTGAACGTGGTAAACATTTTGATGCCTTAAAAAAGTACTTAGCATCTCAGGGGGAGAGTAGTTGCAAGGGAGATGAGTTGAGATCAAAGAGAAGGGAGGATAGAGATGATGATCCAAATGCTTCGAAAGAAGCATGTGGTGAGCTGCCAAGAACTTCACAACCTCTTGGGGCTTCCACATCTCGGGGGGGGGGGGGGGTCTATTACTCCGTCTAGCAGTGTAGGTGGTGAGACTATAGTTGTGGATGATGACGTTGATATTGTTGAAGATGTGTTATCGTATAGTGAGATCGAAAAGCTTGGTTAACAGATTGAGATTGATAGTGGTTTGGAGGAATGGGAGATACCGGAAGATGGGGTTGAACATGATATTCCTGGTAGTGGTCAAGAACAGGTGATTCAAGATGATAGTGTAAGTGATGATTCTGAGTGGGAAGAACAACCTAGGTGGAAGGACGAATGTGTTCATTGGTTTATTAAAACAAAGAAACCAGAGGTGCATCCAATGTTTAAAAGGAGTTATACTATCAAATGGTATAATGAATCAAAGAAAGGTATCATATGTTGGCTCTATGATGATCAACTCAAGGTTTTTGTGGTTAAGAGATATGATGGGATTCAGTATTTTGCAAAGAAGCTGAGATCGTTCAACACGTTTCCCGAGTGTGAGGTAAAAGATTTGGCTCGTTTGAAGTTGATTAACAGGAGTGTGATATGTATGCTGCTTGGATTGGAAAGATAGTGTGGAATGAAGTGGTCAAGGAGAAGAAGTTCAAGTTGTTAAAACCTCAGAAGGGTAAGTTGATTGAGGATGCTGAAAGGGGGATGCGAGCAGATGGTAAAACGTGGATGATTATGATGTACAAGACCATTCGATGTCTGACAGAGATTCCGATGAAGATTATGCCTCAGGATGTGCTGAAACACTTGAAATGGTGGCATGTTGATTGTGAGACTGCTGAAGCCGTGATGGAAGATCAAGATGAGCAAGAGATCTTGAGGGTGTATGATCCTATGCGCCTGGTTAACTTGTGCCAAGCTGATTTGCAGGTACTGAATGAAAAGAAGATATTTTATATTCCAACTTGGAAAGATGAAGCGAACAAGTATTAAAGAGTGGTCTCGGTTTGTGTGAGACAAGGTGTGCAGTCCTAAAGGTTGCTGGTACAACTTTTTGGAATACAAGACAAGAAGAAGCTATAAGAGAAATGAAGCTACTGCCAAGGGGGAGTCTATTGGTGTAGTGTGCCAGTAGATCATTAGTCTTTAGTTTATCATGTCTGTAATCAGTATATTGTCAGTTACTTTTTGGTAAACTTAATGTTTAGTGTTTGGTAATAGGCAAAGTTAAAACAACGCCGAACATAGGGACCACATTGCCAAGCATGTTTGGCGAAGTTGTCGCACGTTATATAAACCTAACTTTCCATGGTTTTTAGTAGTTTTTTTTTCATAACTTTGAGAAGTCGTCCTGCTTATTGGTTAAGAGCTCTGAATAGCTGATAACAATTAAGTCTTTGGTTTATGTGTTTGTTCTTGTTACGTGTTCGATTCGTTATTTCGTTTATACACTCGTTATCTATACTTAGAGGATTACGAACCCTTCGTGTACGAGATATTCATGTGTAGATTCTGCTGGGAACCTACATTATTCATATGCAAAAAAACTATTAAATACGAAAGCTGGAGTTTCCCCAAATTGATATAAACCCTAGAAACTACAATTGATCAATCCGCTTAATGATTGATGAATTAAACTTATGGTTAATGTACAACGGCTTACAGCGATCCTTTTACATAAATTAATTACATGTTTCTGTTACGATCTGATGATGAACAACCATTACAACATCGCGACTGTTCTTGAATCCGTAGCTGACAGTTGCGGCTTGGAAAATCAAATTAAGTATGGGGTTTTTGATTGTGCTGCATATTTGAGCATATCTATTAATTTAAGTGTGTTATATCGTATTTTAAGGGGTATCTCGATATCCTAATTAGGACGGTTCGAATATTAAATAATTCGTATAAACGAGATTGTGTTTTCCAAATCAAGAATGTCCGTAAGAACGAATATGGCATTGGGTATAACGAACACAAATCAATTCCTAATTCAACATGAGAATTGTGGTTCAAGATATAATTGGATCACGGGTCTCCGGGTTGGATTAATGGGTAAACAGGTTAGGATCTTGATTTATAATAACTTTGGCAGATTTACAAAGAGGTCCCTGTTGTTTTAATGTGGCTACATAAAGAGTTTAAGTTATTGTTTTGGGTAAAAAATGTACATACATCAAAGTTATTTTGATAAATTAAATAAATATAATAATAATAACAATAATATAGTAACAATAATAATAAAATATATATGACTCGACAACCGCGATGCTTTGTTGATTAAAATTATCCGATAACGGGAAACGTGTTGGGTATTGATTTTAATATATTATATGAAAAAATCGAGTTGTTACAGCTTCTAGATTCACTAATAATTTTGGGGGATCTGCTACTACTAAAAGCTTCACTGCACCACCAAATGGTAACATGAAAGAAGCTGAAAGAATTTTTCGTTTCTTTGTGCATTCATGACATCATATGAAAATTTGGTTTGTATTAAATTGCTACAAGTGAGCTGACTGATGAAGACTATGACCAAATTGATCTAGATGATTTAGAACTGATGAATCTCAAATGGAACATGGCCATGATTGTTAGAGAGGTGAAGAAGTTTATGCAACTAACTGGTAAAGACCTGCCATCTCTAAACCAACGAGTTGGTTTTGATAAATTTTAGGTCAAGTGTTACAATTGTTAAGAATTTGGTCATTTTGAAAAAGAATATGATAAGCCAAAGAAAGAATATAATGGACCTCGAAACCAAGACAGAAAAGGCATTCTGGTGGTAATTCGTCTAAAGCTTCAGGATCACAAGCTCTTCTCTTTGTTGTTGAAGGAACTGACTGGACTCAAAAGATTGTTGTGTAATGATAATCAAGCAAATCTTGCTATGTTCGAGCTGACTGAAAGATTCCAAGATGCTAATAGTAATGAAATGTCTTCGGACAATGAGACAGAATCAGATTATGATTATTCACGTCAAATGCAACCAACTTCTTTTGCATGCCTGGCTAACACTGGCGAGGTTAGTTCTTCTTTTGTTAAATTATCCGAAAATGTGCTTTGTTCTGTATGTGAAACTGTTAAGCCTATGTTTGATTCATTAAAAGAGCATAATGATTTACTAGTAAAAGAAGTTGATTCAATAAAGGATACATATAGACAATCACTAGAATCACAAATGAGGTCTCGGGAGAAAATAAAAGCTATGTCTATAAGTGACCATGATTTGAAAGCTGAATTATCACTAAAAATGACAATCAATGATCAACAATGTCAAGGATTCTTAAACATCGAACCAAGATAACTTAACTTGAAAATGAAGTTCTTGATTTGAAAAGCAAATTGATCAAGTTGCGAAATTCTTCGTTTTGCTAAATGAAATTATAGAGGTGTCTGGTAAGCAAAAGGATTCAAAGAAAGGTGGGGGAGTTGTTGAAATACCACCACCATTTCATAATTATTATACTCCTAATCTGTTTGCGGGTAAAGAGGAAATTGTTAATGAACCAGATGTTGTTGAAGAAAAACCGAAATTGGTTAAAAATGACAATGTTAATGTTCAATCTTCAAACCAAAAACCTCATATTCAAAGTAACAAGGTCTTTGTTGAAAATGATGATAAGGTAATCATTGAGGATGTATTTGAACATGAAGTTGTTCACAGAAACCAGGACATTCGAAGTTCAAATCACATTTTATGTGAACCTCATGAATTTGAGGAGGCTTTGTATGGTTCAAATGCATCTCAAGTAAAAAAGGAGAAATCTGTAGGTTAAGGCTAAGAAATAAGAAAAACCAAATATTTCTGATGAGGATTTGATGCGTTTTGTCAATCCTGTTACTCCTAAGCCAACCACTGGTCAAGTTTTCAGATTGAAAGGCATCAGCAAAGTGTTCACTGAGAAAGACATTCCGCTTATTCTTATCAAGCCTGAATTGATAGAAAGCGTCTTTCAAAATGAAACTTCCAAGATACAAGATCTTGAACATAAGTTTGTGAACTCCAAAACATCAAATGCAACAGATCCTTTGATAAAAGCCAAACAATTGTTAAAATCTGCTAAGAAAGTTCAATTCGTTAAATCAAATGGAACTGCCACTTTACAGAGTTTTCCAAACTGCACAAATCTTTATTTTACATGAAAAGGAAGTCTGTGACATTTGATGATTTGGACAAAGGTCCCATTCCTGGTGTTTTTCATCAACCATCTGTTACACGAGTTTCTGCTAAACCACAACGTGAGCGTGTTGACATGGGAACGTGTTTTCTTTGTGCTTAACAAGGTCGTGTGGTCGGAAATTGTGGACTAAAGAAATCAAAAAACCAAATCTGTTCATGTGATTAAGGAGATTTTGAAAAGACCCATATCTTTTGATGATGAAACTCATATAATGTTTTCTGATGTGAATCCCCGCAAAGTGATTCATGTTAGTGAAAATTCAAGTAATTTAAAACCCAAACTTGTTCCTATGGAACCAATTTGCAAGAATGTGAATACGAATGGGTATTTAAGTGCAAGAAAGATAATCGTGGAGTTATCGTAAAGAAACAAAGCACAATCGGTTGTTCAAGGATTTCATCAGAAAGAAGGCATAGATTACACGGAAGTATATGCTCCTGTCGGTCTCGATAATAGATCACTTAAACTCACAATATATGTCACAACCCACACAATAAATGTGTCGACAAGAAGGTTGGTGACGTTGCTATTTTTGGTAAGATTAACTGTTTGTTAACGGCGGAATCAGAAACAAACATATTTGTTGCTTAAAGACTAATAAATGTAACAAACACAAAAAAATCACTCAAAAGATTTCCATTTATAGAAATGTTTCATACAAATGGAAATCGATTAGGGTTTCTTGTAAGGATTGTTTATCCGTACTAATCTAAGGAAAACCGTCACACTCTAATAAAGAATATTTGATTCTTTTCTTAAAAGTGTAAAGTGGCAAATCCATCTTGTGGTAGGCGTGCCCTAATTATTCTTTTTATAGGCCTGCCACCACCTGACAGCTGTCCTGACTTCTAGAAAACCTAATGATAGGTACATAATCATATTACATATTCAAAAATATACTGAGTGTGAAAAAGGTCTTCCGTGTAGACTTTATGTCATTTTTCTTCTCTGAGTAGGCTTTGTGCCTTTTGTCTTTTACGAGTAGACCTGGTAACCTTGAAGTGTGCTGGTGAACAGTTCTCTGAGTAGAATTTACTTAGAGTATTTTCCTTTGAAAACACTTACCTAGCAGACTTAAATCTTCTTGACCATAGCAGACTTTGCCGATAAGATCTAACGAGCAAACTTGTTCTTCAGAAATCCTTTCAACTCTTTGTTCAAGAATAACTTATTAGCAAAACCAAGTGTGCTGGTAACACTGTAGCTTGCTCGGAGTTGAACCTTGCCCGATGAAGTCCTTAAGATAATTCTTTATCAACATTCATCAAGCATGCTCGGACCACTGTTTTATTAAAGAATACATTGCTAGATCTTCCAAATACTTGGCTTCAAAAGCTTGGTTAGTCAAGAGTCTTCTCGGAAGTAAACCTTGCTAGTATATGAAGAACAACCTTGCTAGACATAGTGAACTCTGCTCGGATTGACACTAAAGAACACTTCAAGAAGATAACCTTGCCCGAAAGGCAAAATACCTTGCTAGGACAAGTAAAACCTTGCTGGGAGGTCCAAGTTTGCTCGGTTTCCATACTTAGCCATTTCTGGGGAGTGTTGAGAAGATTCCAATCTCCCTTAAGTCATATAAAGTCAAATCTTTGACTCAATAATCTCCTCCTAGATTGGAACACCTCAAATGTCCCAAAACACCTCTAAGGTTACATACAAATAGTCAAAATACATATCAAATCGAAATCAAATTACATAACAAAAAATCAAAATATTACATATTCAAATTCTGTCCGTAGACATTACAAAGCAAACCCTATTCTAAAAATCTTCATCTTCTTGCATTATGGGCTGCTTGTTTTCTTCCAACAATCATTGCACCTGCTCTTTGTTTGAAGATTGACAATATTTGATAATGACGGTGGTTTTCAGGAATTGTCATTTCCTATATGTCTCTCAAATCTTCATTGCTTATAAAGGTCAGATCTTCATCATTTCCTACAATGCCCAATATAAGTCCATCAGAGTTACGAAGAATTTAGTGGCCTTCATTTTATTTGTAGTCGATCTAAGCAATTCTACCATTCTTTTGGACATCATGATTTGGAAGAGTCATTCTCTTTCTCATACTTATACAAGTGTTCATATTGGACAAGGGATTTTTGAATCTAACTATTGAAGCATAGTCACATTCAGCATTCCTTATGCTCCACATACGTTTTAATCGTATGTTACTCTCATGCTTTGATAGCTCCCACTTCTTTCTTTGATTGAGCAGAAGAAATCCCTTTTCAGCTTCATTCTTCAAATATTTTGACAACTCATTCTGTTGTCTCCCGGCCATCTTGTGTCTATCATGATAATCATATAGGTCAAGATTGGCCATGATCTCAAGCTGTTCCCTTTTGTATTCAGCAAAATCATCTTTGAAAATGATCTCTCTCAATTGTCTGCTCCGCATAATCACCTTCAACGTATTTGATACAGAGTCATAGTAGAGTGTCATAGGCAAGTCTATTTCAGTTTGGGGCCTTTCTACCCTTTGAGTTCCAGTTCCACTTGACTCACCCATGGTTGTTGAGGGGTATCTCCTTGAAGCAGAGGGCCTTGTTGGAATTGACTTCATAGGTTTGGTGGGCCCTGTGACTCCAAATGTCTTTCTCTACATCCCTACAATCAACTCAGCATGCATTTTAACCAGATCAGCTAGGTTTTCACCTCCATCTCTGTGTAGTCTTCCAATCATTTCCAATCTTTTTATCACCGAACTGTCCAGCTGGTACAAATATTCCACCAATAAAGCTTATGGGATTGACACCTTCTAATAAAACTTTCTCCCATTCTGCTTTCTGCTCAAAGAACAATTGTTTCAGTTGTGCTTGACCCAACATATCAAAAGCATTTTCATTCATTCCTTTTGTCTTCACCATCACTTCTTTCAAGATTCTAATCATTTCCTCATTTTCCCACGGATCTGTGGGTACATCTGGTTCTTGCTTTAATTTCGCTGGTATAGGAATATCTTGTGTTTCAGCTCTATTCAATTCACCCTTTTCATTTTCAGCTGTCTGCTTCTCTCTCAGTGTCATAATTCTTCTTTTCTTGACAGAGGGTTCAGGTTCATCTCTCTTTGATTGATCCTTCTTTGCTTGATCTTTCTTTGATAGTCTATTGTAATGAGATTCACTGCCTTTGGCAAGCTATTAAATAGTTCAGATGCCATACATCTGTCAATCAGATAACCACATTTTCCTCCATACTTCTTTCTCAACTCTTCCAATTTTTCTTTCAACTTTGCTTATTGTGCAAATCTTTCCTTTTCTTCCCTTTGAATAGTTTCCCTTGTTGTGTTATACTCTCTCTCCAGATCATGGAAACTCATCTTGCTTAGATCTTTCTCATTCAGGCCATATTTTCTCAGGTACTCTCTATATCTCATAGAATCAACATTTCTCTTTTGAAGCCTTTTCTTTATTTCGTAATTCTCTCTATCAATCATTCTTTGCAACATTATCTTTTGGGCCTTTATCTTGGATTCATCAATGTCCAAGATATTTTCATTCACTCTTGGAAGATTAATGGTCTGTATCTTCTCAGTGTCTTGAACTATTTCTTTTCCCTTGAGCTTCTTTCTTTCATTATCTTGATATTTTTCTTCTTTTGGAAGGTTTGCATTTTTATCAAACATATTTATCCTTAAAAATCATTGTTTAAGAGCAAATGCTGCATTAAGAGATCAAATATCAGTCATATTTCCTTTCAAAACAATTTCTTACTTTTGCTGAAAAGATCTCAAGTATGGGATCATATTGACTATGTAGCTTCTCAATACTTCATTCTCAGCATATTATGACAGTTTAGACATGTTAACAGCAGGTCTAGACTTAGCATGAATTTCATCTCTTTGGTGATATGGTTAAAGTTCAATTAATATGCATAATACTAAATAGACAACACATATTGTATTCTGATGCTCCATATCTATTCTCAAGGCTTATTTGGCTTTCTCCAGATCACCCCGAATTGACTCCGACCCCCGGATATATGGTCAAAACCTTTTAATGACAGAACATATTAAAATTTAGATATTTCATTTCAAGTCTTACAAACATATTTGAGGTTGAACGTTGGACTTACAGGCCACGCAAGTCGGACTTACAGGCCTTTCATTCGGAATGTTTAAAGGACTTATATGATTGCCTCCACCCCTGTAGTTCTAGAATTAACCCTCATGTTTGCATTTTCTTTATAAAAATTTGTGAACAGTTATCATCTTTGGTTGAGTGAATATTTAAAATAGTGTAGTTCAAATTTGTTCTTTGTCATTCTGAAATAAGATATTTCATTTTGGTGACCAAATAACAACGGGCTCGTGTATGACTGGATATTCACTTTTCTGCCTATCATTTCGAAAGATTTATCTTGA
Source organism: Bidens hawaiensis (assembly GCF_021521415.1). NCBI lineage: Eukaryota > Viridiplantae > Streptophyta > Magnoliopsida > Asterales > Asteraceae > Bidens > Bidens hawaiensis. Next base: position 929,045 of record NW_027491114.1, on the reverse strand, counting down.
AACATGCATAGACAACATGTAACTCCACATTAAGTTTAGAAAATTCTTTATGTTTATATCACCTTAGATTTTACACATCATGGGAAAACAACCATACATGTCTATGACTGTACTAAGTGTCCTTTTTAGCCTATTAAATCCATAAGATTGGCTAAGTAGTCAATGTACTATCATTTCCCAATTAAATAAATTTGTCACCCCAATATCTCTTAATTGACAGGTAAATGGCTATCCCGTTTGACCACAGGTGGTTAACAGGACCAAACATATATGATAATACATGTCCTTTAAAATTAGATTTATTACATAATTTTAAGTGAAGGAATAGAAAACAAGTTACAATTGCCCCAAATGCTTTCAGTTTTCCAGGTTAATGGCTATCCTTTCAATCTGAAAACAGATGATAGGACCAAACATATACAAGTATATGCCCTTCCAACTTGAGCAAATGACATGATTTTAAGCAAAAGTAACTCTTTGAGACTCTTCATTGAAAATTTCCTAAGCTTTGAACTGAGTAGTATTATCATGTCTCTACACCATTGAACAGCTTGCTCTGTTTTACCAAAATAGTTTTGAACAAAATCTTCTTAAAAAATTTCATTTGAGCATATCTTTTGATACAAAAGCACATTTTGACACAAACACAAGTGCAACATAATTAAATCATCAGTGACATCATTAAACAGGCAAACTTTACACAACACATAGTCTAAAAAATCCTAATAATATCACATTAGAAAAAACACATAATCATGATATCAGATAGTCACATATTATCAAACTAGATCAAGTACTTATCTAGATATCATAGTCATTCACTGATCATTATCCAAGGCATCATACATACTTAGGATTAACAATTAATCATTTAAGCATAGATCAGTGAACAATAAACAGAATCACATTCAAACATAACAATTTGTAGATCCTCTACCAAAATAGTCAATTAGCACATTGAGGCACACACATCAAACAAACATTCATCAAGACTTTGAAAAGATAGTCAATTTGCACAATCAAGCACACATCATTAATCAGACTTCATTAAAGTTGTTCATGCCCAGGGCTTTCAGAAGAAAGTTGAACCTGGTTCTATCAAGTGGTTTTGTGAATAGGTCCGCCAAATTATCACTTGTATCAACTCTTTTCACTATAATTAAACCTTTTTTACTGTAGTCTCTTATGAGGTGAAGTCTGATTTCAATGTGCTTAGTCTTGAAATGTTGCATAGGATTTTTAACAATGAAAGATGCAGCAGTATTGTTAATGTAAATAGGGGTGTTTAGAAAATTCAAAGCATAATCCGACATCTGATTCTGAATATAGAGGACTTGTGCACAGCAGGCAGATGCAGCAATATACTCAGCTTCAGCAGTTGAGATTGACATTGTAGTCTGTTTCTTGCATTGCCACGATACCAATCTATCACCCAAAAACTGACAACCTCCAGAAGTAGACTCCCTACTCATATTGCACCCATCATAGTCACTATCTGTGTAGGCAGTCAGATCAAAGGACTGGTTCTTTGGATACCAAATTCCCAGATCTGGTATTCCTTTCAAATATGTCACACCCCGATCGTGATGGCGGAAAAATCGAGGTGCGGCGACTAAGTCGTGATTGTTGAGCACAATAGTATAAAAGTCTAAATGCATAAACATAACCAAAATGTCAAATATTACATCAACCAGGTAACATGAAACAAATTGTTTTAATACAAAATATCAAGTTTCCAACAACTCCTAGTCTAGCCTTCATCTTTCTAAGGCCTCTAAACTTGCTAGGGATTTCTTGCTGCATTATTTCCTGAAAACATGTAACAAACTGTCAACTACATAAAGTAGATGAGTGAATTCATAGGTTTAAAGAAAAGAGTTTTATACACAAACATACTAGTATAGGTTGTAGGGGTTTATATATAGGGTGTACCTGCGGCTAACCCACCACTCCTACAACTTATACTACTATGTTTGGGTATAATTCCCAGTTTTTAAAATGGTTTGTAAGAAAAGATCTCTTGGTTTTCCCACAGAGGTTTTTGTAGTAAGTCAAACATGAAATGTTCTCCTGGGCTCTCAACGGGCTTATCAATCTCCCATTAGAGTCGTATGTGATAAGATTACTCAAAGATTTCGGTCTCCCAACGGTACATGTAGCACATAACAGTTAAGCATAAACAAGGACATATAGATTTGAGCATGCTAAGTTTACTAGATAAACCAACACCAAAATCCCATTGTTTACTAGTATCCAAGATGATGGTGAACAAATGATGATGATGATGAATGATGATGAAACCCAATGATCACACAAGACTTGATTGAACTCACGCAAGACTTAAACCAAGACTACCTCGTTCTTGCCATCCAGGACTCAGCTAGGTTCTACCGAGAGTAGGATAGACACCCCAAAGAATCCTGGGTTCCCTTGGTCCCTACCGAGAATAGTATAGGTCCTCAAGAGTTATGGATTTCACCGAGACTAGTATGAAATCCCATGAGTTACGAGTGCCACCGAGAATAGAATGCCACTCATGGTCGTGAGTTCTACCGAGAGTAGAATAGACTCTCGCGTCCAATTCAACTCATGATGTTTTGATCTCTAGATTTCCATGCTGACACAATGACTATGATGATATGAACTTGATTCCCGTTCCCATGATGTCAATGTTCACAGAATTTCCCATACTCATTGATTTCCAATGTTCTTAGATCTCCATGAGTTAATGGGTTTTCCCCATGTTCATAGATTTCCAAAGTTTATAGATTACCAAGAAGCTCGTGGATTTCCGCACGTGTGTAGAAATCCAAATGTTTATAGTTTAAAGAATGTTTGCATAAATGATTTTATCCAAACGTGTAAAGTTACCATGTTTCCACCCCATAGTTTTGAAAAGCTTAAATAGGGGCTATGAACTCACCTTGATCTTGGGTTAGGATGGTGCTACAATAGATCTCCTTAGCCTAGAGTTGGACATATATATAAGGTTAACAACGTGCTATAAGTCTAAGAAAACGAGCTTACGTGACCTCGAGCAAAAACTGGGTTTTAAAGACGAAAACAGCTTGGTTCTGGCTTGATTCGATCGAATAGGAACACGTTCGATCGAATAGGAACTTGTTCGATCGAATAGACACACATTCGATCGAATAGACACACATTCGATCGAATCTGAGGCACACTCGATCGAACTAGAAACACATTTGGTCGAACCAGTTGGGAAAACTCGTTCGGTCGAACATGGAACTTGTTCGATCGAATAGACACTCGTTCGATCGAATACGAAACTCATTCGGTCGAATGAGTTGGAGACCATTCGGTTGCTTTCCTATTCGGTCGACCGGACTGGTTCGATCGACTGGTTCGATCGAATGGGCTGATTCGATCGACTGATTCGATCGAATGAGTCTGATTCGACTCCTTCAAGCTGGGCGACGGAGAAAACTACGGGTTTTTCAGATTTTCCAGATTTTTGACCCAAAATCGAAGTTTTTGACATGGAAATGCTCGGGATTGAAGGGACTATCGATTCCCAGTGATTTTAAACACAAAAGCCTGCATTTTGACACCAAAACAAGACGGTTTTTGACCCGAAAACTCAAGAAACGAAAATGGGTGTTTTTGCTCGATTTGAGGCCGAAAATGGTTATGAAAATGGATGATTTTCAAGAAGATCTTACCAAGAACAACAACAAACAGATTTGTGGACTCGGATTTGAAGTTTGAAGACTTTCTCTCTCTAGTTTCTCTCTCTAGAATGAGAGTGTTTGGGTGGGAAGTGTTGGTGGAAATGAAAGAGATGGTGTAAGAATACTTGATTTTCCGCTTAAATACTCGGGTGACTCGGGTTCGGGTTTAGGCTACCGACGGGTCAAGACTAGTCGAGTTCATAAGTTTTTAAACAAACTAAAACTTTTTCAGCAAAACTTTTATAAAACCATTTTCCGAATAATTATTTGAAATCTTTTTAAATAAGAATATTTAATTTTTCGAAAGCATAAAAATTAATATTTTTCAGGCGTAAATGTCGTTTTATAAAATAAACATTTTAAATGATAAAAGCAGATTTTTCCAATGATATGGGTTCCGAACTTATCGTCCAGAATCCCAAAGTCTATAGTTTCCGATGATTTCACGATCCTAGTTTACCAATCGAATTTCAGGGCGTTACATCCTCCCCAATTTAGAGGAATTTCGTCCCGAAATTTAGAATTTAGTATAGTTGATGCAATGATGTTTTAGATTAAATGATCCCATGATGACCACTATGCGCCACTACCCCTAATATTCGTCTTGGATACCACCCAAATCAAGTTGAAGGGGTTTATATATAGGGTGTACCAGCGGCTAACCCACCACTCCCTCAACTTCACTTGGGTGTTTCTTTCGACTCCTATTAGTTCAATGACACACAGGACGACACACTATTTTCCACTACAAGGCATCACCTTCAAGCTTTACATCAGACATATTCATTTCGGATTGAAGGGGTTTATATATAGGGTGTACCAGCGGCTAACCCACCACTCCTTCAATCTCCAATGAATAATTCCCTCAATAACTCTTGAATTTAACGCCTCACAGCTGCCACGCTAACTATGAGTCCCTAATTCCAAGTCTCGCTTCAGACATAATCAACTTGTGCCGAAGGGGTTTATATATAGGGTGTACCAGCGGCTAACCCACCACTCCTTCAACATTCATTGATTAATTCCCTACACGAAGCTTGAGTTCACGACTCATAGTTACACAATAGCATATTGTTTATACACGTATACACCTGTGAACTTGATGTTATTATATTCCGGACTATAATTACGAGTTCACCTTGTATCAATGTATAAACTCCATTGTGTGCGGCTAGAAAAATCGACACGACACCACACACACACACACAACCATGCTTCATGAATGCTAGAATGATGACAAATTTTGGCTCAATGATACATAGTTTACCCCAATGTTTACATGATTAAGTATGCACAACTTGTGTTTTCCAGCACGAGTCATGGGTAGCCAAACTTGGTGTTATGCAAATAAGAGAATATTTATAAGCAAATAGGAACAACATGATACTTCATTGATTGATATTGGTCCCTGATTACATGATTACGATTACATAGACTCCAAGATTTCTAGAATTACAAAGATGATGACTATGCGAACAGATGAGGGTATTCCTCCTTCATCTTATCCTCTCGTTCCCATGTGAACTCGGGTCCACGATGGTTGTTCCAACGTACCTTGACTATAGGTATCCGGCTTCGCTTAGTCTTTTTGACTTCTCGATCTAGGATCTCGACAGGTTCCTCAACAAAGTATAGTTTGTCGTCGATGTGAACCGTGTCGATCGGGATTTGAGCGGTCTCGTCAACGAGGCACTTTTTGAGTTGCGACACATGAAAAACGTTGTGAACACGGCTGAGTTCTGGAGGCAATTCCAAGCGATAGGCTACAGGTCCGACCTTTTCGATGATCTTGAAAGGTCCTACGTACCTTGGAGCAAACTTTCCCTTTTTCCCGAAGCGAACAATGCCCTTCCAGGGGGAAACTTTGAGCATTACGTGATCGCCTATTTGGAACTCCAGAGGTTTGCGGCGTTTGTCAGCGTAATACTTGTGTCGACAGCGGGCGTCCTTAAGTCTTTGCTGAATGATGGCGATACTGTCAGTGGTTTCCTGTATCAGTTCCGGGCCGAGGATTTGAGAATCTCCGGTCTCGGACCAACACAGTGGAGAACGACATTTCCTGCCATAGAGTGCTTCGAATGGCGCGCATTTGATGGTAGCATGATAGCTGTTATTGTATGAGAACTCTGCAAGAGGAAGGTGAGTCTCCCAGCTACTACCGAATTCAAGGATACAGGCTCTGAGCATATCCTCCAGGGTTTGTATGGTCCTTTCGCTCTGTCCGTCCGTTTCAGGATGATAGGCAGAGCTAAGTTTCACACTTGTCCCAAAGGCTTTCTGAAATGACTTCCAGAACCTTGACGCAAAAGAGGGGTCACGGTCAGACGTGATGCCCTTAGGCACACCGTGACGGGTTACGATCTCACGAATGTAAATCCGCGCCAGCTTCTCCGTAGTGTAGTCCTCGCGGACAGGGAGAAAGTGGGCAGACTTGGTCAAGTAATCCACGATAACCCAAATCGTGTCATAACCGCTGGGTGTCCGCGGGAGTTTGGTAATGAAGTCCATAGCGACTTCGTCCCACTTCCACTGCGGTATGATCGGTTTTTGTAACAGGCCAGATGGTCTCTGATGTTCAGTCTTGATCCGCGAGCATGTTAGACACTTACCGACGTATAAAGCTATGTCTTTCTTCATACCCGGCCACCAGAAATGAGACTTGAGATTCTGATACATTTTATCACTGCCCGGGTGAATAGAGTATCTGGATTTGTGCGCTTCGTTCAGGATAAGTTCTCGAAGTGGTTCAGAGTTTGGAATCCACATGCGATTTAAGTAGTAAAGTATACCATCAGACTTGGTTTCAAACTTCCGTTCGGCACCGCAAGATAGCATATTTTTGAGTTCACCACCAGCAATCGCTTGCTTTTGAGCTTCAAGAACCAAGGAGGGAAGATTGGACTGAATACGGATCGCATGCAACTGGGTCCTTTCCTTGCGACTTAACGCGTCAGCCACTACGTTAGCCTTTCCAGGGTGGTAGCGGATTTCGCAGTCATAGTCACTTAGGAGTTCAACCCATCGACGTTGTCGCATATTTAGCTCCCTTTGGTTGAGGATGTGTTGTAGGCTCTTGTGGTCGGTGAAGATGACACATTTCGTACCGTATAGGTAGTGTCTCCATATTTTTAAGGCAAAGACCACAGCACCCAATTCCAAGTCGTGAGTGACATAATTCCTCTCATGACTCTTGAGTTGACGCGAGGCGTAAGCGACGACCTTACCGCGTTGCATTAAGACGCAGCCTAGACCTTGGCTCGAGGCGTCGCAATAAACAACAAAATCATCGTTACCCTCAGGAAGCGACAGGATTGGTGCATGGCAGAGTTTATGTTTCAATGTTTGGAAAGCCTCTTCTTGCTCTTGGTTCCAAATGAATGGTTCCCCTTTTTGAGTTAACATTGTGAGGGGCAACGCGATCTTTGAAAAGTTCGAGATGAATCGACGGTAGTACCCAGCCAAACCAAGAAATGAACGAATTTCGGTTGGCGTTGTAGGCGCTCCCCATTTTTTTATGGCTTCAATCTTGGCAGGGTCGACATGAATGCCTTCCTTGTTAATGATGTGACCTAAGAATTGAACTTCCCTTAGCCAGAATTCGCATTTGGAGAATTTGGCGTAGAGTTGCTCTTTCCTCAGCAGATCCAAGGTAAGCCTGAGATGAAGCTCATGGTCGGCTTTAGAGCGGGAATAAACGAGAATATCGTCAATGAAGACGATAACAAACTGGTCCAGGTATGGACGACAAATGCGATTCATGAGATCCATGAACACTGCAGGGGCATTCGTCAAACCAAAAGGCATGACTAGGAACTCGTAGTGTCCATATCGAGTTCTGAAAGCGGTTTTCGCGATGTCGTCCTCCATGACACGCACTTGGTGATAACCTGAGCGTAGGTCGATCTTGGAAAAGTAGGTGGCTCCTTGCAGCTGGTCGAAAAGATCGTCAATCCTCGGTAATGGATACCGATTCTTGACTGTGAGTTTGTTAAGCTCACGATAGTCTATGCACATCCGGAAAGATCCGTCCTTCTTCTTGACGAAGAGGACTGGAGCTCCCCATGGAGACGAACTAGGGCGAATAAAACCCTTGTCCAGTAGTTCCTGCAGCTGGCTCGATAATTCCTGCATTTCAGACGGAGCCAAACGATACGGAGATTTTGCCACGGGGGTTGCACCGGGAACTAACTCGATGTGGAATTTGACTTGTCGGCTAGGAGGAAGTCCGGGTAAGTCTTTAGGAAAAACGTCTGGAAATTCACGCACGACGGGGACATCAGAGAGCTTCTTCCCCAAAGATTTCTTGATGGAGACATGAGCTAGGAAGGCGAGACACTTCTTTCGAAGGCATCGCCGAGCTTTAAAGCAGGAGATTAATTTCAGACATCTGCCTGATCTTTCTCCTTGAATAATTATGGACTCGCCAGAAGAACAAGGAACGCGAATGAGCTTCTCAGCACACACCACTTCCGCGTGGTTGATGGACAACCAATCCATCCCAACAATTACATCGAAACTTCCTAAATGCATAGGGATGAGGTCAATGTTAAGAGACGTCCGATCAAACGTAAGCGTGCAATTGCGGACGATTTTGTTCACTTGGGTAGACTCTCCGTTTGCCATTTCGACAGAGAAAGCGGGGTCTAAGACAGAGGTTCCTAGATTAAGCAATGGGACCAACTCGCTAGAAATAAAACTCCTATCTGCACCCGTGTCAAATAGAATAGAAACCCAGAGATTGTTAAGGATGAACGTACCAGTAATGACGTCAGGATTTTGGCGAGCTTCAGCAGCGCCAATAGTAAAGGCTCGGCCTCGGGCCGGAGGAAGATTTGCAAGACGAGGACACCTGCTCCTGAAATGGTCCATGGCTCCACACTCGAAACAGCTTCGAGAGTTGCTGGGTTGGGAACTGCTGCTCTGTATCGCCAGTTGATTACCTTGAAATCTGCAGCGTTCCGCTAGGTGCCCCAAACGTCCACAGTTCGTGCATTTCCAGCACGGGGTTCCGGCAGGATGATGAAATTGGCAAGTGCCGCACTTGGGGTGAACCCCAGTGTACTCCCTCTTTGGCCTTCCTGAAGGGGTGGGAGCAGGAGCGACAGAGCTGATTGGGGTTGCGGGAGTAACCATCGCGTAACTGCTAGCCTTACGCTTTTTGATGCGGTTGATCTTTTTGGATGAGCCTTCAGCGGCCTTGCCCGTACCTTTGGCTAGGACCCCAGTCTTAACCTGGTCCTGGGTCAGTCGGGCAGCTAGTTCAATGGCCGCTTGTAGGGTTGATGGGTCAGCCCCGATAACTATTCCACGGACAGTGTCAGGTAGGCCATTGATGTAAAGCTCAATAGCCCGGGAGGGAGGGGTGACCAAGTGTGGTACGAGAAGGGAGAGCTCGTGAAAACGCTCCGTGTACCCTTGGTGATCGGCGCCCTTCATTTTGTGTACCCAAAACTCAGCTTCAAGTTTCTGCACCTCACTGCGAGGTACGAACTCGCGGGTAGCCAATGCTACAAATTCCGACCAGGTCATGGCCAAGGCAGCCTCACGCCCACGGGTTCTTATCTCGTTGTTCCACCAGGTCAGCGCGCGTTTAGACAACATGCTTGCCGCGTGCGTGACTTTCAGTGTCTCAGGGCACGAGCTAATAACAAAGGCTGCCTCCATCTTTTCGATCCACTGGAGGAGACCAACGGCGCCTTCTGTGCCGCTGAAGCTGGTGGGTTTGGTAACCATGAAATCCTTGTATGGCTTATTAGCTGGTTCATTTGCGTTCTGAGCTGGAATTTGGTTGGCCCCAGAGGTTCCTTCTTGCCTCAGCCCTTGGCTGATGGTTGTTACCATGCCTGGTAACACAGCCGCGATCTGCTGGGCTATAAGGTTGGCTAATTCAGCGGAGTCCATGGAAGCGGGTGCACGCCTGGGAGGCATTCTTCGCAAAACGAAAAACGAGCGTTAAATAGAATCAATGACACGCCAAAGATTATGAATAGAGGACATAGATTATACCAAGAACACATAATGACATGACTCAAGAGATTAACAGTTAATATGCAACACATAAGCACGTAGCACGTATATAAGTGTAGACATGTGATTGTGATGCATGAGCTATCTAGAGTCAAGGATCCTAGGTTATAGTCTAGGTCGGTTTCCTAATTCCCTATAACCATTGGCTCTGATACCAATCTGTCACACCCCGATCGTGATGGCGGAAAAATCGAGGTGCGGCGACTAAGTCGTGATTGTTGAGCACAATAGTATAAAAGTCTAAATGCATAAACATAACCAAAATGTCAAATATTACATCAACCAGGTAACATGAAACAAATTGTTTTAATACAAAATATCAAGTTTCCAACAACTCCTAGTCTAGCCTTCATCTTTCTAAGGCCTCTAAACTTGCTAGGGATTTCTTGCTGCATTATTTCCTGAAAACATGTAACAAACTGTCAACTACATAAAGTAGATGAGTGAATTCATAGGTTTAAAGAAAAGAGTTTTATACACAAACATACTAGTATAGGTTGTAGGGGTTTATATATAGGGTGTACCTGCGGCTAACCCACCACTCCTACAACTTATACTACTATGTTTGGGTATAATTCCCAGTTTTTAAAATGGTTTGTAAGAAAAGATCTCTTGGTTTTCCCACAGAGGTTTTTGTAGTAAGTCAAACATGAAATGTTCTCCTGGGCTCTCAACGGGCTTATCAATCTCCCATTAGAGTCGTATGTGATAAGATTACTCAAAGATTTCGGTCTCCCAACGGTACATGTAGCACATAACAGTTAAGCATAAACAAGGACATATAGATTTGAGCATGCTAAGTTTACTAGATAAACCAACACCAAAATCCCATTGTTTACTAGTATCCAAGATGATGGTGAACAAATGATGATGATGATGAATGATGATGAAACCCAATGATCACACAAGACTTGATTGAACTCACGCAAGACTTAAACCAAGACTACCTCGTTCTTGCCATCCAGGACTCAGCTAGGTTCTACCGAGAGTAGGATAGACACCCCAAAGAATCCTGGGTTCCCTTGGTCCCTACCGAGAATAGTATAGGTCCTCAAGAGTTATGGATTTCACCGAGACTAGTATGAAATCCCATGAGTTACGAGTGCCACCGAGAATAGAATGCCACTCATGGTCGTGAGTTCTACCGAGAGTAGAATAGACTCTCGCGTCCAATTCAACTCATGATGTTTTGATCTCTAGATTTCCATGCTGACACAATGACTATGATGATATGAACTTGATTCCCGTTCCCATGATGTCAATGTTCACAGAATTTCCCATACTCATTGATTTCCAATGTTCTTAGATCTCCATGAGTTAATGGGTTTTCCCCATGTTCATAGATTTCCAAAGTTTATAGATTACCAAGAAGCTCGTGGATTTCCGCACGTGTGTAGAAATCCAAATGTTTATAGTTTAAAGAATGTTTGCATAAATGATTTTATCCAAACGTGTAAAGTTACCATGTTTCCACCCCATAGTTTTGAAAAGCTTAAATAGGGGCTATGAACTCACCTTGATCTTGGGTTAGGATGGTGCTACAATAGATCTCCTTAGCCTAGAGTTGGACATATATATAAGGTTAACAACGTGCTATAAGTCTAAGAAAACGAGCTTACGTGACCTCGAGCAAAAACTGGGTTTTAAAGACGAAAACAGCTTGGTTCTGGCTTGATTCGATCGAATAGGAACACGTTCGATCGAATAGGAACTTGTTCGATCGAATAGACACACATTCGATCGAATAGACACACATTCGATCGAATCTGAGGCACACTCGATCGAACTAGAAACACATTTGGTCGAACCAGTTGGGAAAACTCGTTCGGTCGAACATGGAACTTGTTCGATCGAATAGACACTCGTTCGATCGAATACGAAACTCATTCGGTCGAATGAGTTGGAGACCATTCGGTTGCTTTCCTATTCGGTCGACCGGACTGGTTCGATCGACTGGTTCGATCGAATGGGCTGATTCGATCGACTGATTCGATCGAATGAGTCTGATTCGACTCCTTCAAGCTGGGCGACGGAGAAAACTACGGGTTTTTCAGATTTTCCAGATTTTTGACCCAAAATCGAAGTTTTTGACATGGAAATGCTCGGGATTGAAGGGACTATCGATTCCCAGTGATTTTAAACACAAAAGCCTGCATTTTGACACCAAAACAAGACGGTTTTTGACCCGAAAACTCAAGAAACGAAAATGGGTGTTTTTGCTCGATTTGAGGCCGAAAATGGTTATGAAAATGGATGATTTTCAAGAAGATCTTACCAAGAACAACAACAAACAGATTTGTGGACTCGGATTTGAAGTTTGAAGACTTTCTCTCTCTAGTTTCTCTCTCTAGAATGAGAGTGTTTGGGTGGGAAGTGTTGGTGGAAATGAAAGAGATGGTGTAAGAATACTTGATTTTCCGCTTAAATACTCGGGTGACTCGGGTTCGGGTTTAGGCTACCGACGGGTCAAGACTAGTCGAGTTCATAAGTTTTTAAACAAACTAAAACTTTTTCAGCAAAACTTTTATAAAACCATTTTCCGAATAATTATTTGAAATCTTTTTAAATAAGAATATTTAATTTTTCGAAAGCATAAAAATTAATATTTTTCAGGCGTAAATGTCGTTTTATAAAATAAACATTTTAAATGATAAAAGCAGATTTTTCCAATGATATGGGTTCCGAACTTATCGTCCAGAATCCCAAAGTCTATAGTTTCCGATGATTTCACGATCCTAGTTTACCAATCGAATTTCAGGGCGTTACAAAATATCTAAAGATCCTCTTCACTACATTCATATGAGAAACTTTAGGACTTGACTGGAATCTTGCACAAGCACACACAACAAACATGACATCTGGCCTTGATGCAGTCAGATACATCAGAGATCCAATCTTTGCTCTGTTTTCATGTTCATCCACTGGCTCCCCATTTTCATATGCTACCATCTTTTCCTTTGTATCCATAGGAGTTGAAGCAGTTTTCAGATCATTACACTTGAATTTGTCTAGTATGTCATGCACATACTTAGACTGGTAAATAAAAATCCCATCAGTCTTCTGTTGAACTTTCAGTCCAAGAAAGAAGTTCTTTTCTCCCATTTAGCTCATTATGTGTTTGGATTTCATCACCTCTTCAAACTCCATGCATATCTGTTCATTGGTTGACCCAAAAATAATATCATCAACATAAACTTGCAGCAACAGCAAATGTCTTCCTTTCTTCTTGTAAAAGAGGGTCTTGTCAATGGCTCCACTTTAGAAACCATGTTCAAGCAGATGATTTGACAGCTCATCATACCAAGCTCTTGGAGCTTGATGCTGTCCATACAACGCTTTGCTTAATTTATACACCTTGTTAGGATAATCAGGGTCCTCAAATCCTGGTGGCTGAGTCACATGCACCTCCTCTTCTATCTTTCCATTTAGGAATGCAGATTTGACATCAAGTTGGAATACCCTTAAATTCTTTGAGGCAGCATAAGCCAGGAAAATTCTTATAGCTTCAAGTCTTGCAACGGGTGCAAAGACTTCATCAAAATCAATCCCTTCTTCTTGTAGGCATCCCAATGCAACAAGTCTAGCTTTGTTCGTAATCACAACACCTCTTTAATCCCTTTTGTTCCTGAAAACCCATTTGGTTCCAATTGGATATCTGTTTCTTGGCTTATCTACAAGTTCCCACACTTGGAGATCTCTAAACTGAGCCAATCCTCTTGCATAGCTTCTACCCAGCTGTTGTCCTTTATTGCTTGAACAATGTTCTAGGGTTCTATTTGGGATAGAAAGCAGGAGTACAAACAGATTTTTGTGGATTCAGATGCACTTCTTGTTACTCTTTCATAGATGTTTCCAATGATATTCTCAGGAGGATGATTCTTTTCAACATAAGAGGATTGAACAGCTATATCAGTTGATATATCAGAATCAAGATTTGTATCATTGAGATCGGGTTCATCAATGATCAAATCAGTTGTTGCATCATGAAACTCTGGTGCTTCTTCATTGTTCAGTTGAGAGGTAGATGCACCATTGTTTCCAACATTCATACTTTGAAACAAATCCTCAAATCTTGCATTTCTTCTTGCCTCTTCTATGTTATCAGGATCTGCCTCATCTCTCACATCATTATCATGATTTTCTTGTTCAATATTCTGATCTTGAACTTGATCTGGGGCTTGTTCATTTCCAACAGTAGAAGGATGCCTAATGAAATTATATTCTTGACCTTTTTCAGCAACCTTTTTCCACAGCTTGTCCAAATCAAGTTTCTTTGAAGATTCTTCAATTATCACACTTGTCTTATACATAGCTTCATCAAAGTCCTCAGAATAAATCTTGTAGGACTTGATTACCTTCTCAAGATCAAACAGCCATGCAGCACCATCAACTATATTGAATTGATTCTCATTAAACATAATATTAGATGATTATATCACACTCAAATGATCTTTCACATATACTCTATAGGATTTTGAGTGTGTAGAGTAACCAACAAAGAAGCAGTCCAAGGATTTAGCTTGAAACTTGTTGAGATAATCCTTGGGGTTAAGCAATGAACATTTGCATCCAAATGGCTTGAGAAACTTAATGTAGGGTTTTCTTTTAAACAAAATCTCATAGGGAGTTTTGTCTTAACTTTTGTTGAGAAGTACTATATTCTGAACATAGCAGGCTGTGTTGATTGCTTCGGCCCAAAATGTGACAGGCAGAAAACCATCAGCCAACATGGTTCTTGTAACTTCTGTAAGTGTTATGTTTCTTCTTTCAGCTACACCATTTTGTTCAGGATTTCTAGGAGCAGAGAATTGTTGAAGAATTCCTTTTGCAGTACAAAACTCTTCCATTACCCCATTTTTGAAATCTGTGCCATTGTCACTTCTCATTATCTTTACCCTTGCATCTAGTTGATTCTCAATCCTGGTTACACAACTCTTAATCAACTCGGCAGCCTCAACCTTAGTAATTAGGAAATAAACCCAATTGTATCTTGAGAAGTCATCAATGATCACAAGACAGTATCTTTTCTTCCCTATACTTGGGAAACTTACAGGACCAAAGAGATCCATGTGAAGCATCTCAAGCACTTGATCAATTGAGTTGATGAGCTTTGTCTTATAAGAAGACTTGTGTTGCTTACCCTTCGGGTATGAGATACAATTATCATCCAGTTTGAACTCTCTTGTAGGTAAGCTAATCACATGCTCACCCTTCACAAGTTTGTTCATGTTCTTCAGATTCACATGACACAATTTCCTATGCCACAATTTTGACTCATTTTCAGTGGCTTTAGTAGCAAAACAGGTACCTCCCTTTGAAACAACATCCTTCATGTTCAGTTCATACAAATTGCCATTCCTTGGGGCTATCATCATGATCATGTTAGGAGGGATTACAAAGTCTGGTTTAAGGATGAAACAATGAGAATCATCAAACCCAACTTTATACCCTTTATCACACATCTGGGATATGCTTAAAAGGTTGTACTGTAACCATTCTATATAGAAGACATTATCAAATGTGACCTTTCCATTTGTCAAGATACCCTTTCCAACAATTTTACCACCATTTTCATCACTACCAAAGGCTACTGGACCTTCAAACTTCTCTTCATAGTTGACAAGTGACCTTTTGTCACAGGTCATGTGTCTGGAACACCCACTATCCATGTACCATACTTCATTCAGTGGTGTGGATGGTTCCTGCACAAATCAAAATAATTGATTAGTTGAGTGATGAAGTGCAAGTTGTCTCAACTTGCAGATCATCGGATTCATTAAGAGTAGCAGCATTGGGTGTGAGAGTAATGGGTTTAGGATCTTCATGAGTAATTTCAATATTATCTGAATTATATGTTTCATAACCACATTCCTTTGGAGTTTTTAGATATGAAGTTGTGCTTTGGCTTTCCACTTCACTATTTCACTCTTGAACTACATAGTCCTTTGTGCTTGAATAATCTCTCACATCAAAGTTCTTTTCCTTCTGAACTTCAACCTTAGGTTTCTAGAGAAATCCTTGAGGTTCAAAACCATGTTGCAATAGGAACTTTTCATCACCGGTTAGTTCTTTTGGTTTCCTTTTTGAGAAAACATTTTTCTTTCCTTTCCTATCATTACTTGGTGATCCTTGAGAATAATCAGACATAACTGATTTTGAGTCTTGATTGGGGATAATTCTCAAAGCTTGAAGATTCTTTTTGACAGCAGTTTCAGATTTCTTGCTAGATTTGCTTCTTTTGACTTGTTCAGCCATGTTTTTCTTTGGTTTCTCTTCAACTTTCCCTTCTTTCATAATACTGTTGTCATCTTTCTCATCAGTTTTGCTCACATTCTCCTTTCCACACACTTTTCCTTTTGCCAAGTATTCATCGTACTTCTGTTTGTAAAGCTCATAGTTTTGACCAAATGTTTTCTCATTGGGAACATGAAAAGGTTTGAAGTTGAACCTTTCATTGCAAGAATTAGTATTGTGACCATATTCATCACATTTTTTGCACCATACTTTACCTTTGAACTTTTCATGAGAAATATCTTTCTTGAACCTCTCACTTGGTCTAGGTGGTTTAACACTAAGTGTTTTCTGAGTCTTCAATCCATCAAAGTCAACTCAAACTCTTCTATTTTGATATCTTGTCTTTCAGTCTTGCTCTTCACAAAGATGATTTTCTGCAAATTCAGAGGCTCATCATCCAGGTTTCCCTTGTGTCTTGACTGTCTTTTCTCATACTCCTCCATGGTTTCAACTTCTCCAATGTCAAAAACTTCATGGCTAGAGAAAACAGGGTATACTGGAATGAAGTTGTCACATTCAACTGTTTTAGTGGCCTTTTTCTTGTTATTCTCCCTTAACCTTTTCAACAATGTTTTGGTTGGAGGCCTAACAACATTGTAACTTACTTTTTACCTCTCACATATGTCAAAAGACACATGTTCTCTTCTCATTCTTTCATTTATCTTTGCCATCTTAGGAGTCAGTTTGGGTAGAACAGGCAGTTTTTCTATTGAATCAGGTTTCTTATATCTTCTACCTCTTTCAACAGCCTGAATTTCTTCAGCAGAGATTTGATCACTTGAGTCACTCAGATAATCTTGGTTCAAGTCTTCTTCACTGAAGTCATCTTCATACACTTTTACTCCAATTGACTTGTCTTCCCTTACTTCCTTTTTCACAACAAATTCTCCTTCTTCATTTACTTCAACCATTTTGTAGTTCTCAATAAATTCTTCCTTATCTTGAAAAACTTCTTTGAATTGGTTGAGATATGTTTCCCTATTCTCTTTGTCAACTTTGAGAGTGTAATTGTTATTGAAAGGTGGAGGAACAACTTTGTATTTATCTTCTTCTTTTATCTTATTCATAATACAACAAATGTTTCCTGTGGACACCAAGTTCTTTAGAAATTCATTCTCAACTTGCAACTTGGTGTTCAGCACCTTTTATTCAACAATCATTTTCTTTAAGCCATCTATCTCAGTGACATATCGTTGTTGAGATCTATAGCTATTCACACAATCATCTTCCAAGCTTCTGATCTTCTCTTCATTAATTATATCACTTGCTTGGTACCCATTAATTATGCTTTGTTTTCTGAAACACCCACCCTCTAGCTTGCCTACTTTTGCATTTAAAGAGTTAATTGTTTCAAGTAAAATAGTTGTAGAGGTTGAGGGTACCTGTGAAGAAGAAGCAGCCTCACTTTCAATTTTAGCCATTAGAGCAACATTGGCTTTTGTGATGTCATATGCAGGGTCACTCCAATCAAAATCCCCTTCTTGTTGTGCAACTAAAGCTACATTCCTTTGATTTCTGGGTTGATTTTGGTTGTTTCTGTTGGGATTGGATGGAGCATTTGGAGGGTTTTGGTTGTTTCTTTGGAAGTTCTGGTTCTGGGGCACCACCTGCTGATTATTCGCTGGGGCTTGCTGGTAGTTGTTAAAATTGGGGTTGTTGTTGTAGTTGGTATTTCTTGGTTGGTTTTGCTGATATTGGAACTGGTTTCTTGGCTGTTGGTTCTGGTATTGGTTCACTTGAAAGTTTCTTGGCTGGTTGCATACTCTAGCAAAGTGACCAGGTTGTTGGCAATTATAACAAATGGCCTTTGACTTATCAAATCCAATCCTTTCATTAGGCCCTGATAGAAGAGATCTACCAGTCCTATTGTATAGCCTTTTACTTCTAAGAGCCAAAATGACAGCCTGCCACTTCAGGTCCATGTCTTCAAGGTCATCTACATCAATTTATTCCAAATTATCTTGAATCACACTTGTGTGAATCATGTTTTTGGCAACAAATGCATTGTAGGACTCAGTGAACATGGTGAACAATGTTGGTGTCTCATTCCCTTGACCATAGTTGCCTCCACTTGCCATAGAGGCAGATTCATTTTCATTAATAAGTTGGACATTAAACCTTCAATGGTTTCCAAGGTTACTTGTACTCCCACCAACAAATGCTTTTGGTGTGTCCACACCATGTTCATTAGGTTCCTTTATGATAAGGATCTGTTGTTGGTTTTTGGTTGAAAATTTTCCCATAGGTGCAATGAGTGCATTGGACACCTGGAAACAAGGCTTCTCTTCCTTGATCATTTCATTTTCACTCATCTCTATTTCAGCAGCTTGAAGGAAGCAAATTACATCATCCATCTTGAGTTGATCAAAATTTGGCTTCTGAATAATGAATTTACTAGCTGTATACCATTCTTTGGGTAATGATGATAGCATCCCAAGACAGACCCAGCTTGATCATAGCTAAAGCCCTGTCATCAATCTTCCTCATTCTTTCACCCACAGCTTGATTAGGATTTGCACCATTAGGAACATATGGATCAGTTTTAATCGAGTTCCACATATCCACGTCATTATAACACACAACAGCCTCAAACAGAACTTTCCACATGATAAAATTCTCCTGCCCATACAACCTTGAAATTTTGTTAGTGGAGACCTCATGCTCTTCAAAACCAGACATATTTGTAAAATGATTTTAAAGAAAACAGAGAACAGTTTAAAGAGATTAAAAATCAACGTTGAAAAAATCAATCAGATCTGAGAAGAGTCTCTTCAGATCTGATGTATCTGATTCGATTGGAGCAAGATCCAATAATAAAAAATCAAACTAAAAGTAAAACAAGGTAAAATAAGAAACCCAAAATTGTAGATTTGGAAGAATAAATGAAGAACAGAGCTGCTGACGTTAGTATTCAATGGAACAGTACTCAGCTCATGTCATTCTTCATCTTCAAATGATCTACAATAAGCAACAAATCTTCACACAAACATCAACAAACAAGCTCTGATACCACTTGTCGGTCCCGATAATAGATCACTCAAACTCACAATATATGTCACAACCAACACAATAAATGTATCGACAAGAAGGTTGGTGACGTTGCTATCTTTGGTAAGATTATCTGTTTGTTAACGGCGGAATCAAAAACAAACAGAATTGTTGCTAAAAGACTAGCAAATGTAACAAACACAAACAATCACTCAAAGATTTCCATTTATAGAAGTTTCATACAAATGGAAATCGATTAGGGTTTCTTGTAAGGATTGTTTATCCGTACTAATCTAAGGACAACCGTCACACTCTAATAAGGAATATTTGATTCTTTTCTTAAAAGTCTAAAGTGGCAAATCCGTCTTGTGGTAGGCGTGCCCTAATTATTCTATTTATAGGCCTGCCACCACCTGACAGCTGTCCTGACTTCTAGAAACCCTAATGATAGGTACATAATCATATTACATATTCAAAAATATATTGAGTGTAAAAAAGGTCTTCCATGTAGACTTTATGTCATTTTTCTTCTCCGAGTAGGCTTTGTGCCTTTTGTCTTTTACGAGTAGACCTGGTAACCTTGAAGTGTGCTGGTGAACAGTTCTCCGAGTAGAATTTACTTAGAGTATTTTCCTTTGAAAACACTTACCTAGCAGACTTAAATATTGTTGACCATAGCAGACTTTGCCGATAAGATCTAACGAGCAAACTTGTTCTTCAGAAATCCTTTCAACTCTTTGTTAAAGAATAACTTATTAGCAAAACCAAGTGTGCTGGTAACACTGTAGCTTGCTCGGAGTTGAACCTTGCCCGATGAAGTCCTTAAGATAATTCTTTATCAACATTCATCAAGCATGCTCGGAACACTGTTTTATTAAAGAATACCTTGCTAGATCTTCCAAATACTTGGCTTTAAAAGCTTGGTTAGTCAAGAGTCTACTCGGAAGTAAACCTTGCTAGTATATGAAGAACAATCTTGCTAGACATAGTGAACCCTGCTCGGATTGACACTAAAGAAGACTTCAAGAAGATAATCTTGCCCGAAAGGCAAAATACCTTCCTAGGACAAGTAAAACCTTGCTGGGAGGTCCAAGTATGCTAGGTTTCTATAGTTAGCCATTTCTGGGGAGTGTTGAGAAGATTCCAATCTCCCTTAAGTCATATCAAGTCAAATCTTTGACTCAACAGCTCCAGTTGTCGATTAGAGGCAATACGAATATTTTTGGCCTATGCAGCTTTCAAAAACATTAAGGTTTATCAAATGGATGTCAAGATTGCGTTTCTCAATGGGGAACTTCATGAAGAGGTGTTTGTGTTGTAGCCTCCTGGTTTTGAAGATCCAGATTATCCGGACCATATTTACTGATTAAACAAGGGCTTTATGGTCTACACCAAGCCCCGAGAGCTTGGTACGCGACACTTGCTGACCATCTTACCGATAATGGCTTCAAACGAGGAATTGTGGATTGTACTCTCTTTTACAAGAATGTTGGTGATGATCTGCTCCATGTCCAAATATATGTTGATTATGTTGGGTTTTAACAAGATTATCAAAGCCATATAAACCCATTTATATGAAAAACGCAGCGGATTAATTTGTTTTAAATCTTGTTATATTGATTAATATAAAACCCGTTTTATATGTAAAACCCAAGCCCCGGATCCATATACGAACTACATGCATACCAAAACTATTAATCATAGTGGGTTTATGTAATACAACCTTTCAAGAGGCAATAAGATGAAGGAGATGACGGTTTGAATGGCTAGCCTTCAATGGAGAAGAGCCTCAAGCTTGTATACCCTCCAAGCCTTCAACAAACACCTTGCTTGCTAGGATTTAATGACTCTTGCACTTGAAAGACTCCTCTTGTGTTCCTTTTTGGCCAAAATCAAAGAGGGAGAGAGAGAGAGAGAGAGAGGGAGGATGGAGAGAGTTATTTTCATGTAATGTGGTTGGGTGTAAAATGTTGTGTCCCAAGAAGAATATTAATAAGAGAAAACTTTCAAACAAATGGGTGGGAAGTTTTCCCCCAAAAGTGGGCTGGTCATACCAGAAATTATTTTCTCTTTCTTCTTGGAAACAGATTAATACCCCATGTACTAGTCTCGGGACTAATATTCCATATACCAGTCGCAGGACTAATACTCCATGTATTAGTTCATAGGTCTATTTAAACTTTGTGACATTTAACACTTTTAACATGCCATACGTTTTATACAAAATACCACAACCATTATCATATATATATCATAAGATAATCTCTCTAAATAAATTATCCATATAATTTATTGATTCCTCAAGTGCAAATATTTAGAAACCCATTTTCTAAATAACATAAGTGCTAATATTTATTTGTTAGATCATATTTATAATAAATATTATGGTGTTTGTCTAGATTGTTATTGGGTATGACCCGACTTGGATCATAACGTTCTAGCCACATCAACTCTAATATGTGTCTTGGGCAGACCGATTCCTACAATCTCCCACTTGCACAAGATACATAGAAGATTGATGCAAATAGCAAATACCGCCTAACAACGGTTTACTACCCCTAATACGTATGACGAAGTGCCATTCAATAACATGATCCCCTTCAAGTCCCTTACTTGAAATGATTTAGGTGAATCTATCATATATCCTTAGTCCTTCGGATGTCATGTCAAATCCAAAGACACAAAATGATAACCTAGTATCATACCCAATCTTAGCCTTATGTACCGTCATGTTTCAGAGCAGTGAAGAACTAAGTCAAAGCATAATATTTGGTGAATATCAAGACCCAATATGTATCTCAGGTCGGAGGATACTATGATATTCACCTTTACTCAAATTTACTTATGACCACAACTCACAAGGATTCCATGCAGTAAAATTGAGGGCGGGTCAGTCCAACATTTATATCCCATAAATATCTATGAACCTTGGCAGCAAGCCCTTGCTCTATATTCATACCTTATGAATATCCACCAATCCAAGTTCATAATAGTCTTACCTTCATACTTGTTCCCACAAATATGAACGACTACAGACATTTAGAATAATTAACTTATTCACGAATTTAAACAGGCTAAAATGGAACATAACTTAAACGTCATAATCATAAACCATAATCATATGAATGAGTCAAAATAACAATTTTTACGATATCCAAATAAAAAATAGATCAAATCCAATCACTAGAATATCGAAGTCCTAAGGCGCAAGTATGACCCTCATGCTTTGGCCTTTCAAGGAGCTTCGTGAGTGGATCCGCAATGTTATGATCAGTGTGAACTTTGCGAATACATATCTTTCCCTTTTCAACTTCATCCCTCATGCAGTTGAATCTCCGCTCAATGTGCCTTGTATTTTGATGTGTACAGGGTTCCTGGATTTGAGCAATCGCACCTTCGTTGTCACAAAAGATTTCTAGAGGGTCCTGAATGGTACGAACTACCCCTAGATCGACCACGAAATTTCTAATCCATGCAGCTTCTTGAGCTGCCAATGACTTGGCGATGTATTCAGATTCAGTGGTGGACAAGGCTACCACATCTTGTTTTGCGCTCTTCCAAGAGACAGCTCCACCATTTATAACGAAAACATATCCCGATGGTGATCGAGAATCATCTCGATCAGTTTGGAAACTCGAATCCGTGTAACCCTTTACAACGAGTTCCTCCTCACCAGAGCCATATATTAGAAACATATCCTTAGTCCTTCTAAGGTATTTCAATATGCTCTTAACCGCCATCCAATGGCTACTTCCTGGATTTTGTTGGTATCGACTTGTCATTCTCAAAGCGCATGACACATCCGGTCTAGTGCATATCATGGCATACAAAATAGATCCTATAGCCGAAGCGTATGGGATTCCTTTCATCTTCTCTTGCTCATCCTTTGAGATTGGACATTGAGATGCACTCAATATCGTTCCTCTTTGAATAGGTACCAAACCTTTCTTAGAGTTATCCATCTTGAACCTTTTCAAGATTTTATCAATGTATGCACTTTGGTTTAAACCTATCAACCGCCTTGATCTATCCCTATAGATCCTTATTCCCAAAATATAGGCGGTTTCACCAAGATCTTTGATAGAAAAATAACTTCCAAGCCGGCTTTTACACCTTCCATGGTTGGAATGTCATTCCCAAACAAAAAAAATGTCATCAACATACAATACTAGGAAAGTAATGATGCTCCCACTAGCTTTCTTATACACACAAGCCTCATCAGCGTTCTTGATGAATCCAAATTTCTTGACTTCTTCATCAAAACGGTGATTCCAGCTTCTAAATGCTTGTTTCAATCCATAGATTGTTTTCTTTAACTTGCATACTTTATTATGATGTTGTAGATCGACAAAACCTTCGGACTGAACCATATAGACATCTTCTTCAAGATGTCCATTTAGAAAAGCGGTTTTGACAACCATTTGCCAAATCTCATAGTCATAATATGCGGCTATGGAAAATAATATCCTAATAGACTTTTGCATCGCCACGGGCGAGAAAGTTTCATCATAATCAACCCCTTGAGTTTGAGTGAAACCCTTTGCTACGAGTCTAGCTTTATAAGTATCCAAGTTTCCATGCATGTCAGTCTTCTTCTTGAAAACCAACTTGCTTCCAACCAGTTTGGATTTAAGAGGTGGAGCAACCAAGTCCCATACTTGGTTGTCATGCATGGATTGCATCTCAACGTTCATGGCTTCCAGCCGTTTATCACAATCAGATTGCGACATTGCATCTCAGTATGTGGTGGGTTCATCCAAATCTACCACGTAGCATCCATCCAGGAAAAATCCATATCTTTCAGGTGGGGTGCTAATTCTACCAGACTTGAGAACGCTTTGTGTGTTTTGATAAACCATTTGATCATCATCAACAACCTCTTGTTGATTGCTAGTGTCAACCAAACGTGTATCGGCTTGTGGTTCTCGATCCTCTTCGAGTTCCACAGTTCTATTAGCTCCTTCCCTAAGGAAATTTCTTTCCAAGAGCACAGCCTTTCGAGCAATAAACACTTTATGCTCGTTTGGATTGTACAAATAATATCCGATAGAATTCCTGGGATATCTTACAAAAATACACATAGTGGATCGGCATTCCAGTTTCGGGTGTGCTTCTTAACATAAGCCTCACAACCCCATACCTTTAAATATGATAATGATGGAACCCTTCCATGCCATATTTCAAAAGGTGTCCTTTCCACTTTCTTGGTTGGTGCCATATTTAGAATACGGGCTGCGGAGATCAATGCGAAGCCCCAAAATGATAGAGGTAATGTGCTTCTAGCCATCATGGATCGAACCATATCCAATAGAGTTCGATTTCTCCTTTCAGACACACCATTATGTTGTGGTGTTCTAGGTGGAGTAAGTTGTGAGACAATCCCACAACTCCTAAGATGTTCTAGAAACACATCATTGAGGTACTCACCTCCTCTATCGGATCGTAGTACTTTGATTGTTTTGTTGAGTTGATTTTCTACTTCATTTTGGAAGACTTTGAACATTTCAAAGGCTTCATATTTGTGTCTTAACAAGAACACATACCCATAGCGACTATAATCGTCGGTAAAGGTAATAAAGTATATTTCACCATTCCTTGTCATTGTCTTAAAAGGACCACATACATCTGAATGTATGATACCTAATAAGTCTTTCTCCCTTTCATTAGTTCCATTAAAGGGCTCCTTGGTCATCTTTCCCAATAAACAAGATTCGCACTCATCAAATGAATCATCATTTGATTTCAAAAGACCATTCTTTTGAAGTGTATGAATGTGATCCTTGTTTATGTGACCAAGGGCAACAGTGCCAAAGAAAAGTTTTACTCAAATCCAATTTGAGTCTTTTGGTGTTAGCTTGGTACAACGAGTTATCAATGGATGTATTATCATGAACCACCTTATAAATGCCATTAAACGGCATTGCTTTAAAATAAAAAACATCATTCATGAAAACATAAAATCCATTGTCTACAAACTTGAAATCATAACCAAATTGTCTTAATACAGAAATAGAGATAATATTCCTAGTCAAACTAGGAGAATACAAAATGTTTTTCAAAAGAACTTCCAAACCATTTGGAAGCTTCAAAACATAATCTCCTCGAGCTTGGACGTCAACCTTTGCTCCATTGCCCATGAAGAGTCTTATATCTCCTTTCTTGTAATCACTTCTTTTGAATCCCTTCAAAGAATTGCGTATATGAGTTCCACATCCGGTACCCAATACCCATGTGTTAGAAGAAATAATATTAAGATCAATATGGATCATAAAAGTTATACCTGAGGTTTGCCCCGCATCCCTCTTAGCTTTCAACTCTTTGAGATAGGTTGGACAATTCCTCATCGAATGTCCTTTCTCACCACAACCAAAGCACGGTCCTCTGAGCTAACCTTTAGCTTGTTTTCCTTTGGTTTGGTTGGTTCCTCTTTAGCCTTTCCTTTGAACTTGCCCTTGACGTGTCCCTTACCTTTGGCAACCTTTTCCTTAGGTTCCAGGTGATGCCTCTTCTTATTGCCACCTTCATTGATCGTGCGAACTGGTAAAACCTTTTTACCCATTCCCGCTTCGGCCGTTTTGAGAATTGCATGAAGCTCACCAATGCTCTTGTCCCATCCATTCATGTTATAATTCATGAAAAAAGTCTCAAACCTTTTAGTTAGGCTATTAAGGATCAAATCTGTGGCTAACTCTTTTGAGACGGGACAATTAAGCCGTTCAAGTCGATCAATGTGGCTTTTCATCTTAAGCACATAAGATGAAACCGATTGGGTTTCTTCCATATGAAATGCATGAAGCGCTCGAACCGTTTCGAAGCGTTCCACCCTAGCTTGAGTAAGGAACATTTCCTTAAGTTGGGTGATCATGTCATAAGGCCCATGATGTTCAAAATCCTTTTGAATCTCGGAATCATAGTTCCCAACATGAGACAAGAAACTTGCACCGAATCCTCGGTGTATTTTAACCAATCGTTATAGGCATCTAAATCGTCAATGTTTGGTTCATCGGGAATAGGATCGTCCAATATGTAGGACCTTTTTTCTTGTTTGAGAACAATTCTCAAATTTCGATACCACTCTATAAAATTTTTATGGTTAAGACGATCCTTATCAAGTATAGCTCTTAGTGATAGGTTATGCACGGGTGGGATAATTGCGTTAGGTGGATTGTTGATTGCGGACATCTACACAATTTAACAAAGTTCACTTTTAGTATATTCGATATCAATTAAACTAATTTTAATCTCTAATACCCTTTAATGTCTTAAAGACAATTAATGATTAAAATCTAGAATCCAGCGTTCCATTCAAATAGTAGTTAGGTGACCGTTATCCTTGTCACACCCTCAAAATCCACTAACGGAGTTTTATCGTCAGAGGGTGTGAACTAACAGGATCGGAATCATTAGTTATAATCAAACCATAAGACAAAGTTTCAAAACCATGAAAACATTTACGAGTAGTTAAATGTGGAAGCGTAAAACCATAGCAGACAATGTTGCGTCACGCAGGACGACTTAAAACCCAATGATAACAGTTTAAAAATAAGTTTGCATAATTAAATTGTTTCAAGCAATGCATGTTCCTAAACCGCGCGCCCGCCTCGGCTACCTGAGAATAACATACTAAAAGTGTCAACACAAGGTTGGTGAGTTCACAAGTTTATATAAAAATAAATGTTTAGCGTTTGCGTTCAGCGTTTTGCGTTAAGCGTTTTGCGTTACAGCGTTTTGCGTTACAGCGTTTTGCGTTACCAGATAGTGTTATGTCAATTATATATCTATAGGTAGCTAGCCTATAAAACAAGTATCACTAAGTGTTCGACACCGAAGCTGACTGTTTATCATTTGCCTTGCCACCAGGTCATCTAGACCATGGTATGTGTTTAGCCAAGATTACACCCACTCGACCTCCAGTCGAGTTTAGCGTTGGGTGGGGTTTGTCAAACCCAGTAGTACTACTCAACAATGACTCGCTATTATCCAATATTAAACGGTTCGATGTGAATGAAGGACTTTAGTTAACGCGTTTGCCACTTAGTCTTTACAAGTGATATATAATCTATATTAACAAAATCCTAAATGCGTTTTCAAAGTATGTTACCTCCCCCAAGAGAAAAGCGTTTAAAAAGTTTAAAAGGGCAAAGTGAAACTCACTGTTTGCGAAGAAATTCCCAAATTAAATCACCAAGATGCGCGTCACAGAAAAACTCTCTCTAGCGTTCTAAAACAACAAAGAGATTTTTCTAAGTGTCGGAATATTATCGAGTCTCTAGACCTGGCACATAATACCTATGCACGTAACATGTTTCGTGTTTCGTTTGTGAATCGTGTGTGACTTTAACAAGTGTATTTGTGATACGTTACATGTGTAAGCAATTATTTACGTGTCATGTATTCATAAAGTACATCACTAGCAATTTCTCCCCGTAAGGGCAATTTGGTCAACACATAACAATTAACTAGTCATTATTCCCCACGAGGGCAATTTGGTCAAATCATGACAATCAATTAGCAATTATTCCCCGCAAGGGCATTTTGGTCAAAACATAACAATTATATAGCATCATATTTCATGCATTTTTACACAATTCAGCAGCTAGTTTCACCGATACAGAAATTCTACTTGAAAGATTGTACTATTCCACCGATCATAGCATCTCAATTAATTTACCAAAAATCATCACAGAATCACATATGTCTTAGGTTTCCAGAACATATTTTATTATATTTTTATTCCACATAGGTTTCACACAATCATCAAATCATTACAGCAAACTCATAACAGTCAAATTCATGCGCAACAGAATGTTATTTGAAATTCCCGTTAAACGAAAAATCCAATAAATGCAAGACCACTTGGGTTAGGTTCCTAACTCAATAAGTCAACTTCCAGAAGTAGAACCAACCCAATTGGTCTCGTAGTTAATGAGATATAACATTTACAAAACAACCTAACAGCAGGTCTAACACCTCAGCTTTGCACAACGTTTTTGTAAAATCATAAAAGTTAACCTTTACTTGTCCAAAAATTACAAGTTTATATTCTTTAGAAACTAGACTCAACCTAGTTTACTGTAGTATCAATAATCTCAACCAATTTCCACATTTACACCTCGTTACAGTCAATTAAACATCAATAACACAATCTGTCCGGAAACTGTTTGCATCCAAACTCAACATATCAACTATCTATGGACCATCATGCATTCATATAACACTCTAGACTCCATAATCACTATCCATGCACATCAATTACACCTTATATACATGATAAGGGTTTTTGTTTGAACTCAAATCAAAGACACAAGCAATTAACATGTAACAATATTCAATCTAGTTATCAAATCATCATCAATACATCATCCAATCAAACAAAATCATATGAACACAAAACCATATAAAAATCGGCAGCTAGGGTTTATAATTAACCCAATAAAAGTCAAGATTAAGTATAAAGGATGCATAGGATAATCGATTATACCTTCCTAGCACCTAATTCTTCAATCAAACACTTGAATTCTTGGTTGTATGTGTGTGTATAGGTGACGGCAGCCAAGGGAGGGGGAGGAGAGTTTCCGATCGGGACTTGTGGGGAAAAGAAAATAAGTTAGGGTTTAGTTATTATTATTATTTATAGAATACTATGTTACACTTTGGCCCCTCCACTTCTAAGTATTACTTATCTAGCTTAACTAACTTGTTTACATCTTGAGTTAGCGTTTTATACTATGTTATCACATAACACATAAGTCTACACATAATTATCACATAATTATTGTTTTGACATTTTTCGTTTATTCATCAATCGTTTGCGTTTCGGTGCAATTCCCGAAAGACTACACATGTAGTAAGTGTTAAGCGTCATTTAAACCCTAGTTTAAATGTAATGAAGTGTGCGTTATAGATTCAGTGATCTTAAGTTTGAATTGACGGAGTTGAGTTAACGGAGTTAACCTGAAATTGACGATTGTCACATCCCACTATTCAAATTAACAAGGTAGTCAACGTTTGAAAATTGCAACCCTTTGCAACTTCTAGTTTTATGGGATCGGTTAAACATCATATGTTTAGTTGGCACGTTTAATCCCATCAACACCTTTGTATGCCATGTTTCGGTGACCCTATAACCATGGTTTCCAAATCAAGTCATCCTACTTACACACACATGTGAGTTTACACATACAAGTGGTTAGGTGACCCTCATCCCACAAGTATTGTAAAACCACCTCAAGATCACAAGTTTTCTTAAATGTGGTTAGGTGACCCTTACCCCACATCAAGTCTACAAGTGACTCTAGTGTTGTATAAAAGGATGGTGTTTAACTTGTTTTAAAAGGGATTTAAGTTTTCTAAATTCTAGATTGGAAAACTATGTACCTTGCATTTGCATGCATTCAAATGTATGGTACTTTATTTGAAAACCCATTTTCAAAGTTCCTTTTAATAAGACCCATTTTATTGTGAAATCATTATCCTTTAATAAAACCAATTTTATTACCTAATGATTTCTAAGGAACCAATTTTATGCAAGTTATTGATATTAAGTTTGTTAATTATCCTTATCCAAATAAGATAAAACAAAAAATATAAACCAACCATGCAAGCGTAAATAAACAACAACAAGTTTATAACCTTAGCCACCTAATCTTGGCCACACTTGTTGACCGAAAGCATTTGACAAAACGCGTTTTAACTTTTTGCTTGGTTTAAACGGATTAAAAACTCTTACTGATATCCTTAAGCAAGGATAATTATCTTTACTTTTGTTTTGTTTATTTTCTTTCACTTATTTTTAAGTTTTGTGTTTTTGGGGTGAAAATGAACAATACAAAAATATAGTGATTTTTGTTTGTATAGAGAAAATCCAAAAACATTAATAATTTTGAAAATCCAAAAACATTGAAAAATTTGAATAATCAAAAAGATCGTTTTTTTGTTTGTATGGCAAAATCTGAAAAACCAAAAAGATTGTGTTTGTGTATGTATAGAAAAAAACCAAACACATTCAAAAATTTCAAAAAGATTTTTGCACTCTTTTGCTTAAAATTCTGTCAGCTACTCTGATTTCAAAGACATATACGTGTATATATTTGGTCCTGATATTTACTTGTAGATGTTCGGGATAGCCATTTACCTAATAATGGAAAGTACTTGGGGCGATTGTTGTGTGTTTTTATTTATTCTCTCGCCAAAAATTATATCGCTTATTTAAGTTTGTGGAACATGCTTGCATGTTTTGGTCCTGTTACCTACTTGTACATTTATAGGATAGCCATTAATCTATAGACTGAAAGTGACTTAGGCTATTGAATTTATATGCTCCTCAAAAATGAGTTTTGAAGCAAAAAGAGAAAATGATAGTACATTGTTCACCTGGTCCCATATCCAGAAAGACATAGGTTTAAAAGGCTAAGTGCTTAATTGTATTGGTACATTGATAGGTCTTAAACAAGTTGTTAGGGTAAAGTATGTGATATAAACATAAAGAAATGCCAAACTGAAAGAGATGTTAGTCTCTTCCAAAACTCTCGGTAATGATGGCAGAAATGTAATAGCCTATCATACTCAAGCCTCCTGTTTGTTTGATCACCAAAAACTAAAAGCATGAATAAAAAGCATCTGGTTTCTGGACACCATAAGTCTTTATGCGGCTTAATCATCTGGGTATTCATAAGCATGAAAATTTCAAAAGCTTTTATAGCAAACCCAAAGTCATTAAACTTCATCACTGTTGTACGTCGTACATACATACTTGATCAAAATCCAATGTTATCATACATTGTTCCTCCCTTGTGCGCGTCTTAATAACAATAAGAAACGGACCCCGGGGATAAAATGTATGTAAGACTACAGATTAACTCATGCATACTCAATCATAGTAAAGGAAGCTTGGCGCATCACTCAAAAATCTCAATAAAAATTCTAATTTCGATCGGAAACATAATGGTTTAAGTCAAGTTGGGGTGATACGGTAAATTTAAGCTTGAACCGAGATTAGAGGCTGATAGTTTCTGATATTTTGTGCGTTAATTGAAAAGTAATCATACCACAAAAATACTTGAAAGTTTGTTATAAGATTTAAGTGGACAACAATATGAATGACCGACTTAACACCAGTCATAATAACGTTGAAATATAAAACTGCGATGGAAGGGCAATTTGGTTAATATGATTCTCTGCTTAAACTCACAAAAATATGTACTGCTCTCGTAAAATATTTTTTATAATTGTTTTTTTAGTTTTCTTTCTAATTAAAAATATTCAAAAATCCATAAATATTTTGATTTCTATTTTGATTTTTTGTTTTATTTTCATGTTTCAGGTTTAAAGGTAAATATTTGGAAAGAAAAGAAAACACGAAAAAGATTTTTTTATTTATTTTCTTTGTTATTTAATTCATTTAAATTATTTTAATTTAAGTTAAGCGTTTTGAACGTAAAGCACGTTAAGGTATTGCATCTTACTACGACTGGTAAGATTCGTAAGGTAAAGTTCATTGGTACACGAGTTTAGATGCATTATTTAATTCATTTAATTTTAAAATGAAAAAGAGTTTAAGTTATTGTCCGTTCGCTA
This sequence comes from Bidens hawaiensis, assembly GCF_021521415.1. Taxonomy (NCBI): domain Eukaryota; kingdom Viridiplantae; phylum Streptophyta; class Magnoliopsida; order Asterales; family Asteraceae; genus Bidens; species Bidens hawaiensis. The sequence goes on along the minus strand of NW_027491114.1, from coordinate 897,468 downwards.
TCAATCTGAATAACAAATGAGGGTCATTATTATAATTATTTGGATAACGAATTAGTCCAATTTTTCATCATTAATTCGCTTCCGCTACACTGATAATGAATGACCCCATTCGTCATCTGATTGATAACGAATGAAGGAAGAATTTACGTTAATTCGTTATGATCTTTAACGTATCACTCTTTCATTAACGGAGTTTACGAATGAGGTGAAGAATTAGCCCATTCGTTAATTTTGAATTAACGATTAGCTTATTCGTTTTCTGGGAATGTGTGCGAGTTTTGTCATATATAATGAACATGGATGAAACGAATAGTCTCATTCGTTCACATCGTGATTCGTGCATCCCTAACAAAAATCTGGCCAAATTTTCCAGAAAATTCGATCTTCATTAAACTTAGTTTTGATCATCACTTTAGAATCATCAAGTAATTGTGATCAAAACGCAATACGAATCGTTAAAATCCATAGTTGTTTCAAGGGTTAATTAGTTGATTTTAGTTTCGGGGTTAAACTTATGAACATAACTCCAATTAAACTCAGTTTGTATCTAAATGGTTGTAATGAATCGGCTATCGAGGTCATTGCGAGCCGGTTCATGCTTAATTGATTCATGGTCTAATTGATTCTGATAGTGTATATTGACTATTTGAGTTCATACTCAATTTTGACCTTGACTCGTTATAGTCAAAGTCAAAGTTGATAATAATTGGTGACCATTCGTTACAGCTAACGAACGGACAACCATTCGTGCTCAAGTTCCATTCGTTAAGTTTAACATAACAAACAACTCTTTCGTCTGTATTGATAATGAATGAACTCATATTCGTTATGGTTAATTCGTTATCCATTTGTGATTGATTCGTCATCAAACACTTGCTTTAGTAATTTATAACGAATCAAGCCATTCGTTATACAATTTATCCTCATTTGTTATAACGAATGAGACAAGAAAAATAACGAATGAAATTTTTAAATTATTTTCAAGAATTAAATTTTAATTATTAAATACTTTATTTATTAATGTCCGTTTTTCCTAATTCTCGGGTTTATATATTCTCATATATGGTAGAAGAGATTGCATAAGAGGCTCCCTTAGCTGATCAGCAACAGGTTCATCAACAACAAGAACTTGAGATCTCGATGTTGTCTTTTGACAAACAGCACAACATTTGTGTTGTTGTTCAGGAAAACTTTGCTGGAGAGGACATGTTTCGAAACATTATAGCATTTATTCGACGATCTCGGATAAGTTATGTTGTTACTACTAACACAACGGTATACTTCAGCGTCATTCGACCATTTTGGAATTCTCGCTCGTTCCGTTGAGTCTGAAAATCATATCATCGCCGAAGTCAACAACAACCCGGTTTTTATAATACCTGGGGTTATCATACGGGTGTTGAGGTTTGTGGACAACATGGATAACCCGTGTGAATTTTATAGATCGTTGATACGAGGATTATTTCTACGAGTATTATATTCGGGTGACCTTGAACGTTCTCAATATAACAACGCATACTTGTGCACCCCGTACAAGTATCTACTACATGTTCTTATACATAGCCTTGGGGGACGTAAGGGTGGATACGATGAATGCCAGATCATGTTGCAATCCACATTTGTAGCTCTAATTTTGAACAAACCATTCAACTTCTCTAAGCTTATACTTTATCATCTAAAGGAAAACTACTTGGACAAGAACCGACGCAGTAAATTCCTGATGTATCCACGTTTCGTGCAGCCGATCATTCAGGATTTAATTCCTGATTTGGAGATTGATAGGACGTTGAAAGACGGCGTGTTGAAGTTGAAGCATATGATTGCAGATACGATGAAGAGGATGAAGAGGATGAAGTGGTAGAGGAAGGATACTCCAAGGACCAAACGTTTTATTGGTCACTTGTCGAATCCGGCATATGAATGTCCTTCTAATGATCATTGGATCCATGACGATTCGGATTCCAAACGAGAAGTGGGACCAGGTGGGAACGTCGGTGGAGATGATGGAGATGATGGTGGTGATGGTGGAAATGGAGGTGATTCATGATGTGCGGACGTTGAGGTAGCAAGTTCACAAGCTGCTCAAAGAAAGCGTAAGGGCAAGGCGTTAGCAAAAGATCAACCACCCAAATGTCGTGTTACTCATGGATCCAGTGTGGAGGTTGGTCCACGTGTGCCGAGTTCGTCCACTCCTCAAAGTTCGGTGGTGCGGCTTACTACAAACCCCAGGCACTCACATTGACGACCACACTCACTTCCAATCCTAGGCTTGGCTTGATTCCATAATCAGTATTATCTTCTATGCCAAGGCCTAATGTTGCTCCGTCGATGGTTCCTCCGACACCGACTGTGATGCCCACACATCCTTTGGACGTCTCGTTTATGAGAATTAGCCGTCCTCAGGGTCATGTGTAGCCCGTACCTCCGACATTTCATACTTTCACCCCAACCTATCATATGGACATTCTCTTTAGTTTGATTCATTTATACGAGAATCAAATGGCGGTCGATCGTCAAGTTCAAGAGCAAATGATGCTGAACCAACGTCGTCTGATGGGGTACGTTTCCTACTGTCAAAAGAAAACGAAAAAGCTGCGTGAGATTGTCACAGCTCAGGGGGTGAAGATAAAGGAGCAGGAAGATATCATCCTTAAGTTGACATGCAAAGTTGACGCTCTGAAGAAACTGAAGAACGATGATGACGATCCTGATGCTCCAGGTACAAGAGGAAGTGAGACAAAACAAGCTCACGGTTCATCCTCGGGAGCTGGTGCCAGTGGAGGTGAAGGTGGAGGCAATGATCGATAGGTAGTGATCTATCAGGACTCGAAAAATGTTCAACCTATCGAGTTGTTCAAAGCCAACACCATATTGTTTATGGACTTCGAGAGAAGGGGTAGTGATGAGCACTGCCAACCCAGATGAAATTGAAGAAGGTCAGTTTGTCGATCAAGCCCTAACACGCGAACATATTTTATTATTATTTGGGCTGAACGATGAACAATTGGAGGCGTTGGAGGCTGAGGAGGATGTTGAGGGGTGAATGATGAGGAAGTGTTACTTGATGCGAGTATTCCACATGGGAATACGTCGTTTATATATGAAGACAAGGAGATAGAGTTGGAGGATGTAACAGCAGAGGAATACCCTGATCTATATCAACGTTCAAATGTTGATCAGGGTGTTCCTACTTTTACTGAAGAATACGTTAAAGCTGCTGAAGACCATCTGAAGAAGACGACAAAGAACAAAGCCAAGATGCCTAATCGGGATTCAGATCCGTCTGAGGCTGACATTTTTGGATGATTTGAGTACCGGACCAAACATGCTTGTAAGATTATCAAGGCTTACCGGTATGTTGATCGAGAACAACAAATGGACCCTGCTGCACGAGCTAAAGAAAATCAGAAGACAACTTTCAAAGTTGTGCCAACAGTGAAAGTTTGTATTATCAATTGAGAGAACGGCGTTCTTTAATTTTAATATATCATTGACGTTCACTCACTCCCGATATGGGATGTTCGCACCCTCGCCAACCGGCCTTTCATAAATTGCGGTGGAGATCAATTAGCATAATGGTTTCACAAACGTTTACTCTTCGAGTAAACCGTGGATTTAAGTTTTTTATGCCACAAGTTCCAACCCATAAGTACATTTACAAAATTGATTTTCGTATGGCTTGGAGGAAACTTGAACTTAAAGTTAAACCACCGAAGACGATGAAGCGTGTACCGGTGAACACTTTTCCACAGAGTCTTCACCTATCGTTCAATCGATGGTATTACGATAATCGAACCGGCGAGGCCGTCATTGTGCTAGGTAATGGAATGAACACCAGATTAATCAGAGTTATCGACCCGATGTGGCTCGTTAACTCATCGGAAACTGACAATGACGTGCTTTTTGAGAACAAGATTTTGATCGAGTGTCAAGAACATTACGATCGAGCTATACAATTCCATCGCGTTGTACGTGTGTGTCAGGCGTTCAGGATTCATAGTTGTCGAGATTGGAAGACGAATCGGTTCAAGTAATTAAAGACAAAGAGCTAAAGACGAGGGGTGTTTGGTAGTGCACGATTTTGTCGTCTCGAGTCTTTGTAATTTATCGTTTGTAATTTATTATTATTTTAATGTGAAAGGGGGTATTTATGGAACTATAATCCCATTCATTAAGTTTGGCTCATTTTTTTTTTGGGTAAAGGGATTCACCCGGTTAAATGCATTCCACACAATCAAAAAGTACAAGTAATATGACAGAGTGCCATATTAGTTCTCATGTATGACATGCCATACAAGAGTAAACAAACCAAAACCACCAAACATTGGTAAACACAGCCAAAGCTTACACAAGAACAATGTAAATAAACAAAACTAAAACAAATCAACCATTATCATCAATCTGGTGGGAAACTCCCCGCGGAAAGTGCCAATCCTCGAGAACCCGATTAACCCGTTCAGAATTCTTGAACTTTAGAGTCATAAGCTTTAGGCGCGTCCCCCTAATGATTTCGTCCGCAACCATCTTCGGAGTCTTCAAAGAGTTCTTGAAAAGCCGGTTGTTTCGCTCCTTCCAGATAACGTAAACCGAAGCCCCAAATAGCAGCCGATTAACAACATTTTCAATAGAGTTGGACATTCCAAATTGAGACACATATTGAAGAATATTCGCCCAACCATTCCTACATCCCTGAAACTTCCCTTTCATTCTTACAATACTCCAAACCTCAGCAGAGAACTTACACTCAAAGAAGAGGTGGTTACGAGAATCCGGCTCTCCATTACAAAGAGGGCAGCAATACAAGTTATAATTTGGATACCCACCAATTTTCCATCCCATAATACGATTCTGCGTGCTCAACCTATCATGAAGCACAATCCACAACATAAAGGAGTGTTTTGGAACACATTGAGAGAACCAAACAACATGCACCCAAGACACCTTATCAGCCGGTCTCCGAATAAGATTCCAAATTCCATACGCCGAGAAATTCATTGAAGTCCCATTCTCATCCATTACCACGATCTTGTCCCTCTCATCCGGACAAATGCTGACTTCTTTTAGGTTCAAAAGAATTGGATACCTCAAAATCCAATCAGGCGGCCAACCCCAGTTATTATGATGAACAACATCGCTGACACAGGTCTCTAAAGACAAGCCAGCACGATGAATAGCTCTAGGGTTAATATATTCAATTAAAGGACAAATCTCATCCCACTTATCATACCAAACTGAAGTAGATCTCCCATTCCCAATTTCATGCCATATAAATTTTCTAATCTGAGGACGGAACTGAAGAATTTTCCTCCATCCCCACGTACACGAGTTAGGAATCTGCAAGCTCCAAAAATTTCGCCCCTTCATTTTATACTCATAAATCCATTTAACCCACAACGAGTTACGCACATTGATTAAGCTCCAAATATGATAAACCAGCAGAGAGTTATTGACATCCCGTATACGCCGGATACCCAAACCACCTTCACACTTCGGCCGACACACAATATCCCAAGAGACTTTATGCTTTCCCTTATTTTGACCATAATCCCAAAGAAAGTTTTTAATCCGTTTCTCAAGATCAGCAATAAGTCTAGAAGGGAGAGAAAACACAGCAGCCCAATAAATATATAAAGACGAAAGAACAGACCTGACCAGCTGCAATTTACCCGCAAAAGATAAAGTTTTATTCTTCCAATCTCCAATCCGACTATCCATACAGTCCAGCAACCTCTTACAATCCCGGTAATTTAACCTCGTGGATATAAGAGGAACCCCCAAGTATTTAACCGGGAGCCTTCCTTCAACAAAGGGCATAATATTCAAAATACCACCTTTAACACGGTCCGGGACATTACAGAAAAACGCGGTACTTTTCGGAACACTCGGAGTAAGCCCGGACATATCTTTGAAATCATTCAGAGCCCCCATAATAATTTTAGCAGAATTCACATCACCACGAGCAAACATGAACAAATCATCCGCAAAGCAAATGTTGATAATATTTAACTTTTCACAACATCGATGAAAGCGGAACGATCCATCAATACGAACCTTTCGATGCAGAATCAACGTGAGAGCTTGCATAACCAGCGTGAAAATATAAGGGGACATCGGATCACCCTGTCTCAGACCTCTTTTACCACTAAAGAACCCGTGTAAATTCCCATTAACTGCTATCGAAAAAGAAGAAGTGGTTATGCACTCCATTATCCACTGAATCATCTTATCGTGGAAACCATACCCAAAAAGAATATCACGTATGAAGTCCCAACTGACCGTATCATAGGCTTTCTGGATATCAACTTTAAAAGCACATCTAGGCGGACCTGTATTAGTGTGGTAATTATGCATTAATTCTTGGGTCAAAAGGATATTATCAGAAATCCTACGCCCAGGCACAAACGCTGACTGATTAATATCAATTAACGACTCCAACCCCTTCATCATACGAACCGAGATAATCTTGGTAATGCATTTATATAAAGTGTTGCAGCACGAGATGGGACGAAAATCATTCGGAGTCACAATATTAGTCACTTTAGGAATAAGGGCAATAATGGTGTGGTTTACCTGTTTAAGGAGACTTCCTCTGCTGAAAAATTCACGAACCGCCAAACACACATCTTTCCCAACAATATCCCAAGAACTCTTGAAAAAGGCCGAGGAAAAACCATCAGGTCCCGGCGCTTTGGAATTCTCAATAGAGAAAACCGCATCCTTGATTTCCAAATCGGAGATAGGTCTAATCATAAACTCCGCCTGGGAGGCCGAGAGTTTAGTAGTAAACATCTGATTATCCAGTTTCCTCAATGGTTTCAAATCAGAGCCAAAGATGTTCGTAAAATGATTAACAAACACCGAAGGAACATCCAATCCCTCAAATAAACGGCCCTGAGCATCACTTATAATATCAATGCGACCCCTATGGTTTCGCATTTTCAAAGAATTGTGAAAGTATGCAGTGTTAGAGTCACCAAGCTTTAACCAATCAACTTTAGCCTTTTGTTTAAGGAATTCTTCCTCATCCTTAGCCGCCTCATGATAAGCCTTAAGATAATTACTCTGTTCCCGAATCAACTCCAAATTAGTAGGGTCAGTGTCAAGGCGGGTTTGACAAGCATCCAGACGGGTTCTTAGGTCAGTAACTATCTTATGGAGATTGCCTTGCCGGTACAGCAAAGAACGAATAGGGTGTTTTAAGTTCTGGAGTTTCTTTACCACGCGAAACATGTGATACCCGTTCACCTCAATATTCCAGCCTTTAGCAATAATATCATGATAACCCGGTTTTTCAATCAAGAAATTAGGGAATTTAAACGGTTTAGGCTTACCTTTAATAAGAGAGGGGAGTTTCAATAGACATGGAGAGTGGTCTGAAATCCGGTACGGAAGGAACACCGCCGAAGACTCATTAAAAATCTCCAAGAATTTAGAGTTTCCCATCACCCTATCAAGCTTTTTAAAATGGCCCATACCCGTTTTCGGTTTATTGCTCCAAGTGTATTTGAGTCCGACCCCCTTTATATCCTCAACTTCAATGTTGTTAACACAATCACGAAAATCAATCATTCCAGTAGAAATTTTGGAAGAACCATGCAAGCTGTCTTCCAAACTAAGAGCACAATTAAAATCACCAAGTAAAGCCCAAGGTTTATCACGAGTGAGTTGTTTATGAACAAGAAGATTACGCCATAACTCCCTTCTTTTCAAATAACAATTCTCAGCATACACGAAAGAACCATACATCACCTTGCAATCAAGCTTAAACTTTAACTGAACGTGAAGAACCTGATTCGAATAATCAATAACCATAAGATCAACCAAATCCGTATTCCACCCCACAATAATCCGAGTACCTTTATCACAAACACTACCATTGCTGGTCCAATCCCAATTATTACAGATCTTCTTACAAACATCAAAAACCGCGTTTAATTTGACGTGAGACTCAAGAATAGCGCATACCTGAATATTATTATCTTGTATTACCTTACGAACCTCTTTTTGTTTAAGAGGGCGGTTCAACCCTCTTATATTCCAAGTGGCGATGGTACCCATTAAACACCCAATTCACCGGGTGTGCTTGCACCCTCAGAAAAAATATCCGCTTTCATAGCTTTAGCCACATCCGTAAACAACTCCTCCACATCATCATCATCTTCATCACTTTCCGACTCGTCCGCCAACTTACCAAACCTGTTACTGGTTTGGACAGTATGATTTTCCTTTAACTGGACCCCCTTAGCCATGGAAGTTGTAGGTTTACCCACAGGATAATTATTGTCTTGTTCTTGAGCGGATGGTTTATTTATAGTTTGTGGCACAGCAGGTTTAACCACCGGTCGGTAGACAAGATTATGTTTCTTGATTTGCGTATTAACTTTTTTCTTTCCCTTTACCCTCTGGAAACCATCATCATTAGTGACTTTCGTTTGTTCGTCATTTAACTTTCTATCGTGAACTTGTTTCGGGCACTGGGCGTTCGAATGGCCAAACACCTCACATAAAGAACATCTGGGGGGCTCCCAATCATATTCAACTTTAATCTCCGAGATCTTATTAGTCTCCCCCCACGTATCCGGAACAGCAACAACAAGCTTCCTTTTAATCTCCTGATTTGCATGGAGCTCAACCTGTACTCTAGCAAAACTACTTCTTCCCCACGATTCCTTACACATATTAGCAGTATAAGAGTCCATACTTATCGGATCCCCAATTCTTGACGCGAGCATACTTAGACCCTCCTCAGTAAAGGCACCCAGGGGAATGTTTTGTAATTTGACCCAAACCGGAACAGACCGTACATCCTCCTTCTCCAAATCTGACTCCATAGTCCAAATTTGGAGAATAATGGGAACATTCCTAATCATCCAAGGACCATCCTCAATCAACTTCATCATCCCAGCTTCCGTATGGAACTTGAAAAAGAAAAACCCTTTCGCATTCATCATTAGTCTCGTAAGCCCATATTTGTTCCAATTTTTCTTAGCAAAATCCTCAACAACCGGAAAAGGGAGTCTATTACCCAAAAAATAGCCAAACAAAGTATTATTAAACCTCTCTTTAACTTTCTTGACAGAATCAACCGGTATAACCACATCAACTCCATCCATCGTTGATTCAACATTTACTTTTCTTAAAGTTGCCTTCGATGTTTTGTTTTCAAGTTGAACAACACTCATGTAGGAAGGCTTTGAATTTTCCATATGTTTTTCCTTCCCTACATCCCTCTGAATATTAGACGATTCAGCTCCAACCACCTTATTTTCATTCGGAACAAAAGCTGAACAACCCTTATCTTGTTGACTCTTTAGCGAACCTGATCCAATACCCTTGTTATCGCTCAAGCAACCACTAGCTTTGTTCCCCACTGCTGAACAACCACCAACATTATGGATAACGTCATTTAACGGAGCAGTGAATGTAGTGTTTGCAGCAAACGAACCAAAAGAACCCGTAACAATAGGGTTTCCCGAAGAACCAGTTTTCTGAACCCCCCTACGAGGGGGAGCCCCATCAATGTTCGTTACCCGATTCGCTGGAAACCCATGTATAACCTGATCAACAGAACCAATGCCACCCTTTTTCTCCATGCAACCCCAATAAAAATCCAGCCAAGATACCCCAAAATCAATATCAAGATCAAGATCAATAAATAAGGAAACACGAATCAGCCAAGATCAAACCAAATCAAGAACAATATCTCACTCACAATAAACCAAATCAGCCAAGAACAAGATCAAAAACAAGATTCGGCCAAACCAAGATCAAGATCAAGATCAAGAACAAGGTCCGCCAATAACAAGATCAAGATCAAGATCAAGAGCAAGATTCAGCCAAGAACAAGATCTCACGTAACAGCCAAGAACGAAGAAACCAAGAACAAGATCAAGAACCAATAACAAGAACCTTAATCCAGCCGAATCCAAGAAACCCAAGCCAGCCGAATCCAAGGAACCAAGAGGAGAATGGAACCTTAATCCAAATCTGCCCAAAGATCCAAGATCTAACAACCCCAAGAACGAACAAGATCAAGAAATAAGAAACAACCCTAACCTTGAAAACCACAAGATCCTTAATCAATTAATAGGGTGTTATCGATCTAACTAAACTATAACAATAGCCGTGATCAATAACAAACCTACTAAGCAATCAGAACCAAGGATTGGAACAAGATTAGAGCAACAAGTTTGGCTCATTCATTAAGGTTGTTTAACAAATGAACCTATTCGTTATCTTGTACAGTCCGCTCATTAAGGATGTTTAACAAATGGACCTTAGCTCGTTATGTATGTAATCCATTCGTCATGGAATGTTGACGAATGGGGGTATAGCGAATGAGTCATTCGCATACCTTTTTTTAACTTTTATAATGATAACGAATGGAGGCCATTCATTACGAGATGTGTAACGAATGGCATCCATCGTCTATATAAGGCCTGTTTGTGCCTTGTTAATTAAGTATTGATTTAAGTTTTATACCGAACCTCTGCCAAATAGTTCTCTCACTCAATTACTTCGTTTAATATTGTTATCAATTACCTAATCTATAAGCATATCAAATAACTAGATCTAAGTTCTAATCAATACAATATGAATATGTGATTGATTGGATCTCGGTGTTCAACATCTTCTAATCAGCACAAAAATGCATGGCGAACACGAACAGCCCGTTGGAATTGCACAACCAGGTCGTTGTTTTTGTTGTGCGCTCATCTAATCTAATTATGAAATAACACATCGTTATCAAACTCGGATAAGTTGACATGCCACATCATATCAATTAACCTAAAAATTTTCCAATTTAACTCCAGAACCCCGAGACGATCACCGTTTCACCCGTCATGTGGTCATAGTACCACCTATTGAATCTCTTGTAAAGACTTTAAGGAAAAGTCTTTAAAGGGACTTTCTTTAAAGAATGAGGCAGTTTCATGTTCGGCACCAACTTCCTCCAACTTGTATGTAGATCATTTTCATCCACATATTTACTTGTCGGATCTTGAGGCTTGAAAATTTTAAAACAATAATTTACCTCGTGTACAAGATGAGGATTGAACCAATCTACCAATTGATGATCACCATGGTTCACTAATGGTCTATACGCCAATGTACGAACATCCCATCGTGGCATTGAAAGAACATCGGTAATATGTGAAAGTACTGCATACTGTTCTCCCACTTCAGGATACAAACCTACAGCTCAGGCTCATACATCCACGAGGTGATATCTTCTTTAACGTTCTTCATAGCAACAAACTTCTTCATTTGATATGCAGACATATGGGCCTTTGACTGCAGATAGTTTTTTTTTTTTTGTGCATACCACAATGTCTCGATCAACTTGTTCATCTTCTCAACATTGTACTTGAACATATCATCAGAAGCTTGTTTTGTATCGGGTTCTTGTATTTTCTCTTTACCTTTACTCTTCTCCTTATCCTTTCTTAACACTCCTCGGATGCTTCATAATGTTTAGTTGTGAAAAATGGAATCCCATCATCATAATTAAACCATGTATACATATCCGGGTATTGCTCAGCTGTAACATATTCCATCTCAACATCATCATAACAAGTATTTCCAGATGGAATACTCAAATAAAATTTGACTTCGTCAGTATCTTCCACTTCCACATCCTCCTGTCTCTCCAGCTCCATAACATCTTCTTTGTTTAAATTAAAAAGAATGGCGATATGTTCTTGATGTAGATGTCGTTCTCTAATCAAAAACAAGTATTTATGATGCTTAAATACCTATAACTAGTACGGGTAAGTAAGGTCGTCTCCACAAGGAATCAGTGGAAAGTGCAAGTAAAGTTCATAATTATTAATTAATTAACTAAGGTGGACAGACGATGTCAAGCGATTAATAAAAGATGATTTAATAAAAAACACACGGTTACTTGGAAAAGTTTGTAAACAATGATGTAAAAATAACCAAACTCCAGGGTTCGGGTTTTGCAACAAGTTAAGGAATTGATAAACTTCTTTGGAAGGTTTCTTATTAAACATATGTAAATCAAAAGACTTAACTATTGGCTATGTTGATCGTCAGAACTGAATCCGAACAATTGACACTGCTTAATGAAAATCTAATTGATAATCGATTTTACTTATTGAAACACAAAATCAATAATATGGTTAATGATAAACGGGTCAATGACGAAAGAACTTAATCCTAATTGTTGATGACAACAAATCAATATCTGACAAAATATTAAGCAATCAATATATAAATACCGTTTAAGCACAAAAGCAAACACAAAGAATTGATCAACCGAATGATTAACCAAATCCAAATCCAAAGTTAAAGTTTAGAATATCAAAACCTAGTCATGCAACGCAACCCTACACCCGAAGATGGTTATGAAGCCTTTAGCCTTGAATCTTGATCTTCATGCTCTTGATGGTTGTGTGTAGGAATGATTTCATGGATCAATTGGATGATTAAAGTGTGTTATGATGGTGGAATGTCTCCTCCTAAAAGTCCCTCAACTGATAATAATTGAATAATATCGATATTAGGGTTTTTGGGCCTTAAATATGGAAGAAAAATCACCAAAATCTCTTTTTTCGTCAGACCAGTCGGTAAGCTACGGTCTGGCCACCGTAAGCTACGGTCAGTCTATAAGCTACGGTCTGGTTAATCTGCTTTACAGTCTGCTAGGCCAAAACACTGTTTTCTTCATAGAATCTTTGTTTCAACTCCGTTTTCCTCCCCGTTTGCGACCATGTCTTCGTATTTCAATTCTCTATTATCTCATAGATCATCACTTTCATTTCCACTCCATCATGAATTCTCCAAATTAGCTTCTTTAAGCTCCATTTAGCTTCATTAAGCTCCGCATACCTATAAACATAAAACCTATCAAAGTATTTGTGTTCGATACATATAAACAAGTAAAACACACAATATAAAACAATTAAGGCGTGTAATTTTACCCAAACATCACATCCCCACACTTATCATTTGCTTGCCCTCAAGCAAACTTTCATACAACACATACACCTCGATCGACGGGTCATCAATTATCAGTATTAATACTAGTGAGGTATAAGGTCATACCCAATTCCCAAGAACTGACACTGTCAAGGTTGATAACCCACCAAATAATTTAATGATACATTTTAAAACTATGAAACCGCCCAAACGAGTGTACTTTGTTTTCTGTTAAAGCACACATGTTCATACCCCTCATAATATAATATCTCTCCTCTCGGTTTAATATCTGGACCATCAAAAAATGTGCTAGTATCTCTCTACCCTCAATACCGAGTATGCACACAATGTAATAAGCTTGGTAGCAAGTCATATCTCCACCCATTACCCACCGGTTGCATAGAGAAAAGAACTAAGGGTTATGCTGTGGCTTAGGTTAGGGTGTGGAAGTGGATTTATTTAGTGACTTATGGCGGATGAAACCCAATTTATTGACACCAACAAACAAACTAACAAACAAACTCACTAACTATTATTTACAACCAATAACGACTTTAAACACGAACTCTTTTTGAGTTTTTCTTTGATTTTTCTTTTCTTTTTTTTTCTTTTTTTTCATTTTTTTAACTGACAAATACTAACATCAATATAAACAAACAACTGACCCGAGACATACGTACATTGTGTACTATGCTCGACAAACAACTTAAATACAACTCTTAAGGATCGCAAGGTCACTTGGAGTAATGTTGTATGGCATCCTAACTGTATTCCAAAGCATGCATTTTTATTGTGGCTGATCATTAAGAATCGTTTAAAAACTCAGGATAAGGTAAGGTATTGGGAGACCCGAACTGATGTCAGCCAGGTATGTCCGTTTTGTGATATTCAGCCTGATTCTCATGGTCATCTATTCTTTCGATGCTCGTTTTCGCTCAAAGTCTGGAAAGGTGTATGTGATATTGCTAAGATTGAATCCTATTCTGATTATTGGGGGGATATCTTGGTGAAATTTGAGTCTTTTACTTCTAGTAAAGCGGCGGATGTGGTTACTGCTAAACTTGTTTTAGCTGCGTGTTGTTACCTGATTTGGCAGGAAAGGAATTTAAGACTTTTCAAAAATCAAAAGAGGGATTGCAGTCAGATCATTGATGCGATTGTGGGCATCGTCAGATTGAAACTTCTCTCGAGTCGGTTACGTTCGGGCTCAAGGAAGTGGATGGAAGTTTGGAAGCTGCCTAATGCTACTTTGGAAGTCTAATGTTTATTTTGTTTTCTTGTAGTTTTATGGGCTGAGTTTAGTGAGTTTTTGGCTAGCGAGTGGTATGCCTCTCGTCTAGTGTGTGGTTGTGTTTATTTTTGTTGCCGTTTTGATACTCTGTCATTACGCCAGTTTTAATTTTTAATATAGCCTGGGTAACCCCCCCCCCCCCCTTTTACCTAAAAAAAACATACCAAGTTTCATCCACAGGGTTAAAACAAAAGGCCAAGGCTAACACGGCTTGTAATATGGGTTTAAACAAACGAAAGGGAAAAGGCACAAACTTGCCTCCTAAGGGATAATGAAGGGTAGGGAGTATTATTTTATTTCTATATGTAAGGCCAATATAAAGTAGGTTTTCTACAGTCATATTTCTCCATACAGGTGGTGGTATTAAGATCTCGAAATGCATGAGACAACCAAGTTCTAGATATCATGGACATACTGGTTACTCTCTATAATGGCACTCAAATGACATGTGTATAGACAATATATTATATGTGTATTATATATAGGGCAACTCTTACACACGTACCGGAGGAATTAGGTTGCCGACATGAAACATGTGTACCTGTCCCCATGACTCGTTATCCCCATCTAAACGGTTCATTTTAATTGTCTAATTTTTGAAAAACATTTGCATGGGAAGACTTTCGAGAAGCTTAAAAATTGACCATGACCAAAGACCTCTACTTGGCATTAATACTAACAATCAACAAATTACAATTTCGGCTTTTGCGCACAATCAAGCAACTCTTAAGGCTAAAAATTTTTAATTTCTCCATATTTTTCCATCCCCACACTTTGAGATTTACATTGCCCACAATGTAACTCAGATTTTCAAACACGGGATATTCATACCAATTTCAATTCAAGGGACAACCAATTACCCATCTCCGGATTTAAATAAAGTTGCATACAATTAAACGAAACACATAAAGTTTTTAAACATAAACATAGACACTAACACCAACCATACGAGCCAAAAGTTCCTCACGCCACCCGACCGCCCGTAACACAATTATTAAACAGTCAACAAAACATAAAAGATAGAGAGAGACACATGGACCTGATTCAAATCTCTTATGTCAAACGGGTCCTGCTGATGAGTAATTTTGCAACCTTGACCCTCACTTCTTGAATATGATATGACAATATCTACTTCACCGAATCTTGACAAAACAAACATGAGCTTCCCCACACTTAGGGTTCACTATGACCACAAAACACGAACAAAAAGTAACACGCAAAAAGAAAACCAAAAATAAAGAAAACAAAACAGAACAAAAAGGTCAGGTTGCCTCCCGGTCAGCGCTAAGTTTTTGTTAAGGTCTTCAGCCAGACCGTTACCTCATTTTGCGGTTATGGTGGTCTAATGGAGTGCTTACATTCCTCAACCTCATTCTTCTTACTTCTCCAACACAATGGTAGCTCTAATGCTTCCCACCTAGGCCCAAAACATGCCAACCTTCTTTGTTCATTCTTGAATCCGGGTGGTTTCCTTACCTTCTTCTTCTTCTTTGGTGGTTTCTTCTTATTTGCTCCATCCTTTTCCTCATCGACCACCACTTGCATCACCTTCTTAGTATTGTTTGTTGAACTTACTGTTGCTCAACTTTTTACATCTATTGCATTTAGCTCTTCCTTCTCTCGTTCACGCTTAGACCTATCAAAAACAACATTATTCTCCATTTTGGTGTCATCCTCACACATACGAGAAACACACATGTCAGTAGCACATGACCTAGAATATTTATTTTCAAAAGAATAATCATAAGAATTTGAAAATATACTTAAAATTAACTTACGGTTACCGAAAGTCATGCAAACTGTTCTGTCTCGGCAATTAATCTGGGCATTTGATGTCGCCAAAAACGGACTCCCCAATATCACACGGGGTTCTTCTTCCTTCTCAGCCGGTGCATTATCAAGTACCAAGAAATCCTTAGGGTAGTAAAAATCACCAACCTTTACCGCAACACCATCCAGCTTCCCCCGAGGTTGTCTTCGAGTGAAATCAGCTAACACCAAGGTGGTATCAACTTCTTGTAAAGGTCGAAAATCAAACCGATCATACACACTCCCCGGTAGAATACTCACACTCGCACCATAATCAAAAAGTGCCTTGGTGGTCTTGAACTCACCAATCTGAATAGGGATGATGGTGCCCGTTTCAAATTTTTCAACTTTGTCATTCACCACCTCATCTTCAATGGTGATGGCACTGACATATGCATTTTTGCCATTTGATGAAATGCTACCCTGATGGCTGGGGTTCTTCAAAGTATCACTTGGTAGCTTAGATGGATTTCTCTTTAAGCTCGCCATTTCTTCGGCCAGTTGACTCACCTGTTTATCTCTCGAAGAATTTGCCTTCTCTTGAAGCTCCAACCTCTGATTCAATGCCTTATTCTAAATCTCCTGATTTCTATTCTGGGTCTCCTGATCTGCCTTCATTTGTTTCAATAACTCTACCACATCCTTAAGTGATTCCTCTTTGTTCCCCGAAGAATTCCATTGCCCCTGCTGATAACTCTTTTGATAACCCTTATTGTAACCCCCAGAATCTCTTTGATTGTACCCACTCTGATCGCTTCCCGAACCATTACCATATTGTTTTTGGTTTGACTGATAACCTGTTTTCTGAGAACTGCCTTGAAAATTCGGGTTCTGTTGTGTGTTCGGGTTTCCATAGCTGAAGTTTGGATGATTCCTGAGGCCTGGATGATAAGTATTTGAGTTCATATTATTGTATTTCCTCATCTTGCACAATCCCACAACTCGCAACCTCGTGTCCTAATTCACCACAACCTTCACATACCGGATATATTTTCCCCGACTTTCCGGCTCCTTGTACACCTGCAACCAACAACCTATCCACCTTCTTTTCCAGTCTACCCATTCTATCATCTGATCCATGACTCTCAACTGCTTTGACCACTGATCTTTTTGACATCTTGTTCGACTGTGCCCATCTCTTTGAATTAGTCTCAAGTCTCTCCAAATGTCCCCAATCCTCGTTTTCATCATTTGCAAGAAAATATCCATTATTGGTTGCTTGGAGGTCACGAACATCATCATGTGAGAGACTATCATGGAATGCTTTATCAATTCCCATAAGGCAATCCCTTGATGTGGACAAGTCCTCAACAATCGTTTAAACCTTTGGAATGATTCATAGAAAGTTTCACCGGTGATCTGCTGAAAGTTTCGAATGTTGTTGCGGGCCTCTGTGGTTCTCTGGGGGGTATAATACTCATCTAAAAACTGTTGTGCCAAATCTCCCCAAGTGAAAATACTAGCTGATGGCAACGATAGAAACCACTGCTTTGCCGCATCTTTCAAACTGAACTGTAAAACTACAATCTTCACCTCTTCCGCAGTAAAACCTTGACTCGAGATGAGTAAGCATATCGAATTGAAATCACTCAAGTGCAAAAATGGTTCTTCTGTAGCCTTTCCATGAAATTTCGGTAATCCCGTTAAACTGTTCTGCCTTACCGAAAAAGTTCTTCCCCATTTGACTGGAATGATGATTGGTAAAGCCACTTGTGGAATGAAGTGGCTTTGAACGACTCTGACAGGCGGTGGAACAAACGCCCTTGTAACTCCATCATCAAAATCATAATACAGCTGTTCATGGTGTTGTTGCCGTCTCGGTGCTCGATCTCTCTGATTTTCTGGATGATTCTGCCTAATTTCTTGGTCATCACGGGGATCTTGTTGCTGATATCGACCCCCATGTTCATCTCTACGCTCCTCCTCATCCTCAGAATCATAACCAAAATCATCCCCAATGTGCTAATTTTCCACCCGTGCACGAGCACGATCAATCTCAGATCTTTCCTCTCTCAAATCATCGTGTATTTGACAGTTCACTGGGGCTGATCTAATCGACAAGTGGTTATCAATGTTCCTGGGATTACAGTTAACATTTCTTTGGTTGAATAGATTGCGGTTTTGTCACGGTTAACATTCTGGTTGTGTGGAACTAGCTGTTCTTGGTTACTCATAGTCTCTTCTTTTGGTGTTATGATTTCATGTAGTTGGTTTAATATGGGTTTCCGAGCTGCTCGATTTCTTCTTGCTGTTTTCTCTATTTCGGGATCAAATTAGAGCGGTCTTTCTCACGCGAATATCTCGTCTACATCAACTTTTGAAGTTACCTAAACAGACACAAACACTAACACCCCGCGTAAAATCAATGAAGAAAAATTAAAAACAAAAACTAAAAACTAAGATAAACTAGCACTTTGCGCATTGATTCCCCGGCAACGGCGCCATTTTAATGTAGATGTCGTGCTCTAATCAAACACAAGTATTTATGATTTTTAAATACCTATAACTAGTACGGGTAAGTAAGGTCGTCTCCACAGGAATCAGTGGAAATTGCAAGTAAAGTTCATAATTATTAATTAATTAACTAAGGTGGACATACGATGTCAATCGATTTATAAAAGATGATTTAATAAAAAACACACGGTTACTTGGAAAAGATTGTAAACAATGATGTAAAAATAACCAAACTCCAGGGTTCGGGTTTTGCAACAAGTTAAGGAATTGATAAACTTCTTTGGACGGTTTCTTGTTAAAAATATGTAAATCAAAAGACTTAACTATTGGCTATGTTGATCGTCAGAACCGAATCCGAACAATTGACACGGCTTAATGAAAATCTAATTGATAATCGATTTTACTTATTGAAACACAAAATCAATAATATGGTTAATGATAAACGGGTCAATGACGAAAGAACTTAATCCTAATTGTTGATGACCACAAATCAATAACTGAAAAAAGATTAAGCAATTAATATATAAAAACCGTTTAAGCACAAAACCAAGCACAAAGAATTGATCAACCGAATGATTAACCAAATCCAAATCCAAAGTTAAAGTTTAGAATATCAAAACCGAATCATGCAACTCAACCCTACACCCGGAGATGGTTATGAAGCCTTTAGACTTGCATCTTGATCTTCATGCTCTTGATGGTTGTGTGTAGGAATGATTTCATGGATCAATTGGATGATTAAAGTGTGTTATGATGGTGGAATGTCGGCTCCTAAAAGTCCCTCAACTGATAATCATTGAATAATATTGAGGGTTTTTGGGCCTTAAATATCGAAGAAAAATCACCAAAATCTCTTTTTTCGTCAGACCAGACCGTAAGCTACCGTCAGACCGTAAGCTACGATCTGGTCAATCTGCTTTACGGTCAGCTAGGCCAAAACACTGTTTCCTTCATAGAATCTTCGTTTCAACTCCGTTTTCTTCCCCGTTTGTGGCCACGTCTTCATATTTCAATTCTATATCATCTCATAGATCATCACTTTCATTTCCACTCCATCATGAATGCTCCAAATTAGCTTCTTTAAGCTCCATTAAGCTCCGTTAAGCTCCGCACACCTGTAAACATAAAACCTATAAAGCACTTAAGGCTTGTACTTTTACCCAAACATCAGTTCTTTAGTCAAATAGTTGTCAACAAAATCGCCATTTTAAATATCGCCACATCAACCAAACCTATAACAACCCCTTTATCATCAACAAACAACACCATATTCACTTTCAAGGTGTTAGCAGGTTGAACCTCGGATGATTCATGATAAATAATCAATTCTCTCTTAGAAGACCCCCCCCCCCTGCAGGTACATTACCAGATGATGAAGCTGTGACAATCGTCAATTTCAGGTTAACCCCGTTAACTCAACTCCGTCAATTCAAACTTTAAGATCGTTGAATCTATAACGCACACTTCATTACATTTAAACTAGGGTTTAAATGACGCTTAACACTTACTACATGTGTAGTCTTTCGGGATTTGCACCGAAACGCAAACGAGTTGACGCGAACGATTGATAAATAAACAACAAACGTCAAAACACTAATTATGTGATTATTATGTGTTAGATATATGTGTGCTACTTGATTGTTATGTGGAATGTTAAACAAGAAACAAGAACCAACTAGTTTAGGCTAGAGATGTAACACTTGAAAGATTAGGGGCTAGAGTGTAACTTGTATTATTATAAATATAACCTATTCACAAAACCCTAACCCATTCACCCCCACCCGATCGCCTCTCTCTCTCTCCTTGTTCTTCACGGCTGCCGTCCACCAAGATCACACATACACACATCAAATCAAGAGATTAATCCAAGAACTAGGTGCTAGGAAGGTATACTTGATCACCTCTTACCTCTTTGTTGTTTAATTTTGATGTTTAATGGGTTGTGTGTAAACCCTAATCGGCCGATCATGTGCATGTAGGTGATTAATATGCTTGTTGTTAGTTGGATTATGGATTGATAACTAGATTGATGTTGTTGCATGATTCATTGTTGTCTTTGATTTGAATTAGAACACAAACCCTAATCTTGTATGTATGGTGTGATTGATATGCATGGATAGTAGTTATAGTGTCTAGAGGGTTATATGGATGCATGATAGTTCATAGATTGTTATTATGTTGAGTTTTGATGTGAACAGATTCTGGACAGAATGTATATACGATGTTTAACTGACTGTAACGAAGTGTAAACGTGAAAATTGATTGAGATTGTGGGTACTGCAGTAAACTAGGTTGAGTCTAGTTTCTATAAAGTATAAATTCGTAATTTTTGGATAAGTGGAAGTATACTTTTATGATTTTACAAAAACGTGATGCAAAGCTGAGCTGTTAGACCTGCTGTTAGGTTATGTTGTAAATGTTATATCTCATGAACTACGAGACCAATTGGGTTGGTTCCACTTCTGGAAGTTGACTCATTGAGTTAGGAACCAAACCCAAGTGGTCTTGCATTTATTGGATTTTTCGTTTAACGGGAATTGCAAATAACATTCTGTTGCACATGAATCTGACTGATAAGAGTTTGCTGTAATGTTTTGGTCATTATAAGAAAAATATGTGGAATAAAGATAAGATAAAATATGTTCTGGAAACCTGAGATATGTATGCTTCTGTGGTAATTTTTGGTGAATTAATTGAGACGTTATAATCAGTGAACTAGTGCAATCTTTCAAGTAGAAATTCTGTCATAACGAAACTAGCTGCTGAATGGTGTAGGATTGCATGAAATATGATAGTTTTTATATAATTGTTGTATTTTGACCAAAATACCCTTGCGGGGAATAGTTGTTAGTTGATTGCCATGAATTGACCAAATTGCCCTTTATGGGGAATAATGGTTAGTTAGTCTTTGTTTGTTGACCAAAATGCCCTTACGGGAATAATTGCTAGTTAATTGTTGTGTGTGACCAAATTGCCCTTACGGGGAGAAATTGCTAGTGATATGCATTATTAGTACGTGACACGAAAGTAATTGCTCACTCATGTATCGTATCACAATTGTACTTGTGTAAGTCACACACGACTCACAAACGAAACACGAAATCTGTTACGTGCATAGGAATTATGTGCCGAGTCTAGAGACTCGTTAAACGTACTGATACTTAGAAAATCTCTTTGTTATTTAGAACGCTAGAGAGTTTCTACGACGCGCATCACTTGGTGATCTAGATCGGGATAGTCTTCGCAAACAGTGAGTTTCACTTACCCCGCTCTTTGAACTGTTTTCAAACGTTTTTCACTTGGGGGAGATAACATACTCCGATAAACAAATTTTCTGAGATAAACGCATATTTAAGATTTTGTTATAAATTATATATCACTTGTAAAGGGCTAAGCGGCAAACGTAACATTTGAAGTCCCACACATCGGACCGGTTAATATTTGGAATAGCGAGTCACTGTTGAGTAGTACTACTGGGTTTGACAAACCCCACCCGACGTTAAGCTCAACTGGAGGTTGAGTGGGTGTAATTTTGGCTAACACTTACCATGGTCTGGATTGACCTGGTGACGGGCACTTGATAAACAGTCAGCTTCGGTCGCGAACCACTTAGCGATACTTGTTGTATAGATTAGCTACCTATCGATATATAATTTGACATAACACTATCTGGTAATGCAAAACACTTAAACGTTGTGTAACGTGGTTACACAACACTTAAACGTCGTTACGTGGTTACGCAACACTTAAACGTCGTAACGTGGTTACGCAACACTTAAACGTCGTAACGTGGTTACGCAAAACACTGAATCGTCGTAACGAGGTTACGCAAAACGCTAAACGATTTATCTTATTTAACTTGTGAACTCACCAACCTTGTGTTGACACTTTTAGTATGTTATTCTCAGGTAGCCGAGGCGGGCGCGCGGTTTAGGAGCATGCATTAAATGAAAACACTTTTATTTTGCAAACATACTTTTAACAGTTATCTTTGGTAAAGATTTAACCGTAAAAATTCGTTTTTGGTTCGTTTAACTCCTTTCTTGGACCAAGATCCCTTGTATAACCCGTATACATCACTTGATCATGCAAGAATCGGTTCCATCTCGGGTTTTCACCCTTTTTCACTTGGAAACCTCATTTTCTTGTAAGAAAACTCAAGAAACAAAGATAAACACGTACATAACATGATCTTTACCTCGGTTTTTCTTGTTAAAAAGTCCCGGTTTTTGATCAAGGAGTTGAGAGGATTCAAGATGGTTGAATTGTTGTGAAAGAAAAAAAATAAAAGGATAAGGGGTTAAACCCCCCCATCCGATCGGAACATATGGTTGGGTGGGGTGGGATCCACAACTCTAATTCTATCCACACATTTGGATTCTCGTAATCCGGATAATGTTTTGGATAATCTGGTTCAGTTCGTTTTTCGGTTAAACGTTTAATTCGGCTTAAAACGAGGCTAAAACGGTCGTTTTTCGGCTTAAAAATGAAATTTATATAAAACCAATTTAAAAGCTTTAAAAACTTAAACCATGACTTTCATTAACTTAAAACATCATATTATTAATAATTGCGCATCTTTTTTTCGGCTTGATCGATTGTCTCTTGCTCGGTTTGGTATTAAAGGTTTCGTTTAATGTACTGACGTACCATTAAATCGAAAATTCTTTTCTGTGCTTTAATTCACATATCCCGAAGCTTTAATACTTCGTAAACATCACTAAATATCATATATCTCACTATAATGTATCCTCGATTCGTTCGAGCTTCAATAACCGTTATTCGGTTAATCGTATTTCCAATACGATTAACTGTATAATCGAGTATAATCCGTAATGTGAATCATACATACTCGTATAAACGCATTGTAATTCATATATTCATTATTAAATAACACATAAATAGTATATACCGGCTAGGGTATACCTGAATTTGCCGGAATCGTTACACATGTATTCTCATATGTGATTGGTCCTGTTAACCACTTGTGGACATACAGGATGGCCATTTACTTGAAAACTAAAAGTAATTTGGGTGACTGAGTTATAAAATGTGTTTTCTGTAATAATTGGGAAATGATAGTACATTGACTATTTGGCCAATCATATGGATTTAATAGGCTAAAATGACACTTAGTGTAGTCATTGACATGTATGGTTGCTTTCCCATGATGTGTAAAATCAAAGGTGATATAAACATAAAGAAACTGCTAAGCTTAATGTGGAGCTACATTGTTGTCTATGCATGTTCCAATATACATCTTTCTGAATGATAGGCAGAAAAGTGAATATCCAGTCATACACGAGCCCGTTGGTATTTGGTCACCAAAAATGAAATATCTTATTTGAGAATGACAAAGAACAAATGTGAACTACACTATTTTAAATATTTACTCAACCAAAAGCGGTTATGTGTTAACAAACTTTTATAAAGAAAAATGCAAACATGAGGGTTAATTTTAGAACTACAGGGGTGGAGGCAATCATATAAGTCCTTTAAACATTCCGAATAAAAGGCCTGTAAGTCCAACGTTTAACCTCACATATGTTTGTAAAACTTGAAAAGAAATATCTAAATCTTTAAACTGTTCTGTCATTAAAAATTTTGACCATATATCCGGGGGTCGGAGTCAAATCGGGGTGATCTGGAGAAAAACAAATAAGCCTTGAGAATATATATGGAGCATCATAATGAAATGTGTGTTATCCATTTAGTCTTAAGCATCCTAAATGAACCTTAATTATATCACCAAAGAAATGAAATTCATGCTAAGTTTAGACCTGGTGTTAACCTATCTAAACTGTCATAATAATGCTGAGAATGAAGTATTGAGAAGCAACTTAGTCAATATTATCCCATGTTGAGATCTTTTCATAAAAGGAAAGAAAATGATTTGAAAGGAAAGATGACTGAAATTTGATCTCTAAATGCACCATTTGCTCTTAAAAAATGATTTTTTAATGATAAATATGTTTAAAATTTGGTTTAAGACAAAAAGAGTTGCATTTTACCTTGAAATGGTGTGAATATGTAATTTCGGGTAAGGTTTGATGAATTTCAATCTTATCGGGCAAACTTAGATAATGATTTCGAGCATGCTTTGATGTTTTACATACTTTCGGGTAGACTTAACTGCTTTAGTTGATGTTTAACTCTTTCGGGCAGGCTTGAAATTTGAATATGTGTGATTATGTTAATTCGAGCAAGCTTAGATGATTTCTGAATTTTCTAGCAAACTTAATTGTTTTATAGGATATTTGACTTATTCTAGCAAGCTTTACATTTAAAATGTTGAATATGAATTTCCTAGCAAGCTTTGATATTTTAGCCAATTCTAGCAAACTTTGTTGTTTTGTTTAACTGTTTAAGATATCCGGGCAAGCTTGATGATTATGTATGTGCTTAAATGACTTATTCAAGTTTACGAGTACACTTTGTGTTTGGAGCATACTTTTACATCTTAGGATAGACTAGTCTTCTCTAGCATACTTTGCACTTCTAAAATTTTTTTCAGGCACACCTTTGTAAGTGTAAAAGAACTTGAATGAATATTTGTTAACTGTTTTACACTTTCGGGTAAGGTTTGTGATAGGTTCAGTTATTCGATCAAGGTTGATAATTAGAAATATGTCTAAGATGTTATTTTGGGTATCTTAATTGATTCCTAGCAAGGTTACCTATTTGATGCTTTATACTTGATTATTGGTCTTGTGATTTATTTCTCGAGCAATCTTGTATTTCATGTAAGCTTCCTTCATTTATTTCTTTTAGATTTATGTTTAACTTTATAATTTCTGAACAAAAACTGGAACGAGCAAGCTTTGAAAAGTGGAATTTTCGAGTAAGGTTTACTTATGTGCTTTAACGAGCAAAGTTTTAAATGGGAAAACATTATCGGGCAAGGTTTGAATTGAAAATATATTAATTTGGATAATGTTACTGTTTAACAGCTATTTACTCACTAAAAGACAAAAAAAGCATTTAAAACTCACTTTCAAAAATGTATAAAGAGGGAGTTAGAGAATTTTTTAACATTTTCATCTCTCTCTCCTTCCACTTTCGCTCTCGTTTCAGAAACCCAACATACTTAATTCAATTAACTCAAAATCCTAACCCTAATTAGTCAGCCCACACAATCCGACTTGGTAAGCATCTATTAAGTGTTTTCCGAAAATGATTATGTATCTATGGGCAATTAATCTTCATTTTTACTTACTCTATGTTTGTTGTGTAGGTTATTAATTTGTCCAAGATCAAGTTCTTAAATACAATTATTCTCTACTTCTTCAAATTATAACCTAAAACTATTCAGAGTTATGAACATTATGACTAATATTTGCTTTGAATGTGTTTTTTGTTTGAACAGATATGGCTGATGATGAACAGACATATCCTTTTGAGAACAAGCATAACATGTGTGCTCTGTTACAAGTAACTCTGGATAATGAGGAGGTGGCGTACATGATCAGATGCCTACAAAGATCCAATATTCGATTCTCCTTAACCGAGTGCCCTGTACTATATAGAAATCACCTGTTGGATTTCTGGCGCTCTGTTGAACTTATGGATGATCAAGGTGGTAGGCGACTGGAGACTACCGTGGCAAATCACGAGATCAGGGTTACTGAAAGACTAATTCGGACATACCTACAGTTACATGATGATGACCATAACTCAATAAACTTTACAACTGATCATCTTTTGAAGATTTTTACACAAACGATGGGTTATCAAGGGAATGTCAAAGAAGGACAGTTCCAGAAAGGAATGTTCCCAAACCTGTATAGGTTTTTGATTCACCACATTATTCAGGGTTTTGCCCCTAGAAAGGGATCATGGACTCTTGTGAGTCGGGATTTGGCAAATGCAACAGTTGCAGTTGTATATGATCTTCCATTCAACTTCTCAAAGACGATTTTTGAAGGAATGGTGAGTACAAGCCTTTTTAATCCACGAGCTTACGAGATTTGGCAAATGCAACAGTTTCAGTTGTATATGATCTTCCATTCAAATCATCTTTAACCATGACTTACAAGATTTTCCCACAATGGGAACCACTCATGTGCTTCAGAATCCTGATGTGCACAAAAGGATTGCTACATTGGCAAGCACAAGCCATTTTAATCCACGGCCACAAAAACTCCTATTCCTGTGCAAGTCAAACCAGAACCTATTGAACACAGAGATCCGTGGGAAGATGAGGAGATGATCAAGACCCTGAAAGGAATAATGAAAAATAAGGGTATGAGTGAAAATGCTTTTGATCTGTTGGGAAAGGCCCAATTGAAACAATTATTCTATGAAGAAAAGGCCGAATGGGAGAAATTATTAACAGAGGAAAGGAACCTAGAATTTTTGTAGCTAGACCTAGTGGAGAAAGGTTTGTACCAGCCGGTCAGCTTGGGGATGAAAATGTGCTGAATATGATTGGTAGATTTTTCAGAGATGGAGGTGAAAATCTTCTAGATCTGATGAATATGCCAGTGGAGATGGTGATCTCCTTATATAAGAAGAAATTTGAAGTATTGGGGGCCACTAAACCCAGGAAAGATGTTCCATCAAGGCCCTCAGCTTCAAAAGGACAGAGTTTTAAAACCAGAAATGACCCATAAAGAGCAGAACAACAAAGACAAGAGAGGCCACCAACTGATGTGGGCCTACCCATAAAGCTCTTTTATAACTCTGTGTCTCACACATTGAAGGTTGTTTTGGAAAGTATAGAATTAAAGGAGATTATCTTCAAAGATGACTTTGCTGACTACAAGAAAGAACAACTAGAAAAGATGGCAAGTATGGAATTATATGACTATCATGATAGAAACAGACTTGCAGGTAGGCAGCAGAATGAGCTGTCTAAATATTTGAGAAGTGAAGCAGGGATGGGATTCCCTTTGTTGAATAAGAAGAAGAAGTGGAAATTGTCCAAATATGAAAATACTAAGAGAGACAAAAGGATTAGTGACATCAGATGTGCTGAATTTGGCTACAATTCAAAAGTAAGGAACAATAATCCTTTGTCCAACATGATGACCTGCATAAGTATGAGAAAGAAGGATGATAAGACCCAACCATGAAGTTTAGCAGAATGGTAGAATTGCAAGAGTTAATTATGATGAAAAAAATGGTTTCTACATTCTCAGGAACTCAGCTGGTATGATATTGGGTACAATCAAAAATGATGAAGACCTGACCTTCCTTCATGATGATGATCTGAAAGGTATTATACACTGGACACTTCCTGACAATCATCCTCATCAACGTCAATTGTTTGTATTTAAGGAAAAGGCAAGTACAGTGAGAGTTGAAAGAAAACAAGCAGCCTACAACTCAAGAAGATGAATACCATGTTTAGATTAGGTTTTGCTTTGTATGTCCACTGGAAAGAATTCTCACTTTGTAATATTTTGATTTTGTTATGTAATTTGATTTTGATTTGATGTGTAGTTTGATCTAAGTGTATGTAACCATAGAGGTTTTTTGGTACAGCTGAGGGTGTTCCGGTACAGCTGAGGGTGTTCCAATCTAGGGGGAGATTGTTGGGATGAGAAAATGGACTTAAGGGAGATTGGAATCTTCTCAACCTCGCTGAAAATAGCTAAGTATGGACATTGGGCACACTTGGACATCCGAGCAAGCTTTTACTTAAGCCTAGCAAGGTATTTTGTCTTTCGGGCAGAGTTATCTTCTTGAAGTCTTCTTTAGTGTCAATCCGAGCAGGTTTCACTATGTCTAGCAAGGTTGTTCTTCAAAGCCAAGCAAGGTTTGCTTCCGAGTAAGCTCTTGGCTAACCAAGCTTTTGAAGCCAAGTATTTTGGAAGATCTAGAAAGGTTTGATTAATAAACAGTAGTCCGAGCATGCTTGAGGAAAGTTATTCAAGAAACATTCTAAGGACTTCTCTAGCAAGGTTCAAATCCTAGCAAGCTACAGTGCTCCCAGCACAAGTCAAACAATGTTACCAGCAGACTTTAGTTTGCTTAATAAGTTATTCATTAACAAAGAGTTGAAGGGATTCTTGAAGAACGGTTTGCTCGTAGAATCATATCAAGCAAAGTTTGCTATGGTCAGGAAGATTGAAGTCTGCTAGGTGAGTATTTTCTAAGGAAAATACTCTAAGTAAAGTCTACCCGAAGAACTGTTTCCCAGCACACTTCAAGGTTACTAGGTCTACTCTGTTGGTGCATAAATGTCAGTAGTTCATAGTCTAGTGTCTGTAATCAAGTCTGTAATGTTATTTATGTTTTTGTTTAAGCGAAGTTGTTAACAATTTCGCCTAGGCGAACTTGTTGAACAAGCGAAGTTATGGACAACTTCGCCTGAACATATCAGGCGAAGTTGTCGTGTATTTATATACAAGCTTACGGCTTGGTTTAATAGTTAATGAGTGAGTCGTTTGAGTGAATCGAGTTGATCTAAGCTGGTTTGAGTTCATTGTAACGTGAGGACGAGAGTCTGTATCAGTGATTCATATCACGTGAGTTCAGTTATTAATATATAACGTGTTTCAGTTTATTCGTGTGTGTTTGTTTGATTTGCTTTCTACGCTCGTAACGATCTACGCAGGGATTCCGCACCTGAGTAGACCGAGATATCTCGTGTGATCCGTCCAGGGAACCTACAATTGGTATCAGAGCATTTGCTCGATTGTGTGGTTCGGGATATTCACGCGGGTGTAGAAATCGTCCCGTTTCGACTATTCGCGGGACGTGTTTTCTGTGTTTTTGATCATTCTTACCTCCTACCATCGTGTTCAAGCCTTTACACCGTCAAAAACCTCGTTAAAATCCGATTTACAGATCTGCAAATCTTCCGTGTTCATCAGGCGAAGTTGCCGCCACTGTGCGTAGGGTTTCGGCGAAGATATAAGGTTAAGCGAAGTTATCCACAACTTCGCCTACCTTCTCAAGTTCGCCTAACTCAAGCGAAGTTCTCTACAACTTCGCCTACCTCTTAAGTTCGCTTACCTCAAGCGAAGTTAAGAATCAACGAAGTTAATCAGCAGTGTTATCAGCGAAGTTCGTCAGCGAAGTTCTTCAGCGAAGTTCTCTACAACTTCGCCTACTTCAAGCGAAGTTATCCGTAACTTCGCCTACAGTACTTAAAAAAAAAAAAAATTCTTAATTTTTCAGGTTTCTTACTTTTCGGGAAAGATGTCGTCGATCAACATCTCTGAGTTAGTGAAGATGGAAGTTGAAGCAGGGTCAGCTACTAAGGCCCCAAGATTGCTGAAGGGAACCGATTTCGTTGCATGGAAGGATCGGTTCATACAATATGTCATGTACCAGGATGCGAAGATGTGGGTATGCATCCAGGATGGTTATATTCCACCAGTTATGGAGTATGAAGGTCGGGATCAAATTAAAAAGTATAGTAAAATGGAAGAAGAAGAGAAAAAGATGTATGAGGCCGAGAGCAAGGCTCATGCTGCTATTACTATGGCTCTTCCTCAAGAGATCCTTCATACGTTCAGAAAGTATACGTCAGCAAGAGAGCTTTGGGAAGCTCTTGAGAACAGATTTGAAGGGAATGTAGGAATCCGTGCTTCAAAGATAAAATTGCTCAAAACCCAGTTCTCAGTCTTCAAGTATTTGAAGAATGAATCCTTAGATGATATTATCACTCGATATTACCATCTGATGACTGAATTGAGCAACTATTCAATTTCCTACCGAGAAGAAGAAATAGTTGAGAAGCTTCTAGATGCTCTCCCACCAAAATGGGAGATGTACACTGTGCTGATGAGGGAAGACAAGGACTTTCCCACATATGATCTTGAAACGGCAGTCAACAAGCTCAGAACCTTTGAGCTTAACATGGTCAGAAAAGAGACACCTATGGATCAGGTTCAAGATCCAGGTATGTATGGAGCTAAAGTCAACACTAGCTCAGGATCGAAGACTGAATCTGCTGCCTACTACACAAAGGGAGAGTCGGGCCCCAACTCATCACATGAGGGGCATGTGTCAGTTAACACAAATGGGGATGTTTGCTATGTAGCAGCTGGATCGAGTGGTTCTCAACCCCAGGTAAGCAAGAGTAGTTGCTCTCCAAGTACTCCCAGCAACAACTACTCCAAGATGCCTATGAGTGTCAAGTCTGCTGAAGAGCAGTTTGGTCTCTATGCTTCTTTCATTGCTTCCTATGAGAACTACATTCAAGGGAAGATTGTTGATCCAGCTATGTTGGATGAAGATTACGATCAGATTGATGCTGACAATATGGAAGAAATGGATTTACAATGGCAAATGGCCATGATCGTGAGAAGAGTAAAAAGGTTTATGAGAAAGACGGGAAGGAAGTTTGTCGGTGGAAAGCCGGGGTTTGACAAGGCAAAGGTGAGATGCTACAATTGTCAACAAAACGGTCACTTTGCAAAGGAATGCAGGAATGAGCGTGTGGAACGAAGTCAGGGTAGGTCTCCACAGCAAAGTGAGGGTAGAAAAGATTATAGTGCCATGATGTCCAGAGAAGATGGTGAATACAACTGGAACCTGCTTTCTATAGAAACTTTTGAGCAGGCAAATTTGGCAAAGGTAGAAACTGAAGAAAGTGAGAAGGTTACCGGAGAGGAAAAAGCTCTTATGGCAGACGTTAATGACCAGCTCTCCGAGGTATGTTCTAAACTTACATGCTCTAAATGTGAAAACTTGTCTGAGCAATTAGCAACTATAACCGATCAGTATGTTAGGTTGGATGCTAAATTTAAAACGTTAAAAGAAGATCATCACTTTATTAAATCAAGAGAAAATAATTATAAAATTAAAATAAAAGCTTGTGAAAAAGATGTTAAAAGTCTAAAAACAAAACTTGCTGAAAAAATTGAAGTGATTGATTTAAGCTATGAAGTTTTGGAAGAAAAGACCAAACTAATTGCTGAGAGAGAAAAACAGATTGCTGACCACCAGGTGAAAGTGGTGGAACTGAATCGAAAACTGGAGCAGTTCAGAAATTCCTCTGCTATTCTTGATCACCTTGTTAGTGATCAAGGTTCCTCTGTCAAGAGGGGAGGAATCGGTTATCATGAGGTTCCACCACCGTACAATCACAATTACACTTTTAACCCTAGTGTTCAGAAATCTGTTGACTTTAAGGTTGCTCAGACAGTGCCAATTAAAGTAACTGTTAAAGAACCAAATGTTAGTAGAGGCGAAACAAGTTCGCCTGTTTCAAGTGTTGAAATTTCTGATCAAAGTCCAGTCTCGTCAGATTCGGATAAGTCATCCGAGTCTGGTAAGGCAAAAGAGGAGGTTGTGTTACCCAAGAGCGGAGAAAAAGATGAAACAAATAAAAGGAGTACTCCACTAAACCCGTACGTCCCACCATATGTGAGACGAACGGGCGGTAATATAGCCTCGACATCTAAAACACCGGTTGATAAAAAAGTTGAGCATAGGTGTTGTTTTAGATGTAATCAATTAGGACATCTTGTTGCAAATTGCCCCCTGAAGCAGCGATTCAGAGGTGTAAGGCCTACTAAAACTGAGAATAAGCCTAATAGTAATTATCATACTGCTAAAAATGAAAACCATTTAAAATTCAAAAATGTGACTAATTCAGGTTTTCATAGAAACAAATCTCAGTTTTACACTGCTAATAACCAAACCACAAGTTATAATTATTTCAATTCACAAAGGTTTGGAAGGCCTCACAATCAATCTTCAATGAGATATCCTAATGGGACTTACAGGAATTATCGAGACACTAACTTTGGAAAGCCAAAGTTTGGGATGTATAGATCCAAGACCAATTGGTCTTGGGTCCCTAAATTCTAATCTTTTGCTTTATTGTGCAGGAACAGTTGAACAGGGCTGCCAACAATCTTTGGGTTGTAGATAGCGGCTGTTCCCGGCACATGACGGGTAACAAATACTTGTTACACGATTTGAAACCTGTTCAAGGAGGGAGAGTTAGCTTTGCCGGTGAAAGTGGTGGCAAGATTACTGGAATGGGAACGGTGTCAAACGGAAAGATGACTTTGGAGAAGGTTAACTTTGTAGAAGAATTGAAGCACAATCTGCTGAGTGTGTCGCAGATCTGTGATAAGGAGTACACCGTTCACTTTACGAAGAATGAGGCGATTGTATTGAAACCTGGTTTTCAGATACCAGAGGAGTGGATTTTGATGAAGGCTCCACGTGAAAGAAATACATATATTATGGATATGAGATCAACTGAAATGGCCACGGCAGAATCATACCTTATGACAAAAGCGAGTGAATCAGAGTCCGAATTGTGGCATAGGAGAATGGGGCACATTCATCTTCGGAAGATGAACCACATTGTCAGGAATGGACTTGTGTTGGGCGTTCCCTTGAAGAATTTCAATTTTGAAGATAAATGTATAGCGTGTAAGAAGGGAAAGCAGCACAAGAAATCCCATCTCACCAAGAAAGTCAATTCAATTGCCAGTACTCTGGAGTTGCTTCACATGAATCTCTTCGGTCCCGTGAATGCAAAAAGTCTAGGAGGAACTTCTTATTGCTTGGTGATCACTGATGACTACTCACGATATTCGTGGGTGTATTTCCTGAAATCAAAAGACGAAACGGCTCAGATGGTGAAGAATTTGATTACCAAAGTTGAGAACGTTATGGATAAAAGGGTTAAGTTCATCAGGAGTGACAATGGAACGGAGTTCAAAAATTTTGAGATGGAGATCTTCTGCCTTCAGAGAGGGATTGAACACCAATACAGCGCTCCGTATACACCGCAACAGAATGGAGTGGCTGAAAGGAAGAATAGAACATTAATTGAAGGAGCCAGAACTATGCTGGCTGATTCGAAGCTTCCTGTGGTGTTTTGGGCTGAAGCTGTTGCTACAGCCTGTTATGTTCTGAATAGAGTCTTAACTGTTAAAAGACTTGGTAAAACGTGTTATGAGCTTATGCATGGGAGAAAGCCCAACTTGAGTGGTCTTGAACCATTCGGGTCCCCTTGTTCGATTTTGAAGACAAATTCAAAATTTGGTGAGGTAGCCGATGAAGGAATCTTAGTCGGTTATGTTGTTGGGACTCCCAACAGACGGTCTTCAATACATCGACCAGCAAGGTTGAGGTGGTGTGTAACACCGATATCACAAGTTACCAACCGCCAAAACCAAGCAACGGACCTGCTGAGTTTTTCGACTATGTTAAACTTTTTAAGTCTTTTAACATACCGTATTTGGATATTGCTGAAGAAGAAGAGAGAGTTGCTATAAAGATGATCCTTGATGAGAAAGAAAACCTATTGCAAAGATAGCTGATCGATAAATGTCAACCTTCCTCATCGATAAATGTTCGCTGCTTATAAGAAGATGAAGGTATTTCAGTTGGATGTGAAGAGTGCGTTTCTGAATGGGAAAGTTGATGAGGTAGTGTATGTTGAGCAACCTCCGGGTTTTCCTGACCCAGACTTTCCTGATCACGTGTACAAGTTAAGCAAGGCATTGTATGGACTACATCAGGCACCTTGTGCCTGGTATTCAACTTTATCAGATTACTTGCTTGAAAATAGGTTTGAAAGAGGGAAGATTGATAGCACGTTGTTCGTTAAGAGAGAAGGAAGCGACTTCCTGCTGGTGCAAGTCTACGTGGATGACATTATCTTTGCTGCATCTAAAGTCTCCATGTGTCAGGAGTTTGAGGCCGTCATGAAGAAAAGGTTTGAAATGAGTGCTATGGGTGAACTAACTTTCTTTTTAGGATTGCAGGTTGATCAAAAGAAGGATGGGATGTTCATTCATCAGACCAAGTATGTCCATGATGTGCTCAAACGCTTCAAGATGGAGGACAACACTCCATTCGACACTCCAATCTGCGTCAATCACAAATTGGGTGCTGAGTCAGACGGTGATGCAGATGTGGACCCAACTCAGTATCGGGCTATTATAGGTTCTTTAATGTACTTAACTGCTTCTTGGCCTGATATAATGTTTGCTGTTTGTCTTTGTGCTCGTTTTCAGGCAAACCCAAAGGAATCTCACATGAAGGGTGTGAAGAGGATCTTGCGGTATCTCAAGGGCAAACCGAAGCTGGGGTTGTGGTACCCGAGAGGAGGAGACTTGGAGCTAGTCGCTTACACAGATTCTGATTATGGAGGGTGCAATCAGAGTCGGAAGTCAACAACTGGAGGATGTCAGTTTCTTGGTGGCAGATTGGTGTCGTGGCAATGCAAGAAGCAGACTTCAGTCGCAATTTCAACCTGTGAAGCAGAATACATGGCAGCATCCAACTGCTGCTCCCAGGTTCTTGGATTCAACAACAGTTGCGCGACTATGGTCTGAATTTCTTACTTACACCTATTTGCATTGATAACACAGCTGCTATCTCAGTAACTAACAATCCCGTGAAGCACAGTAAAACTAAACATATTGACATACGTCATCATTTTATACGGGATTGTGCTGAGAAGAAACTGATTGTGCTTGAAAAGGTGGATACGCTTGATAATTTCGCTGATCTTTATACTAAAGCGTTTGACAAAACACGATTTCAAAACCTTATCGAGCTGAATGGGATGATCAATCCCGAGTAACCATGCTTTTCATGTTATATTTATATTTAAAAAAAAAAAACGTCATTATCGCTTAAAATTTGTCGGTTACCTCAGTTTGAAGGACTTGTCTTCGGATATGTTTTGGTCCTCATTTTCTACTTGTAGAATTTGAGGATAGCCATTAACCAAAGGACTGCAAGTGACCGGGGCGGTTTATGATGAGTTTTCATTTTTTCGCTTAAAATTAGTCGATCATACTTAGTTAGAAGGACACATACTAGTATGTGGTCGGTCCAGCTGATCCATTGGATCTTCGGGATAGCTGTTTACCTGAAGACTTTGTTTTGGTCGGGGCGATTAATGTTAAAATTTTTAAAGGGAAATGAAATTATTTTTCAAGTCTACTACTTCGTAAGAAGTTCGTTTGCTATGTTTAACAGAAAATTGATCCAACCTTGGAAAATGATAGATATACTGATTCTGTGTGCTTAACTAGTGAAGTTATTAGGCTTAAAAGGCTTTAGGACAGTCATTGTATGTCATGGTAACTTTTTATGGTGCGTAAAAGTAGATGTGATACAAACTAAAACTACTTGATTTTACGTGGAAACTCCTTACGAGTTTTGCATGTCTTCATATATATCTTTCCGAATGATAGGCAGAAAAGCGATTACCCAGTCATACACGAGCCCGTAAGTGTTCTGATTCCCGTGAAGATAGCGTTTCAAGAAACTGCAGTGATCCAGATTCGGGACTTGCAGTTGGTTACTACTCTGAAGTCTATGTAAATGTTTATCATAAAAAAAAAAAAAAAAAAAAAAAAAAAAAAAAAAAAACTTATGAGTTATTGGAACATTCTAGAGTTCAAAATATCAAGACTTCTTAATCTGGAGTAAGAAAGAGAACGGGAAGCAGATGAAGAGTAATTACAAACTTAATCAGACACTAAGGGTCGAAGTCAATTCGGGGTGACTTGGGGAAAGCCAAATACGCTTTGAGAATAGATAGGAGGCATCATAATCTCTGAGTTGTTGCCCACTTAATTTTTGAGCTTAATTGAACTTAACTCGTATCACAGAAACGATGAAAACCATCTTAAGTTATTTACCTGCTTACAACCTGTCTCTATATGTCATAATACAGCTAAACACGGATCTATGTGACAGTCACGTAATTAGTATGATTCCTGTTCGGATCTTTTCTAAAACGTAGTAGTATCGAGACTGAAATTTGATCCCTTATACTTTATTTTTAAAAGTTTCTTGTACTTAGTTAGTTTTATGATTTTATAACTGGTTACTTGGACTTGATCGTGTCATTTAATTCTTAAAGGGAAGTTTTAGAACTTAATTGCAAAATGTTCAAAATATAAGGGTTAATTTTGTAAATATAGGCGATGTTGTTAAACAGGCGAACTTGTGAATAACTTCGCCTAGGCGAAGTTAACCGTAACTTCGCCTGTATAACTTCGCCCCTATATAAGGATTTTCAAAGGTCATCAGTTCATTATTTGAAATATCAGCGAACTTATCCTCGATTATCACAGCGAACTTAATCCGTTTTTCATCCGATTATCTTTTTTCCGATTTCAATCAGTATTCAAGGTGTGTTTGGGTTCTATATCTTATACTCGATGTTCGGTGTTGTTAATCCTAGGTTGTTTCGACACCCGGTTAACGACCTCGGACGTTCGAAACCTATACCCGATTTCAAAACTTGTTTTACGTGTTCATGAGCAAACTGATCGTCCGGACTGCCTTAATACCATGTGTTTTAGTCTCCTTAATCGTCTAAATTGGCCGAAACACCAGATTTTCGATGTTTGAATCGATCTCACTGTCGCCGATTCGGATTCAGGCGAACTTAAGGTTTAGGCGAAGTTATCCGTAACTTCGCCTGATGCTTATCTTCGCCTGAGGCGATGTTGTCATAAACTTCGCCTGAGGCGATGTTGTGGTGAGGCGAAGTTGTCATTAACTTCGCCTGGACCTATTAAATTTTTAAATTATTAGACGAACTTAAAGATGAAGCGAAGTTGTTCCCAACTTCGCCCCAACTTTAACTTCGCCTATACAGAAGTTATCACAACTTCGCTCATGGTAATAGGCGAACTTGTGTTAAACCTTAACGTATATCTAACTTGGTTCGTTTGTTGCAGATATGGCTGCAGTAGCAGGTGCCGGAGGTGCTGGAGGTGATGACGGAGATAATCAGAGACAATTCTTCCCGGGTCACAACATGTTCATCACCTTAGACCCGGAAGCGAGTGGTGTGGAGGATTACCGCGAGATAATCACATTCCTCCTTCGCTCGAGGATATTCCACGCAATCACGACGACTCTGCCGATATCCTTACCCAATATCGAGGATTTCTGGCAGACGGTGGAATACGATTGCCGTGTTGAGCCCCCGGTTATGCGAGCAACCGTCAACAACCAAGAAGTTCAGTTCTCGTCTGAACAAATACGGGTGGCGTTACGATTTGGAGAGGAGACTAGGGATGACCCTACGGAGTTTGTTGCTCCGTTTCGCGATGGAGCATTTCTAAGAATGGGCTATTCTGGTCCATTGGGCGATACCCAGAGATGGAAGGGGTTCCTGCTCGATCAGTGGCGCTTCCTCATGCACGTCATGATTGTGTGTATGTCTGGGAGGAAGGCGGGTACTGACGGAATGGGTGCGACCATGCAGTCCGCAATGACTGCTCTGACCTATAACAAACGTTATAGCTTCAGTCAGATGGTCTTTTATGAGATCGACAGACAGAGGAGGGCAATGGCTCGTGAGCGGTTCATAATGTATCCAAGATTCATCCAGATGATCTTGAACCATGTGGCTCCAAATTTGCCTCAACGACGCCCAATACGATACGTGGAGAGTGTGAGCAAACGTATCTTTGCTCAATGCCGTACTTTGAGTGCGAGGAGCAAGCCTGAACGTCGTCCAAGGCATACTCCACTCTTTGGGTTCTTAATAAACCCGGGGTATGTGCCAGCTCGGGGGGGATGAGTTCAGAGACCCTCAACCACAACAGGCAGGAGCAACTCGAGATGTACCTACTGTGCCTGTGGTGTCGGCTGAGGAGGATGTAGACCTTGATGCTGCATTTGGCGGCCAAGGATTCTTCGACATGGACCGTTTTGATCCACAAAAAGAGGTGCAGGTCTCTGCTGCACAGGTTAGGGAAGTGAATGTTACTAGAGCAGCTACGACGGTGGCTGACTCAGATCTTGATGATGTTATGGATGAGGCGAGAAGGATGTTGGTGAGACGAGAAAGGACGATTGGGAAAAGAAAGAGGACAGTTGATGATACTGAGTCAGAAGAAGAAGAAGAGGATATTCACAAGCTGATTAGACGATCAAGACGTGAAAGGACAGGTGCAGGTATGGGAGCTGGAGAGACTTCAAGAGTTGTACGTTTTGCTCCATCCGCACTGTCAGGTATGTCGATTGTTCCTACTTCTGTACAGGTTACAAGCGCTGCGGATGTTCCCGTGGTGGCTACATCAGCTGTCGGCATCCCATCCATCACACTACAGACGACGACTCCGGAGATTGTGTCGTTACCACCTCCAACGCTTACTCCTTCAGAGGTGGTGGCACAATTTGTAGAGTCTACAGTCGTTGCAACTGCAGGGTTGTCGGTCACGATACCACATGCGGTTACGTCCACAACTGCTTCTGATGTCCCGGTTACATTCGAGATCCCTCCTCAGTATACTCAAGACACATCTAACATGAGGTTTGATTTCGATGCAACCCTCTCAGACTCGGAGAGAATAGCTGCACTTGAGCGGGTCGTGGCTGAACAATCAAGGGTGAATCTTGTCCAGACCCAGGCTATTCAACGCCTTGTAGCAGAGAATCAACTACAGTCGTCCCTCCTGGTTGAACATGGGCGAATTATAGATGCTATGAAGGAGTTCTTGGCATCTCAGGGGGAGACAGGCTGTAGAGGCGACGAGTTAAGGACGAAGAAGGGTTTGATAGAGACGATGATCCCAATGCACCAAAAGGTGCAGGTGGTGAGTTGCCAAGAACTACTCAAGCTCTTGGGACTTCCACAGCTCAGGGGGAGTCTGCGGGTGCAGTTGGTGGTGATGAGGTGGTGATGGTTGATGATGATGATGATGATGTGATCGATGCGTTGAAAGAACTAGATGATGATATGCTAGAGGATGATGTGATGTTTGATGATGATGTGCTGCCTATTGAGGAGATTGAGAAGATTGGAGCACAGATTGTGATTGAAGATAAGATTGAAGAAGGTGAAATAATTGAAGAAAATGTTGAACACGAGATCCCAGATGTTGAGAAAGCCGATATGGGTACTGAGATGGAAAATGATGAGACTGAGTGGGAGGAGCAGCCTAGGTGGAAGGAAGGCTGTGCTTATTGGTTTATTAAAACTAAGAAGCCTGCTGTTCCAACCATGTTCAAGAAGAGTTATAATATCAAAGGCTATGCTGAGTCGAAGAAAGAAATTATTTGTTGGCTATATGATGAACAGATAAAGTTGTTTGTGGTGAAACGTTTTGATGGGATTCAGTATTTTAAAAGAACGTTGAGATCTCTCAATACATTGCCTGAATGTGAGGTGAAGGATTTGGCTAGATTGGGGCTGATCAATAGAAGCGACGACAACATGGCAAGGGTTATTGGGAAGATCGTGTGGAAAGAAAGTATAAAAGAGAAGAAGTTTGAGTTATTAAAGCCACAGAAGGGAAAGCTAGTGGAAGATAAAGAAAGGGGAATGAGAGCAGATGGCAAGCCATGGATGGTAATGAAGTACAAACCGATTCGATGCATTAAGGAGGTTCCAATGAAGATTATGCCTCAAGATGTGTTGAAGAATCTTAAATGGTGGTATGTTGATTGCCAGACTGCTGAAGCCGTGATGGAAGACGAAGACGAAAAAGAAGTACTGAGGGTGTATGATCCGATGCATCTTGTTAACTTATCAAGAAAGCTGATCTGCAAGTGTTGAATGAAAAGAAGATATTCTATATTCCTGCTTGGAAAGACGAAGCGAGGAAGTATCAGCGAGTAGTCACGGTATGTGTTAGAGAAGGAGTGCATGCGTGAAGATTACAAGACAAGTGCTTAAAGATCAAGATATGAAGCTACTGCCAAGGGGGAGTCTGTTGGTGCATAAATGTCAGTAGTTCATAGTCTAGTGTCTGTAATCGAGTCTATAATGTTATTTATGTTTTTGTTTAAGCGAAGTTGTTAACAAGTTCGCCTAGGCGAACTTGTTGAACAAGCGAAGTTATGGACAACTTCGCCTGAACATATCAGGCGAAGTTGTCGTGTATTTATATACAAGCTTACGGCTTGGTTTAATAGTTAATGAGTGAGTCGTTTGAGTGAATCGAGTTGATCTAAGCTGGTTTGAGTTCATTGTAACGTGAGGACAGGAGTCTGTATCAGTGATTCATATCACGTGAGTTCAGTTATTAATATATAACGTGTTTCGGTTTATTCGTGTGTGTTTGTTTGATTTGCTTTCTACGCTCGTAACGATCTACGCAGGGATTCCGCACCTGAGTAGACCGAGATATCTCGTGTGATCCGTCCAGGGAACCTACATACTCGTAGAAGATAAAAGCTCCAAAGCTTACCCGAAGACCTGTTTTACACTTAGTATATTTTGTAATATGATTTTCTAAATATGTAATAATGATTAGGGTTTCTAGAAGGAATGGCAGATGTCAGGAGGCATGCCTATAAATAGAATGATCTAGGGCACGCCTCCTACGGACGCAAGTTAGAGACACCTGAATTTATTGACAGCGATTTGACGGCTGCATATTCATACGGATATTCTGCCTAGAATCAAATCATTCCTTTCTTAAAACCCTAATGATTTCTGTTTTGTAATCGACTTACTATGTATGGAAATCTTTTGAGTATGTGTGTGTGTGTGTGTGTGTGTCTTTATTGTGTCCTTCAAGCAACAATTAGTGTGTTATTGATTCCATTTTTAATACACTATTATTCTTCTCCAATCTAGCCCCGTCGTTAACCTTCTTGTCAACACTATTTGTGTGGGTTATGACATAAATGGACTGAGAGATCAACCGGGACCGACAGGTTATTATCCAACAAATCCGATTTTTACCCACTAAATCTCTTGTTTAACCCATTTAATCTTATCTTATAAATACATGACCCTCTCCCACATTCATCCCTGCTCATAATTTATTTCCTCTCTCTAGTTCAAGGTTCTTTCAAGGTTATTTTCATGTTCTTGATAAGTTTGACTTTCAAAGTCAAACTGACCAAGTCTTTCATTTTAATTAACTTGCTAACTCTTATTAATACTTGAAGATTGTTATACAACATATATATAATATACACCCCTTGTTACCTTTGGTGGTCATTTCTCCGGTCTCGGTCGGTGAAGTGTCGGACCTCGTAAGGCAAGGCTTCATGGAGGACTTTGTTGGAACTTATGTTTTAGACCGACGCATCGAATTAATTTGTGGGTGAAAAATATATTATTTGGTCTCAACCAAGGGTGGATGGCTTGAAGACCAAGTCATGCTAGACTAGTATAAATAGATGTTTTTATTCATTTGTCTAGTATGAGTGAGTGTATTATGTATTAGTGAGATATAGGGTTTTATCCCTTTGAGAGAGTCTCCGCCTCCAGGATGAGCTCTCCTGGTGGCGGCTGATATTTCTTAATCGAATGTATGTATGAATGTATGTATGAGTGTTTCATCTTAATGAGAATCATTCGGCTAATATTTCATACTACCATTTCTATCTTTTGTGTTTTGATTACAATTGTTCATCCTATTATTGATTTTTAATCAAATCAGGCTCTCTCCCAATACACCTCATCCGTCCAAACATCTTTCAAGAGTGAATCTGAGTGAGATTTGATCCTAACCCTAGATCCGAGCTCCACACCGTTGATTAATACCGATTATTCACGCTTCCGCACCGGGGCTCGGTTCTCTCAGACTTTCGTGGTCCTTGTTATATATCTAACTATCTAACCATCTAAATTTATTATTTCTTACTAACCATGCTTAACTTCTACTCATTTTAGTTTGTATATCATATTTATGAAGTTCCATTATGGGTTTGAAGAGACTAGCCTCGGTTTAACCGTAAATAGCTCTAAACCGTACACCGAACTTTGTTTGCTAGTTTTGTTAAATAATTGTTTAAACATGCTTATTGTTAGATTTAAGTTTCTAAAACCATTTTTATAAGTTATATGGTTATG
Organism: Bidens hawaiensis; assembly: GCF_021521415.1. Classification (NCBI taxonomy): domain Eukaryota; kingdom Viridiplantae; phylum Streptophyta; class Magnoliopsida; order Asterales; family Asteraceae; genus Bidens; species Bidens hawaiensis. Next base: position 855,256 of record NW_027491114.1, on the reverse strand, counting down.
GGCTTATAGAATCTTACCTCGGTCTTAATCCGAAACAAGATCCGAACCGAAAACCGAACTTGCGTTTAAAGACTTTATTGTTAACTTTTTGGGTTGTAAAACTTAAGTATCATCATTTATAAGTTATTATACAAGTTATTTGATATTTGGGCATGTGTCAACCATCCATGAACTTATTGTGAGATGGAAACCGAACCAAACCGAACTAAACCGATTTTCACTCGCTTAAGGCACACAAGTGTATTTCTAGCTATCAAGACTTGTATATTTATTTAAAAATACTTTATGAACTGATTTTAAATATTTTATCAAAGTAATTGGAATGTTGAACCCAACTTGATCTTATAACAAAGTTGGACCGACAAAACCGAACACTCGCTTAACGTACGTTGTTAGTTCTAAAACAATAGAACTACATACTTGGTTAAGTCTTACTTGATTTTTATGAGTTATCTCATAACATTTAATATTTTGGAAAGTTGACTTTGAGTTTGACCAATTATCAAGACCTGAACCAACAACCCGAACACTCGTTAAAACCCGTTTTAGTATCTATATTATAAAGGGACTTGCATTCTTGCTTTTTTACCCACCTTATTACTTAACATAGGTTGAGTAAATATTAAGGCTAGATACTTTAACCCGGTTTCGAGAAAACTTATATTTTTTTAAAGGTTATTGTTATAATTTTCCTAAACATTTACATTTTGAACCTTAAACTTTAATTGATTACATTTCTTACCATTTATCGTTATTTAAAGATTTCCAAGGCAACCTTTCTAATTCAAGGTTTTTCCTTTTTATTTAGGCTTTGCTCGTTAAACTCTGTCCTTTCGATTTCCCGTCTTTTACCGATCAAGTTTTATACTTGAATGTGAGTACTTTCATTCCCCGTTTTCCATCTTTCGTTTTGGGGGTGCTATTGCATATCTTATTCAAACTAAATGTTTTATACTTGAGTCTTAAATCACAAACTTTATTGTATACTTTACTTAAATAAATGCTCGATTTGGTGTTTCATGCTTACATGCTTATATGTTAATGTGTTTACCGTTTTTGGAGGGTTGATTCATAAATCCTAAGCTATTTGGTATTCTCTTATAGCAAGGTGTCGTTAACGTATTCTTAATTACGATTTCATACAAAATCTTAGACTATTTGGTATTCTCTTATAGCAAAGTGTCGCTGATGTATTATTATTAGCGATTTCATTTATACAAGTTGTGGCATCTCTTATTATATACATATTGGTCAAAACTATGAATTGCTCAACAACATTTGTGTTAATAAACTTTATTTTATGCAATGTTACAGGTTTGACTTTTGGTTGACTCGAGATCGTGGAGAAATGTTATCAAGACCTTTAGGTTATTAGCAAAACGAAACAATATATTATTTGTTATATTTTGTTATGATTATCTTGTGAACAAGTATGTTATGTGACTTTGTAATGTTATTAAATTAAATGAGTTGTTTAAATATTGTCACTTTAAATAGTGTTATGTGTTCATGGGCAATCGTGGCACCCCGGCATGTTCCCACGCCTTTGGTCGGGGTGTGACAATATAAATATAATATTTTTATCCACGCTGATATTTCCGCACAAACCCGTAACTCTGATTTATTTACAAAAGTAGTACCAACTTTTGATCGCACGCCGAGACCGTGGTTTAGGGTGTGACACTTGATATCAACAAATTAATTGTCTAATAGATATTATTATTATTAGTGTTATCATCATTCATCTTTTTAACTTGAAGTTTATAATTTATTAATAATATTTTGTGTATCCTAAAGATTGCTAGAGTTAGTTATGAATACATGTAATTGAGTTAACAATCGTTATGTTATTGTTATTGTCAATAAATTAATCAAGATTTTATTGGACTACATAAATGGGTTTATCAAATTAATCATGTGAAGAAACAAGACTCAACGTTGGGCTTTAGTCAATCAAGATTTTATTAGACTACAATTGTGTTGGTAAAAAACCCATTGGGCCAAGGAGTTAAAAATATAGTCAGTCGTATTGTTCAAGGAAAGTGTTGGTTATGAGATAATAAAAAGCACATGAGACATTTTATTGGAAAATGGGGGGAAGCCACCCCAAGCCCAATGGGGCGACTGATTTTCGGAAAAAGAAAAGAAACAATATACACATAAGCAAGCAGCCACACACGTCTACAAAGTCTACGGGTGAAAGAAAAGTGATATAGTGAGGCACACATCTCACTTAATTTAAGCTCAGAGTCTATTAGCTCAATATTTATTTATTTCACAATGAATCGTAATACTTGTTTTATCTTTGTTTCATCGATTATTATGATTGGCTAAATTCTTATACTGTCTGGGTTTGGATGATTACTTTTTAGACTCGTTTTACTTTTGGTTTTGGATTATTATTGATTGGTTCATGTTTTGGTAAAGTTTCTATTGTTATTTGGTCATGATGCACATCCGTATTTGGTTTAATTTATTATCAGTTTTTGTTCCATATGAGTCTTTGTGAACGTCTGTCTTTGTGAAGGTTGTTTATTGTGTGTTTACAACTAGTTTATGGTTTATAGTTAATGTATTCCATATGAACGGTAATTGACAGTTTAGAGTGTTTTGTGATTAGAGAGACCGGGAGGTAATTTAGTCTTTGGGTTAACTAGTAGAATTCCTTACCTAGGTAGTTGTTTCCCCTATTTAAGTATTACCCATATTAATTTGTTTGTGTCTAGTTTCCGTGTCAGTTTAAGTTTGAGTATTATTTAGTTTATAGTTAATAATTAAAAAACACAAAAATCAATTAAATCTATTAATTTAAATTATTAGCCAGAGTCTAGTTTAGGTGTTGCCAGTGTCGTGTGGGTTCGATATCCGGACTTCATTAGGCTTTACTACAGATAGGTACACTTGCATGTCTAATGGTCAAGCATTAAAGAGTCTATCTTTATAAATTTAAAACTAAAGTATTTTTATTTATAACAAATATGAAACGGTTTCTCGAGCTATTATTAATAATTTTAACCCATTCCATGAAATATTATCGACACTACTGGATACGAACATTGGTGATAACATATTTAATACAAGATTAGTATTAATAGAACTAATAATATAATAAATATTATTTATATTTATGTATTCATATTCGAGATTTAAAATAATAATTATGTTCAACCTTATGTATTTTTATTTAAAAAGATTATGTCTCGTAAAATGTTATTTACGTGTACCTATATAAATATATATCTATACTATATATATTACATGAAACATAGGCAAATTAAAACACTAAGATTTTAAATAATTCACAACTTTTAATTTATATGTTGCATTCCATAAAACTTTTAAGATAAAGACAAATTTGTCTATTACAAAATATGCTTAAAAATAATTACAATATTTCCTCATTTACTTAACTCGAGTTTTGTAAATTTATAAAATACTTTCAACTTTGGTCCATCATTTTTACTCATATATTCTTTTTACTTTCAATTTTAAACCAACTTTCCACCAACAATTTTTAAACGGTCATAACTTTTTCGTACGTTAATATTTATAAAAAAACTACACCATATAAAATTACATTCTATTGTCTTTAGTTTGAGTATGGTATTGTTATGTTATATTTTAGTTTAAAAAATTTAACATGTAACTTATAGGTGTTTTCTTAATTCGGTTTTGACGGTTTTTAAGTTAAACCGTGAACCGCCATTAACATTTTTTTTCGTTGAAGACCGAAACACGCCGTTGAAATTTAATCTGAACCGTTACTAACGCTTTAGTTTCACGGATGAAGCTTTAATTATAAATTTACCGTTCAGTCTTATTTTATAAGGCCGGTTTCGGTATAAACTGCAGACTAACTGTATGCTAAGGTTTAAAAATTTAGAAACCCCATTACCAAAAGTTAAAGAAAAACCAACCTTGAAACCAAACCGATTATTGGTAATTTTAAAGGTTTCAAGGTTTCAAACTAACCATGAGCATCTATAGTAGGTACCCGCACGATGCGGCAGCAACGTAAATTCACCACGTGATTTTTCTACCACTTTCTCCGGATAGAAACCGCGATGGAAATTTGAAAGCGTAGGCTTAGGGAGACGATATACATCGCGATACAAGATTTTCGTTAGTTTGTCAATCCTCGCGTAATATATTGACAACACTTTTGTTGGTTTTCTTTTTTGTAACAACAATGTTTAGTCAATATCATAAGCATTACATATTTCAATCAACAATCAAGTAAAATGTTAACGACCTATAAAGCAAATTGAAATCTCCAACCAGATCATTTACTATTTAATAGCATTAATATATGTATTAATTAGAAGCATACACAAATGCAACCTTCAAAAGCTCGAATGGAATTTAAAAGCAGCCATAAACAAATTGTGCAGTAAAACGCTCAGTTTAAGAATCAAGATAAACAAACATAAACAAATTCTAAACCATCATATATATACATCATACACAATGTCCAAATTTTTCTAAAAAACACTCTATAAAAACTTACAAAGCTCAAAAAATACGTCTCATGATAGCTTAAATCCGCGTTAGTTATACCATCAAGTATAAAGAAAAACAAAAATTGAATACTTTGATATTAAAAAAACGAACGAATCCATAAAATTGAACCAACTTTTATAACTAAATCAGACCCATAAAAACTGGAAAAGCTCTCTTTTCATATTGGTCCATCTTTATTATCACTTGTTTCAATTTCAGATTGTGTTTTGAACTTCTGGATCAAACCGGCTAAATTGAACTTTTTAGCCAACTCGTTCGATAAATACGTTTTAGCCAAATGAATTGATTAAAATGTTTTAGCCAAACAACCTAAATAAAACTTTTTAGCCAAACAGCCGGAATAAACCAACCGTTTATCAGATGTTTGGTCCAGATTTATTTGTATTCTTTTCCAAGAGAGGCTTTATAACTTACCATTATATAGAGAGCAATATGAATTCTAAGAAACTTCAAAATGCAATGAAATTAAAATGTAGTAATGATAGAATGAACTTCAACCGAGAAAATTTAAAGCACTATAAGAATGACGGTAAGAAACTTCCTATCTATTTTTTGGTCCAATTTGTTTGCTAAGTTCCTCACCAGTCACCCCCGACTCAATATCTATTTTTGGTAAAAAAAAAACATTAAGTGAAAAAATGCCAAGATTACTCAGTTTTTAGAGTATCACCAAAATTTCAACCAAACGCATTGACCATACCACACTATTCTTACAAAGATGTGTCAAAATTCAACCAAACATTAACTCCTATTGACCATTTTATCCTTGTCATAAAAATGTGTCAAAATTTTGCTGTAACTCCTATTACAAAGCCACATATCACTACGTTAGAGTTGTTGTCTACTATTCCATTGCTCCAAGGTGTCGATTCCTAAATAAAATTGAATATTTTCAACAAATGACCAAGCCACCATGATCCGGAAAATATTCAGGCATCTCGAGCATCAAACACACCTTGCTTTGCTACTTATCTTTCTAGTCAATATTCTGACATGTTCAGCCACTTATGAATTCCTAAAATTAAATGAACAATAAATATTAAATAAAACTAATCAATGATCAGTCAAATTAAAAGAAAAAGAAATGTGCGGTCAAATAATTGAAAGAAATCAAAGTAAAATGCAGAGACTCTTATTGAAAACCATTAATTTCAAATAACACATGTAAAAAAAATTGTGAAAATTCAAGTCAAATTATTGAAAAAAAATACAGGACTCCAGGTCAATAAGTTCTATGTATATATTTGCAGCCAAATTCAAAATTCAACTCAAATTACTAATAAAGCCAAGTTATTATTAATACTTGATTCATTGATTGACTGATTAGCTTAAAAATTCATTCAAATTTATTTATAATAATATTAACTTAATATCAATTTGATTTTTATATTTTAAATCCATTTGTTTAAATGTATTTGTTTAATATTGAAATATTTGGTATATTAATGATGATATTTAGACTAGAATTCAGATTTTCTTTTTCAACAGTAGAATTGAATTTAGATAATTAACGAACGCACATACACAAACACGAACCCATTCATATCATTATGAATAAATGGGAATAAAGTAAAACTGTTTTCTTAAATGTTCGGTAAAAGTTAAATGATCGAACACGAACATGTTCATTTTCTTAAGAAATGAACACAAACACGTTAATTTTCGTAACGAACAAACACGAGCACGTTCATTTTTGAAACATACAACCATTAACATGCTACTTTTCTTAACGAACAAACAAATTTCTTTTCTTAACCAACAGACACAAATACGATTATTTTTTTAACACTCGAACTCGTTTATTTATTAACGAACGAACACGAACAAAAAAATCCATTCGTTTCAAGTCTTCGTGTTCATGTTAGTTTGTGTGTTATGTTAAAGTTCAACAAATGAACACGCTGAAATTTTTAACAAACGCACAAGAACAAACAATCTGTACGTTCAATTGTTCATGGCCCATTCATTTGTTCGTTTAAGTGTTCATGTCTATGTGTTCGGTTAAAGTTCAACAAACGAATTTACATGACTAATTTGACCAATTGTAAATGTTCCTTGGCATATACATGTAAAGTCTCATTCCTAGACTTCTGCAGTACAACGATATTCCAAGTTTGACCAGCGCTTTCTGAAAAATCCCTTTTTGCCCCTCTCATCAACTTCTTATACATCAACAATATTATCTAACGTATCAGAACTTATTACTGAAACCCGTTACGTGTCAAATTATCTAATGTTTGTCATAAATTGTATAATAGAAAACAGATAATACAAATTACTTAAAATGAAGTTCAAGAAATAGTTGCTGCAAAATGAAAAATGCATAAATGGCAAAAGACGGTTACCTCTTGAGGTGCTGCACATATCACATAAAAACAATAATAATTTCTTGGTGTCCAAAGAATGACTAATACATGATCTTTCAAGCGAATAAGTTCTTATAGTAGCTCCAAGATCTTTCCCCGATCGTTAAATTGGATTTCAACAAACTTATAAAAACAACTACCGTAAAACAACATTCATTGAAATGAACACTTCAAGTTGTACATAATTAGGAATGGTGTGTCGCATACACCATATCTCATTAAGCCTGTACATAATTAGTAATGAACACTTCAATAGTTTTTACAATTTATTCAATTTTAATAACTATTCAGAAACATATTTTATAGATATTACCTTGCATTTTTTGACTCCCTCTTTAGCCAGTGACAACAGTGCCTAAATATGCTTATATGGAACTACACTCTCACCAAACTCCTGAACCATATTAAAAAAATTTAAGACACTATAACTTTACAACATTAGCAACAAATGTAAACAAGATATACTCACATTCCATCGTCTCGGGTGCACTCCAACTACACAAATGTAAGGCCGCGTTACCAGTTCCCTACTTTGGACGTTGGATTTACTCATAAACACAGTTCTAAATATCATAGTTAGTTAAAACTTTTGCGGAATAACAAAAAACATCAACAGTCGTTACAAACATTCATAACTTTTCTTTAAAACATAAACATGTCTTTTAGTTCAACATCAACAAGTAAATCTTCCGATGCCAGCTTCTTTATTCATCTGCCATGTATCCCCCATCAAGCCAGCTGTCTCATCCTACTCACCTGCGTGCATACTAAAAGTCAGCTACGCTGAGTGAGTTCTAGTTAATCATACAACATGCAATACATATATACTTACATACTTTCGTTCATACTTTCAAATCTTTATTTCTTTCTTACTTACCTTCATTTCTTACGTCATAAAGAGCATTATGCCCTACTTTCCTCAAGTATTATTAGGGCTCGGTCCCCCTTTCCTCGAGTATTATTAGGGCTCGGTCCCTCCTTCCTCGAGTATTATTAGGGCTCGGTCCCTCCTTCCTCGAGTATTGTTAGGGCTCGGTCCCTCTTTATTACCATACAACCATACCTCATTTACATTCATTCATATATCGTACATATCATATTATCATTTAACATAACATTACAACTTGACAAAACGTGCAATATCCGAAGATCGTTCACGTACTGACAAGCAATCATTCATACTTTTCACATATTCACGTAAGGCACACATTTAACACTTAGGATAAACGTATTAACAAACACATCGAGTATGCACACAGCCCCGAAAACATAACAAGGAAGTGGGGCTAGAAACTCACCTGAACACGGTTACGTTCACCGTTAATTGTTAGTCCTCTCTTGAGTTGTGCACGGCTAACTGTATAACAATTACACGTATCAATCGACTATCGCTATCTATATTGTGTTTCTAGTTCAGTTATAACCCACAACGAACGGGGGTCCGGGGGCAGCGCCCCTGGCAGCGGGGTTCTAGGGGCGGCAGCCCCTAGCGGGGTCCAAGGGGCAAAGCCCCTGGCTGGGGTTAAGCTGGGCACATTTGCTAACTATCTTAACACATTTTCCATTAACATTTTAAACTATTTTCTATGTTGGGCTCATTTGCTAAGCCTAAGATAATGGGTCAGTTTGCTTTATATTAGATATGGGCTTAACATTTATGGATTTAGTTAATTCAGGCCAAACTGTTCACCATCAGGGCCCAACTGGACTCAGGCCCAAGGCCCAACAGAGAACTGTGTGGCCGAGAACCCAAGACAGAGAACCATGATGAACGAGAACTCTCATGCTTGGTCGAGATCGTTGACCGAGAACCCGTGTTTTCGGCCGAGAATCCTGACCGAGAACACCTGGTCACCGAGAACTCTGACCGAGGACTCTTGGTGACTGCCTGTTAACCGAGATACATAAGGTTTGACCAAGGATTCCCAAATTTGGCCGAAAACACCCAGCTCAGCTCAGTTTTCTATTTTATTTTCCCACCTTGCCTAGCTAACTTGTTCAATGGTTCAAATCATGAACTTTTCACCCTTTATTATCATCACCCATAACCGTTTTACTCTCGTTAGTAGTCCTTCATCAAGATCTAGTCCATTTTAGGTATAAAGTTTGAACCTTTAGGCATAAAACGTCCTTTCGGCTAGATCTAGGGTTTACTTGGCGAACCGTTCATAACCTTAAGCTCGCTAAGTCCATTTTAGTCATCAAGTTTGCAACTTTATGGTTTATCTAGACCCGATCTACTATAGGTTTGAGTTTCATGATTATTCGTTCATAAAAACGTAACCTTTAAGATCAAGAACATACCTTTAATATGCTCCACAAACTACGGTTAAGGCTAGTATGAAATCTTGGCCTTGTTAGCTTGCTTGTATATCAATGATTTAATCGAAATAGGCTTGCTTGATCTTACTTGACCTTATCTCTCTCTCTCTCTCTCTCTCTCTCTCTCGGCCGAAAATGGTAAGAGGTGTGTGTGTTTTTAGGGGGTAAAATGGATGGAAATGGAAAGATTTAGGATTTAAGGGGTATTTATACCCCCCTTAAGCCCATGGACCTAAGGCTCATCTTTCCTTTTTAGTACATGATAATTCTATTTAACTAGCCTACTTATCTTGCCCTTTTACCATTTTACTATTTATTTATTAACTCAAGTAAACTTTTCCGTCATAACGAGTCAATATACAATATTATTATTATTCGAAATTTTGGGATGTTACAAGTCTTCCCTCCTTAAAGAGATTTCGTCCCCGAAACCTAACTATTACCTAAACAGACTAGGGTAAAACTTGCGCATCTCTTCCTCGACTTCCCAAGTGGCATCCGATCCCTTGCGGTGCTTCCATGTCACTTTCACCAAGGGTATAACCTTGTGACGAAGTTGCTTCTCTTTGCGATCGACAATCTCTATTGGTTGTTCAATGTAGTTCAGCTGTTCATCAACCTCAATGTCCACCAGTGGCACGTGCGACGTGTCATCAGCCAGACACTTTCTCAGATGAGAAACATGGAAGGTTGAATGAATTCCTTCTAACTCATTAGGTAAATCCAGCTTATAAGCTACTTCACCCACTTGATCTATAATTTTGAATGGGCCAATGTATCTCGGACTCAACTTCCCCCTCTTTCTAAAATGAATAATTCCTTTCCAAGGAGAGACCTTGAGCATCACATTGTCGCCAACGTTAAACTCAATCGGTCGTCGCCGCTTGTCAGCATACGACTACTGTCTGTCTTGAGCAGCTTTCATTATGTCCTTAATCTGATCAAACTTTGAAGATGTCTCTTGAACGACCTCAAGGCTTCCCATTTCTTTCTGACCAATCTCTCCCCAACATACGGGAGTTCTACATCGTCTACTATAAAGCATTTCAAACAGTGGCATACCAATACTTGAATGATAACTATTGTTATAGGAGAATTCTGCCAGGTGCAGATGATCATCCCAACTTCCACCAAAATCCAAGACACAAGCACGCAGCATATCCTCAAGGGTATCGTCCTTTCAGACTGCCCATCTGTTTCAGGATGATACGCCGTACTGATGTTTAATCTCGTTCCCATAGCTTCATGGAACTTCTTCCAAAACCTTGTTGTAAACCGTTTATCTCTATCAGACACGATCGATAATGGTACATCGTGCTTAGATACAACCTCTTTTATGAACAAACTTGCTAACGTTTCTGACGAGATAGCCTCTCGTATAGGCAGAAAGTGAGCACTCTTGGTCAAACGTTCCACAATCACCCATATGGTATCATGATGCTTAGCTGTACGAGGTAGCTTAGTTATGAAATCCATTGTGATGTGTTCCCATTTCCATTCTGGTATCTCAAGCGGTTGCATTTTACCATAAGGCTTCTGATGTTCGGCTTTAACTTGTAAACAAGTTAAGCACTTACGAACATAATCCACCACATCATTCTTCATTCCTGGCCACCGGTAGTCTCTTTTCAAATCTTGATACATTTTTGTAGCTCCAGGATGAATTGAGTATCGTGACTTATGGGCTTCGTCTAGGATTCGACCTCTAAGATTTCCATGACGTGGAATCCACATACGGTCAAATCTAGTCTTAACGCCATGAGTGTTTTCCATTAACTCATCTTGCTGGCCATAATCTCTCTATGTCTTCACTAAGCCTTCATCTACTAACACATCTGACTGTACTTTGATGATTTCTTCAAAAAGACTCGAATTCATAATCAGCTTGTATGTCTTCACTGTTGCAATGACTTCCTCATTCTTACGACTTAGCGCGTCAGCTACCACATTAGCTTTACCATGATAGTATTTAATGTCGCAATCATAATCTTTAATCAACTCTAACCACCTTCTCTGTCTCATATTCAGTTCCTTTTGCTCAAAGAAATATTTCAAACTCTTATGATCCGTGTAGATGGTACACTTAGTACCATACAGGTAGTGTCTCAAAATCTTAAGAGCATGCACTACTGCTACTAGCTCCAAACCATGTGTCGGGTAAGTACTCTCATGAACTTTCAACTGTCTAGACGCGTAAGCTATCACTTTTCCTCGTTGCATCAACACGCAACCTAACCCATGATGCGAAGCATCAGTGCAAACAACCAAGTCCTCGTCACCATCGGGTAAATAAAGGATTGGAGCTTGCGTGAGTCTTTTCTTTAACTCCTTAAAAGCTTCTTCCTGAAACTTACCCCAACTGAATACTATCGACTTTCGGGTCATACCGGTCAACGGTGCGGCTATCTTGGAGAAACCTTCGATGAATCTTTTATAGTAGCCAGCTAACCCTAGGAAGCTTCGTATGTCAGTCGAATTCTGCGGAGTCTTCCAATTTGTTATCGCTTCAACATTTGCGGGGCCCACCATAATCCCTTCTGAATTAATCACGTGACTTAGGAATTGCACTTCTCGCAACCAGAACGCGCATTTCAAAAATTTAGCACACAACTTCTCCTTATTCAGAATCTCCAATACCTCTCTCAAATGCTCAGCATGATCAGTCTCATTCTTTGAATAAATCAACATGTCATCGATAAAGACGATTACCGATTTATCCAACATAGGCCGACATACCCTATTCATCATGTCCATAAATGCCGCGGGAGAATTCGTTAGACCGAATGACATTACGAGGAACTCGTAGTGTCCATACCGCGTTCGGAATGTTGTTTTAGGGATGTCTGCCTCTTTCACTTTCAGCTGATGATAGCCTGATCTAAGATCTATCCGGGAGAACCAAGTCGAGCCTTGCAGCTGGTCGAACAAATCATCAATCCTTGGAAAAGGTATCTATTCTTTACCGTAAGCTTATTCAACTCGCGATAGTCTATGCACATTCTCATACTTCCGTCTTTCTTCTTCACAAACAACACCGTTGCGCCCCACGGGGAAACACTTGGTCTAATGAAACCTTTATCGAGGAGTTCTTGTAGTTGGGACATCAATTATTTCATCTCGGACGGTGCTAGTCGGTAAGGCGCTTTCGCGACGGGTTGGGCTCCTGGTACTAAATCTATCTGGAATTCTATCTCTCGCTCCGACGGCAACCCCGGAAGATCCTCAGGGAATACTTCTGGGTAATTGTGCACTATAGGAACATCTTTCATATCTTTTGTCTCAGCCTTCTCTTTGACAACGTACGCCAGGTTGGCATCGCACCCTCGCCTTAACAATCCCTCGGCTTTTATCATCGAAATGAAGTTAAGCCTAGAACTTTCCTTATAACCATAAACTGTCACCGCACTACCATCCAAGGACTTTAACCTTATTATCCTACTCTTACACACTATCTGAGCTTTGTACTCTGGAAAACCAATCCATTCCCAAAACCACATCGAACCCTCCTAAGGTCATTACGTACAAGGTAACATGGAACTCATGTCCATCTAATTCTATCTTTCAGTCCTTAACCATTTTTATTATTTTAACCGAAGTGTCACTAGCGGTTTCTACTATAAAAGTTTCAGACACTCGGCAACATTTCATTTTAGCTAACTTAGTAAAGGGCGTGGCTACGAAACTTTTGTTCGCACCCGAATCAAACAATACAGAAGCGGAAATACCGTTTACTAGAAACGTACCTGTGACGACATCGAGAATTTGCTTGGCTTGTTCTTGAGTCAGCATGTACGCTCTGGTCTTTGGCCTGGTTGGTTCAGCATCCTTCTTCCCACTCCCTCCAGCTTCTCCCTCAGTTCATTCCCTAGCAAAGTGACATGTCTTACCGCACTTGTAGCATGCGGGCTTAGCACTGCACTCATGAGCATAATGACCAGCCTTTCCACACTTATATCAAGTATTCGTCCCAATTCTGCATTCCCCAGCATGCATCTTTCCACATTTATAACAAGTGTTAGAACCTTTACCCCATCTGCATTCACCCGCGTGTGCCTTGCCACAAGTTTTGCACGAACTTTTCTCCCACACCTTAGGTTTCTTATCTTTTGAGTTCCACAACTGAGTAAAGGGTCGTTTAACAGGAGCGACCCACTTCTTGTCTTTCTTTTCTTCCCCCACCACAACATCTTCTGCAGCCAGATCCTCAAAAACCATCTCTGCGAGTTCGACAGCAGAGTCAAAAGTAGCAGGTTTATTCGCCCTGACCAGCATGCGAACTTTCGGTGGCAATCCCCTCACGTAGCACTTGATTCTCTTCGCCTCAGTGTTGACCATATCGGGCACCAACCTAGACATTCGGTTGAACTCGGTGGTATACTCACGATGTGTCATCGTCCCAGCTTTCAAGTTTAGGAACTTCATCTCCGCCCTCTCAACCTCGGCGTCAGCACAAAATTTCTTCATAACCAATTCTTTCAGATCCTCCCACCTCATAACCTTGATTTCCTCTCGACTCCTTCTCTGCTCAATTGATTCCCACCAATACATCGCCTCATCTTCAAATGATTGGGTGGCATAACCGATAGCTTGATCGGAACGACACTCGCTAATGCGGATAACCTTGTCCATAGTGGTTATCCATCGAAGAGTATCGATTGCGTCCTTTAAAGGACTTATAGTTGCACCCACCTCGGCCCCTTTTCTTGTCATCCACCTTCACTGACTTAACCACGCTTGATTCTTCCCCCTCCCCTTCATCATTTTTCTTACCATCTCCTTCCGCCCTTTCAGCGGTTCTTTCACGGCCTCCAGCAGACCCTTCAGCATTCATGTTTTTCACAGCAGCTGCTACCGCTTGAGCAATGGCCGTTTGAATTGCGGGGTCTAGTTGAACTCCCTCGTTGTTACTCGGATTTCCACCAGCTGCACTTCCTTCTCCCTCAGCTTTAGTAGATGCCCCCACTGACGGTTCTCAGACAATGTGTGGCCTACCACGACGTCCTGTACGTCCTCCACTTCCAGTAACTTTCTTAGCTCCAACCATTCATATTTTATAAGGAAACACAAACATCATCACTTAAGGAACTATTTAGTACAAGGATAGTAAGGCTAACAGGTAATAACAGTGGCCAGCTGTGATTAGCTGATCACATTACTTTCCGTGTCCTATACACTTCCCTTTATGAGTCTATTTGTGTTGGTTCTAATTTCAAACAGTCAAATCAAACAAGCAATCAATTAATCATATCCCTAACATTCACTTATCCTTCCTTTAGCAATTAAGTTAACATTTACATTCATTATTTAACCATACACTTTACCTTTACTGAGCTTGCTTGAGTGACACATGGCATTCTTGGACTGGCATCTTTGTTCTTATTTAAATCTCATTCTCTGTTCGAGTCTAAGCATGTAGGATGCTTAAATCTCTCGAACTTTGCTCTGATACCAACTTGTAAGGCCCCGTTACCAGTGCCGTGCTTTGGACGTTGGATTTACTCATAAACACAGTTCTAAATATCAGAGTTAATTAAAACTTTCGCGGAATAACTTAAAACATCAACAGTCGTTACAAACATTCATAACTTGTCTTTAAAGCATAAACATGTCTTTTAGTTCAACATTAAGAAGTAAATCTTCCGATGCCAGCTTCTTTATTCATCTGCTATGTATCCCCAATCAAGCCAGTTGTCTCATCCTACTCACCTGCGTGCATACTAAAATTCAGCTACGCTGAGTGAGTTCTAGTTAATCATACAACATGCAATACATATATACTTACATACTTTCGTTCATACTTTCATATATTTATTTCATTCTTACTTACCTTCATTTCTTACGTCATAAAGAGCATTACGCCCTACTTTCCTCGAGTATTATTAGGGTTCGGTCCCTCTTTCCTCGAGTATTATTAGGGCTCGGTCCCTCCTTCCTCGAGTATTGTTAGGGCTCGGTCCCTCTTTATTACCATACAACCATACCTCATTTACATTCATTCATATATCGTACATATCATATTATCATTTAACATAACATTACAACTTGACAAAACGTGCAATATTCGAAAATCGTTCACGTACTGACAAGCAATCATTCATACTTTTCACATATTCACGTAAGGCATACATTTAACACTTAGGATAAACGTATTAACAAACACATCGAGTATGCACACATCCCCGAAAATATAACAAGGAAGTGGGGCTAGAAACTCACTGAACACGGTTACGTTCACCGTTAATTGTTAGTCCTCCCTTGAGTTGTACGCGGCTAACTTTATAACAATTGCACGTATCAATCGACTATCGCTATCTATATTGTGTTTCAATTTCAGTTATAACCCACAACGAACGGGGGTCCGGGGGAAGCGCCCCTGGCAGCGGGGTTCTAGGGGCGGCAGCCCCTAGCGGGGTCTAAGGGGCAGAGCCCCTGGCTGGGGTTAAGCTGGGCTTATTTGCTAATTGTCTTAACACATTTTCCATTAACATTTTAAATTATTTTCTAAGTTGGGCTCATTTGCTAAGCCTAAGATAATGGACCAGTTTGCTTTATATTAGATATGGGCTTAACATTTATGGATTTAGTTAATTCAGGCTCAACTGTTCACCATCAGGGCCCAACTGGACTCAGGCCCAAGGCCCAACAGAGAACTGTGTGGCTGAGAACCCAAGACAGAGAACCAAGATGACCGAGAACTCTCATGCTTGGCTGAGATCGTTGACCGAGAACCCGTGTTTTCGGCTGAGAATCCTGACCGAGAACACCTGGTCACCGAGAACTCTTGGTGACTGCATGTTGACCGAGAACCATAAGGTTTGACCAAGGATTCCCAAATTTGGCCGAAAACACCCAGTTCAGCTCAGTTTTCTATTTTATTTTCCCACCTTGCCTAGCTAACTTGTTCAATGGTTCAAATCATGAACTTTTCACCCTTTATTATCATCACCCATAACCATTTTACTCTCGTTAGTAGTCCTTCATCAAGATCTAGTCCATTTTAGGTATAAAGTTTGAACCTTTAGGCATAAAACGTCCTTTCGGCTAGATCTAGGGTTTACTTGGCGAACCGTTCATAACCTTAAGCTCCCTAAGTCCATTTTAGTCATCAAGTTTGCAACTTTATGGTTTATCTAGACCCGATCTACTATAGGTTTGAGTTTCATGATTATTCGTTCATAAAAACGTAACCTTTAAGATCAAGAACATACCTTTAATATGCTCCACAAACTACGGTTAAGGCTAGTATGAAATCTTGGCATTGTTAGCTTGCTTGTATATCAACGATTTAATCGAAATAGGCTTGCTTGATCTTACTTGACCTTATCTCTCTCTCTCTCTCTCGGCCACAAATGGTAAGAGGTGTGTGTGTTTTTAGGGTGTAAAATGGATAAGATGGATGGAAATGGAAAGATTTAGGGTTTAAGGAGTATTTATAACCCCCTTAAGCCCATGGACCTAAGGCCCATCTTTCCTTTTTAGTCCATGATTAATTCCATTTAACTAGCCTACTTATCTTACCCTTTTACCATTTTACTATTTATTTATTAACTCAGGTAAACTTTTCCGTCATAATAAGTCAATATACAATATTATTCGAAATTTTAGGATGTTACAACAAAATAGCCATGACGTAACAAACCTTACACTTTAAGAAGTATTTAAGAAACCAAAACTAATTGTATGGAGAGTTACAAGACGTACTGTGAGAGACTTATTCCACTGTGGTCAACCCCACAAGCTTAAAGACATCCTTGCAACATTTAATGACTAAAAATGAAAAGAAAAATATAAAAGGTCTCATTGATTAATTAACACAAACACTTAACTTTGGAAAATAGATCTGAACTGATTTCTTGAGCAACAACAATTCCTTTTTATTTCATGTTTATGAATCCATAGATCCAGCAATCAATTATAGCTTTATTGGCGACTTATATCAGTAGCATACCGTTGTAATTCCACTTCGTACCAGCCAGCCTCTTCCAAAGCTTCATACCCATCCCTGGAATCTCGTACAATTCACAACAACATATTATTTATACAGTTTTGTAAGCATATTTCACTTATTATCTATAGATGATGTAGTGATAGTAATACCTCAAAGAAATCACCTGATACACGTCTAACAACTGCTTCCAATGACATCTGGTATTCATGAATTGATCAAGAGTGTGAACCCAGCCTTTCAATCTGAATACAAAAATAAAAAAAAAAACAAAATATTTATAAAAAAAAACATTTTAATCAATGTTAACCTGTATTTTATGAGAGAGTCGTAGGTTGAGAAGCATCGTAGGAAACATCATAGCCTCAAGACCTCTTCATCCCTGTAAACAAAAGAAAAACTCAAAATCCTCAAATTAACGACCAAAAACTTGTAATTACAATCCACTTGATATATGTAGGTCCAAAAGTACTGTTTAAAGTAGATCTAGATAAGGTTAAATTGAGAATCGAACAAACCGATTGCAATACAGTACCAATCGATGATTTCTACTGCCATTCATCGATTTCAAGTGAAAATCTTCCCCCCGTTTGTATGACGGCTTTGTATGCGATTTAGGGTTTCATCCTCTCTCTCTCTCTCTCCTATGTCTCTCCGTGTTAGTCTGTATCTGTTTTGAGTTTGAGATTTGAATTTTAAAATCTGGATCAAGAAGCGCCTATTTTCAACCTGAATTTTCTTGTGCTAAAAGACGCTTGTACAGATGCTTCAATGAATTTACCTCTTAAGTTTAAGAGTTTTTGTAATAAAAGACCATTTTGCCCATCCTATATGTATTTTAATATAGTATATATATATATATATATATATATATAAAAGGGTTCAAATAAGAATAAGGAGTTTCTTAGGAATAGTAAGAACCAATAAAATTTTGACATTTTGCATTACAAATGATGGTGAAAGAAAAATTCTAGGAAACTATGTCGGTTATATTGATGAAAGAGTAATTCTAGGAAACCACGTCGGTTATTGGTAATTTTAAATCTCAACCATTGATTAACATGATCCAATGGCTATGATTTATTCCTAGTCTTCCTAGGAAACTACTTGTTTTTAGGATAACCCTCCCACATATATATGTATGTATATATATATGTGTGTATATATATATATATGGGAGGGTTATCCTAAAAATAAATACATTGGATCATATTAATCAATGGTGGAGATTTAAAATTACCAAAAACAGACATAGTTTTCTAGAATTACTCTTTTACCATTATAACCGACATAGTTTCCTAGATTTGTTCTTTCACCATATGTTGTAATGTCAAATGTCGAAAAGTTGTTGGTTCTTACCATTCCTAGGAAACTCCTTATTCTTATTTGAACCCTTTTATATATATATATATATATATATATATATATATAGGATACTATGTCGGTTATAACGATGAAAGAGTAATTATAGGAAATTATGTCGGTTATCGGTAATTTTAAATCTCAACCATTGATTAACATGATCCAATGGCTATAATTTATTCCTAGCCTTCCTAGGAAACTACTTATTTTTAGGATAACCATCCCCTATCTATAATATATATAAACGAAAACATAAAAATCCTACGTGTCGCGATGTGGTCGCTCCGCCTTTTTTTACTTATTTTTAGGATAACCATCCCTTATCTATAATATATTTAAACGAAAACATAAAAATCCTACGTGTCGTGATGTGGTCGCTCCCCCTTTTTTTGGAGTCACCAGATTTGCTTGATTTTTAAATTGATCCTTCTCATGCATTTGACCCGAATTCATGGGTATGGGTCTTACCAAACCCAGATATTCCTTAAACGGGTTATAACATCTCATTAAATTAAAAACATTCTCACCAAATTATTGATGTGAAAATCCTATAAAATAGGATATATTAAAAATTATTATATGATATAAAAACACGACATTATTAATAATTAAGAACAATTTTATAGTAAATAAAAATAAGCGGGTCTTGGGTCTCACCAAACCCAGATAACTTTAAAACCAGGTTATAACATCATAGTTATTTGTGAAACCCTTTTATCATCAAACTCTAAGTATATTCTAAATTTTCTTACAATAAATAAAATTAAACTCTGGAAAAGTATATAAATATTAAAAATGAATAATGTAAAACAGCCCCGCAATACGGGGGGGGGGGGATAAAACATAAAAATCCTACGTATCCCGATGTGGTCGCTCCCCCCTTTTTTTT
This sequence comes from Bidens hawaiensis, assembly GCF_021521415.1. NCBI lineage: Eukaryota > Viridiplantae > Streptophyta > Magnoliopsida > Asterales > Asteraceae > Bidens > Bidens hawaiensis. The sequence continues at coordinate 835,851 of NW_027491114.1, read as the reverse complement.
GTAGTCACCAGATTTGCTTGATTTTTAAATGGAGGTTTCTCATGCATTTGACCCGAATTCACGGATATGGGTCTCATCAAACCCATATATTTCTTAAACGGGTTATAACATCTCATTAAATTAAAAAAACTAATCTCACCAAATATTTGATATAAAAATCCTATAAAGTATGGATTTACTAAAAACTAATATATGATTTATTTAAAAAAAGATATATATTTTTATAACTAAAAAAACCAATTTTATAGTAAAAAAAATAAACGTGTCTTGAGTCTCATCAAACTCATATAGCTTTTAAACCGGGTTATAACATCTCATTTATTTGTAAAACAGTTTAATATCAAACTATATATATTATTAAATTTCATACAATAAAAAAAATAAAAATTCAAAAAATAAATAAATATTAGAAACAAATAATATAAAACAACTATGTAATACGGAAGATAAAAACTAGTATATATGTATATATATATATATGGGATGGATCATGCGAGAAGTGTTATTGCAGCGAGAAGTGCGAGAAGTGAATCTCATCCATTGATTACACACATCAATGGTTAAAAAGAAAGGATGGCATTTTTTGAAATATATTGATAATGTATTCTGATGGTTGTTGTTAAAAAGGGCAAAAACGTAACATTGTGTAGGATTAAAATATGTAAAGTTAGTAATCCCTTGTTTCATTCCCTTATTTCACTCTCAAACCGTTCATCGGATTCATAACGCGAAATCTGGCCACGAAATTGCAAATGATACAAGGAATCAACTACCTTAGCTACACTAATTTTGTTTGAAAGCGTATAAGAGTCGACCATCCAAGATAGAAAGTAGGTTCTTCTAAAAAAGAATTGGGGGTTTTTGTAAACCTAATCGGTGACGAACAAGAGAAAAGGATTTCATGTATGTAGCCAAATTTTGTGTTGTTTGTTTCAATTAAAGTAAAATATAGGCTAAAAACATCAAAAATATGGTTTTTATTATGTGTTTTTGTCACACCCCGCCAAGGCAGAAACGCAGCCGCGCGAGCTTCATGGATAATCACAGCTATTGATTTACGTGGTGATCCTACATGTGATGCTATGCTTGTATATGCCCATAAATATCTGCCAGAATTTAATAACCTGAAAAACATACTTAAAAGTCAACATAATGTTGGTGAGTTCACAGGTTTTAAATGCATGATCAAACCCGTTGTTTTGAAAATATTGAGTTTCAAGTATTTAAAATGTATAAAACAAGTAATGATTTTTAAAATATATGCTTTCATAATTAAAACATTTATCAAAAGCTTATGTTTTCATGACAAAAGCGTGCTTTAAAACTCGTTCATGTTTACGTAAATAAAACGCGGATTAAAAGTTATTTATGTCTTTGTGATTAAAATGTACCTTAAAACTTATTTATGAAGTTGAAAACTTTGTTTGTTATGAGTGCGCTTTCCGGATGAAAACGTTGTCCAAAAAGTTTACGTTTATGAACGTAAAAGCCCTTTTAGATATATAAATGAGTGTATGCAATGCAATATGATATATACGATAACCTAAACAAGATCGATAATCCTCCGTAGACTAGCTAAGAATACGAATTAATATATGACAATGAGCCGATAGTCAAAACCAAATCCATATGTATGCCCGTGAAACATGCCATCCCGGTGTGAATTATTGAATATATGTTCCCATTAACACGTCGGTTAGAGCGACTAACCATGAGCAGGGGATCAATCCCGATAGTACTACCCACATATTCCTCGGCTACACCCATAGTTAATGATTATGGAATGTATTGATCCGAAGATCTTAAGGGCCTCATGTAACTCATGCTCACATAAAGATTATGTGTCTTACTTACTAATTGTCGTATTAAAAAAGTTTATGTAAAGTATCAAATAAGTTTATGTAATGTTACGAAATAAGTATAAGTAAAGTTATCAAATAAGTTTATATAATGTTACGAAATAAGTTTATGCAAAGTTATCAAATATGTTTATACAATTTTACCAAATAAGATTATGAAAGGTTATTAAATAAGTTTATGAAAAGTTACTAAATAAATATATACAAAGTTACTAACTAAGTTCATGCAAAGTTATAAAAAATGTTTAGTATGTTTCTCCCCCTAATTTGTAAAACAGTAAAAGAGAAAAGGGGTCGTGAAACTCACCTTAGCGTCAGCGAGTAACGTGCAAGAATTCTTGTTTGTATTTGGCTTACATGTGTCCTATGACAAGTATAAACTAACTTAGGGTCGGTTCAACATATTAAGCGCGTATATCGGTTTATGCTATGTGTTCACCCAACGACCTAGACTTACGTGTGAGACGACTCATTGGTGATACAATTATGTTTTATATCAAACGTTTTATGAATATATAATTCAAACTATATATTTATCTTCATAAATTAGATAATATATATATATAAGAGTGGTTCTACGGCAACGATTCATGGTGGTGAATCGCCACCGGCGGATTTACAGAAGGGTCACTTGACCCTCCGGCCGACCAAACCACTATATGTCGAATTACTCTATGGTGGAACTTGAAGGCGGAACTTGAACGGTGGTGGTACGTGATGCGGACGGTGACTTACTCACGGAGGGAGAGCGGCGGTCGGTGCTTGAGGGAAACAGAAACGAGTGGCAGTGCACGGCTTATGCCGCTGAAACTAAATGCGAACTAACAATGACGCCGTTGGTGTCTGACTTGCAGCGGGCGTTGGTGTTATACTGGTGGCAGGTAATCTTTGCAATTAGGCTAATTTAGGTGGTGGTGGTGAGGCGATGATGGTAATGAAAACAGAAGTCGTGTGCAACTAGGAGATAGTATGATTTCATGAGATGTGATTTGAGAGAATTTGAGGATGTTTAAAAAGAAACGAATTGGTCATCTAATCTCTATCTATCCGGAAATTTTGAATTTGAATAAGCCAATAAGACGAGGATTGAAAAATAAATAATAATAATAATAATAATAATAATAATAAACATGTGCTCCAGGTTTTAATTTTCAAACTATTATTATTATTACCATTATTATATAAATATTAACAAACCCTATTTTGTAAAACTAGAATTTGCGGGTATTACAATTCTTCCACCCTAAAAGAAAATTTCCGTCCTCGAAATTATTAAATACAAAATGCAAGAAATCTTGACATAAATGATACGAAACAGGACTTCATTTATGTTAAACTTCAAACACACCGAACATAAGAGTCTTCTAACATAACAGATAAACAGAGCGTGAAACTTAACAAATCCAAATTCGTACGAAATCAAACAAAATAAACTGAAATACGAAATACGAGAATCGAAACAAATATGGATTATCAAAACAGTTCATGTCTTCAATTTCCCAAGAGCTAATCTTTTTGCTCAGGCCTAGCGTTTTCTCCATTATTAGCTCTTTGATTAAGATGAGGGCAATCTCTAATTCTGTGTGTTGCATCTCCGCACTTGAAGCCAAGGCCTTCGGCTCGGCGACATAGACCCTTATGTGGCTTCCCACAAGTGGCACAAGGAGGTTCACGGTTTGGTGGCGGGTTCTGTTGAGTCTGGTTTTGATTTCCTCCATTTTGAGACTGATTGATATAATTCTTGTTTGAGCGAAGTCTACGGTTTCGGGGTACCAATGATTGATCATCAACATGAGAAGAAGATTGGTCAGGATCACCTTCCCTTGGGCGCTTGCGATCATCATTAGACGCCTTCTGACGGTGTTTCTTATCGTTATCAAGGTTCTTAACAACATCCACTATCTCATTTATGTCATTGAATCGGAGATTTAGGATAAACTTTCTATCCCGGTCACAAATGGCCCACTTGAAATGATTGGTTTGTTGCTCTTGAGTACCTACGGTTGGGCCTAGAAAACTAACCGGACGACAGAAACGGTTCTTAAACTCTACGATTGGCTTATCATCTTCTTGAACAATAGAAGAATACTCCCTCAGATATTCACTACGATCAGCATCGGTAAAATACTGCTGATAAAACAGGGTGCAGAAATCATTCCAAGAAAGTGTGGCAGCATAATTGTCTCCTCCACGGACAGCCTTTAGTGTTTTCCACCATCTATGAGCATCATCTTCGAGCTTGTAAGCAGCTAGCCGAACCTTAAACACATCTTCAACACCTAGCACTTCGAACAGTTTCTCGATATGCGCGATCCAGTTTTCAGCTTCTACCGGAGAACTAGTGGTACTAAAGGATTTCGGCTTTTGCTTTTGAAAACGCTCGAGCCAGACATGAATACCGACAGGAGGATTGTTGCCTCCGGCGTTGTTGCCACCAGCATTGTTGCCACCTGCATTGTTTCCACCGGCGTTGTTGCCACCGGCGTTGTTCTGCTGCAACTAATGTATGATGTTAGAGATTACTACAGCAATAGCCGCATTGACGGCGTTAGTAACAAGGGTCGCAAGAGGAGGGTCGTTAGCATCATCATTCTCGCCATTGAGGTTCACACATCTTCTCGGAGGCATCTGAAAGTAAGATGGCGATAAGGATTCACGGAATACGCGGAAGACGAAAAGATGAAAAGAGAAATCCTAACCCGACGTCTACCCATTAAATCATATTTTTAATTATCATTGTTTAAGTTTTCTACAGGAAAGATCCTAAGCTCTGATACCATAACTGTAACACCTCAACCCGGAACGGGCTGACGTGTCACTATTACAGATATCAAATTAACGCCACAATCCAAAATACAACAAAAATCAATGCAACCTATGTCATATTATTAAACCAAAATGAATAAATCTTTAAAAGCTTGAACTTCATTATTCTCTCACATCACTAATTTCCCCGAGTCCCGGATTACCTGAAAACAAAATATGAAAAACAAAACAAGAAAATATGGTTGAGCCAAAAATTGCCCAGTAACGGAAAGAACAATAGTATAGGTAAAGACAGACGTAAGAAAATAAATATACAGACTTCAATTCAAACTCGAAAACCAACCTTTTTACCGAAACATATACATAATAAAATTCAGATGTATGATCCGACACTTGGCCAGAACATAATCAAACGCAAACGGAAACATATCAGAAATATATCATAACATATACACACATCAGACCACGTGACTAAACATATCAAAAACTCAAAGTCACGTGAAACGGAAGCACCCACGAGCCAAAACAGAACAGACTGGTACACAGCTAGCTAGTCCATGCACCTATGAGACGGTGAGGGTGGCGTACACCCATTATTCCATCTCCATATAACAAACGTAAACTCAGAGCTAAGATCGATCTGTTCGCCTCTAGGGGCCAAAGTGCTACGTAAGCACTAACTAGAGACGTCGTGAACTTTTATTACGCACTGTCACGATAAGTGCATGCCGTTGACGCCCATACGACATTTCAGACATGCTCGGGTGACAGAGTACAAAAGCTAATTTCATATAACTAAACATATTAAAAGGGGAACATGCAATAAAGAGTACAAACTATATAATGTATTGCATGCTACAAAAATATAATATAATATAACTGAACTCAAAATATAACCGAAACGTAACGAAAATCCGTACTACAAAGTAACGGATTAGAATTTATACTATGAGTGAAAGAAACCAGAAACCGTATCCATAGTTGTTAAGAAAAAGTAACCAAATTGGCTCGACTTCAAAAATTATGAGGAACTATGGTTTATTTACATTTTAATTTAGATATACGAACATAAATTACGATGCATGATTCGTTGATTTTTCCCGGAAGGATTCTTTTAAGAATCCATAAAACGTTTTTGGTCATGTGCATATTTCGGTGGTTTATATAAGATTATTAAAGCTTTCAAAAAAAATAAGTACCAATAAGTAAATATTGAACTTTAAATCTCTACCTTATTATAAGGGAATAAAGTAACTGGATTCGAAATATTATTTATTTATTTACTTATAATCACAAAAACTTTCATGTTTAATTTATTCATAAAAACATCCAAGTTTCAAATTTTGATTTAAAGTCATACGTACAGGCTGCCATATATATCATTATGGTGCTTCTGTTAACTTTAGCCTATATACATTAACATGCACGTGAACACTACAACCTATTAAATTTTAATCTGGAACTAGTCAGTTAGCAAGCAACACACGTGAACCCTTTTCCTCTTTTCTTTAATAACATGCATGGGTTATCAATAAGTATAATTTCTATTTCAGAGAAATCTGCATTTTGTCTCCCTGTTTTATATCATCGCGCGATGGGTTAACCCCTGTAAAAGATTTTGCGAACTTGGGCCCCTATGTTTCTCCGGCGGGTTCTTCTGACTCCTACCGTCAGTTGACTGTTGGTATTTTAGTAATAATACCAACATATTAAGGGTATTTTAGTAATCTTCTTTCTAATAAATAATAAATATAATAATAGTATTAATAATAATAATTATTATTATTATTATTATAATAGCAACAGCAGCCGTAACATTTACTAATACTATTAATATTTTATATTATCATTATCATATAATTAATATCATTATCATTATCATTAATATAATTAATTTGTTATACAACAGCAGCATATTAACAACAATAATATCATCATCTTTCTCATCATCATCAGTTCATCTTCCTCATCATCATCAGTAGTTCATCTTCATCATTTATTCGTCATCATCATCAACCTCAAATCCTCAACCCCACCACCAAGTAATCATCTTCATCATTAGTTTCATAACAACTAACCAAATCTCTCAAATCCTCAAACCCTAGATTTCATCACTCAAACTCTCGAATCTCTCAAATCCCACCACCAATCGCTTCAATAATTCAACCACCGCACCCATGATTCATTCCGATCAAAACCCCTAACCTCCGGCACCATACCGCCGCCACGGCAGCCACCGTCGCCATGGATTCCGGCCATCTTGTTTTTCCGGTCATGTGTCTTTTGGTGCTTTTATAACAGAGCAAGTAGAACTGTGGAAGGTTATGTAATGTATTGCAATAATCGATCACATCCCGGTCAACACACTGGTTTTCCACATCCAAACTTGCAAAATCTTATAAATAAAACTGAAATCATGATAGACATTTAAACCATGGAAATTAGAGAGATAATATTACCAGTGATGAATTGCATGAGAGTTTGATGAAGACAACAAAATGTTGTTTTAATATCAAGATTAATATTATAAGTTGTGTTAATTAATTTTCTGGAATTAAAACTTAGGAACCCTAATTATAAGGAAGATGAAGTGATAAAAGTGATAATATATAGTTTAGGTTGTATAGCTATACCAAACACTAACTTAGTTCAACTGGTTGTTTTGGTGGATTGTTAAACCGGAGGTCTCGGGTTTGAATCCCGGCATTCACATGGTTTTGGGTGATTATTTTTAAAATGAATTAAAGGCTTAGGGGTAAAAACGTAATTTCAACATTTTTTAACAGGTCAACGCTTGGTCAACTGACGGAATGGCACAGACTGACCCGCCAAAATAACACAGACGTGCAAAGTTCGCAAAATCTTTTTCAGGGATTAACCCATCGCGCGACGATATAAACCAGGGAGACAAAATGCAGATTTCTCTCTATTTAAACAATGTTTTCTATAGCCGGAACAAATCAACGATCATACGCCCACATCCGAACAACTAAATTAGGCGTACAGGCCAGAGGAAAAGGAGCGGACGGTTACCTTAGCTGTCAAACAAGTCGGTGATGTGCGTAAACGTGACAGCGACTAAATCGGTTTCTCTCAACAAAAAAAAAGGCGGAACTTGAACGGTGGTGGTACGTGATGCGGACGGTGACTTACTCGCGGAGGGAGAACGGCGGTCGGTGCTTGAGGGAAACAGAAACGAGTGGCAGTGCACAGCTTAGGCCGCCGAAACTAAATGCGAACTAACGATGACGACGTTGGTGTCTGACTTGCAGCGGGCGTTGGTGTTATACTGGCGGAAGGTAATCTTTGCAGTTAGGCTAATTTAGGTGGTGGTGGTGAGGCGATGATGGTAATGAAAACAGAGGTCGTGTGCAACTAGGAGCTAGTATGATTTCATGAGATGTTATTTGAGAGAGTTTGAGGATGTTTAAAAAGAAACGAATTGGTCATTTGATCTCTATCTATCCGAAAATTTTGAATTTGAATAAGCCAACAAGATGAGGATTGGAAAATAAATAATAATAATAATAATAATAATAATAATAATAATAATAAACATGTGCTCCAGGTTTTAATTTTAAAACTATTATTATTATTACCATTATTATATAAACATTAATAAAACCTATTTTGTAAAACTAGAATTTACGGGTATTACATTAAGAAACTTATTAACGTGTATACACACATTATTTATTTATTTAGGAAACCTCATATCTAGTAAAATAAATAATGTTTTAACAAATAATTTAAATACATTTTTTCGTGTGATCGGTTCATTAAGCATGTTTATTAGTTCCTTTAAGATTTATTGTTTTGATAACTTGGGTGAACCTACTCTAACATAACCTAATAATTAAAATCATATGAACAAGAGAGTGAGTTAGATCTAGGCTTACTATAGGTGGCAAACTCCTATGTTGAAGCTAAAGAAACATAACATCTTTGAATTGAGTATCCCAAATCAACCTCTAGCACTTGTAAAATCTTCTTACTCCTTGGTTTTTCCTCTTGTACTCAAACACCCTTTCCTTGAGCTTATTTAGGCAATGGAAGAACTTGTTTAATATTTAAAATGGGATTCAGAAGGTTATTGAGGGTGGTTATTAGTTTACTAGAACCGAGAGCAGGTTGCGTGAGTGTGATTGATTCTAAAACGAGTGTAGGGAGGTAGGGATAAGATGGATCGGTTATGGTGGAGCTAAAACCGAAATGAGGGAGTGGTGGTGAGGTTTTGGGTTGAGAGAAAGCAATTGGGAAAAAGAAAAAGAGTTGTATGTTTGTGATGTGGGTTACCTTCAAGTCATAGGTCTAGTTTTATAACCCCTACCTTATGAATATGTATATAATATGTATATATATATATATATATATATATTGCATATGTATATATCTACATGTAATGACCATGTGTGCATAACAATCGAGATACATATAGAGAGAAATGGAAATGGATGGTTGGTGTGATGGGTGGATATGGAAAAGTCTTGGAATGCTTTCTTTTATTATGATTTGTTTATATTTATATTTGGTGTAAGATTCTTTGAGATATATCTTTTACCTAGGTGTATGTTTGAACGCATGCATCCTACTACCCTTCACCAATTTGTGTAAGTTTAGGGATGTGGGTATGTTTTGTGTGTGTATATCGTAATAGTGAAAAGGTGAAGGGTCAACAAAGTTTTTGGTAAAATGAAAGAGGGTTGAATGTGCTTTTTATTTAGATTGACTTTTCTTTATTCTCTTTTGATGAATGATTTATTAATGCACATTCTTTGATTTGCTTTTCAAATTGTACGCATTCATCCGAAACGCTATTTATGTAACATAGGGAGAGTAATTCATACGAAACCCCATTTATGCAACATAGGGAGAGTAATGTTATGTTTTATATCACATGGATAAATCAATTTGTGGCAGGAGGAACCGATTTCTTTTCTTTTTATCTTTAGTTCAAGTTGTATGTAAAGTTGAATTTAGTTTAGAGATGTTTAGGCTTAACATTGCATTTATAATAACTATATGAGTTCAACCAAATTACTAAGAGGTTGTGTGTGTATATATATACTTAAGCGAGTTTGCTTATTTCATGCAAAGTACTGTTACGCTTCGGACATGGTTCAGAGTCATATGTATGAATAAAAGATAGTATGTTATTCCTATAAAATATATATAGGTTTCATTATAATATTCAGAATATAGTATCACCAACATACGTGTGGGTGTCGATTTATTTGGTGGGGTGTGGTAATACCCATAACTACCTAAGGTACTTGAAATGAAGGCATTGAGTTACTAGGCTTTGGCTGATATAATAAACATGCATGCGATTTGAGGTTCTTATGATTAATAATAATGTTTAATTTTCGCTAATAACTTGTATGGATGTTACGGGTTGTTACATTCTTCCCTTGTTAAGAGAATTTCGTCCCGAAATTCAGTTGATAGCGAGATCTGAATTGAGTCGTTAGGATGGCATCAGAATTGTCACTAAAACTAACTAGGGAGGTGGATATGCTTATGAAGGAGAAATCGTAGCAGTCCTTTGTCTTTGATGACAGACACGACTGTTCTTGTTTTTCTTTTGTTTTTTGTATATCGAAGAATACATTTCAAGGAAATGTGTTTACTAGGTTATGGGACGATGAGTAATGCAGGTACTTTCTATTGATTTATAATCGAAATTGGATGGTGAAGCTGCATCGTGAATCTGTTGTCATAGGGTCATCCAAGAAGGCGCTTGATGTTGGGTTATGACAAGAATATATATATATATATATATATATATTGAATATGGACTGATCTAACTCTGAGGTTTTAAATATAAGGAAATAGATGAATCAAGGAATTACACGTAAATGAAATGAGACTCGGGGAATTATAACGATTAAACATGGAAGTACAGATTTGTGCGAAAGCAAGGTAGCGGTAGAATGTTTGATTAACCTGTCTAAAATGATTCGAGTATTAATAAGTTTTGAGATAACTATTTGATCCACAACTATAAGGAATCCATTCGTAAACTTCTCATTTTCCTAAAATATATAATGTCCAAAGAGATTAAAGGCTATATTTATTATGAAAAGCTAGTTGATTAATACTCCAAAGTTTCTTTAGTCTTATAAGTGTTATAAAAATTTTCTTAAAAAAAACTAATATGACGTTTTGAAAATTTGTCTTTAAAATACAACATGTTTATGTATGGGTGGTAGTTTCGAACAAATAAGTGTTTAGATTTTTAATTTGTGAAAGGCGGGTAGTATGTTGATCAGTACTCTAAAGTTTCATTAGTCTTATAACTGTTATCAAAATTTTCTAAACTAAAAAATATGACGTTTTGAAAATTTGTCTTTAAAATATTACATGTTTATGTATACGTGGTAGTTTCGAACAAATAAGTGTTTAGATTTTTAATTTGTGAAAGGTGGGTAGTATGTTGATCAAATATGTATATGAACATAGAAGTTTATGTAAACGTGATGTGAGTGCAAAAAATATAAGTGTTACTATGAAATTATATGATTCAAAAAAAAATGTGAATTTATATTAACGAATCCTAGTTTTATGCCCTAAATAAAGATAATCGATAGTTAAAGAAAATTTGGACTTAACATTCGTATAGGGATTTGAGTAAGGGTTGATAATCAAGGATAGATTTAATAAAATGAGTTACACTCCGATGAACATAGGAAATGACGTAGAAGTAATATTGGATGAGCCTAATGCGTAAGAGTTTGAAAGACATCAAAGGAAGAAAAAAAAACAAATTTACCTTTATATGAGGAAGACCGTTCAATAAACTTTATAATGTTGGACGTTGGGTTCTATTATCATGCTAAATGCGGAAATCAATTGTCGGTGGTCTGTTAAAGTGTTGTCAAGGAAGTTAACACTTTCTAAATCCAACTATAAAAGAATGTTATGATTACAATAAACGTAAGGATTATGGCATTAACAATAGTTATGGGAAGAAGAGAGTATTACCAAAGTCAACGAAATGGATGAAATGAAAGATTCAATAGGTTGCATTAAGGTAGTTTAGAACCCGATAGAAGGTTCAACGAAGGTAGAGTACATCCGGATTGTTAGTCTTATTACAAGTGTATGCCGAAGACGTCGAATATATAAAGAATGTTATATGATACAAACAATAAGAAAATGTATGCAAAGAGTTTTGATTAAAGGAATGTAATTCCATTTACAAGGGAGAACTAGGAATTTTATTGTATTACATCATATGGTGTGTCGATCGCTTCTAAGTCGAGTCACTTCAATTGTAGGTAAGACCAACAGAAAGCTTCATAGCCATTGGGAGGAATGAGGTAGGGAGCCACAAAGTGACTTGTGCTATATTAGGAGCACATGGGAAAATGGTAGAGACCTAGATTATAAATTAAACAATTTCTTCTTTTTTTTATTAAGTAACGAGTTACAAATCATTTTGGGTATCGGATCGGTTAAGAAAACCCATAAACCAAGAGATGATTTTAGCAAAATACCTAACCGGTCTTGTTGCTGAGGGCATTATGCTTTTACCGATCAACGCAAAATAGAGAAATATTCGTAGGTTGGCATAGGGTATTGTTTTGGTTATCGTTCGTTTATATAATACTAGTTCTCGGTTAATGAACTTACGATTTGGGACTATATGAACATGTGCTCGAACCATAGAATTCGCAGGCTTTTCATGCACGGTTTCTCATTATTACGCGTGCACTCATAATAATAATCTTCCTTGCATGATTGTTCGGGCGCTTTCAAAATTTTGAGCTCCTGGTTCAAGGAACCGAGGTATTCATTTAGTTTCATTCTCGCATAACAAATATTAAGGAAAGTGACATTTTTAGCCTATTATTGAAGTTTTAAAGGATGGAATGGACGAGAGGGGTCCACTAGGTGCGCCCTCGAGTTAGAAAGTTATGCGGAAGCTTTGTCTGGACGCCGAAAGAATAGTCCTCCAACCACTTAACATTAGACGCGTGGAAACACAACTTTGAGTCGTTAATCGTATGAGTATCCATCCACTTTAAGGGTGCAAGCGGCTAATGCGGGAGAAAGGACTAGCGCATTACATTCTGCAGTAGTGTGGCGATCGGGAGCCGATTTATTGTTTGCAGTGTTGAGGAAAAGTGCTCAGAGCGAGTGAATGTTGAGGACGACATCTTTGTGACATTAATATCCGTAAAGTAAAATATTATATATGTTATCTAAATGCAAATGCAATGAAAATGTTTTTAATGAGTCATTTAGTTATAGACTAGACACTCTAGTTCACTATAATCAATGGCTCTGATACCAATCTGTCACACCCCGCCAAGGCTGAAACGCGGGCGCGCGACCTTCATGGATAATCACAGCTATAGACTTACGTGGTGATCCTACATGCGATGCTATGCTTGTATATGCCCACAAATATCTTCCTGAATTTAATAACCTGAAAAACATACTTAAAAGTCAACATAATGTTGGTGAGTTCACAGGTTTTAAATGCATGATCAAACCCGTTGTTTTGAAAATATTGAGTTTCAAGTATTTAAAATGTATAAAACAAGTAATGATTTTTAAAATATATGCTTTCATGATTAAAACATTTATCAAAAGCTTATGTTTTCATGACAAAAGCGTGCTTTAAAACTCGTTCATGTTTACGTAAATAAAACGCGGATTAAAAGTTATCTATGTCTTTGTGATTAAAATGTACATTAAAACTTATTTATGAAGTTGAAAACTTTGTTTGTTATGAGTGCGCTTTCCCGATGAAAACGTTGTCCAAAAAGTTTACGCTTATGAACGTAAAAGCCCTTTTAGATATATAAATGAGTGTATGCAATGCAATATGATATATACGATAACCTAAACAAGATCGATAATCCTTCGTAGACTAGCAGAATACGAATTAATATATGACAATGAGCCTATAATCAAACCCAAATCCATATGTATGCCCGTTAACCGTGCCATCACGGTGTGAATTATATAATATCTGTTCCCATTAACACGTCGGTTAGAGCGACTAACCATGAGCGGGGGATCAATCCCGATAGTACTACCCACATATTCCTCGGCTAAACCCATAGTTAATGATTATAGAATGTATTGATCTGAAGATCTTAAGGGCCTCATGTAACTCATGCTCACATAAAGATTATGCGTCTTACTTACTAATTGTCGTATTAAAAAAGTTTATGTAAAGTATCAAATAAGTTTATGTAATGTTACGAAATAAGTATAAGTAAAGTTATCAAATAAGTTTATATAATGTTACGAAATAAGTTTATGCAAAGTTATCAAATATGTTTATACAATTTTACCAAATAAGATTATGAAAGGTTATTAAATAAATTTATGAAAAGTTACTAAATAAATATATACAAAGTTACTAACTAAGTTCATGCAAAGTTATAAAAAATGTTTAGTATGTTTCTCCCCTAGTTTGTAAAACAGTAAAGGAGAAAAGGGGCCATGAAACTCACCTTAGCGTTAGTGAGTAACGTGCAAGAATTCTTGTTTGTATTCGGCTTACATGTGTCCTACGACAAGTATAAACTAACTTAGGGTCGGTTCAACATATTAAACGCGTATGTCGGTTTATGCTATGTGTTCACCCAACGACTAGACTTACGTGTGAGACGACTCGATGGTGATACAATTATGTTTTATATCAAACGTTTTATGAATATATAATTCAAAATATATATTTATCTTCATAAATTAGATAATATGTATATATATATAAGAGTGGTTCAGCGGCAACGATTCATGGTGGTGAATCGCCACCGGCGGATTTACAGAAGGGTCACTTGACCCTCCGGCCGACCAAACCACTATTTGTCGAATTACTCTATGGAAACTTTTTTTTACCGTTTGACCCTCTTGATTATCCTTTACAACATAGCATTTAAAGTTAAAAGAGAAAGTAGAAGTTTATAAGGCTTTCTGGCGGCGGCTGGTGACGGCTCCATGGCTGTCTCGCAGGTTGTTCGACGACATGACACGAGAAGCAGAGAACAAGAAAGAAGAAATTAACCTAAACTCTATAGTGGGCCATGTTTTTTCTAAAGAAAACTCACTCACTCAGTTCAATTAAAGCCCAAAGTATTTTACTTTTTCTTGGGCTTTTAACGTATTGCTCTTTTATCTATCTCATAGTTAATATATTTCCATAGTTAAGAATTTATTGTTTTAGTTTGTTAAAAAAACATATCACATGTGAAAATGTTTTATTATGGACAGATATATTGGTAAAAAAGTGTAGGTTCCCAACCGGATCTACACAGGAGTATCTCGTAACACGAGGGTGCAGAATCCCCATGTAATACGATACGAGCGTAAGATATATAATGCGTTGAACCGAAACACAAACACACGTTACAATACTAATAAACACGATTGTATTGCAACACTTCAACACGTGATCTCAACAATCACTAACACGTTCAGCAAAAAACTTAACCAAACTAAGCCGAAGTGAGGTTTATATAACCTCGACAACTTCGCCTAACATACTAGGCGAAGTTGTCATAACTTCTCTTGTCTCCAAGTTCGCCTACATCCGAGGCGAACTTGTGTAAAACCATATTCAAAACTAAAACAAACAATCTAACACGATTACAGACACATACAAAACACGAGATACTGAACTACTGACATTATGCACCAACAGACTCCCCCTTGGCAGTAGCTTCATATCTCTATCTTCATTCTCGTGTCGTAATCCCAAAAATCTCGTGTCACCCGTCTTCAAACATGAACGCCCTGTCTTACACAGACAGAGACCACCCTCTGGTACTTCTTGGCTTCATCTTTCCATGCAGGAGTATAGAATATCTTCTTATCGTTTAGCACCTGCAAGTCAGCTTGAGACAAATTTACCAAGTGCATGGGATCATACACTCTCAGAATTTCCTGTTCGTCTTCATCTTCCATAACCGCTTCAGCTGTTTGGCTATCAATGTACCACCATTTGAGACTCTTTAAAACATCCTTGGGCATTGACTTCATCGGCACTTCTTTCAAACACCGAATCGGCTTATATTTCATCACCATCCAAGGTTTGCCATCAGCTCGCATTCCCCTTTCCTTATCTTCAACTAACTTCCCTTTCTGAGGTTTTAACAACTCAAACTTCTTCTCTTTCACACTTTCTTTACACACAATCTTCCCAATTATTCTAGCCATATTGTCATCACTCCTGTTAATCAATCTTAATCTGGCTAAATCTTTCACCTCACACTCAGGCAAGGTATTGAGAGATCTCAACGTCCTCTTAAAATACTGAATCCCATCAAAGCGTTTAATCACAAATAACTTTAACTGCTCATCATACAGCCAACAAATAATACCTTTCTTTGACTCAGCATACCCCTTGATATTGTAACTCTTTTTGAACATCGTTGGGACCGCTGGCTTCTTTGTCTTAACAAACCACTGAGCGTAGCCTTCTTTCCATCTCGGCTATTCTTCCCACTCAGACTCATCAGACACATCCATATCTTGACTCACACTCACCTTGTCAACGTCTGGAATCTCATGTTCTACACTATCATCCACAATCTCACCTTCTTCTATCTCACTATCAATCACAATCTGTTCTTCTATCTTTTCAATCTCCTCAATAGTTAACACATTATCATCACCCACATCAACATCACCCAACATTTCCTCATCATTCACAACCACAACATTCTCACCACCTAATCCACCAGATGTACCAGCTGACTCCCCCTGAGATGTGGAAGTCCCAAGAGTTTGTTCAGTTCTTGGCAACTCACCACCTGCACCTTTCGATGCATTGGGATCATCGTCTCTATCATGACTCTTCTTTGTTCTCAACTCGTCGCCCTTGTAGCTCATCTCCCCCTGAGATGCTAAGAACTGTTTTAGAGCATCAAAAAGTTTACCGTGCTCAACAAGGAGAGACGATTGGATCTGATTTTCTGCAACAAGGCGCTGGATAGCTTGAGTCTGGATTAGATTGATTCTTGACTGTTCAGCAACCACCCATTCAAGAGCAGCTATCCTTTCAGAATCAGACAATGTAGCATCAAAATCAAAGCGCATGTGAGAAACGTCTTGAGCATAAGGTGGAGGTATTCCCAAACTGGCTGAAGTATCAGAAGCAGGCTGAACAGTAACCGCGGGTGGTATTGTGACAGATAAACCCGCAGTAGCAACCAACGTTGACTCAACAAATCTTGCAACAACCTCTGATGGAGTAACAGTAGGAGGTGGCAAGGAAACTATCTCCGGAGCCCAAAACTGAAACGTGGTTGGTGGAATACCAAATGATGATGACGTTGTCACCACGGGAACACTTGAGACAATCGGTATTGTCACAGACACAGAAGCAGGAACCATAGTCATACCAGATAACGAGGTTGGAGAGAAACGAACCACCCTTGAGCTTTCACCAACTCCGGAACCCTCACCAGTTCTGACCTTCTTCAATCGTCGTATCTACTGGTCTAACTCCTCCTCGAAGTCAGATTCACTGTCATCCGAGTCTTTCTTTCTCTTGCCATGTATTCTTTCTTGTCTGACCAGAATCTGTTGTGCTTCAGCGATATCATCAGTGGAGGAGTCAGAGTCGGTTCTCTCAGAATCTGCTACAGACGTAGCTACCATCGAAACATTCACACCAGATGCCTCAGCTACTAGAGCTTGAACTTCAGCAGCTGGATCAATTTGTTCCATGTCGAAGAAACCTTGCCCACCAAAGGCTGCTTCGAGATCGACCTGTTCTTCCGGAGCCGCAACAGGATCAGCAGGCAGTGCTTGCTGTACCACAGGTGGTGGTTGAACCACAGGAGGTGGTTGAGGAACATTAGCATGTTGTGGTTCCGGGTCACGGAATTCATCTCCTTGAGGAGCAATATACGCAGGGTTCACCAAATAACCAAACAATGGAGTGTGCCGCGGACGAAGCTCTGGTTTGCTACGAGCACTTGACGACCTGTATTGCGCAAAGATTCTCTTACTTACACTCTCAACATAACGGATAGGACGTCGTTGAGGCAGCGTAGGTGCTACATGATTCAAAATCATCTGTAAAAATCTCGGGTACATTAAAAATCTTTCCCTGGCGACCGCGCGTCTCTGACGATCAATTTCATAAAACACCATCTAACTAAAGCTGTAGGGCTTGTTGTAAGTCAGGGCTGTCATAGCAGATTGCATCGTTGCCCCCATACCGTCAGTACCAGCTTTACGACCCGACATGCACACTATCATCACGTGCATCAGAAAACGCCACTGATCTAATAGAAATCCCTTTCTCCTTTGAGTGTCACCCAACGGACCCGAATACCCCATGCGTAGAAACGCACCATCTCTGAATGGAGCAGGAAAATCTGTTGAATCATCTGTAGTTTCAGCCCCGAACTGCAAAGCGACCCTTATTTGATCTGCCTAGAACTGTACGACCTGATTGTTTACTGTAGCGCGCATAACTGGAGGCTCAACTCTACAGTCATATTCTACCGTTCACCAAAAGTCCTCAATATTTGGTAGAGAAATAGGAAGAGTAGTCGTGATGGCGTGAAAAATACGTGAGCGAACGAGGAAGGAGATGATCTCGCGATAGTCGTCGATACCACTAGCATCCGGATCCAAAGTGATATACATATTGTGACCCGGAAAGAACTGTCGGTTGTTGTCACCACCCTCGTCACCACCAGCACCACCAGCCCCTGCCACAGCAGCCATATCTGCACAACGGTCTAAGTTAGAACATCGACATAGCAGATCATAACTTCGCCTGTTACCATGAGAGAAGTTATGATAACATGTAGTGTGCAGGCGAAGTTAGCCATATGGCGAAGTTGAGTACAACTTCGCCCTAAACATTAACTTCGCCTGAGTACAAACCAGTACTATTAAATAATATAAGGTTGAGCAGGCGAAGTTAAACCTAAGGCGAAATTGAGGATAACTTCGCCTAACTCTAACTTCGCCTAAGAACAAACCAGACTATTTAATTAAATAAAAAACATGAGCAGGCGAAGTTATACCTAGGGCGAAGTTAGAACAACTTCGCCTAAACCATAACTTCGCCTGAATCTGAAACGGCGTAATTTTATGATCCAATCAGGTTTTGTTTGGTAATTTTAGAGAATGAAAACATGAAAGGATAGTAATATCGAGATCTAGAAGACTAGATGGTTACAAACACAGTAGAAATTGAAAGTTTATCGGGTGTTAAAAGGTTTTCACAAACTATGTCACAAATCGGACCACAAAGGCTTCTGATTAACACCATTAACATGAATTACTGGTTAAACCGATCCTACACACCTTGATCACGGACAAGAAACAAATAATAATGAGGTTCGATTCAAGGATTAAGTTCGCTGAGGTTGTAAGTATGGTTATAAGTTCGCTGGTGTTTGTAAAGAGTTTGACCAAGTTGACCCCTTATATAGGTTTGAAAATACTCAGGCGAAGTTAAGGTTAACTTCGCTTACCATTAACTTTGCCCCTGAACAACTTCGCCCCTAAACCTTACCAGTAAGTTCGCCTAACTTAATTTACAAAACAGGACCTTATAAATTTGATCAAAATGCAACTGTCTTTTAAAATCCTCCGTTAAAGATTTAAACTTTACGATCAAAGAACCAAGTAACCAAGTTTTAAGCCATAAAACAAAATATGCAGTGAAAATTTTAGTAATTAAATAAACGGGATCAAATTTCAGTCTTGACGAGAACCTGCATGTTTTAGAAAAGATCCGAACAGGAATCATACTAATTAAGTGGTTGTCACATAGATCCATGTTCAGCGGTATTATGACATAAAGAAACAGGTTGTAAGCAGGTATAAAACTTAGTATGGTTTTCATCGCTTATGTGATACGGATTAGGTTCAATTAAGCTCAAACTTTAGATGGACATCACATGAGAGTTTGTGATGCCTCCTATCTATTCTCAAAGCGTATTTGGCTTTCCCCAAGTCACCCCGAGTTGACCTTGACCCGTAGTGTCTGATTAAACAGTAAGTACATATCGTTCTTTAGAGTCTTCTTCCCGTTCTCTTTCTTGCCTCTTGATTGATATTTGTAACAACATAAGCTTCAGAAGGCTTAACAACATTTTTTTTTAACAATAAAGATATTAATACATCTTCAAATAATAGACTACTGCAAGTCCCGAATCTGGATCACTGCAGGTACTTGACACACCATCTTCTCGGGAATCAGAACACTCACGGGCTCGTGTATGACTGGGTAATCACTTTTCTGCCTATCATTCGGAAAGATGTATATGGAGACATGCACAACTCAGAATGATTCTCCACATTAAATCGAGGAGATTTAGTTTGTATCACTTCTACTTTTACGCACCATAAAAAGCTACCATAACATACAATGGCTGTTCTAGAGTCTTTTAGGCCTAATAACTTCACCAGTTAAGCACACAGAATTAGTTTTTCTATCACTTTCCATTGTTGGATCAATTTTCTTTTAAACATTGTATTGAAACTTCTTACGAAGTTATAGACTTGAAAAATTATATCATCTCCCAAAAAAAATTTTAATTCTATCGCCCCGATCAAGGCAAAGTCTTCAGGTAAACGGCTATCCTGAAGATCTATTGGATCAGCTGGACCGACCACATACGAGTATGTGTCCTTCTAACTAAGTATGAATGACTATTTTTCAGCGAAAGAATAAAAACGCATCATAAACCGCCCCGGTCACTTTCAGTCATCTGGTTAATGGCTATCCTCATAATTTACTAGTAGAAGTGAGGACCATACATATCCGAAGATGTGTCCTTCAAACTTAAGCAACCGACATAATTTTAAGCGATAGTGATTTTTTTTTTAAATAAAATGGAAAACAAGGTTACTCGGGATTGATCATCCCATTAAGCTCAACAAGATTTTGAAAACGGGATCGGTCAAACGCTTTAGTAAAAAGATCTGCGAAATTATCCAAAGAATCAACCTTTTCAAGCACAATTAATTTCTTCTCAGCACAATCCCGTATAAAATGATGACGAATATCAATATGTTTAGTTTTGCTGTGTTTGACGGGATTGTTAGTTACTGAGATTGCAGTGTTATCATGCAAATAGAAGTTTGAGTGAAATTCAGACCGTAATCGCGCAATTGCTGTTGTATCCATAGAACCTGGGAGCAGCAGTTTGATGCTGCCATGTACTCTGCTTCGCAGGTGGAAATGGCTACTAAGGTCTGCTTCTTGCACTGCCACGACACCAATCTTCCTCCCAGAAACTGATATCCACCGGTTGTTGACTTCCTGTTCTGATTGCAACCTCCATAGTCAGAATCTGTGTAAGCTACCAAATCCAGTTCTCCCCCTTTCGTGTACCACAATCCCAACTTAGGCTTGCCTTTGAGATACCGCAATATTCTCTTTACTCCCTTCATGTGAGATTCCTTCGGGCTTGCCTGAAAACGAGCACAAAGACAAACTGCAAACATAATATCAGGTCTAGATGTAGTTAAATACATTAAAGATCCTATGATTGCTCGATATTGGGTGGGATCAACGTCTTCATCACTGTCAAAATCAGCACCTAGTTTGTGGTTGACGCAAACTGGAGTATCAAATGGGGTGCTATCGTCCATCTTGAAGCGTTTGAGCACATCGTGTTTGATGAATAAACATCCCATCTTTCTTCTGATCTACCTGCAATCCCAAAAAGAAACTTAATTCGCCCATGGCGCTCATTTCAAACCTCTTCTTCATGACTGCTTCAAATTCCTGACACATGATGACTTTTGATGCAGCAAAAATGATGTCGTCCACATAGACTTGAACGAGTAGAAAATCTCCCCCTTTTCTCTTGACAAACAGCGTGCTATCGATCTTTCCTCTTTCGAACCAATTCTCAAGCAAGTAATCGGACAAGGTTGCGTACCAGGCACGAGGGGCCTGATGTAGCCCATATAAAGCTTTACTCAATTTGTACACATGATCAGGAAAATCTGGGTCAGGGAATCTCGGAGGTTGTTCAACGTACACCACCTCATCGACTTTACCATTTAAGAAGGCACTTTTCACATCTAACTGGAACACTTTCATCTCTTTGTGTGCAGCAAATGCCAAAAAAAGCCGAATTGCCTCCAATCTTGCCACAGGAGCAAACACTTCGTTGTAGTCGATTCCTTCTTGCTGATTGAACCCTTTTACTACCAGCCTTGCCTTGTTCCGTATGATTATCCCTTTCTCATCTCTCTTACATTTAAAAACCCACTTTGTACCGATAGCATTTACATTCTGTGGTTTTTCAACCAATTTCCATACTTCCATCTTCTTAAACTGTGCTAATTCTTCTTGTATGGCTTCGACCCACGAGCTATCCGTTAGAGCCATTTGATAATTCTTCGGTTCAATCTGGCTGATGAAGCAGGTGTACAAGCATTCATTTATGATACCCGTGTCTTTAATGCTTGCGTAAACACATGTGTGTTCATCCAAACTTCTTCTAGTTTGAACACCGTCAGACAGATTACCTATCACGTTCTCCAAAGGGTGATTTTTGTGAACTCCAGTATTCTGAACCGGACCGACTTCCAGATTGTTTTCTAAATTTGAAGAGAGTTCATCAGCGGGTGATTGATGTTGAGAGTGAAATGGATTGTAGAATTCTTCTTCAGTAGAGACAGCAAGAGTATCAACGGCACTTGACGAGGAAGGTTGACTTTCGTCGTATCGAGGACGTTGCACAATATTTTCCTCCTGGTCATACAGAATCTGTGAAGCCAGTTTCTCATCAACTTCTGCAAAATCCAAGTAAGGCACATTAAAATATTTGAATAGTTTATCATAGTCGAAAGCTTCAGCGGGTCCCGTGCTAGGCCTTGGTGATTTGTAACTCCTAATGTCAGTGTTACATACCACCTCAACCTTGTTGTTCGATAAATTAAAGACTCTTCTGTTGGGTGTCCCAACAACATATCCGACTAAAATACCTTCGTCGGCTTTCTCACCAAATTTTGAGTTTGTCTTTAATATCGAACATGGGGACCCGAAAGGTTCGAGACCATTCAAGTTTGGCTTTCTACCATCTATGAGTTCATAACAAGTTTTATTTAATCTTTTAACAGTTAAAACACGATTAAGGATATAACATGTTGTGGCAACAGCTTCAGCCCAGAACACCACGGGAAGTTTAGCATCTGCCAGCATGGTTCTGGCTCCTTCGATTAGCGTTCTATTCTTCCTCTCAGCTACCCCATTTTGTTGCGAAATATACGGGGCACTGTACTGATGTTCTATCCCTTTCTGTAAGCAGAACATCTCCATTTGGTAGTTCTTGAATTCTGTACCATTATCACTCCTGATGTACTTAACCTTTCTCCCAACAATATTTTTAACCTTGGTAATCAAGTTAATTACCAACTGAACTGTCTCATCCTTTGCCTTCAGAAAGTATACCCAAGAGTATCGAGAGTAATCGTCGGTTACAACCAAGCAGTATGACGTTCCACCTAGACTCTTTACATTCACGGGACCAAAGAGATCCATGTGAAGTAGGTCTAGGGTACTGACAATTGAGTTAACCTTCTTGGAGTGATGAGGTTTCTTGTGTTGCTTTCCTTTCTTGCACGACAAGCATTGATCTTCAAAGTTAAAATTTTTCAAGGGAACTCCAAGCACCAGCCCATTCTTGACAATGTAATTCATTTTGCGAAGATGTATATGTCCCATTCTTCGATGCCATAACTCTGACTCGTACTCAGTTGCCTTTGACAGAAGACATGACTCTTCTGTTGTCATCTCAGTTGACCTCATATCCATTACATACGTGTTATTTTCTCTTGGAGCTCTCATCACCACCCAGGCCTCTGGTATCTTGAAACTAGGATAAAGAACAATTGCCTCATTTTTAGTAAAATGCACCGTGTATTCTTTGTCACAAATCTGAGACACACTCAACAAGTTATGCTTCAACTCCTCCACATAATTCACTTTCTCTAACTTCATTCTTCCATTGGTCACAGTTCCAATACCACTGATTCTACCTCCACTCTCTCCAGCGAAACTAACCCTTCCTCCTTGAACAGATTTCCAGTCACGTAACAAATTCTAGTTACCAGTCATGTGCCGGGAACAGCCACTGTCAACAACCCACAGATTGTTTACAGCCCTGTTTGATTGTTCCTGCACAATTCAAGAAATAGATTAAAATCTGGGGACCCAATACCTTCTGGTCTTGGGTCGATTAAATCTGTTGACCGGCATCCAGTACTTTGGTTGCCCAAAGTCAGTTTGAGGATGGTTTCTGTAATTTCTGAAAGGAAACCTTCTAGAGGATTGGCTATGAGGCCATCCAAACCTTAGTGAATTAAGTGAATTATAATTTTGGTAGTTAACTGGGAAAAAATGAGACCGATTTCTTTGAAATCTTGGATTAGTCCAATGTCTGAAATTTGGTGTGTTCGCATTCTTACCAGTATCATAATTAACATTCATTTTATTCTTAGTTTTCGGATGCCTCATACCTCTAAATTTTCTCTAGTTTATAGGACAATCAGCAATAAAGTGTCCTACTTGATTGCATCGGAAACAACTTCTGTTTTCAACTTTCGTCTCAACAGTTGTTGCCGATGTCGAGGTTGCATTACTACCCGTTTGTCTAACATATGGTGGGACGAACGGGTTTAGGGAAGAATTCTTTTCATTGGGCTTATATTCCTTCCCACGTTTTAGTAACACTACCTCTTCTTTTATCTCACCCGATTCGGATGCCTTGTCCGAATTTGATGAGACAGAGCTAGGAACAGAAATCTCAACATTAGAAATTGGCTTACTCGTTTCGCTCTTAATAACTTCAGGTTCTTTAGTAGAAATTTTGATAGGAACTGTCTGACTAATATCAACATTCGCAGATTGCTGATTACTAGGATTATAAGTATAGTTATTGTTATACGGTGGTGGAACTTCAGAAAATCCAATTCCCCCTTTGTTAACTGGGAAACGTTGAACACTTACGATGTGATCTAGCATTGCTGAAGAATTTCTAAATTGTTCAATTTTTATGTTTAGTTCCACCAGTTTTACCTGGTAATCAGCTATCTGTTTATCTTTTTCAGCAATTAGTTTGGTTTTTTCTTCTAACACTTCATAACTAAGATCAATTACTTGTATTTTTTCAGCTAGACTGGCTTTAAGACTTCTGATATCCTTTTCACTAGCTTTTATTTTTACCGAGTAACTGTTTTCTCTAGTTTTAGTATAGTGATGATCTTCTTTTAACGTTTTAAATTGTGTGTCCAAACTAACAAACTGATCAGTTATTGTTTTCAATTGTTCAGACAGATTTTCACATTGTATACAATGAAGTTCAGAACTTACCTCAGAGAGCTGATCGTTCACTTCTGCCATATATGCTTGATTTTCTCCCGTCTCCCTCTCACTTCCTCCAGTTTCGATGTTTACCAAATTAGCCTGTTCGAACACTTCCTCAACTTGTATATTCCAGTTGTATCCACCATTCTATCTAGATACCATAGCCCTATTCTCACTACCTCCCCCATTCTGTTGTGCAGGCATGTTCTGACTTCGTTCGACTCTCTCATTTGTACATTCCTTAGCAAAGTGACCATTTTGTTGACAGTTGTAACACCGAACCTTTGATTTATCAAACCCTGGTCTTTCTCCAACGAACTTTCTACCCGTTTTCTTCATGAATCTCTTGACCCTTCTTACTATCATAGCCATCTGCCACTGCAGGTCCATCTCTTCCAAATCATCGGCATCGATCTGATCATAGTCTTCATCCAAAGTTGCAGGGTCGACTATTTTACCTTTGATGTAGTTCTCATAAGATGCAATGAAGGATGCATAGAGAGCAAACTGTTGTTCAGCTGATTTAACACTTATGGGCATCTGTGAGTAGTTGTAGCTTGGAGCTTTTGACGAGAAATTTCCAGTTATGGCTTGAGGTTTTAAAGGATTACTACCTCCAGCTACGAAACATACGTCGCCATCCATGTTGAGAATCACATGACCATCACGAGTTGAGTTTGAGTTTGATTCGCCCTTTGAGTAGTAGGTAGAGGATTCTGATTTTGAACTTGAGCTTGGAGTGACTTTCGCACCATACATTCCCGGATCCTGAGCCTGATCAGTTGATGTCTCCTTCCGAACCATGTTAAGTTCAAAATTTCGTAACTTATTGACCGCTGTTTCCAAATCAATCTTGGCAAAGTCTTTATCCTCTCTCATCAGAACCGTGTACATTTCCCATTTTGGTGGAAGAGCATCAAGAAGTTTCTCTACTATCTCTTCTTCCTTGTAATCAATTGAGTAATTACTAAGTTCGGTCATCAAGTGATAATATCTTGTGATGATATCGTCAAGTGATTCATTTTTCAAATACTTGAATACAGAGAATTGGGTTTTGAGCAGCTTTGTCTTGGAAGCACGTATCCCCACATTACCTTCATATCTATTTTCTAGTGCTTCCCATAGCTCTCTAGCAGTTTTGTACTTCTTGAAGGTATGAAGAATCTCTTGTGGAAGAGCCATTGTTATTGCTGCATGAGCTTTACTCTCTGCCTCATACATTTTCTTTTCCTTCTCTTCCATCTTATTGTACTTCTTAATTTGTTCACGACCTTCAAACAAGGATGTTGGTGGAATGTATCCGTCTTGAATGCAAACCCACATCTTAGCATCTTGATACTTCACATACTGTTCAAACCGATCTTTCCATGCAACGAAATCGGTACCCTTAAGCATTTTTGGAGCTTTGGTTGCTGAACCGGCTTCAACCTCCATTTTTACCAGTTCTGTAATGTTTATTGAAGTCATAGTTGAAAGAAATACGACTCGAAATACAAAGAAAGTATTATTTTTTTTTATTTTGAACAGTGATCAGATGGCGAAGTTGTGCTTAACTTCGCTTGAGCTTAACTTCGCTTGTGCTTGCTTAACTTCGCTGCTTCCTAACTTCGCTTATACTCAACTTCGCTTGACCTTAACTTCGCTTGCACTTATAAGTTCGCTTAAACCCTACGTAAGACGACAGCAACTTCGCCTGATGAACACAAGTTTTTGCAGGTTTTAATTGGACGTATTGCGAGGTATGCGAAGGTGTATTGGGTTATATTTGATGGTGGGAGATGGGCAAGACACAAAAACTAGGTATTTCAACGTAAACTCGTTCCGCGAAAAGTCGAACGGAACGATCTTTACACTCGTGTGATAATCCCGAACCACACAATCATGAGCAAATGCTCTGATACCAATTGTAGGTTCCCAGCCGGATCTACACAGGAGTATCTCGTAACACGAGGGTGCGGAATCCCCACGTAATACGATACAAGCGTAAGATATATAATACGTTGAACCGAAACACAAACACACGTTACAATACTAATAAACACGATTGTATTGCAACACTTCAACAGGTGATCTCAACAATCACTAACACGTTCAGCAAAAAACTTAACCAAACTAAGCCGAAGTGAGGTTTATATAACCTCGACAACTTCGCCTAACATACTAGGCGAAGTTGTCATAACTTCGCTTGTCTCCAAGTTCGCCTACATCCCAGGCGAACTTGTGTAAAACCATATTCAAAACTAAAACAAACAATCTAACACGATTACAGACACATACAAAACACGAGATACTAAACTACTGACATTATGCACCAACAAAAAGTGTTAAGCAAACACTTCAAAAACGTATCAGTTGAAGTGTTTCAAGTTCTACTTTCAAAAGCAGTAAATGCTGTTTGGAGCATCCCCATTGGGTCCCTTTTTGAGCTCAATTATCTACGCAAGCTGAATTTAGACAAAAATACACACCACATTGATTGCAAATATATCTCAGGTTGCTAATCGTGTAATTCCTATTTGATCGCTAAATCAATATTAACCAAACCTGAACTGAGTCACGAATCATTTTTGCTAACGTGCGCACCAAAAGATCACAATCAGAGTTGAGATCAAAATTATCAATTCCACACAGTACATACCTCATAAATTAGAAACTGCAACCCCTAATCTTCTGCACGCAAAAAATCATATAATAAAGCAACAAAGAAGCATATTCCAATCTGCAAGAAACTAAAACGAAGAGATTACCGTCTTCCCCAACGGTTACCTACCCTTTCGATCGAGCAAAACCATAAGTTTTTGTGGCTCGAATCGACACCGATTCTAGCGGAACCAGAATTGTTACAGTGGGGGGTCGTAATAATTTTTTTTGACAAAATGGCAAAACGGGTCCGTTATGTTTTCATGGTTTTTCAATAGTCGTCCTTTGGAAAACTGAATGACTGAAATCATATTATGTGTTTCCAAAATGTTGCAGGTTACGTCCTTTTCCACTAACCCAGTTAGATTTTTTTGTTAACTCTGATCACATGACCTGCACGTGAGGGTAAACACGTAATTTCATTATGCAGCTCATCCCCCCCCCCCCTTTTATAACCCTCCCCCGTCGTTTCTCTCCTTCAATTAGAAATTACGTATTTCCACCTTTGTTCTATCTCATTTTACCCCTTAATCCATTTGACCAAATTCATATACAAAATTCAACTAAATAATACTGTAATAATATTATATAACCGTTACATTAAAAATCAAACAAATACTCATTATTATTACCAGCTATTACTACCGATTCAAGAAGAACCTGAAACCCTAGGTTACGTCACCGGGAACAACGGCAAGAGCCGGGACTCTGAATCCCTATTGGGAGTACCCGCGAGCGACGGGTGCAAATAATACCCCTTTTGCGCAATCGCCTTATCTTCAGCTGTGACATCTAAACCACCGGGTGATAAAAAGATCCAGTACGAGAGGTGTCACCGGACTTATTACCAGCGCCGGAAAGTTGAGAATCTCCGGTGAGAGAATGTCCGGCGTTCCGGGTCACCGGGGAGAGTTCGACAACTCGGATGCAAACCCGGGTACTAATGGGCTGATCTTGAAATTCTTCATGCTGTTTCTGCGTTCGTACAACTTGGATGGTTTCTTGGTGGGGTTTTTGATTGGTGGGATTGGGTTTCTGGTCGGGTTGGAGGATCTGTTTCTGCGTCGTTTCCCTTTAATTACGTATTTACCCTCACGTGCAGGTCATGTGATCAGAGTTAACGAAAAAATCTAACTGGGTTAGTGGAAAAGGACGTAACGTGCAACATTTTGGAAACACATAATATGATTTCAGTCATTCAGTTTTCCAAAGGACGACTATTGAAAAACCATGAAAACATAAAGGACCCGTTTTGCCATTTTGTCAAAAAAAATTATTACGACCCCCCACTGTAACAATTCTGGTTCCGCTAGAATCGGTGTCGATTCGAGCCACAAAAACTTATGGTTTTGCTCGATCGAAAGGGTAGGTAACCGTTGGGGAAGACGGTAATCTCTTCATTTTAGTTGCTTGCAGATTGGAATATGCTTCTTTGTTGCTTTATTATATGATTTTTTGCGCGCAGAAGATTAGGGGTTGCAGTTTCTAATTTATGAGGTATGTACTGTGTGGAATTGATAATTTTGATCTCAACTCTGATTGTGATCTTTTGGTGCGCACGTTAGCAAAAATGATTCGTGACTCAGTTCAGGTTTGGTTAATATTGATTTAGCGATCAAATAGGAATTACACGATTAGCAACCTGAGATATATTTGCAATCAACGTGGTGTGTATTTTTGTCTAAATTCAGCTTGCATAGATAATTGAGCTCAAAAAGGGACCCAATTGGGATGCTCCAAACAGCATTTACTGCTTTTGAAAGTAGAACTTGAAACACTTCAACTGATACGTTTTTGAACTACTGATTAGATATGGTTAATTTTCCATCGGTAAAATGGAATGTAAGACAAACAAACAAAAAAAAGTAAACATTGAATCATTTGGTGTAGGGAATAAAGTTATAAAAGCATATAGTGAGATTTTGTAATTGGGCAACTTTTGTTCCAATAGACGACAATAACATCCCGATTTTTACTATTCTTTAGGTATTCTTTTTATAAAACTATGCAACTGTTACACTTTGTAATGAAGCCATGCAAGTAACTGTTTTGAAATGAAGCCATGAAAGCTTAGTCTCAAGACTTTGTAACAACAAAGGCAATAATCCACACATCCATGCCCGCGCAGCGAAGCTCGGGTACGCATCCTAGTTATATATTTATTTTGGGAAAAGTATTAGGTTAAAAATACATTTAAAAAATATAATATATATATTTTTATTAGTCGTTAAGAAACTTATTAACGTGTATACACACATTATTTATTTATTTAGGAAACCTCATATCTAGTAAAATAAATAATGTTTTAACAAATAATTTAAGTACATTTTGTCGTGTGATCGGTTTAGTAAGCATGTTTATTAGTTCCTTTAAGATTTCTTGTTTTGATAACTTGGGTGAACCTACTCTAACATAACCTAATAACTAAAATCATATGAACAAGAGAGTGAGTTAGATCTAGGCTTACTATAGGTGGCAAACTCCTATGTTGAAGCTGAAGAAAAATAACATCTTTGACTTGAGTATCCCAAATCAACCTCTAGCACTTGTAAAATCTTCTTACTCCTTGGTTTTTCCTCTAGTACACAAACACCCTTTCCTTGAGCTTATTTAGGCAATGGAAGAACTTGTTTAATATTTAAAATGGGATTCAGAAGGTTATTGAGGGTGGTTTTCAGTTTACTAGAACCGAGAGCAGGTTGCGTGAGTGTGATTGATTCTAAAACGAGTGTAGGGAGGTAGGGATAAGATGGATCGGTTATGGTGGAGCTAAAACCGAAATGAGGGAGTGGTGGTGAGGTTTTGGGTCGAGAGAAAGCAATTGGGAAAAAGAAAAAGAGTTGTATGTTTGTGGTGTGGTTACCTTCAAGTCATAGGTCTAGTTTTATAACCCCTACCTTATGAATATATATATATAATATGTATATATATATTGCATATGTATATATCTACATGTAATGACCATGTGTGCATAACAATCGAGATACATATAGAGAGAAATGGAAATGGATGGTTGGTGTGATGGGTGGATATGGAAAAGTCTTGGAATGCTTTCTTTTATTCTGATTTGTTTATATTTATATTTGGTGTAAGATTATTTGGGATATATCTTTTACCTAGGTGTATGTTTGCATGCATGCATCCTACTACCCTTCACCAATTTGTGTAAGTTTAGGGATGTGGGTATGTTTTGTGTGTGTGCATATCGTAATAGTGAAAAGGTGAAGGGTCAACAAAGTTTTTGGTAAAATGAAAAGGGTTTAATGTGCTTTTTATTTAGATTGACTTTTCTTTATTCTCTTTTGATGAATAATTTATTAATGCACATTCTTTGATTTGCTTTTCAAATTGTACGCATTCATCCGAAACGCTATTTATGAAACATAGGGAGAGTAATTCATATGAAACCCCATTTATGCAACATAGGGAGAGTAATGTTATGTTTTATATCACATGGATAAATCAATTTGTGGTAGGAGGAACCGATTTCTTTTCTTTTTATCTTTAGTTCAAGTTGTATGTAAAGTTGAATTTAGTTTAGAGATGTTTAGGCTTAACATTGCATTTATAATAACTATATGAGTTCAACCAAATTACTAAGAGGTTGTGTGTGTATATATATATATACTTATGCGAGTTTGCTTATTTCATGCAAAGTACTGTTACGCTTCGGACATGGTTCAGAGTCATATGTATGAATAAAGATAGTATGTTATTCCTATAAAATATATATATGTTTCATTATAATATTCAGAATATAGTATCACCAACATACGTGTGGGTGTCGATTTATTGGGTGGGGTGTGGTAATACCCATAACTACCTAAGGTACTTGACATGAATGCATTGAGTTACTAGGCTTTGGCTGATATAATAAACATGCATGTGATTTGAGGTTCTTATGATTAATAATAATGTTTAATTTTCGCTAATAACTTGTATGGATGTTAAGGGTTGTCACAGTTTTTGTTACAAAAGGTGCGTATTCCACAATCAGGTTTTTTTTTTTTTTTGAAATTTGTTTTTTGTTTATTTCAATTGAGGTATATAGTTGTAGTAATAAAATATTTTCACACCCAACACTCTGGTAAAAGGAATTTTACAAAGCTTGAGTCTCAAAATTCGGGATCTTGATTCAATTATGTTTTCTTGTTATTCTACTTTGGGTTAATATAGAATATAGTGTGATCTATATGCCAATTATAATTAATGAATCACTAGTTAAAAAATGTCATATTGTAAATTTTTCACAGTTTGGTCTTGGTATTTGAATCAAGAATTACATGATTTTGTTTATTTGGAAGGTTGGAAAAGTGAGAGAATCGCAAAGAGCATGTCATTTTGCAAGTCCTATGTTACATAAGAGGTCCTACAACATTACTTTTAAGGTTATTGTATAGTTTTACGTTTTACCTCAACTGCACACGCTTTTCATAGTAATGTGTAAGCAATCTGTATACAAAGAATGTGTAAGTTCACATGTAACCCGCGTAGGTAGTTTTTAATATGTATAAGGCTCTTTAAGTTTATGTGTAAGTTCATGTCTGATTATGTGCAGGACTCTGTGTAGGTAATTTGTAATCTATGTGGGGCTTTGTAAGTTCATGTCTAATTATGTGTAGGTAATTTGTAATATGTGTAGGCTTTGTTACAACCCATGTGTAAGTTCATATTTTGGGGCCGTCTTGAATCTAAAAAAAATCTCATTATTATTGTGTATGTACTTTGTTAACTGTGTAGGTTTACTGTGTTTATTGTGTGTGTACTTTGTTTCTGTGTAGATTCACATACTTTTATGTATATGCTGGTATATTTTTTAAATGATCTTAAATGGATTGTACGATGTATGTTGAAAGCTTTGTTTGTGTAGGATGTTTTAGAGGTTTTTTTATAATTTTATTATACAAGATATGTAAGCTTTGTTTGTGTAGGATGATTTAGAGGTTTTTATTTTATAATTTTATTATACAAGATGTGTACTGTGTGGGTTATAGGATTATGTGTGGAACATTTGTATATTGGGCATAATGGTGTTATGGGTAGGTTTTAATGTATGGTATAATGTCTGTGTGTATGTTGTAAATTTATATATTTAGTTTATGATGGTAAATTTGTTGTTATGTTTTTTTGTTTATTATGTATGACGTAATGTTAATTTTATAAAATTCGTAACAGTAATTTTTATCTAGAATTTATGGCTTGTCATATATTAATGAATATATGTTTATTATGTCATGTGAATGAAGTTTGGTTATGCGGAATATATGCTCTTTAAAAATTTGGCGTTCAAAGATTTCACAATCTCAAAATCGAGGGTTGGGTTTGGTGAAAAACAATATCAAGCGCATTATGAATGACGATGTGACTAAAATCACATAGCCATCTATATATGAAGGTGTTGCGATATTGCTTAGATTACAAATTTTAATGTAAAATGTTTGTAAACCGTGTAGGTATTAGCGTTGATTAAAATTACATAAGTTGATATTTTTGAATTTGGTTGTGCAAAGCTGGTTAATGCATAAGTTTAATAGAGTATTGCACTCTGAAATGCACATTATGTTGAAATGGTCATGTTGTATGTATGGTTAAGGGTATATAAATATAAGATTTGTGTAGGATTAATTAAAGAAAATAACATTACTTTGTGTAAGTTTATGTGTAATAAATTAGCTTATTAATATGCTAAGTTATTATAATATGATATATGATGTTGGATATTTAAAAAAGTGTACTACGAACACTGGTTACGCTAAATCTATTAGCAAAACTGAGAATGCACAATAGATTGAAATAACTGGATGTAGGCTAATTTAATGATAATATGAAATTATTAATTTGAACTTATCTTCTTGAATTCGTTTAAAAATAAGAATAAATAGGAGTTCAATTAAAATTAATAAATTTGTAACTTCCTTAAAACCTACTAAATATGAAACAAACTATTTTTACAAATATACCCTTATTATTAAATTAATCTTAATACAAAAGAAAAAAATATGATTGGTAATATGAAATTATTAATTTGAATTTATCTTCTTGAATTTTGAAATTCGTTTAAAAATAAGAATAAATAGTTCAATTAAAATTAATAAATTTGTAACTTCCTTAAAACCTACTAAATATGAAACAAACTATTTTCCTAGAATTGTTTTCACCATAATTTGTAATGCTAAATGTCAAAAATTTGTTGGTTCTTACCATTCTTAGGAAACTCCTTATTCTTATTTGAACCATTTTCTATATATATATATATATATAAATTATAAATGAGTGATAAGCGTATTAGGTGTTCTATGTTCCAATAAACGAGTGTTCATTTACTAAAAGCACCGGATAAAAATAAATACTTGCACACATACATATAGTTCGCAACCGATCATTTATGTATTCATGCTTTTGCAATAATTAGCGCAGACTTTTGAGACTTTCCTCCATCCCTTATTTCTTGCCTAGAACCGGCCATACACATCTATACATTATGTATGTTTGCGATTCGCCCTACTCCGTAAAGTCTTTGATCGGTTCAGGTCAAATAAGAAGAATTAGAATATTCCATCTCCGGAAAGGGCCTCGCCGTTCAGAAAATAACAAAAAAAAAATCAATGTAGTGTTTGATATGTAAGAATGAGAGACCAAATGAACTAGGCCATTGTGCATGTATGGAAAAAATAGTGTTTGGTTGATAAATGAAATGTACTTCTCCATTTCATTCCCCGAATAGTACAATTTCGTCTCTTTGTTGCTCTAATTGACTACCTCTAATTGACTACCTTCCAAACATCCAAACATATACACATATACACTTGCCAAATTTAAAACACTTTAATTTACAACATTATCTATCTTAGATCCTCCCATGAACACGAAGATTTGCTTTAACCTTGCAACCCCTTCGTGTCCACTTTTTCACAGCAGTTTACAGACCCATTCCAAGCTTCCAAATGTCCTCCAAGTTCAGCCCCATATGTTGGTAATTAATATTCTCTAAAACGTTTGTTTGTTGCATTTAACTCGTGAGCCGTGAAAACCGGTAAGTTACGCGTTAAAACACTACGTAACTGGCACGAACACGGTGAAGTGCAGCCAGTCATTTTGTTTTGTAAAACTAATATTACTGCAAAAATATGTTCAAAACAGTTTACTTATGGTCCACATGTGTTAACTTGACCTTAGTTCTACGTGTGACCGGTTAGAACCGCTAAAACGTATAACGCTTACGTGGTGACAAAGCCTACTAAAATGGGACCCGAACCCTATGAATATATAAATAACCATTTAAAAGTTATTTTGATATAAAAAGGTTAAAGGTGATACTTGGTGAAACAAATGGAAATCCCCATTTTTAGAAGGGTGTTGTTAAACGTACCCTCTTACACCATTTTTACTAAATATACACCTCCCTTTAACTTATTAAATAAATCACTATTACCTCTTAACATTATTTATATACATATTAGTCCCTACAATATTTTTTCACTTAATAATATTCACTACATATATCAAATTAAAACAATCAAGTATTACTATTAATTTATTTTTTTAGTATTAATATTGTAAATATTTATAATATCTATTTTATTAATTTAATAGTATATATATTTATAATATCTTTATTTTACCTCTTTATCTTTTACAAAATAAACTCGAAAATCTAAAACTATAAACCCTAAACCTGAACCATAAACCCTAAACCCGAAACACTAAACCCGGTCCCCGCTGTGTAGCTCAGTTGGTTAAGGGGGGCTTAAGACTTGGAACAATAAACACTAAACCTGAAACCCGAAAACCTAAATCCTAAACCCGAACCCTAAACCCTAAACCCGAATCCTAAACCCTAAACTCTAAACCCGAAAACCTAAACCCTAAACCCAAACCCTGAACCCTAAACCCGAACCCGAAACCCTAAACCCAATCCCTAAACCCTAAGCCTGAAACCCTAAACCCTAAGCCCGAAACTCGAACCCTGGGCCTGATGGGTTCACCGTGGTTAAAAAGAGAAAGAAGAAGAAGACCAAGCCCAAGGTCCAATTTGCGGATGACCCTAATTCATTTGGGGTGGGCCGTAGTAAACAAGTAACGATCCAGGCTCCTAGCTGGAAGCCCACTTTAGCGCCGGGGGCGGGTCCATCAAAACAACCAGGGGGTTCAAGCCCATCTCAATTAACAAATGCTACATAAAAGAGGATGGAGGTCCAATCCAAACCGATTAAATTTGAGGTAACAAATTTTCTAACCTTGATCAAGACAACTTTGGTGAGGATGATTATCATATATATGAAAGGGATGTGGATTCCGACACAGATGGAACGGCACGTTACATGACAAATGACAGTTTAAGGAGCAAAAGAAAGAACAAGCATCGGAGAAAGCCACAGTATCATTGATTGTTGAGTTTCTTAGTTTGCTTTGTTTATGTTTCTATTATGTCTTAATTTGGTTTTGTGGTCTCCTCTCGTCCATGGTTTTATGTCCAGGATTGGGGAGATGCACTTGTTTGTAACCAACTTTTTCTTTTTTCAGTAAATTTTACCAAGGGCTATGCCCTTTTACCAAAAAAAAAAAACCGAAACCTTAAACTCGAAATCATAAAAAAACGCAACTTGTAAAAAATAATATCAAATTCTTATGTTTATGCTAATTTGGTAATTATATAATTCAATGGGTGATATGAAAGTTGGTTTTTCCAGGGGAGGGGATATGACAAGCAACTAGTGAGGGTACGTTTAGCCTGACCCTTTTAGAATAACGGTAAATTTAAACTCGTGATTAAATTATCTTACTAAAAATACAAATCAAGGCTTACTATATTATAAAGCGGGGTTTTTGTATATTTTTATACTTAAAACCACCGATGTATTTAAAACGTGTTTAATGTTTTCCGTTTAATATTTATCGAAACCAACAACAGTCGTTCGTAAATCACTTATTATTTTGCACATAAGGCTATAGGATGGGGTTAAGAGAAAGAACATGTTCTACGTGGACCAAAATGATGAGCACCCTCTCCTTCACTTCACTAGTGACGTGATGGGGCCGAACACCCTCAAACATGTCACGAAGTCTTCCCCTTCTTTTTGCCCAATTGCCTTTTTTTTCTTTTCTTTTTCTTCTTTTTTTCCATTACTTTTGGTTTTCAAATATCATAAATAAATGGAATAGTGGGCGTAGAATGATGGATAATGATATATAGCATGGGCATTTTGATGAGGTTGAGTGTTGGAGAAAACGCTAAAGTGACGCTGATGTATGAAATGATGAAGATAAGGGAGAATGAATCATACTGCATAACCTAATAGTTTGGAGATTTAAAGGACCCTAAACATATTTTAAAATCTTTAATTAATTATTAAAGTTAATATATGAACTATTTGGCGATTAGATTACGATTTAGCACGTTATCGACATGTTTACGAAATACCAGAGATATTTCATGGTGTTTTCTCTAAACTAAATATATAAATTCACATATATATTTACCATACAAAATAAGTCATGATATTTTATATCATCTATACATATATACTTTTTATAAAGACAGAATTACAAATTTTGTCCTTTAAAAAAAGCCAAATTACGGTTCGTGTCCTTTTCTAAGTTTCCTTGCAGGCGGTGTACTTTAAACTTTTTTTTTCTACACGTTATGTCCTTTACGCTAACTGGGTTAGAAAAACTCAGTTAAATGCCCTCACGTGAGACGCATGTGAGGGCATTTTTGTCTTTT
The DNA here is from genome assembly GCF_021521415.1 of Bidens hawaiensis. Classification (NCBI taxonomy): domain Eukaryota; kingdom Viridiplantae; phylum Streptophyta; class Magnoliopsida; order Asterales; family Asteraceae; genus Bidens; species Bidens hawaiensis. Next base: position 798,545 of record NW_027491114.1, on the reverse strand, counting down.
CACCTGTACCTGCAACTTCTTCTTCCTCTTTCTTCTTCTTCATTTTGCAGACCCTCCTTCCTCTCTTATTTCTCTCTCTACGCCACCACCATCACCATACCACAACCACTCCTATGACGCAGACCACTATCAATCCCTTGTTCAGTCATCATCTCAACAGCACTTCGATTTGGACCAAGTATACATAAACAGCTCCGACCATGGGTATCGAGAGCATCTTCACAGGGTATCGAGACCAAGTATACATAAACATCTTTTCTTCACCATAACTCACAACTACTACTACCGCCGCCGCAGCCGTCGTCTCCGATTGACCACGGCACTTTCTCCGATTGACCACCACTTCCGTCGTCTCCACTGACAAAATAACATCTTTACAGGTAATTTCATTTCTAGGGTTTGCAATACAATATTTCAAATTAATCATTATCACTACTTTCTCTACAACAATGAACTTAAATTGAGCTCATTTAATAATCCTATACACGAATTAACTTTTAATAATTTTACAATTTCAATTGACACAGTGCAGAAATGGCGGGTGAAAGACGAGTAATAACCCTAGGTGGAAAAGGCTTCTCATTATCTTCGTCTTCGGTATTCGAACTCGCTACCGCTTCGCCTCCTCCGGTTCTCAAACTAGATCTTTCCGCTCTTTCGAGTCGAAAACCGGACCCGAAGTTGTCTCCAATTAAGATTCAATTATCAGTACCTGAGTTACTAACTCCTGAGGAAGTTAGGGCTTCTATTGTTTTACTATTGTACAAGCTATTGCTCGGTGGACCGTCATTGGCCACGACTGCTTCTCAGTTATTGGATGTTGAAAATAGTGAATCGGGAACGGGAACGATTGACCTTGACTTTGACCGGAAAGAGGATGCTGAGTTGATGAAAGAACAAAAATGAAGAAGAAGAAAGAGGAAGAAGAAGTTGTAGGTACAGGTGAAAAGACAAAAATGCCCTCACATGCGTCTCACGTGAGGGCATTTAACTGAGTTTTTCTAACCCAGTTAGCGTAAAGGACATAACGTGTAGAAAAAAAAAGTTTAAAGTACACCGCCTGCAAGGAAACTTAGAAAAGGACACGAACCGTAATTTGGCTTTTTTTAAAGGACAAAATTTGTAATTCTGTCTTTTATAAATATATATTCGAGGAAACAAAAATATATCACCAATGGATCATCTAAAAACTAAAGTATGAAATGTTACTTACGAAATAAGCGAAATGATTGGTTGGTTGAAAGAAGCTAACACGATAAACAAAACGACCAATTGGTGAAATTAACCAGCACAAACGAATTAAACGAAACTAACTAGTTGGGTGAAAGCGACTAGCAAAAACTGACTAGCGAGTCAAAGATTAGGATTAACTGATCTTATGCATTTAGGACACAAAAAGGCTACGGGGAAAGACGCTTAAACGATTTGCCAGCCAAGCATATATGAATTCACGAGTTGAGTTTCGTGATAACTGAAACTGATGTTAATCATTATGTGAACACGAGTTGGTAGATCTATGGATCGAAAGGTCATCACTTTGGGATCGAAAGATCATTCAATTTTGGATTAAAAATTATTCACTTTGGGATTGTTAAGATCAGACACACTGTAACCACTAACTATAACCTAGCCTTGAATTATGTGGTACTACTGGGGTGACCTCCCTGCTCATGTCGACACACATTATCGAGTGAGGCGCATATAGTTTTTAAAAATTAATCATGCAAGTTGGGTATACTTATGATTAATAAGTCTTGAATTGATTATGAAGTCCGAGCTAGCTCATATATTGCATATTAACTTTCTTACAAAGGATCATTCATGGTTTGATTTAATTCTCTCTCTTATTAAAGGTTTTCTTAATAACAACCGTTTTGTTATCGCGTTAATTAAATCTCTGAACTCACCAGTCTGATGCTAACTTTTTTAAAAGTATGTTTTTCTGGGAATTAACCAAAGGTTTTCTTAATAACAACCATTTCTAAAAGCGGTGTTAACTTTTTAAAAGTATGTTTTTTTTACATAATAGTTTTTATAAACAATAACATAAAATTAAGGGATTACAAAAAATATGTGACATGACATAATAATATTTTATAAAAGATGGAATAAAAATAATAGATCATAAAAAATAGGGTGTGTAACATAATAATTTTTATGAAAAATGACACTAAAATAGAGAATCACATAAAATAAGGACATGGCATAATAATTATTTTTAAAAATGGCATAAATATAAGAGATTACAATAAATATATATATATATATATATATATATATATATATATATATATATAGATATAGATAAAGGATAGAATATGAAAATCATGTATTGTACATTACGCTCGTGAGGCTTTGGAACGTTCGATCGATCTAGGATTCTTCGATCAGAATAGCGAGTAACAACAACGGCGAGCAAGTCTTCGTCCACCACTGCTCCGATCGATTCTGTCCACCTTCACCAAGGCCGTTCAAAAATCCGCCACTATCCAATGAGTTTGTCCACCGTCCACCATCCAACGATTTCGTCCACCGTACACCATCTTCCTCCTTCGCCACTTGTTAACAGCTTAGTTGATCAAATTGATCAATTGAAATTGATGAACTAATTGATCAATTAAACTTTGAAATTGATCCAATTAATCATCAATTTGAAGTTTCAATTGATCAATTTTGAGTTTTGAGTGATGGGTTTTAACTGAACGTTTAAAGTTTTAAGCCTGAACGTTTAAAGTTTTTGTTAGAACTTCTAAAGTTTTAAGCCTGAATGTATTTGAACATTTAAAGTTTTTTGTTAAAACTTCTAAAGTTTTTGTATTGAACAAACTTGAACGTATTAGAACGTTTAAAGACATGTTTTTTTGGTTAGAACGTTTAAACGTAATATTTTGAACCCTAATCAGAGCTCGATTGAGTGCATTATTTCTGCAATTCCATAATCGATTGATAAATCTAAATGCTTCTACACATCAATTCGATTGATTAAATCATTATTTTTTGATCAATTTTGAAGATTTCTTGATGTTCAACGTCGTTCGATTTTGATTTGGTTTTTGACTGTAGAGATTTCATATTTTAAGCTGTGATTAGAGTTTAGAAATTGGATTAGATTGAGTGACGAGTTCCGAATTTGGATCAGACTCGATTTGTAATCGACGAATTAAAATCGCGAACTACTGTTGGGTTATTTACGAAATTGCCACTGCGCGTTTTTTAATCTAACGCTCTGGAAAGTCGCGTACCTAATGTACAATAAGCCGTTATTGTACGTTAACCCACCCCTATATATATATAGTAACTTTTAGCCCCCGTGTTACGCGGGTTTATTTATCTTTTTCTTTATATTTTTGTGAATATATAAGGTTCCAACTTAAACATAAACTTTGTGGTTTCATTTAATTATGTCGAGAATTTTACAATTTTTTAGTTTTATTAAGTTTAGTTTATGAATTTTTAGTATGTTTGTATGAGTTTTTTGTAGGGTGCTTGTTTTGTGCTTACATGAGTTTATAATTGGGTTGGAATTTAAGTATAGTTTTAGGGTTTATTTGTATTAATGAGTTATGTATTGTATTAATGTATATTTTGTTATGATGTGTTGTTTCCAAACATATGCAAAGATGGCCTTTTTAAGTATCTTATTATTATTATTATTTAATACTTTATACATATATTCTAGTTATGTTTTTTAATTTTAATATTTATTATTTGTTTTTTTTTATTTTTTAAATTGGAAAATAGGTGTATTTAATTGCAGTCATTTTTTTGAAGACCACGCATGGGAATCTTACAGCAAAATCATTAACATTTGTCATCATAAAACATTAATAATGCTTAAGATTTAAAATGAAAATTTACATCTGATAAATATTAATTATACCCAGATATTAGACTCGTGCTTTACGACGGGACTGTTGAACAAAAAAACATTTCAAAATGCAAAGGTCAAAGACAAATATGATAATTGTTTTGGTCATGGTTTAAGTTGTCTTGTATTGGGCTATGTTTGCGGGTGTTTATAGTTGGTTGAGTTCAAGTCTAGTTGTTTTCTTCTTGTGGACTTAAAAATAAGTTTTGCTTGTGGTAGATTGTCGTTGGTTGGTGTCTTAGTTTGTTTTGATTAGTTATTTGTGTTTTTAGGGTTAAGGTGTCCTTAGGGTATGTCCCGGATCCCTAATGCCTTTGTTTGTAGTTAGTCTTATAATTTTTTTGTTGTGGTTATTCTCCCTTTTAACAAAAAAAAAAGGAATAAAAAAGATAAATATGATAAACATGTTACCCTCCTCAGACCCTACCATAGCATTGCTATTGGTGTGAACCCTCGGGTGGGTAAAAGTAAAATTGCACTAATTTTGACGTTATTTTACTAATCTCGTGAAAATAACGTTAAAAGTGGCGGAAGGTTAATCAGGCATCATGTGGTGGCGTTGATAGCCGAAAGACAAGGGCACATGCACCGATCAGCCGGTGTCCCGATGATTGAGTGCAATGTGCCTTATGTCCAAGGCTTGATGCAAAACTACTATCGAGCCGGGGGTCTCACCGGAAGCAGCCTCTCTATCCCTATGGGATAGAGGTAAGGCTGTCTACATCTTACCCTCCTCAGACCCTACCATAGCATTGCTATTGGTGGGATATACTGAGTACGATGATGATGATGATGATAAACATGTTCATGATCATTCAAGACAGTACAACTATAAAGTGTAATTAACTAATGAGTTAAATATGATTACAAAAATCACACCATTACATAATTAGAAAGCAACAAAAGAGACTTTTGATTTCATATTTTTGGTGCTAGCGAATCGAGGAATTTTTGCATATGCAGGAACCTGCACGCATGCACAATGTAATGGTGAATTAGTAACAAAATGAAAACGCCATAGTAGATCAAATTACATGACATGATTAACAGAAACAACCTGAGGAATGTTGACACATTTGATGTAATCTTCTAACTGGCAGCCATGGTGAAAGTGTTCCAATCTCCCGTCAACAATCTAAACATATTAATCATAAACTAACAAACACTTAAATAAAAATTAAAATTAAAACTTGAAAATTCATTAAAAATATATTAATTTATACTATCTATCAAACTAAAGCAATAATTAAACTTAAAACTTGAAAATTCAATCGCAATATATTAATTTATACTATCAATCAAACTAAAGCAATGATGAAGTCAAGTAAATTAGACTAAAAGATCAACCTGCGAATATGGGAATAGTCTCCTTCAAGTACTTTCCTGAATTTGTCACCAGTCCAAGTCTTTGTGATGTTACCAACATTAGCGTTAATATTGATTTAGAGAGTGAATACCACAAAGTCCAACTTGCAAAACACATCACAAAACTGAGTATCAGTTCCATCTAATATTGCCTAAATAAACATTAGTTTATAGTTTTATACAATTATACCTTCATTGTAAGTGGACAATGGCATGGTCTTCTTCGTTAAATCTTTGAGAATAACACATGCAATATATAAGTTAACTGAACTTAAACATACAACATAATATTTTCAATTTATTTTAACCTTATTATAAATATATCTATGCTATTTAATTTTAACATAATTCATATAATAAAAAATATGTGTTGGGCCATTCCAGAAATGATGTTTCTGATTCTTGACAAATATATAACTCAACATTTTGTTGCCTAGATACTAATATATAAAATTTTGTAGAATGTGCAGTTAGTAACAACTAAATAAAAACGACAAATAGATGTAAGGGAATGGCTATGCACTAACCATCGTATTTGTTTACTAAGGCTGAGGTGATCGCGACAACGTCTCTTAGTACTGTTTCGTCTCCAGTGTGGTGTCCCTTTCCAGGCCAAAGGGTGATCTGAACTGGCTTTGGCTGTGGAAGACTTTAAATTTTACTAAGTGACTTTGTGTTATGATGTTGTTTAGTATTGTATGTGTACTGAACTAAAATGTACCTGATATAGTGTTTCCAAAAAAAGCCTTTTTGTCGGTGGTTCTAGCGTTTGACTCTATCACTTGGGTCGCCTGCAAATGTTAAGTAAATGAGTTAGTTTGTCATTTATTTATAGAAAAATGTGTTTATATAAAACTACATTAGCTAGATATTAGTTTGGAACATATTAATGTCATATGCATATAAATGGAGAGAACTGAACACAACATGTTACACGAATGGTCAAATAAAGCTTATAAAACATACCCCACCCGCATCCTTCACTTCAATTGCATATACCTTCAGTTATGTCAGATCTACCCTTTTATGTTACATGCCAGGTCTATCCTATTAATCAACATCATATAACCTAATATTTGATTCTATCAACATAACAACCTTAGATTCTAGCAACAGTAACAATTCAGCCAAATTATCACTTACTAATCCACAAAGAAGTAAACAAATCGGCCACAAAAATCAATGAATTAACACAACAAAATGCTAAAAAATAAAAACTAATATGTATACTATGAATAATTTTATGAGTTAAAGCTTCTATTGCTTTTAGAGTTAGAGATGGACTTTTACTCTGGTCAGGTGGAAATGGCCAAAAAATTGATTATACAATTAAAAATTTTGATAAAGAAATACAATTCAAACATATTAGACTTATTAAAACATATCAACTAAAAAACAAAATAAAAACGCTTTTGATAATATGCAGCTTTTGTAGGCCCACCACATACATCATTAAAACATATAACAACCAATTTCTTTAAATTATATACTATTCATAACAGTGCCAAATCAATAACAAATCTAACAATGTTCAAGTAATTCATAATTATTGATTAAGAATATGTGTATGAGTGAATTGTGATATTCTAGTGTCAACATAAAAAGATATTAAACTATTAGTCAAGTGAATAGATTAACGGAAACGAATTAAGCAGGAGCAGATTAAGCAAGATTCAATTACCAATTTGTTCGCTCCTTGCCTTCTTCATTGCGATCTTCTCCGTTCAATTTTCTTTTGGGTGTCGGCTGCTACTAACTCATCAGCTCTGGAAGTTGATGTTTTTTTAAAAAAATTAATATATAATTCTTTTTTTTTAAAGATAGTAAGTGGTATATTGGTATGACATTACGTGAACATTATAAAAACAACTTACATTACCTGCATCAACAGGGTGTATACAAGTTCACCGGAATCTCATACCCATAAAACCTCCTACACACATAGAAAATTAAAATCAATTTACAAAAAGAAATGTAGCTCAAACCATCCAAATGTATACCACAAAGGACCAATTAGATAAGTCCTTGGACATACCTGGTATCTTTGACAGTTTTAGCAATCTCTTTAAAGCAAAAAACATCTCATATGACTTTAGTGCCTGCCAAAAAACTAAACACGCCATCATCCACTTCAATCCAGTTGTAGCCTTGTAACTTTTCTAAATGAAAAAAAATCTGTAATTTATTATTAGTTAAACAAATAATAGTTCACAAAACATAAATTGCAAAATTAAACTTTAGATATGTTTAGTGTATTTATTTAAATGACTTATAAGAAATCTTGAATTTTTTGTGTGGTTTAAGCCTAGAACCGATCCAACAACTACATTTATTAACAAACAGAAATATATATGCCCACATTCATAATTTTAAGCAAATTTTTAATCTTGTCACAAAATATGAGAATAGTAGGGCCGATTAGATTTAGCGGGTTTGATTTGGTAATGGCAGTGAACACGTTATGAGATTGATATAACCCGTTTCCAATTATCTGTCGATTATACAAACTTGCTGAAATCAAACAGTTTCATTATTTCCAGATTCAGTGCCATCCATCAGTAATCAAATTAAATGTGCGACAAATCATACGACGACCGTGAATCCTAGAACCCTAATTTGGTTCGTCTGAATCTAATTAATGATAAATTTAATAACAAAATGATGAACATATAGAGTGGAACCTGTAAGCGTTCGAGAAGTTGAGCTTTCGAAACCCTCGTAACTCCGATTGATGGAAGCCGCAAAGCAATCTTTAAGAAGAAGACTGAAACAGGATTTGAACGAACAAAAATTAATTCTGTGATAAATCTTTGTTTCCGTCCATCTCAAAACAATCAAACGAACGAAGCAGAGATGGCTGTGAAGCGCTGTAAGGTGTTAGGGTTGACAGTGAAAGCGATAGTGCAAAAACGGGTTATTTGATATCCGGGTCAGCAGGACGTAACATTCTACTTTCGATTATAATAGTGATTATAATAGTAAAAGGGAATTTCGGTTATGTAATAATATGTCGTGTATTGAAAATTTTAAAATGATGGGCTTGGACTTTAGAAGATGGAATGAGCTTTAGGTCCATGGGCTTAAGGGAGTATAAATATCCCATAAACCCTAATCATTTCCATTCTTATCCATCTCTACACCATAGCCTACACCTTGAAAAACACACACAAACACCATCCTCTATCCCGAGCCAAGATCCGAAGGTGTAAACCTGAGTTTGTTGGTGCTAGAACGCTGTGACGAACCAAACCAACATCAAGACTAGTCTGTGTTCGTAGATCGACTCTCTTAAGGTACGTTTGTAACGGAAACTCATTCATTTAGGTTAGGATTCGTTTAGTAATCCTAGAACTATGTACGTATGGTAAAAACGAATCAAACGAAGCAAACCTTACTGAAATCCATTACAGTTAGATAGGTTAATCATTTGTCTAAAGAACCGTATGTAAACATGAATCAAATACCCCATTAAACGTGAATGTTTGGATGTTTGGGTGGTTAGGGTTTGTAGGCGCTACTAATCCGAGTTCAATGATACCAAAATCATGTTATTTGGTCAAGATTTGAGGTCTAATTGAGAATCAGGTGTCTGTTGACTGTTTGGTGTTCTTGACAATTTTGACTTTGACCCTGAGTCAAAGTCTGGATAAGAACATATGCTAATTCGTTATGACAAACGAATCAGGTCATTCGTTATATGCCCAAAATAAGATAACGAATCAGGTGATTCGTTACTCACCAATTCGCTATGTTCAGAATAACGAATCAAGAGATTCGTTACTCACCAATTCGTCATAATAAGATAACGAATCAGGTGATTCGTTACTCACCATTCGCTATGTTAATATAACGAACCAGATAATGAATTAAGGAAGACAGTTAATGGAAATAAAATTTTTCCAAGCTGACCCCGGCCAGGGGTGTGACATTCGTCAAATTCGAATCTCTATTTGGATTCGTTTTGTAAACTTTTATTACGTAAAACCGACTCAATCATTTTTAGAACCTAAATTAATTATTATATAATATTATATAGACCTCGATCATCAATAATCGATGTTTTGTCATATTATAATGTGTTAAGAAAAACACAAGGGGTTTAAAATGATTTTCGTAAACTAGTTATAAGCTTTAGAAACCTTTTAACTCGTTTTAAACATTTATTGAAACTTGGAGGGCCATTTTGTAAATATGTGTTATGCATATATAAAAACAAAACCCTAACCCTAACCTTTCATACATGCCCAGCCGCCACCCCCACCCTCCTGCCGTTTTCCGACGAGTCCGGATTTCCGGCGGACCACCGACGCACCACCGACGCACCACTACTAACCTTCCTTCCCCCTCTGGTCCGTAAACCATCACCCGCGGCCAACCCCACCTCTCCTTTCCCCCCTCGGTTTTCCGGCATTGTCTCCGGCGGCCTGAGCTGCGGTCCAGCTAGTCCATATCACCATCTCCGACCTCTGCAACCCCCACCGACCTCAACCCAGTCGCCGACCCTTTCCCCTTTCCTGTTTCGTTATTCCGGCGACCGGAATGCCGGCCGCCATGCACCATATCTCTTTCTCTTTATCTCTCTCGCGTCGTCTCCCCCTCTCTCTCTCTCTTCTCCCTATCTTTCTTTCCGTCTCTCTCTCTCTCATCTCCGGCTGCTGTCATCGTCTCCGGCGGGTCCGGCTCGGATTTCTTTCCGGTGTAGCCACTAGTATATACACGTCTAATAGGTAAATTTAATTTGGGATTTAGTGGTCGATTGGCAGATTTAAATCATTAATAAATCGGTTATATTGTTTGACTATATACTTGAAACGGGTTGGTTTGTATATAGTGTTGGTTTGATTTGGGTAAAAGACGAACACCCGGGAAATGGTTATATTATTTTAATATGGGTTTAAATTAACAATTTTTTTTACCTTGGTTTCGGTTGAGTTAAACGTTAGTGATTTAAACTAGAGGTCTCGGGTTCGGGTCTCATCCTAGACCGGTTTTGGTATTATTAGTTTTATATACTTAACAAATTTGTTATTTCTAATAATATTAACATTAAAACATAAAAATTTTATTAATATTTTTACATATAACTTACTATTAAATTTAGTTATTGTTAATATTAATATTATTATTATTATTATCATTAATATTATAAATATTAAATTCATTATTATTATTAATAAAGATCATATTTTTATTATTTAGTAAAATCATATTTTACCATTTACTATTAACAATAGTATTATTATATTTATTTTATGAATTCGTTTAGAAATCAAACCGACATCGGGTATGGTATCATAAATACTATCAACATTATTTATTATTATTATTACTTTTATCAAAAACACATTAATAAATACTAAGATCGTTATTCTTTAACTATTACTATTAGTATTATTAATAATAATTATGGTTATTATTTTTACCGTCAATATCTTGCATATCTATATATATATATATATATATGAAACTTTACTTTTTGAAATTATCATTATCATTACTATCTTATCATTAATAATATTATTATAAACTTTATTATCTATTCATTTTTATAAAACCGAACTCTTAAATTAAGCCCGTCTAGTTTCTATTTGGATATTGGTTTAGTTATTTAAAAGCCCAATAAAATAATAATATTTCATCTTTAAATTATCAATTTAGTACGAGTCCCTAATCATTAGTAATACGATTTACAACCAAACCTTATCGTTCATTGTTTCCAATATAGTTACATCACGGTTTCAAGTTCAGTAATATATTACATTATTTATCTTTAGCTAAGGTGTTTATCGTTTCAAGTCGGATTCGTTCGTTTTGTTCACAAGCCTTCTATATGTCCATCATTAATTAGTTCTCAATTCATCAATCGAGGTGAGTACTTTCATACCCCGTTTTCCATCTTTCGTTTTGGGGTGACATTTCATACTTATTAAACTAAATGCTTTAATTACTTGAATCTTTAAACCCACAAACGTGATTGTATACTTTACCTGAATAATTGCTTGATTTGGTGTCCTATGCTTACATGCTTCTATGTTTACGTGTTTATCGCTTTTGGATGGTGGAACTATAAATCCTATACCATTTGGCAACCCCTCATGGTAAGGTGTCGTTAACGTAATGCAATTAACGATAACTATAAAATCCTAGAATAACTAGGTGGTGCTCATGTGTTTAGCAATTGTCATAAAATCCTAGATAGCTAGGTGGTGCTAATGTGTTTAGCAATTGTCATAAAATCCTAGATAGCTAGGTGGTGCTAATGTGTTTAGCAATTGTCAATTTATCCAACTCTAGTGCTTTTATTCATTGTTTTGTATACAAGTGTTGTGGCTTCTTATTACTATATATTTATATGCTCAAACTTATGAATTGCTCACCAACCTTTGTGTTGACAAACTTTATTTTATGAAATGTTACAGGTTTGACTTTTGTTGACTCGAGGACTTGACGAAAAACGTTACCAAGACCATTAGGGTATTAGTAAAACGAACAATATAAATGTTACTTGTATTCAATTTGTTTGTGTGGACGAAATGTGTTGTTTATTGATTTGTTGAAATAAAATGAGTTAATTAAATATTGTCACTCTAATTAGTGTCTTGTGTATTTGGGCAATCGGTTGCACCCCGGCATGTTCCGCCGCCTTTGATCGGGGTGTGACAAGGGGCACTGCCCCTTGGACCCTGCTAGGGGCTGCCGCCCCTAGAACCTCGCTGCCCATAGACCCCCGTTCGTTGAAGGTTATAACTAAACTAGAAAATACGATATGGGTAATGATAGTTAATTGATACGTGTAATTGTTATACCATTAGTTGCGCACAACTAAAAAAAGGGATAACCATTAACGGTGAACGTGACCGAGTTCATGTGAGTTTCTAGCCCCATTCCTTGTTATGTTTTCGGGGTTGTGTGCATACTCGATGTGATTAGTTAATACACACTTATCTTATGTGGTAAATGTATGCCATATATGTTTATGTGAATGATATGAATGATTGTTTGTCGGTACATGAATGATCTTTGGATATTGCATGTATTGTCAGGGTTATAATTAAAGATATGGATGTTATATACAATGTATGGATGATATATGTATGTTATTAACAAATATAAAGGTATGGCAAGGTATAGAAAAAAGGGACCGATCCCTGATAATACTCGAGGCAGAAAAGGGATCGGACCCTAATAATATTCTAGGCAGAAAAGGGACCGAGCCCTAATAATACTCGAGGTAGAAAGGGATCGGACCCTAATAATATTCGAAGCAGAAAAGGGACCGAGCCCTAATAATACTCGAGGTTGTAGGGCGTAATGCTCTTTAAAACGTAGAATTATGTAAAGCAAGGTTTAATATAAGAGTATGAAAGAAAGGAAAGTACGAAAGAAACAAAGAAAATATGTAGTTATGTATGTATGAAAGAAAAGGTAAGTAAGCTATATAATATGTATCTTCGGATGCGTATGTATAAGTATGTGTATGTATTGTACGTTACCTGATTAACTAGAACTCACTCAGCGTAGCTAACTTTTAGTATGCACGCAGGTGAGTAGAATGAGGCAGCTAGCTTGAGCGGGGCACATGGCAGAAGAATAAGAGGCTGACATCTGAAGACTCATGATATTTTATAATTGATGTTTTAATTTTGGAAGACAAAAATGTTTGTTAAGACATGTTTATGATTTATTATGAAATGTTTAATGAAAGTTTTAGATTTCGCGAAATTTTTAACTAACTCTGATAATTGGAACTGTGTTTATGAGTAAATCCAACGTCCAAAGTGAGGCACCGTGAACGGGGCCTTACAAGTTGGTATCAGAGCGTAAGTTCGAGAGAATTAAGCATCCTACATGCTTAGACTCTAATAGAGAATGGGACATAGGTAAGAAAAGAAGGAAGATGCTAGTTCAAGAAAGCCATGTGTCACTCAAACAAGCTAAGTAAAGGTAAAGTACGTGATTAATTTCATGTGTAAAAATGTGTAAGGAAGTTAGCTTAATTGCTAGAGATAGGAGTATATGATTATATTATCTGCTTGATTGTCAAACTGTTAGAAGTAGAACTAGCACAGGTGGACTCACAAAGGGAAGTGTATAGGACACGGAGAGTAACGTGATCAGCTAATCACAGCTGGCCAATGTTATTACCTGTTAGCCTTACTATCCTTGTACTAAATAGTTCCTTGAGTGATGACGTTTGTTTTTTCCCTTCCAGAATACGATGGCTGGAGCTGGGGTAGTTGTTGGAACAGGAGGTCGCACTGGACTTCGTGGTAGGCCACGTATTGTCCGACAACCTTCTGTAGAATCATCTTCTAACATAGGGGAAGAAGGAAGCACAGTGGGGCAAAACCCGAGCAACAACGAAGGGTATCAACTCGACCCTGCAGTTCAAGCAGCCATTGTTCAAGTTATGGCCGTTGCTGTGAAGAGCTTGAGTCCTGAAGGGTCTGCTAAAAGTCATGGAGAAATTGAGAAGTCTGGGGAAAAGAGTAAGATGGATGATGAAGGAGAGAAAGGCGATTCAAGTAAAGTTCGATCTGTTAAGGTTGATGACAGGAAGAGGGGCTAAGACGGGTGTAACTACAAGTCCTTCAAGGGATGTGGCCCGCTAAAGCTGACCGGATTAGGAGACGCAATCGCTACTCTTCAATGGATAACCGCCATGGACAAGGTTATTCGAATTAGCGAGTGCCCTCCTGATCAAGCTGTGGGTTATGCCACCCAATAATATGGTGATGAAGCCATGCACTGGTGGGAATCTGTTAAACAAAGGAAGACCCGGGAGGAGATCAAAGCTATGAGGTGGGATGATCTGAATGAATTGGTGATGAAGAGGTTTTGGGCGGATGCAGAGGTTGAAATGGTTGAAATGAAGTTCTTGAGTCTGAAGGCGGGTAAGATGGCACACCAAGAATACACCACTGAATTCAACCGCATGTCAAGATTGGTGCTAGACATGGTGAACAATGAGGCAAAGCGGATCAAGTGTTACATTAGGGGACTGCTGCAGAATGTTCGCGTATTGGTCAAGGCTAGTAGACCTGGTACCTTTGATTTTGCTGTAGGGCTCGCAGAAATGGTTTACGACGACTTGTCGACAGATGATGTAGTAGCGGAAGAGAAGAAGGATAAGAAATGGGTCGCTCCTGCTAAACGACCCGATACTCAAATGTGGAACCCTAAGAACAAGCAGCCGAGAGTTTGGGAGAAGAAGTTGTGCAAGACTTGTGGCAAGATACACGGTGGTGAGTGCAGATGGTGTAAGGGTTTGGACGTTTGTTATAATTGTGGAAAGAGTCATGCTGGTGAGTGAAAGTTTGGTACGAATGCTTGTTACAAGTGCGGGAAGGTGGGGCAATATGCTCTAGATTGTACCGCAAAGTCCGCATGTTACAAATGCGGTAAGACAGGTCACTTTGGTAGGGAATGCACCGAGAGTGAAGTTGGAGGAAGTGGGAAGAAGAATGGTGATCAAGCTAGGCCAAGGACTAGAGCCTACATGCTAACTCAAGAACAAGCCAAGAAGATTCCAGACGTTTTCACAGGTACGTTTCTATTAAACGGTGTTTCCGCTTCTGTGTTGTTTGATTCGGGTGCGAACAACAGTTTCGAAACCACACCATTTAGTAAATTAGCTAAAATAAAATGTCTTCGAGTGCCTAAAACCTTTATAGTAGAGACCGCTAGTAGCACCTCAGTTAAAATAATGAAAATGGTTAAGGACTGTAAGATAGAGTTAGAAGAACATGAGTTCCATGTTACTTTGTTGTTATGACCTTAGGAGGGTTCGATGTGGTTTTGGGAATGGATTGTTTGTCTGAGTTTGAGGCTTAGATAGTGTGTAAGAGTAGGATAATAAGGTTAAATTCCTTGGATGGTAGTGCAGTGACGGTCTATGGTGATAAGGAAAGTTATGGGCTTAATGTCATTTCGATGATAAAAGCCGAGGGTTTGTTAAGGCGTATGTTGTCAACGCTACGGCCAAGACAAAAGAAATGAAAGATGTTCCTATCGTGTGCAACTACCCAGAAGTATTCCCTGAGGATCTTCCGGGGTTGCCGCCGGAGCGAGAGATATAATTTCAGATAGATTTAATACCAGGAGCCCAGCCCGTCACGAAAGCGCCTTAACTTCTAGCACCGTCTGAGATGAAAGAATTGATGTCCCAGCTACAATAATTCCTCGAAAAATGTTTTATAAGGCCGAGTGTTTCTCCGTGGGGCGCACCGGTGTTGTTTGTGAAGAAGAAGGATGGAAGTATGAGAATGTGCATAGACTATCGCGAGTTGAACAACCTTACGATAAGGAATAGATATCCTTTGCCAAGAATTGATGATCTGTTTGACCAACTACAAGGTTCAAGTTGGTTCTCACGAATAGATCTCAGATCAGGCTATCATCAGCTTAAAGTGAAAGAGGCAGACATCCCTAAAACAGCGTTCCGGATGCGGTATGGACACTACGAGTTCCTCATGATGTCATTTGGTCTAACGAATGTTCCCGCAACATTTATGAACATGATGAATAGGGTGTGTCGGCCGATGTTGGATAAGTCGGTTATCGTCTTCATTGATGATATATTGATCTATTCGAAAAACGAGTCTGATCATGCCGAGCATCTGAGAAATGTATTGGAGACTCCGAAGAAAGAAAAGTTATACGCTAAGTTTTCGAAGTGCGTTTTCTGGTTACGAGAAGTGTAATCTCTAGGTCACGTGATTAATCCTGAAGGGATTACCGTGGACCCAGCTAAGATTGAAGCGATAACGAATTGTAAGACTCCGCATAATCCGACTGATATACGAAGCTTCTTAGGGTTAGCTGGCTACTATAGGAGATTCATCGAATGTTTCTCCAAGATAGCCGCACCGTTGACCGGTATAACCCAAAATTCGATAGTATTTAGTTGGGGTAAGTTTCAAGAAGAATCTTTTGAGGAACTAAAGAGAAGACTCACGCAAGCTCCAATCCTTTCCTTACCCGATAGTGACCAGGATTTGGTTGTTTATACTGATGCTTCGCATCGTGGGTTGGGTTGTGTGTTGATACAACGAGGAAAAGTGATAGCTTACACGTCTAGACAGTTGAAAGTCCATGAGAGTACTAATCCGACGCAAGCTTTAGAGCTAGCAGCAGTAGTGCACGCTCTTAAGATATGGAGGCATTATCTGTACGGTACTAAGTGTACTATTTACACATATCATAAGAGTTTAAAGTAATTCTTCGAGCAGAAAGAGCTGAACATAAGACAGAGAAGATGGTTAGAATTGATAAAGGATTACGACTGCGACATTAAGTACTATCCCGGTAAAGCAAATGTGATCGCCGACGCGCTAAGTCGTAAGAATGAGGAAGTCATTGCAACAGTGAAGTCATACCAGCTGATTATGAATTCAAGTCTTTTTGAAGAAATCATCAAAGTGCAGTCATAGGTGCTGGTAAATGAAGGGCTAGTGAAGAAAGAAAGGATTTTCAGTCAGCAAGACGAGTTGATAGAAAACACGCATGGTGTTAAGACTAGGTTTGACTGTATGTGGATCCCACGCCATAGGGATCTTAGAGGTCGAATCTTAGAAGAAGCTCATAAGTCAAGATAGTCAATTCATCCAGGAATCACGAATGTGTACCAAAATTTGAAAAGGGACTACTAGTGGCCAGGAATGAAGAATGATGTAGTAGATTAAGTCTGTAAGTGCTTAACTTGTTTACAAGTCAAGGCCGACATCAGAAGCCTTGTGGAAAGATGCAACCGCTGGAGATACCTGATTGGAAATGGGAACACCTCACCATGGATTTCATAACTAAGCTACCTCGTACAGCTAAGCATCATGATACCATTTGGGTGATAGTGGACCGTTTGACCAAAAATGCTCACTTTCTACCTATACGAGAGGCTATCTCGTCAGAAACGTTAGCAAGTTTGTTCATCAAGGAGGTCGTGACTAAACACGGAGTGCCACTGTCGATCAGGTCTGATAGAGAAACTCGTTTTACTTCGAGGTTCTGGAAGAAGTTCATGAAGCTATGGGAACGAGGTTGAACATCAATACGGCGTATCATCCTCAAACAGATGGACAGTCTGAAAGGACGATCCAAACCCTTGAGGATATGCTACGTGCTTGTGTTTTAGACTTTGGAGGAAGTTGGGATGATCATCTGCATCTGGCAGAGTTCTCCTATAACAACAGCTACCATTCAAGCATTGGTATGCCACCGTTCGAAATGTTGCATGGGAGACGTTGTAGAACTTTTGTATGTTGGGGAGGGATTGGTCAGAAAGAGCTCGGAAGTTTGGAAGTTGTTCAAGAAACCTCGTCAAAGTTCGATCAGATCAAGGCAAGAATGAAAGCCGCACAAGACCGTCAGAAGTCGTATGCTGATAAGCGGCGCCGGCCAATTGAGTTCAACGTTAGTGACAATGTGATGCTCAAGGTCTCTCCTTGGAAAGGGATTATTCGTTTGAGAAAGAGAGGGAAGTTGAGTCCGAGGTACATTGGACCGTTTAAGATTATGGATCGTGTGGGTGAATCGGCTTACAAGCTAGATGTACCCGAGGAGTTAGAAGGGATTCATCCAACCTTTCATGTTTCTCATCTGAGGAAATGCCTAGCTGATGACACATCGCATGTGCCATTGGTGGATGTTGAGGTTGATGAACAGCTGAACTACATAGAGCAACCTGTAGAGATTGTTGATCGCAAGAAAAAGCAACTTCGTCACAAGGTTATACCCTTAGTGAAAGTGATATGGAAGCATCGCAAGGGATCGGACGCCACTTGGGAAGTTGAGGAAGAGATGCGCAAGTTTTACCCGAATTTGTTTATGTAATAGTTATGTTTCGGGGACGAAACCTCTTTAAGGAGGGAAGACTTGTAACATCCTACTTTCGGTTATAATAGTAAAAGAGAATTTAGGTTATGTAATAATGTGTTGTGTATCGATTTAGATAATAAATTCTAGAAGGATGGGCTTGGACTTTAGAAGATGGAATAAGAAATGGAATGAGCCTTAGGTCCATGGGCTTAAGGAAGTATAAATACCCCTTAAACCTTAATCCTTTCCATTCTTATCCATCTCTACACCATAGCCTACATCTTGAAAAACACACACAAATACCATCCTATATCCCGAGCCAAGATCCGAAGGTGTAAACCCGAGCTTGTTGGTGCTAGAACGTTGCGACGAACCAAACCAACATCAAGACTAGTCCATGTTCATAGATCGACTCGTTTAAGGTACGTTTATAACGGAAACTCATTCATGTAGGTTAGGATTCGTTTAGTAATCCTAGAACTATGTACGTATGGTAAAAACGATGTTGGTTTTATTTTCATTAACTGTCTTAACACATTTTCCATTAGAATTTTTAATTATTTTCTAATTCATTAACTCATTCTTCATAACGAATTATGCCTCCTTCGTTAACTGATTCGTTATCTTACATGTCTGATTCGTTAGCTTATTCGTTAGCTGGTTCGTTATTCTGGTTCGCTAGCCTAATTCGTTAACTTAACGACTTAGGTGAGTAACGAATCACTTGATTCGTTATCTTAATATAACGAATTGGTGAATAACGAATCCTCCTGATTCGTTATCTTATCATAATGAATGGCGAATAACGAGTCCTCCTGATTCGTTATCTTTTCGTAACGAATTGGCGAATAACGAATCCTCCTAATTCGTTATCTTATCATAACGAATTGGCGTAGGTTCTTATCCAGACTTTGACTCAGGGACAAAGTCAAAATTGATATGAACAATGAATAGTCAATAGACCCTCAGATCTGCAATTAACCCTTCGAATCATGACGAAATAACATGATTTTGGTACCAATAGATTCGCAATATCAGTGCTAACAAGCCCTAATCATCAAATCCGTCTAACATCCACGTTTAGAGGGTGCGATTTACACCTAAGCACTTATGGCTCGTTTATCGATCGATTAACCCGTCAATCATTGTTTTCAGTAAGGTTTATTCTGCTAGGTTCGTTTTTATCATTCTCATACAAATCTAAGGTTTCCCAAACAAATTCGAACCTTAATGAACGATTTCTAGATATAAACGTACCTTAAACGAGTCAAACTACGAACACGGTCAAGTCTTGATGTTGGTTTGGCTTGTCACGACGTTCCAGCACCAACACGCACGGGTTTTCGCCTTCGGATCTTGATTCGGGTTTTATGATAGTGTTGGTGCATGTTTTTGATGGTGTAGGCTATGGTGTAGAGATGGATAAAAAATGGAAAGGTTTGGGGTTTAAGGGGTATTTTTACTCCCTTAAGCCCATGGACCTAAGTCCCATTCCATCTCTTATTCCATCATCTAAGGTCCAAGCCCATCATCTTATAGTTTATTTATCAAAACCGATACACGACACACTATAAAATAACCGAAACTTATTTTATTATTATAACCAAAAGTAGGATGTTACAGATTCTGTCCACCGTCCACCATCCAACGATTCCGTCCATCATACACCATCTTCCTCCGTCATGACTTGTTCACAGGTCAGTTGATAAAATTGACCAATTGAAATTAAAATTGTTGAACTAATTGATCAATTAAACTGTGAAATTGGTCCAATTAATCATCAATTTGAAGTTTCAACTGATCAATTTTGAGTTTTGAGTGATGGGTTTTAATTGAACGTTTAAAATTTAAGCGCCATTTGCAGAAACCTAGTTGCAGACGTTCCAAATTTTGTTCATATGATCGAATCGATGATTAAATTGACGGTCGATTGATAATTGTTCGATGATTACGAGATAATATGAAGTGATTTCAGTGTTCAATTTCATGTTACAGGTGTTTAATTTTTTTTTGTTAGTTTAGAAGTTCAGAACTGCTAAACTTTTTTGAACACCCAGAACTTCTTAGAACGTTTAAAGATGCTCATTTTTTTAACACCCAGAAATTCATTGAACGTATTAGGACATTTAAAGATGTTCACACCCAGAACTTCATTGAACGTATTAGAACGTTTAAAGATGTTCTTTTTGGTTAGAACGTTTGAAGGTCTTCAGTTTTGTTTCAGAACGTTTAAACATAATATTTTGAACCCTAGTCAGAGCTCGATTGAGTGCATTATTTCTGCAATTTCATAATCGATTGATGAATCTAAATACTTCTACACATCAATTCGATTGATTAAATCATCATTTTTTGATCAATTTGGAACATTTCTTGATGTTCAACGCCGTTCGATTTTGATTTGGTTTTTGACTTTAGAGATTTCATACTTTAAGCTGTGATTAGAGTTTAGGAATTATAATAGATTGAGCGACGAGTTCGGAATTTGGATCAGAGTCGATTTGTAATCGACGATTTTGATCGCGAACTACGTTGGGTTATTTACAAAATTGCCACCGTGTGTTTTTTAATTTAACGCTCTGGAATGTCGCGTACGTAATGTATGATAAGGCATTATTGTATGTTAACCCACCCCTATATATATATAAGGGTTTAAATAAGAATAAAGAGTTTCCTAAGAATGATAAGAACCAATAAATTTTTGACATTTGACATTATTAATGATGGTGAAAGAACAGTTTTAGGAAACTATGTCGGTTATAATGATGAAAGAGTAATTCTAGGAAACTATGTCGGTTATTGATAATTTTTTATCTCAACCATTTATTAACATGATCCAATGGTTATGATTTATTCCTAGTCTTCCTAGGAAACTACTTATTTTTAGGATAACCCTCTCATATATATACATATAGGGGAGGGATATTTTGAGAATTTGATAAGTTGTAAGAACTTAAAGAACTCAATTTTGAACCACACATTTAATTAAATGAGTTAGAATATGTGGCTCAGATTAAATTTGATTAAAAAATGAATCATGAGAGAAAATAAATATTTTTGCTGATTACACAAGTTTAAACTTTAGTTACACATGCGTAAAAAGTCGATTCGGTATGTAAAAAATTACGGTAATTTTTTGTACATTACTTACACTTACGTATTACACATGTGTAAAAAATATTTTAAAAAAAGTTGTTAAGTTGATTTCTTTCGAGTTCTTAAAACTCAAAGCGGTTCTCAAAAGAAATCAATCATATATATATATATATATATATATATATATATATATATATATATATATATATATATAATATGGGTGGGATCTAGAGAGAACTCCTCTTAAAAAGAGAACTAAACTAATAGAGAATTATTTATTTAAAAAAATATTTTTTGATTTCTTTTTGTTTCCTCCTTCTAACAAGTTGATATTGTTCATTCAAAAAAAACATGTCGATTTGGTGCATATATGCACTAATGTGTATTTTTTATATGCAATAGTATTTTATTACATATAATTCAACGCAATTGCATTATACAATTCACATTATTGAATATGTGCGATTACAACAATATTTGTTGTATGCAATGCACACTAATGCATATACGTAATACAACGTTAATGCACATATGCACTATATCGATTTTTTTTAACTTTTGTATATAAAATAATACTATTGCAAATATACAATACAAACAACTACACATATGCTATTCAACACTATTTCACTTATCAAAATACTACTATTGCACTATGCATTATAAAAAAGTCGACGTGTTGCACAACGAATTTTTTTTATTTTTATATTTTTTGGTGGTGAGGAATAACAACATATAAGAAGGATGAAAGAAAAAAAAAGTAAAAATTTTTTTTAATTAAAATAATAATATTTTTTTATTAGTTCTCTAGTTCTCTCTCTAAGTAGGAGTTCTCTCTTGATCATTTTCCTATAATATATATATATATACACACACACGCTTAAGTTCTGGAGAGAAATGATATTACCCCGAGAAATGAATATGAGCCACTAGTTTTATTTTAGGTTTTAAATGTTTAAAAATAAAAGGAAAATGATGAAAATACAACAATAAATGCACTCAATCTCTTCAGTTAATACAACTAATATAACCATAATAAATTTCTATCTAATTAATATACCTAACTAATTCAACTATAATAATTACAAATATAAAAACACTAATTCAGTTTTATAATTTATTTACCCTATCTTCATTTTATCCAACAAAAATACAATTTATTCATATAATACTATTTCTTGATATTAAAAAAAACAATTTCTTTCCACTAAATTTATCAGCATATATCAACGCGTATTTTTTAACAATAAAAATCAAAACATAATATATATTTTTTTTCAATTGATAAAAATTATTGTGATAAACAATAATAAAAAATATCATACAAATGTGTCCATTAAATACAAACAATAAATGTACAACCTACACTGTTTTGAGCAATAAAAACGTAAAACATACAAAAATGCATACAACTTACATATGTAATTTGACATCAACAATTATATAAACTACAAAAAGATACACATATCCTACACGTGTGTAGGTTAAATGTTTTTTGTGTGTAGGTTATATGTTTTCTTATTCTTAGAACAAGTGTATGTTATATATTTTTGTGTAGGTTGTATATTTTTTATTGACATTTAATACAAATATGTGTAAGATAGTTTTTTGTATTATTCATCACAATGTAACCACGTGTTGATGAATATTGATATATTGAGTTCGATTGGTTTTTGATAGAAAGGAATTTTAATGTATGAATAATTGTATTTGTGTAGGATAATTTTTTGTGTATAGGTTAGATGTTTTTCGTGTGTGTGTGTATTTTATTGATGCTGAATTTTGTGTGTAGGCTATATGTTTTTCGTGTGTAGGTTATATGTTTTCTTATTTTTAGAACAAGTGTAGGTTATATATTTTTGTGTAGAATGTACACTTTTAGTTGATATTAATGCAAACACGTGTAAGATAGTTTTTTGTACTATTCATCATAATGTAACTACTTGTTGATGGATATTATATATTGAGTTGGAATAAACTGGTTTTGGACATAATGAAATTTTTGTATGAATAAGTTGTACTTGTGTAAGATAAAAATCTAAGAAAGAAAAATAAGTTATAAATAGAAATGAATTCACATGTTAGTCATTATTTATTTGCATTTGTATTTGTTAAATATGTTGGTCATTTTTGAAAGTAGATAAGCACTATTGAGTGTTTAGATGAAGAAAAGTGTGTATATGTATGTGCATTGCCTTTTATAACTCAGTCACTAGAGATAATTGTTATATGTTTTGAAATACAGCTATCAGAAACTGATTTTAGAAAAAAAAAATTGAATTCTTTGTGGTGATTACAACCTGCAAATGCAGGTGCAGGGATTTTTTAATGCTTTATTTATATGATTATTAGGTCTAAATTTGTGAAGTTATTTAATTTTTTTGGATTTGAATTTGTAGCCTTTAGTGCTTCATGAAGATATTCTATACAAACGCTTAGATCTTATCATTTGAATTGCAAGGATTTACATAGGTTGAGGTTATGAGGCATACGTAAGTTATACAAATTCAAATCCAGTGGTCCATTATACATTGCGTGGATCCAATTGACCATGCAAACATAATAATTATCTTTCATATATGCTGTTTTATTTTGTAATATCAATCATAATTTTTGTTGCCTATTTTTGGGATCCAATTAACTACATTATAGTTTTTGCTTTTCAGGTTCTCCATTATATTAGGGAAGCCGGATACAATGTGATACAGTTAATTTGGGTAGTTGAGCACAAAGATTATTTTACAGAGTGAGTTTAATTTTCAACAAATAATTTTATATTTACATTCAAAAATCTAAATCCTTTTGGGTAAGTTTGCTAACAAAATAGTCACACTTACCCAAAAGAGAAAACGTATTATTTTGAAGTTTGATTGTAAATGGACAAAAATAATAGGGAAGGTCAACTGCTTTATTAACTGTGGAGTCAAAGTAGTCGACGTCCAAATTCGGTTAGTATATCAGTAGTCAGCTGTCATGTTATATAAGCCAAAAGTCCAACTTAATTTATATATGCAAAAGCCAACTATTAGCTAAATATAAAGACCATTATATAGTGTCTTAGTGTGCTAGAAATTGGTAGATGGTTTGGTATCTTTACTAAGGCTATAACAATCAGGAAATTGTTAGTTGATTTCCTTTTAAATGAGCTATAACAATCAGGAAATTGTTAGTTGATTTCCTATTAAATGAAAGTCAGCCCGGTCTAAACGAGTCAATTTAAAAAACAAATGTATTGTTCGGGTAAAAAATGGCTTGGAAAAAAATATGAACTAACCTTATTTTGGAAGACATATGAGATTGGTTAAGCCACGTCAACCCGAACACAACCTGCGTATTAGCAAGTTAACCCAAACAAGGCCCGTTTAACCATTTGAGTTATTCTTACATGTGCTAAAACCAGTTGACCTATTTATATAGGTAGGATTTATGGCCCATTGTTAAATTTAAAATTTTATAAATGGTTAGGTAACTTAGGTTGGCCTTAAACTCATATTGCTTCTAATTTATATCATCTAATATGTACTAATGGTATCAAAAACGGCTTTTGTAGGTGTCAAGATGGGGATGTTTGTTAGTAGTAATCTGGACTTTAACAGTTCCAATATCATTAAAAAATTTGTTGTCTTTATGTACTAATGGTATCAAAAACGGCTTTTGTAGGTGTCAAGATGGGGATGTTTGTTAGTATGAAATGCCATGTATAACGTTCCAACCACTTAAACATGTAATGCTTTAAACATGATCCGGCGCAACGCACATGTAGTAGTTCACTTTAGCCCTCGCCGCGAAGCGCGGGTAAGAATACTAGTTAATAATCTAAATTTGCAACCTTAATCCACGAAAATCACGTTGGTTCATTTGTTATTTACAATATGCTTTAACAAATAAATAAAGGACAAATGGATTTTAATAATCTCAACTAAATATTATTAATCAATAATAATCCTAATTAAGTTTATTCTCGTTGTTAGTCCCAAATTAATAAAATAATTGGCTCTCAGTGGTCCATCGTTAAAGAAAAAACTTAACGACGTTAAACCTTTATCGAATTTCATACTGATTTTTAAGGCTTTTGGTTGGAAGGAGAATACGGGTTGATTGATGTAACACTTAGCTCGAAACGATGCCCCAAACAACTTGATTAGTACTTCAAATTGAGTGTTTGAACTTCCAAGTAACAAAAATTAAGTCATTTGGAGCATGGTTTCGATCTAAGTTTTACATCAATCGCCTCGTATCATCCTTCCGATCAAAATCCAGAAAAAGTCAATATGAAATTAGAAAAAAACATTTAACGTCATTAAGTTTTTTTTTTAACGGTGAACCACTGAGAGGCATTTTTTTAAAAAATTGAGACCACCAGTGGAAATAAACTCGATTGAGATTATTATTGGCCCTAATTGGTATTATTAAAATCCAAATTTGCCATAAATAAATGCATGTGATTTGCTAATAATTAAAACACAAATGAACTAAAATAATAACTTTGGATGAAGGAGTTGGCCTACAATGGCATGAGGTGATGATTAAAACTTGAAATCTTATAGTCTTTGTAGAGGTAGGGTCCCAAACCCACCTATTTATAGAGTGCACGCTTCTGCCGGCTAGCCAAACGCCGGATACACATTACGACGCTATAAAACATATCATCAGGCGCCAAACATTCCCTGACACCTCGGAAAATAGTCCGTTAAAGATCTCCATAAACATGGTACAAAAATAAGGTATCATCATGGAAAAGGACACCCAACCAATATGAAATTGACAACACATAGTTAATAGTACTACATAGTACAAAACGTCCATGTTGGTTGGCCATATTGCCCACCAACTCCCCTGACGCGCGTATACATATACTGATTCTCATGCCGGAGGGTGGTTACGAGAAGACATCTCCCACATCCTTCTTGTAATGAGCTTACGGTGTTCTGTTTTGTAGGTGGCTCTGCTCATTTGTGTTGGATAATACTAAACCTCTTGTGGGAGATGCTTAATCTTAACCCCTGGACTAAGTTGTTAGGCCTAGGGGTGATTTCGTGTTTATTCATCCTTAAATATGAAATATAATTCAAGAGGTTTCCTGCCTGATAGGTTAGTTAAGCTTGAAGCGACAAAATTAATAGAGACTTAAATTAAAAGAAAAACAAACAAGAAAAATATTAGATAGAGGTAATTCCCTCGTGTTAAAAAGAAAAAAGAAAAAAGAAAAACACAAATGAAACATCTTTCTTATTACTAATTAATTAATTTATTACTATATATATATAAAAAGAAGAGAGGCGTTTAACATTTGTACGCAAGCCTAGAAATAATATTATCACAAATCCTATCCTTGTAATAACTGAATCAGGATAACAATATTAATCAACTGGTTTGTTAGCAGAAAGAAGAGAATCAAGAATGGGTTTGAAATCAGTGGAGTCCGTCTGCATGTCAGACATAGTTGAGCTCGGAATCCCTGTGGAATCCGCCAGTGAACTTCACCAGAAGGTGAGTGAAATCATCCACATCCAGAAGGCTACTCCGGAAGAAACATGGAAGCGAATATCCACCCGAGTTTTGAATCCGGATCTTCCTTTCTCGTTTCACCAGATGATGTATTACGGATGCTACATCGCTTTCGGACCCGATCCTCCAGCATGGCTGCCTGATTCGTAAGTATATATAAGTTTTTTCCTTCATTTCAATTTAGTAATGTAGCTGGCAACTAACTGATTACTACTCGTTGGCATGATATACATACAGGGAAGATGCAAAATCAACAAACATAGGTAGCTTATTAGAAAGAAAGGGAAAGGAGTTATTGGGTCCCACTTATAAAGATCCTATCTCAAGCTACCTTGCTTTTCATGAATTTTCAGTTTCAAATCCAGAGGTATATATTCAATTCAATCTTGAGGAAAACCATTTGGGATTTTTGTTGCATGATTATTTATGAGTTAATGACAGGACAGGTCTATTGGAAAACAATATTGGATGAAATGAGTGTGTCCTTTTCCATGCCTCCAAACCGCATATTAGTCGATGATCCATCTGAAGAAAGTCAACTCTTGCATCCAGGAGGTCAATGGCTTCCTGGAGCTTATGTGAATCCTGCTGGAAATTGTTTAAATTTAGACAGTAAGAGAAAATCAAGTGACATAGCGGTTATATGGCGCGATGAAGGAGGAGATGACGACGACTCACCCGTCAACAAAATGACATTCGAGAAGTTGCGTTCAGAGGTTTGGTATGCTTAATTATTTTTGGATACTTTTGTTATATGCTGTTGAATCAACTTTTATTCTTGTGAAATTATTTAGGCTGGTTGCATATGCTCTTGAAAAACTGGGATTTGAAAAGGGATCGGCAATTGCGATTGATATGCCTATGGATGTTAAATCTGTGGTGATCTATCTGGCAATTGTTTTATCAGGCTATGTGGTTGTATCCATTGCTGATAGTTTTGCTCCAAGTGAGATTTCAACAAGACTTGTATTATCAAAAGCAAAAGCAATTTTTACTCAGGTTATTATTTATTTACTTATTTTATCATTGTATAAGCGATTGAATAACACAATGTTATGTATTTGACTACTTTTAATTTTTTAATTTTTTTCAGGATGTGATTATCCGGGGTGACAGAAGCCTTCCATTATACAGGTGTTGTTCACTTGTTCTTGTATTTATAATTAAATTTTTTAGAAAAAGTTAACATTATTCTCACATAGTGGTAACATGGCACATTCTACAGCCGGGTTGTTGATGCTGGATCGCCTTTAGCTATTGTTATTCCTGCAAGAGGCTCAAGTCTTAGTATGAAATTGCGTGATGGTGATATTTCCTGGCATGATTTTCTAGAACAAGTTGAAAGTTACAAGTATGTTTTATCTTTTTTCTTAATCTTGTGACATTAACAAGACTTTTTAACGTGTGAAGGGTACGGAGTCCCTGTATAGTTACACACCATGTGTTTATAATTACACATCACGCACACACATATATGGGAGAGGGTTCTCTGCATAAGACAGTTTTCTACTAGAATAAGAAGAACAAAGTAAATCATTCGTTTTTTTTTTAAATTATTAAAATACTGGAATATGATTCAAACGCATCGTTTATTCATCTTTTTTAACATTCTAAAAAAAATACATACAACCTGCACATGGTAGCTTATGTGTATTATGCATTGGTATATTTCCTACGCATAATCTATGCATGGTAAACATTTAAAAGTGAAAAAAAAAATCATATGAACAATATAGTTTAGTGGTTTTTTTGTATTTATTTAAATGGTTTAGGCTTATTTTTTTTGTTCTCAATAATAAGTCAACAGTGGTTGCTTTTCCTTCCAATTATTACAAAATTGCCACCACCTCATTTCAGCCACTGATTTCCCTTGATCAATGGTCCTGGACTTCATACACTTCTCACAAAAAAGACTTTTTTATTAAATTCAGCCTCTTTCCGATGATCTGTCTCTGGTGAACCAATGATAAAATAATCAAGTACATTCAGAATGAATATTATTTATAATGTACAGGAATATTGAGTTTGTTTCAGTGGAACGGCCAGTTGAAGCTTTCTCAAATATCCTCTTTTCTTCAGGAACCACAGATAGGAAATACTATATTTGTTATTTTGTTTATTAGTTATGTTCAATATTATTAAACACCTGAATCTAACACAGGGGAACCAAAGGCAATCCCATGGACCGTTGCAACACCATTTAAGGCAGGCGCAGATGGTTGGTGCCACCTGGACATCCGCAAAGGTGACGTGGTTGCATGGCCCACTAATCTTGGATGGATGATGGGCCCGTGGCTCGTTTATGCATCGTTACTAAATGGGGCTTCGATTGCTCTATTTAACGGTTCTCCCCTCACTACTAGCTTTGCCAAATTTGTTCAGGTTGTTTTTTTCTTAACTCTATACCTAAAGTATCTACTTTTTCGAAATAAACCAAATTTAGAAATGGGTTGAAGCGTTGAAGGTTGCACAAATTGGTTTATTAATAAAAATATTTTGATTATGACTGTACTAGTATAGCTTTTGTAATCATATTAATGGTATTAGCTATTGTAAAAAAAGGGTGAAAGTTTCAGGGCTAAACGACTTTCATGCATACTAAAACTGACCGTTTTGGCCCGTTACCCAATCCATCCAACTAGGCCTGTAAACGAACTAATATTCATTGTACAGTTCGTGAACCATTCGGTTGGAAGTTCATTTATTTAATACTTAATAAATGAATGTACATGAACTATAAATTTTGTTCATTGAGCTAAATGAACGAACATGAACACATGTTTTGTTGGTGAGCGTTTATTTACGTTGGTTCATTTAAATTCGTTTATGTTCATTCATTTACTTTCATTTATGTTCGTTGGTTTTTGTTTAATTTCAAACATGAAAACATGTCTCGTTCATTCATTTATGTTCATGAACATTTGTTTATGTTTGTTCATTCATCTGTTTATGTTCATTCATTTACTTTCATTTACGTTAGTTTAAGTTCGAACATGAACCCATGTTACATTCGTTCATTTATTTTTGTGAACGTTTGTTATGTTAAATTCGTTTAAGTTCGTTCATTTACTTTCATTTATGAACGTTAGTTCACGCTTGTTTAAGTTCATCATTTTAATATTTATTTAAAATTTCATTTACTTTCATTTATGTTCGTGAATTGTTCATTATATCATTAAAGAACTAGCATAAATGAGCACGAACATGTTCATTTACTTAAGAACGACAACGAACAAGAAAACCCGTTCGTTTAACTGTTCGTGTTTGATCGTTTGTTCAATTAAAGTTAAAGAACTAACATGAGCATGCTGCGTCCGTATTCGTTCGGTTCATTTATAAGCCTACATCCAACCAAGCCTTATGTAATGTATTTTCATTGTTGAAACTTTTCAGGATGCAAAAGTAACAATGTTGGGAGTTATTCCAAGTATTGTAAGGGCATGGAGAACAAAGAATTGTACAGCTGGCTTTGACTGGTCAACCATCCGGTGAGTATTGCTGATTCTTAATATTAGCGTCAAATCACTCCCTTTTATTCTGGTCTACTACTATCTAGGCCTGTAAACGAACCGAACATTCAATGAATTGTTCGTTAGGAAGTTCGTTTATTATAGCCGAAACTTTTTGTTCATTTGGTTAAATGAACGAACATGAGCACATTTCGCGTTTGTTCATTTAAATTCATTAGTGTTCGTTAGTTTACGTTTTTCCTCCGTCAACGTTCGTTAATATATTCATTTGATTTTTAGGTCCATTGCAATTTAGTCTAGTTTTAGTAACTTTTTAGATGCAGCACATCGTTGTTCACACTTACTTTTAATTGGTTCGCTATATATGTTCAGTTATATTCGTTCGTTTACCTTTGTGAACCGTTTGTTTATACTGTTAACGACTGAGCATAAACGGAAACGGGTGGGTTCATTTCTTAACGAACGAGTCAACAAACACAAAAAAAACTCTGTTCTTTTAATTGGTCATGTTTGATTGTTTGTTCGGTTGTAATTAAATGAACAAACGTAAGCATGCTCTGTTCGCCTACTACTATCAGATGAAAACAGTTTGTTTTCTTTTTCTAGTTAAACTCTGAATATTAGAAATTGTTAGCATAATGTACAAAATTTTATTTGTGGGCCAATCTGGACCGTTTTAAAATCGCAGTAAAGCAACTTGTTTCAACCGAAACCTGTTTCAATATGGTAGGTGCTTTGGGTCAACTGGTGAGGCCTCTAACGTGGACGAATACCTTTGGTTAATGGGGAGAGCTCGATACAAACCGATTATTGAGTATTGTGAGGGCACGGAGATTGGTGGTGGGTTTATTACAGGATCATTATTGCAGCCTCAATGCTTGTCTGCTTTCAGCACACCAAGTTTAGGATCTAATCTGTTTATTCTTGGCACAGATGGAATTCCTATAGTAAGTACTATCTTTCCATAAAATATACCCCTCAAAAGATAAAAAGAACTACAAGAAGAAAGATGACAATTTGGATTATATGTTATTTTTAGTGGCTAACGAAAGAAGCTTAGCTTAGAGAGAACATAGGCCTGTAAACAAACCGAACGTTCAATGAACTGTTCGAAAAGAAATTCGTTTATGCTATTTTATTAATAAATGAACGAACATGAACAACAATGTTTGCTCATATAATAACCGAATGGACATGAACGCATGTCTCGGTCGTTCATTTATGTTAGTGAAAGTTCGTTTGCATTCACTCATTTAGATCCGTTTACATTTTTTGGTTAAGTTCGTTTATGTTTATTTTAGGTTTGCTCATGTCTCTTCAAGTATTTCTCTAAATTTTTTATGCCCATTACAGTTAGTCTAGTTTTTATGTGATTACAATATCAGTATATCACCATTACATTTAGCCTAGTTTTACCAACTTTTTAGGCGCAATAGATTGATATTGACGTAAACTTTTACATGGTTTTCACTCAATGTATTCTTTCATCAATGTTTAGTTACGTTTGCTCGTTTATGTTCATAAACTGTACGTTTATACAATTATACTGTTAACGAACGAACATGAACACATTCATTAGCTTAATGGATGAATACAAACAAGAAAACCCTCTTTGTTTAATTATTTGTGTAATCGTGTTCAATCTCTTGTTCGGTTAAAGTTAAACGAAGAACATGAACATGCACCGTTAGGTTCGTTACAAGGCTAGAGGGAAGCAAGTCGCATGTTGTCCAAAGTGTATTTTTATTACATAAACCTAGTAAATCATTTATTCAAATAATTAAATAATTATTGCAATATATAATTTTTAAGATCATATTTGACTAGAATATGGGATGTTTTGACTTTTTTGTAGCCAGCAAATGTACCTGGAGTTGGTGAGTTGGCACTTAATCCCCTAATGTTTGGAGCATCAAGCACATTGTTAAATGCTGACCACTATGATGTCTACTTCAAAGGCATGCCTTCTTGGAATGGGAAGGTTAGTAATAAGTCACCTTTATTGGGGTGTTAAATGGGTTATGTTAGTGGGTCAAATCCGACGCAGAAAATTCGGTTGCTGAGTTTTTGAAAACCTCTCGATTTCAGTTTGGTTTTTCAGTTTACTATTTGAGCTTCAAATTTCTTGGAAATAAAATATTGGCCCAAAATAAAAAGTTTGGCCTGAATCATTTTGTTATTTAATAATTAATTGATTGTTATAGGCTTGGGCAAAAATATTTCGGTTCACCCTATTTATTGAATTTTTATAAACTACTTAACATTCTTATAAATTACTTAACATTCAAAATATAAAAAATTCATAAATTTAGAAATAGTTTTGTAGAATATTTGATAACTTTTGGTGTTATATATATATATAGGGGAGAGATATTTTGAGAACTTGATGAGTTGTAAGAACTTTAAGAACTCAATTTTGGACCACACATTTAATTAAATGAGTTTGAATATGTGGCGGAGATTAAATTTGATTAAAAAATGAATCAGGAAAGAGAATAAGTATTTTTGATAATTGCACAAGTTTAAATGTTAGTTACACATGTGTAATAAGTCGATTCGGTGTGTAAAAAAATACGGTAATTTTTTGTACGTTACTTACACTTACGTATTACACATGTGTAAAAAAAAAAATTTGTTACGTTGAGTTCTTTCGAGTTCTTAAAGCTCAAAGCGGTTCTCAAAAGAAATCAATCCTATGTATATATATATATATATATATATATATATATATATATGCATACACCGCTATCCCACTGCAATAACCAATATCTCAGATATCGGTTTGGTTTAAAAAAGCGTTAGGCGAGGCGAGGCGTTTTGGTCCAAATAACCGAAGCGCAAAGCGCTAGGCGTGAGGCGAGAGCTTCACGTACGTGAGGCGCTCAGTACAAAAAATACTAAAAATTAATTATACATGACATATTCTACTTGTTAGTCAATAATAAAAACAATACATATTTATAAAACTAATCATGGATACTTTATATGTAGTTTAAACATTATAAAAACATACTTAAAAGTTGCAAAACACTTATACGTTCTTAAAAAACGAGCTGATTAAATATAAAAAAATGTATTACACAAGCGTTTAATAATAAAAGAAAGTATAAATGTATAGTAAAAAGGAATAATGAAGAAAACATACCTTGAGTCATAAAAAGATGTGTAATAATTAGGAGAAGATAAGTTTGAACTAATTAAAAAAGATGGGAGTAATAATCGAGGAGCAGATAAACTTTGAATATGAAAATTAAAGAGTGATTTGAGTTGAAGATAGAATGATAAATATATATATTATATGGCTGATAATGTTCCCAACGTTAATATTTTAAGCAAATGGTCCCAAACAGTTACGTTTTTTATTTAATTCAGACTGCATCACATGAAGCGCTGCCTCAAGCGCCTCACGCCTCACCCGCTAATGCGTCGCCTCAGGGCGCCTCATGTATTTTATCGCCTCACGTAAAATAAGGCGTTTTCAAAAATGCCTCGAGCGCCTCACGCAGGCGCGCCTTTTTAAACCAAGGATATCGGTCATTGACCATCTCGGGTCTCTTCCAACAAATCACCCTTTAAACATGTTTTTAAACGACGCCCGGGTTACTCGTTTCTCCGTGTCTTTGGATGCCAATGTTTTCCATACCTTCGTCCTTATAATCGACACAAGATGGACTTTCGATCCACTCCGTGTGTCTTCCTTGGATATAGTCCATTTCACCATGGTTATCGGTGTTTGGATTTGGCCACCGAGCGTGTTTATGTCGCCAGAAATGTTCGTTTCAATGAGGAGATTTTACCATTTCAACTGTCCACTTCACCATCACCTCATAAACCTACTGATCCATATATAACCTCTTTCCCTACTAGTTTTCCCACCACAGAATCTGTATCTAACACTTCACCTTCCTCCGAACCTGCCTCAACCAAACCTCCCTCCGAACCTGCCTCAAACAAACCTCCCTCCGAACCTGCCTCAACTGAACCTCAATCTGATCCTACTTATGCTGCTTCAACCAACTACACCAACCCCACCACCACCACCTACCCGCTCTCGACCCGCCAATCTTCGGCCTAATCCCAAACGGACCACGCCATATAATCCCTCATCCTATCACACCTCAGTTGCTCCCAATCTCCTAACTGAGCCTACATCGTTTACCGTCGCTAACAAATCTCCCGAGTGGCGACAAGCCATGACTGACGAGATGGATGCTCTTGTTAAGAACAGAACATGGTCACTCGTACCCTATGTCAAAAACACTAATCTTATTGTTTGCAAATGGGTATACAGGTTAAAGAAGGATGTTGTTGACAAGGTAACCCGTTATAAAGCCCAACTCAAGGTTTTAGGCAACAACCTGGTGTTGATTTTCATGAGACATTCAGCTCGGTTATAAAGTCAACAACCATTCGTGTAGTGTTGTCTCTTGTTGTCACAAACAAATGGTCCCTTCGACAGTTAGATGTACAAAATGCCTTCCTACATAGTGATTTAACTGAAATAGTTTACATTCGGCAGCCACCTGGCTTTACTGATCCCAAATGGCCTAATCATGTGTGTCTTCTTCACAAGTCATTGTATGGCCTTAAACAAGCACCAAGAGCTTGGTTTCATCGCTTGTCTACTACTCTTCACCAACTCGGTTTTTATGGGTCTAAAACTGATCCATCTCTTTTTATTTTGAAGAACGGTGACACGCTTGTTTATGTTGATGATATCATCATCACGGGCAATGTCGGTCCCGAATAATCACTCAAACTTACAATAAATGTCACAACCCACACAATAAATGTCACAACCCACACAATAAATGTGTCGACAAGAAGGTTGGTGACGTTGCTATTTTGGAAAGATTAACTATTTGTAAATGGCGGAATCAGAAACAAAAAGAATTGTTGCTTAAGGATCTTAAATGTAGCTAACACAAACAATCACTCAAAAGATTTCCATTTATATAAAGGTTCATACAAATGCAAAATCAATTAGGGTATCTTGTTTGGAAAGTTTATTGGTACAATCATAGGACAGCCGTCACACTCAATCAGGAATATTCGATTAGGTCTGAAAAGTGTAAAGCTAAAAATCCGTAGTAGGCGTGCCCTAAATTATTCTATTTATAGGCCTGTCACCACCTGATAATCTGATATCTATCCTGTCTTCTAGAAACCCTAATGATAGGTACATAATCAAATTACATATTCATAATTATACTAAGTGTAAAAACAAATCTTCCGGTTAGATTTTGTATTAGTTGTCTTCTCCGAGTAGGCACTGTGCCTTTTGTCTTTTACGAGTAGACCTGGTAACCTTGAAGTGTGCTGGAGAACAGTTCTCTGGGTAGACTTTACTGTGAGTATTTTTCAAAGAAAATACTCACCTAGCAGACTTCAATCTTCTTGATCATATCAAACTTTGCCCGATATAACCTAACGAGCAAACTTGTTCTTCAGAAATCCTTTCAACTCCTTGTTAACGAATAACTTATTAGCAAAACAAAGTGTGCTGGTAACACTGTAGCTTGCTTGGAGTTGAACCTTGCCCGACGAAGTCCTTAGGATTATTCTTTATCAACTTCCATCAAGCATGCTCGGACCACTGAATACCTTGCTAGATCTTCCAAATACTTGGCTTCAAAAGCTTGGTTAGCCAAGAGCCTACTCGGAAGTAAACCTTGCTTGGCTATGAAGAACAACCTTGCTAGACATAGTGAACCCTGCTCGGATTGACACTAAAGAAGAATTCTAAATTATAACCCTGCCCGAAGAGCAAAATACCTTGCTGGGACAAGTAAAACCTGCTCGGGAGTCCAAGTGTGCTCGGATTCCGTACTTAGCCATTTCTGGGGAGTGTTGAGAAGATTCCAATCTTCCTTAAGTCATATCAAGTCAAATCTTTGACTCAACAGGCAACAACGATCAGGCTATTAACAACATAATTAATTGGCTCGGTTCCATTTTTTCCATCAAAGATCTCGGCGCATTAAACTACTTTTTGGGCATTGAAATTGTTCCTCACGGTAACAATATTCTCCTATCTCAAAGGAAATACATTTTGGATCTTCTTCAACGATCAGGCCTTTCAGAGTGCAAATATGTTTCTTCTCCGATGAGTGCTTTCCAGATCTTGACTCTCAATGACAGCCTATTGTTTCTTGATGCAGTCAAGTACCGCCAAACTGTTGGTGCTTTGCAGTATGTCACTCTTTTGCGCCCCGACGTCACTTTTGTTGTTAATAAGGTTTGTCAGTTTATGCATGCTCCAACTGAAAACCATTGGGCTGCAGTAAAACGAATTATGTGCTACTTAAAGGGCACATCTAGGTACGGTCTCTTCATTCGTCATGATTCGGGCTCTACTCTCCATGCTTTCACAGATGCTCACTTACCACCCTCTCTTCGAGCTTATTCTGATGCCGACTGGGCCGGCTGTCTTGATGACCGTCGGTCCACGAGGGGTTCGCTATATATTTGGGACACAATCTTATCTCGTGGACCGTCCGCATGTAAGGCCCCAATCCCGGTGCCCTACATTTCATGTCGGATTTACTCATGAATACAGTTCTAAATATCAGAGTTAATTAAAACTTTTCGCGGAAATGTTAACTTAAATCATTCGTTACAAAACATACAAACTTGTCATTAAAACGTATCATAATACATCATCATTAAAACATAATTTCTTCCGTCTTTAGATGCCAGTCGTTCAATCCTTTCCATGTGCCGTTCTCATGCTAGCTCCTAAAGCGTATTTACCTGCGTGCATACTAAAAGTCAGCTACGCTGAGTGAGTTTTAGTTAATCAGACAACTTATCATACAACCATTTCATGCATTTATATATACATATGCGTCCGAAGACACATAGTCATTCATCTAACCTGCTCACCTCACCGCTAACCTCTTTACTGCCCCTACATCTTAGCCACTTAATTATGGAAGCACATTGAGGCTTGCCCTCCCACGTACTTACGTATTGCCACTTATTTAACGAAGGCATGTAAAGGCTTGCCCTCCCACGTAACATCGGTGTGCCACTTAATAACGAAGACATGTATAGGCTTACCCTACCACGTACTATCGTCATGCCACTTACACCATTACCAACTTGTTACCAATTCTACCACACTCTACTCGACGTGCCTAAACAAGTCACAACATAACATCCATACACACTGCTTATTACCTGGCAATCATTCTCTTGGCGATGCGGGCAATATCCGAAGATCGTTCACGCACCGACAAACATTACTTTCCCTGTCTACGCGTGCAATATTCGAAGATCGTTCACGCATCGACGGACATCCATTCATAACATCTATATATATATATCATATCAAACATTATAGCATACACTTACCACTTAAGGTAAGTGTATTCACACTTCACATCGAGTATGCACACATCCCCGAAAACATAACAAGAAAGTGGGGCTAGAAACTCAACTGAATGCGGTTACGTTCACCGTTTACGGTTATTCCTTTCTTTAGTTGTGCGCGACTAACTGTATAACAATTACTCGTATCAATTAACTATCACTACACATGTCGCGTTTCTAGTTTAATTATAACCCTCGACGAACGGGGGTCCGGGGGCAGCGCCCCTGGCAGCAGGGTTCTAGGGGCGGCAGCTCCTAGCAGGGTCCAAGGGGCAGAGCCCCTGGCTGGGTTCGAGCTTGGAAAAAAATTTATTTCCATTAACTATCTTAACACATTTTTCATTAGAATCTTAAATTATTATTTTATTTGCTAACTCATAAAGTTCGAGGGCTTCTTTGTAATTAATCCATTATATCACAAGTCCAGGGACCTTTCTGTCATTCCTTCATAGTCTAATTCGTTATCCAGTTCTCAAATTCTAATTTGTTATTCAGTTCTTTAACGGATGGGGATTCTATAACGAACGGGTCTTTTATAACGAACTGACCTTTATAACGAACTGACCCTTATAACGAATTGGCCCGTATAACGAATGACCGCTCTGTAACGAATTGAACCTTCTAACGAATGAGGGTTCATTCGTTATATCTCTGTTAGCGAATTACTTAACGACTAGCTTAACGAACTGCTTCTAATTCGTTATCTCCTCTTAACGAATGAGCATAACGAATTGCTTGTTAATTCGTTATGTCTCCGCTAACGAACTAGGGTTAGGTCAGAGATTGTCAGAAACATTCTCTGACATTCGTTAACCTCGTACCCACATCTCCGGCGCAGTCATCACTGGAAAACCGTGATCTCGCCGGAAAAGCGAGATCTCAGTTGTTTTCCACCGTTTTCACCGTTTTTTGTCCAGTTCGATCCAAATCTGAGCTAGGGTGACCCCTAAACTCGTCTTTTGATCGGTTTATACCCGATTCAATCCGGATCCCGTGACTTTAACGGTTTAGGGTGTCGGCTCGTCGTTTCGCGACTAGATCTTGCGGGTTTGGATCCATACAATAACATACTATCATTACCTCGGGTCGGGAATCGATTCTTCTTGGTTTTAGTTGGAGAAAGAGAGAATAAGAGAGAGAGCTTAAGTGTGTGTTTTGGGTGGTGTATGGAATGGGTGAATGAATGAATTAAGGAAAGGAAGTGGCTTATATATTACGGGTCATAGGCTTAAGCCCATGGTCTTTCTCCCTTCCTTATTAACCCAAGTCCACTACCCATATTAATTAACCCAACACAAGCCCGACTCATAATAACTCATATTTTATTTTATTAACCGAAACGAGAAAACAGGATGTTACACCACAAACAACATACGGTCTCCCGTTCCTCTACTGAATCAGAATATAAAGCTCTTGCAGATACGGTAACAAAAATAATTTGGTTAGAAGCTCTTCTACATGAGCTCGGTATTAAAACTAAAATCTCACCCACACTATGGTGCGACAATCTGGGTGCCACCTATTTGTCTGCAAATCCCGTGTTTCATGCACGAGCAAAACACATTGAAGTTGACTTTCACTTTGTCAGAGAAAAGGTGGCTCAAGGCAAACTAAATGTTTAGTTTATATCCACAGGTGATCAAATAGCTGACATCTTCACAATGCCTCAACCATCACAACGTTTTCTCCTTTTACGGTCCAAGCTTCAGGTCGTTCCCCGCCCTTAGCTTGCGGGGGGCTGTTAGAACCATAGTCACAGGAAACGTAGAATCACCCGCGATCTTCGTTCTGGATCGCACGTACCAGAAACGGGTACAAAATCGTACCGATCGCCGATGGTGCGCGGCCCGGATCGGTGAAATTGAAAGTTCCCAATTGTTGCATGAACCGTTCTACTTTAATCCGATTCGCGTTCCCGGTGAACGATATCGGTGTTTGGGAACGTTAAAAATTGCATTCCGGTACAGTTCCGGAGTCGGCTTCGATTGTTACGACGGTGTTTTCAATTTTTCCGGTGGTGGTTTTGATTTTTTACGATGGGTTGCTTTAATACGCATCGGTTAGATAAATAGTATTAAAATATATCGTAATTGGTGAAGGAAACGTATATCGGAAGCCAAATAGATTGAAAACTAATATTTTAAAGCATACTCATACTTATTATTTGGTCTTTTATCATGTTGTCTAATTAAATTTAAACTAATTAAACTGATTGTTAAGTGTTATTTAATATAATATTAATTAATTATTTAATATATACATACATATTATATATATCTATATATATTATGTATTCTATTATTAATTAACTATATATATGCAGTGTTATTCAGATACACTGTACCAGATTATATGGTACACCGTACCGCGTAACGAATTGGCGTTTCGAATGAACCTACCATCCCTCGTACCGAATTTTAGAAATGCACGAACCGCGTACAAGTTCCCTTACCACGTACCGGAACGTACCGCGATCCATGTGACTATGGTTAGAACGTTTATTGTATTTTATATCTTTAGATGGTGGTAATATGTAACTTTGTTCCCTATATAATGGGCTATCTTGTATCTCTTTAATCATCAATCATAATAACAAAACCCTTCGGTTCATCTCATGTCGAATGGTACAAGAAACTAACTTGTTTTATTTAATTATTTTGATTATTATTCTAATTCCATTGTTTT
This sequence comes from Bidens hawaiensis, assembly GCF_021521415.1. Classification (NCBI taxonomy): domain Eukaryota; kingdom Viridiplantae; phylum Streptophyta; class Magnoliopsida; order Asterales; family Asteraceae; genus Bidens; species Bidens hawaiensis. Next base: position 758,366 of record NW_027491114.1, on the reverse strand, counting down.
TTGTAATCATAGTTTAGTCATAAGAAACAGAAACTAAAATTCTTTTCTGGTCAACCATACCTGATCCAACCTGTTTTGACCCGTATCATAAGAACCATTGCAAATTTGCAACCCGAATCGTTTTTTTACCCTTTTTTAAAACTTTTTCATCTTAGGTTCTAAGAAGGCATGGAGATGTATTTGAGCGCACGATTAGAGGATACTATCGCGCCCATGGCCGTGCAGATGATACCATGAATCTTGGCGGTATTAAGGTATAGCTCTTTGTAATTATATTTAACAAACTAATTCTTCATAAACAAAAAAAAATAATTACACAGATAGTCTATGTGGTTTGCTCATATTATTGGTTTGAGCAAATTACAGGGACTATTAGTGTAATTAGTTATTAAAAAACATAAAAACTTGTGGGAAAAAGGGTTCCGTGTCAACCCTACCTGTCCAAAAAGTTATCTTTTTTGACCCGTTAAAACAATGTGCTTGTTTTGCCATCTCTGGTTAGAGGTGTGTAAATTTGTAATTAGCTTTTATAAATATTTATGATTACAAATTTTATATATAATAGAATATATATTATTTAGTTATATATATCATAACTGTGTATAGAATATAGTTATTACATAAATATATAATCAGTATATTAAATTAAATAAAAATTATGTAAATAATGGGCTTGCCAGCCAACTCAAGCTCGATAAGTAAAGCCTGGGCTCGGGCTTGGGCTCATCTGTTGAACAAGCTTATTATTGGCCTCGAGCTCATTTAAGCTCGACTTGATTTGAGCTATTGACGAGCCTATCTCAAGTGGCTCACGAGCGGCTTGGCTTTTTACACGCCTACCTCCGATTATTAGAAGTACTGTTTTAAGATAAATAACGGGTGGTGCAGGTAAGTTCGGTTGAGATTGAACGTGTATGCAACTCGGTTGATGACAAAATCCTTGAGACCGCAGCTATAGGGGTTACACCAGTTGGCGGTGGGCCCGAGAGGTTAGTAGTTGCGGTTGTTTTCAAAGATGGCAATGATTCGACACCCGAATTAAGTAGTTTGAAGCAGTCATTGAATACAGCTTTGCAAAAGAATCTCAACCCTTTGTTTAAGGTATCATTTTATTACTTAAAAAACTATTTGACAAGCTATGAATTCTCATGATTTGACTTTTAACTTTTGACTTTTTGGTTTTTAAGGTTTATGATGTGGTGCCCCTTGCATCACTTCCTAGGACAGCAACAAACAAGGTGATGAGGAGAGTTTTGAGACAACAGTTGACTCAAAATGGTCAAAACTGCAAGTTGTGAGTTGTTATTAGGTGCATATATGTTGCATGTTCTGGGTAACAAAGTAATGCTGGATTCAATACCTAATTACAATGTTAATATTGTTATTTTTCTTCATATTTAAACCTCATGCATATATGTCTAATTTAACTTCATAAACAGTGTCCACCAGGTTCAGCCAAACTTGGTGTTTTTTTCGGGTTTATATGGCCCAATTTCATATATACCTTTGCAAACTTAAGAAATATCATATATACCCATCCAAAACTAAAAATGTCATATATGCTCTTATAAAGTAATTAAAATATCAAATTCGTTAAAATGTTTTTAGTAAATGACCACTTTACCCTTTGAACTCCACACATAATTTCTGTAACTGTATACCTAGATACTTTTTTTTTGGGACCCCACGAAGATGAAACAATTTATTCACACCTGCAAATTGGTTCAAAGCATGGTACGCAATTTCTTTAAATATAACTTTTAAAATTATTGGTTCAAAGCATGGTACGCAATTTTTTTAAATTTCTTTAAATATAACTTTTAAAATATTTTAAACACATTTATGCGTACCTAATGATGATGATATGAATGCGTATCTCAGAATAAATAATTGAGTTGTTATGCGGAAAAACAACGGTCCATTGTTTTTATCTTATAATTTTGATGATAAAAACTTTACACAACCTTTAGTTTGATTATACCTTTAAAATACGACTTTACGGTTTTCATTTCAATTTTCTCCAATACAAGTTTACAAAACATTCTTAACATATTTTATACCAAACATGAGGTATTGAAAGTAATCATTTTCACATTTACAAAAGGTATCTTTGTTTAATCCGATCCGAGGCCTTAACACAAGCCTTCCTACTATGGAGCTTTACTTTTGTTAGTTTCATATGTTATGAACAAACTTAAATACTTGATGTCCTTACTCCTTACATCGTCTCATTTACTTGTCCACGAGATATTGCCTCATTCAATGTCTTATCTTCTCCAAAAAATTATCTTCATGTTCCCATTCTAATCCCGAGCTAAGATATAGATTTTGTTTTTTTTTACCCAAGGAATTACACATCACGATTAGTATTAATCATACAAAAATGTATATAAACCAACATAACTTGTTTGTAATTTATCAAAAATCCAATTTCAAACCGTGCCCAACGTAGCATTTGCTAGGTCAGTGTTCATCTCCATATAGACGGATTCAATGTAGCCACCCCAACCCAACGTAAGCTATGCTAATACCAAGGTAGCCTATGCTGGCTGCAGGACTGCAGCCCCATATTCCATTTCTTTTTTGCATTTCCAACTTGCATGTACGAACCCGAGCTTTCATAACTGATTCTTTACATTATAATCACATCAAATGACATTAAACGGATGATACATATATGAACCAAACCACTTCACAATCTATTAATATCGCAACTCGAGATCGGTTACTTCCAATTCCATTTCACATCCCATAACGACCAAAACCTCTTTAAACTAAACAAGCCACTAGACCTACCACAAACGTGATATTAATCTCGTGAACTAATTCATGTTATTTCTTTGTCATTATTACTACAAGGTTAATTTAGTTCACGTTCACTAACAATATTAATCATCATGTAACGGGTCAAACTAACGTCAACGATTGTGTCAAATAAGTAACAAACATTATTACAACTAACACTTTACCATACAATTTCCAAACCCATAAACAGTGATCTTCAACTAATCTATTTTACCACTTAAGTTTCCATGAGTGAAATAAATACACAAACGCTAAAATGAACCCTATACATAATTATAGTGTAAAGTTTACATACTAATTAGAGTACTCATGGTACTCACCTTTTCACGTTAGCTTGAGTTTGATAGCAACTTGGATTCTTCCTCTGCCCGTTGACTCATAGTTATTAAATGTGATAGGCGCACATGCCTCCTCTAGGCGCAAAAAAAGTGTGACCTGAGAGAAAAAAAACGCACTTAAACAAAAGAAAATCACAAACAAATTTTGTAATGTCAAACAACACTATTCAAATACAAAAAAAATTTCGAAAGCATAATCCTCAACCATAGTTTCGAAAATCATATAAAAATCCAAAAATCCAAATTGTTGATACCCAAAAAAAAAATCATAAAGTGATAAATATAAAACGAAAGCCATCGTACTAACCCTCAATTAAAAAACAAAACAAAACAAAACAACCATTAACACAGTGAACTAAATTAACAAAACAACAAACTAAATTAAAATAAACAGAATATTACTAACCTCATAATAAAAAAAATAATAATAAATATTGTTAACCTCTTTTCTTCTGGTAGGCTCTGTAATCGTGTTATTGATATGCGATAAGAATGACCAAATATGCCGTTCATTATAAAGAGAGATTAAGAGTTAATTTTGTTAATCCCATAATTTTAGGTAAGTTCAACAGATTAATTAAACAAAACCAAGGTAAATAAAAAAAAATAAAAACATATTTAGTTGCTGATTTTTCTTCTATATTTGCGACTGTAGTCAAACTCGGGCGATGGATGAACGCTTTGCCCTAAAATTGCGCTTAGGCGCCAAAGAGCCGCGCCTTTAATTACTATGCGTTGACTTCCAAACTTTTTACTTGTTTATAGAAAACTAAATCATGTGTAGCCCTTTCTGTGCAGTTGTTTTCACCGGATGATGTCACCTGCTAAACGACCATATTTCCTTTTCTTCTAAAACTCTACAGAAAATAGACTCTACAAGGTTTTCAAGCATATAAAGAACACCCAAAATGGACGCTCGGTTGATTTTATATGATTTTATCAAAACTGCCTATACCTGTGTAAAAGTTGAGAAAATCATGTTTATGCTTCATCCTCAATTCGACCCAGCCCGCCATTTTTAACTCTTTTTCATAACTCAAACACAATATTAACGCTTCTATTATGTTAGAAACATCAAACCTAGAATTACGAACCAAATGATATTAAAAATCCATTCAAGAAACATTTAGTCACATGCTCACTATATTCATTTACAAATCCCAAATTACTAAGAACCCAAGTTTTATGATTCATCCATGACTAAATTAAACAATGAAATTGATTATTTGTTTTTACATATAAACATAAATCATGAAGTTTATAAACTAAACATCATATAAAACCCAATTCCATGGAATTCAAATTAAATTCACAAGTAAGCTTCAAGGTGTATTCATGGTGATTGAGGAAGATAATAAAACTTACCAAAATCTCTTGATAGGAGTAGGGTGATTGTGGTTAAAACCTTGAATTCAACCTCTAATTTCATACAAAAATCGAGTCTCCCACCATCTTCTTGTTCTTCCCGTCATTCTTCACCATACAGAACACACACATCAAAATAAATGATGATACATGTAATTTCCATGTGTTTTACACCGAAGCTTGGACTAAAACACCGAGGGGGCAGACTCAAAATGTATACAAAATTTCACAAACAAAGGGATCGGGCTCAAATTTTCCACATAAAATAGCTAAATTTACACTACATATAAAAAATTCTGGTCGAATACGACTAAATTTACACTACGTATAAAACATTTTGGTCAAAAATGGCTAAATTTTACACTGTATATAAAAATTTCGGTCAAACGGCTAAATTTACATAACGTATAAAAAATATCGGATGAAAACACGGGTAAATTCCCACTACTGCGTACAAAAACCGGGGGGTGGGGGGTGGGGGTGGTGGGGGGTGGGGGGACCAAGTTCTGTAACACCCCGTAACCGCAGCGGAAACGTAAACGGGATGCAACAGACACTTCTGATATCAACCACATTGTTTATAAAGAAAACTGAATACATTAATATACTTCAAATTACATTATCTCATATTTCATTACCGTCTAGGTGATACACACATCATACAATACGATACATAATTCTATTTAATATAATGTATCATAACATCTCGCACGCAAATCTTACACACATCAAGCACTTAGAACGTAAGCAATCACTTCATCTTAATCGTACCTGAAAAGCATGTGAGAAAAACGGGTCAGCTACGAATAGTTGGTGAGTTTCACAATTTGAGTAAACCATGATAAATCAATATCATAATATAATATTATCGATGTAATTATGCTGAGCCCACAAGTGAAACCTCTGACTATCCACACACAACCCCGTGGCATACTCCGCCCACGGACCTGCCCCAAACCGCTATGCCTAACATTACATAGCAAAATAAATAACAATAAAATAGACATGTGCAACTGGCTGGGAAACATCAGCAAATCCATGCCGGACCAGTTGGGTTTGTCAGACCAATAGTACTATTCACACTCTACCGGCTTTTAGCTAATCACTCGTGTTGCGGGGCATTACAATGTTAGCAACTCAGACAATTACCATCTTAGTACATTTCCGTACGATTCCCGTACAATAAAACATATATAAATACACGCAAATCCATGCGTTCAGTATGTACTTAAACATTTCAATAACAACATGCTTTCCGCCCCGGGAAAATATTTAAAAACAATTCAGAAAAAGGGGCTCGTGAAACTCACCTTATCGCAAGCAAGCAGGTAACACAGTACGTAAGCTACTAGTCCGGATCTGTAATACGAACCCTAAGCTCGTTACTATACAATCACTATTAATATAACTTTAACCGTGTTAACCGGTACATCTGGGGACACTGTTAACCCAATACTGTACCCGTTCCGGGGGCAATGTTAACCCAGAAACACTTCTCCGGACTCAGATTGTGATATCGTTTAGAGTTCAATAGTTAAAATTACTATTAGTTCGTTTTCCCCGTTTTGCGTGCCTAGCACGGTTATCCGTTTTTACGCTTCAAAAATAAGTTTGGTCACACACGACCCGAAAATAGTTGTTGACTGATAATTTAATAGTAGTTGTGAAATTAGAGCTCGGTTTAGACGCCCCGATTGGCCGCGGGACCCGTTTCCGTATTCAGTGTACCGGAAATTGTTAAATCGGGTAAAATTACCCAAATCATCCGAATTATTTTCGGATGATTTATTTTTATCTGTTTAACTTAGTTATATGAAAATAGTCCATTTTTAGGGTTTTTATACACCAGTCAGCTCGTTTAGGCGAACTTTACCGGTTTACGCGTTTTAAACTTTAAAGGTTTGTTTTTACACAAATAATTATCCGTTTAATCTCGGATCTTGAAATTTTGCACAAATCACTTTTTGACAGTGGGGAATTTTATAAAAATATTTCCAGAATTAATTTTTATATTTAAAATTTATTTATCTATTTTTAAACACCATTTAAACACTAAATATGTCGTAAATACCAAACGACCTTAGAAAAATCCCAAATTTTTCCTGGATGACCCCTGCCATCCACATAGTCCCCTGTAATTTTTCCAGAATCAAAATCTCTTTTTACATGCCATTTTCACTAAAACCGAGCTAGAAAACCCTAGAACTCGTTTAACCGAAAAGCCTACTTAGACTTCTCCAACGGATCTAAAATTTTGTGTGTGACTTTTACATGTTATAAAAAGCTTACCTGAAATTTTCCAGAATTTTTCATGATATTTAACTATTTTTCACCATTTTTGGCCAAAACCGAGCATTAAATTCACCAAATATTCATCCTTTATCCAAAAATTACCAAATTTTCACAGAACTCATAATTTCATATATCTAACACCTCTGCAAAAGTTCATGACCTAACTCTATACGTATCACAATCTGTCCAAATCACAAATATCATACAAAAACCGAACTACCTTGTGTTTCTAGCTTCAAATCGCAAGGATCTCGCTTTCTAGCCTTTGCTAACAACTAGATACAACACCTACAAGCACAATAACACCAAACCAAGCAAGTCACACCCACAATCAAGCCATTTCTTTCATGGTTTCGGTTATGATTTAAAAACAAAGATTTAACCGTAAAAATTCGTTTTTGGTTCGTTTCACTCCTTTCTTGGACCAAGATCCCTTGTATAACCCGTATACATCACTTGATCATGCAAGAATCGGTTTTCATCTCGGGTTTTCACCCTTTTTCACTTAAAACCTCATTTTCTTGCAAGTAAACTCAAGAAACGAAGATGAACACGTAAATAACTCGATTTTTACCTCGGTTTTCTTGCTACAAACTCGGGTTTTTGAGTGGAAATGTGGAGAGGATTGAAGAACTTGGAGATGTTTGTTATATAAAAAAAAATAACAAAACAAGGGGTTTAATCCCCTTGTCCGATCGGTCCAAAGAGGAGGGTGGGGTGGGACCCACTTCTCCATTTCTAGCCATTCATTTAGATTTCGGCAATCTGGATAATGTTTTGGATAATCTGGTTCATTTCGTTTTTCGGTTAAATGTTTAATTCGGCTTAAAACGAGGCTAAAACGGTCGTTTTCGGCTTAAAAAGTGAAATTTATATAAAACCGATTTAAAAACTTTAAAAACTTAGACCATGGCATTTACTATCTTAGAACATCATAATATTAATAATTGCGCATCTTTTTCGGCTTGATCGATCGTCTCTTGCTCGGTTTGGTATTAAAGGTTTCGTTTAACGCACCGACGTACCATTAAATCGAAACTTCTCTTCTGTGCTTTAATTCACTTATCCCGAAGCTTTAATACTTCGTAAACATCACTAAATATCATATATCTCGTCTATAATGTAATCCTCGATTCGTTGGGGTTTCAACAACCGTTAATCGGTTGATCGTATTTCCAATACGATTAACTGTATAATCGAGTATAATCCGTACTGTGAATCATACATACTCGTATCAACGCATCATAATTCATATATTCATTATTAAATAACACATAAATAGTATATACCGGCTAGGGTATACCTGATTTTGTCGGAATCGTTACATTCTCCCCCCGTTAAGAAATTTCGTCCTCGAAATTTTACACGCCCACTATCCCCTTCCGAGAGAAAGGTGGGGGTTTTTCCTTCAGAATTCACCCTCGCGTTACCAGGTATAATCTGGTCCTCGCTGTGAATTCCACTTAATCTTAATCAATAAAGCTTGGTGTGTCCAAACTGTTTAGTTTTCCCGTCTACTATTTCTACGGAATTATTTATTATATCAAGCATGTCTTCTATGAGTACCTCCATTACTAGTACTTTCGTTGCCTCATTGCTTAGGTACTTTTCAATCCGTATACATGGCAAAACATCATGTATAGTACTTAGCCCCTGGAGTACTTTAATCGATAAACTAAATGACCAATCATGGAGATAGTCTCATAAGGTCCAATATATTAAGGAGCTATTTTCGGTTTTGCCAAACCTTATATCACCTCTCGAAGGTGATGCCTTAAAATGCCTTGTCACCTCTTTCCAGTGACAATGGTTTCCTTTGAATGTTGGCATAAATCCTTTGCCAATCTCGCGCTGCTTTTAACTTATCTTAAATATTATAAATCCGAATGGTTGTTTCTCGAATCAATTCAAATCTTATGGCTTGAGTGACGCCCATTTTCAATTTAACAAATTGGTGATAATTACTTCACCCATAGAAAGCCTCAAGCTCTCGATGCTTCCTTCCCCGCCTTCCAATAATGGAAGTAGGATGACTATTTCGATCTAAGATAATTGAAAATGGTACTCCACGACGAGATACCATTTCACCATCATGAATTTGGGCGAGAATTCGTTGTGGTAATCGTCATGGATTGGGATGAAATGCGAGGATTGGTTAATCGATCCGCGATTACCCAATTTACATCATGCCTTTGATATATCTTGGGAATTTGCGTCCCGAAATCCATTGTAATTTATTCCCACTATCATTGGCGAATTTTCTGTCGTTGTGGCGTTCCCTAGGGTTTTCGGTGTGCAGCCTTATCTCTTGCATAACTTAAATATTCACCAACGTACGTAACCATATCTTTCTCCAAACTCGGCCATTAACAAAATCCTTTCAGATATTCGTATCATCAATAGTCTAATCCGATCCTCTCTACTTAATCATCGGCTACTACGTTAGCTTTGCCGGGGTGATAACGGATGTCACAGTCATAATCGCTTAACAACTCGACCCATCTTCGTTGCCTCATATTCAGTTCTTTCTGATCGAATATGTGCTGCAAACTTTTATGATCGGTGAAGATGGTGCACTTCGTACCGCAGAGATAATGTCTCCAGATTTTAAGTGCGAAGATAACCGCTCCCAGTTCTAAGTCATGAGTAGTGTAATTTTTCTCGTGTACTTTTAACTTTCGGGAAGCATAGGCTATAACCTTATTGTTCTGCATCAACACGCATCCTAACCCTCTATGCGATGCGTCACAATACGCGACAAAACCATCGTCTCCATCGGGGAGACTTAAAATCGGCACTTGGCACAATTTTTGCTTTAACGTTTGAAACGCTATCTCCTGCTCTTCTCCCCATTCATACTTTCGATCCTTTTGAGTCAGGAGAGTTAAAGGTTGGGGGATGCTGGAAAAGTTCTCTATAAATCGACGATAATATCCAGCTAAGCCTAAGAATTGGCGGATTTCCTTTGGCGATTTAGGCGTTTGCCAATTCTTAATTGCTTCAACCTTACTCGGATCAACGTGTATTCTTTGATGGTTTACAACGTGACCGAGGAATTGCACTTCTTGTAACCAAAAGTTACACTTGGAGAATTTTGCATACAACCTCTCCTGATTCAGAAGCTCTAAAATTATTCTTAAGTGTTGCTCGTGCTCTTCTTTACTTTTCGAGTAAATCAAAATATCGTCATTAACACGATGACGAATTTGTCGAGGTAAGGTTTACAGACTCGATTCATGAGGTCCATGAACACTGCCGGCGCATTTGTTAGTCCGAAAGGCATAACTAAGAACTCGTAATGGCCGTAACGAGTCCGAAACGCTGTTGTTACAACGTCCTCCTCTTGGATTTTTCATTTGGTGATAACTATATCTAAGATCAATTTTCTAAAAATAAATCGCCCCTTGCAGTTGGTTAAACAGATCATTTACTTCGAAGAAGTGAACACCTATTCTTGATCGTCACTTTATTCAATTCTCTCTAATCAATACATATCCTAACACTTCCGTCCTTCATTTCCCAAATAACACTGGTGCACCCCATGGTGACTAACTAGGTCGTATAAAACCTTATCCAATAATTCTTGCATTTTAGTTGGTGCAAGTCGGTAAGATACTTTGGCAATAGGATATGCTCCTGGTATTAGTTCGATACGAATTTCAACTTGTCATGCTGGTGGTATTCCGGGCAGTTTTTTTTTTTTTTTTTGGGAAAACTTCTGGATATTTACGTATCACCGGAACATCTTCTATATGTTTTCTTTTAAATATGTAGCAATCACGTTTGTTAAATACACCACGTCTTCTTGACGTAAATATTATAACATCTCAAGATGAGATTAGAGTGGTAACATAATACCGTACACTTTTCTCTGTATCTAATCGCTTCATCGTCCGAAAGAGAGCTTTTAATCATCTTCTTTTCATATTTGATTTCAGCTTCATGTCGAGTTAGCCAATCCATGTTAACTATTACGTCAAAACTTCTTAACTTTACTGGTCGTAGGTCAATAAGGAAAGGTTAATCGTTCAGAATAATAGGACAATTCCGAACAATTTAGTTAACCATTAGGGATTTATCGTTAGCGATTCTACAGAATAGGGTTCTATAGTTTCACTAATCGGTATCTTTCCAAATGGTAGGAGGTTAACAGGAACTAACTTCTATCGGCGACCGTAAAAATATCACTGAAGCATATTGATTTAAAACTACAACATACTTAATACCACCTTTGGTTCATGACGTGCTTTATTCGAATTACTCACAAAAGCACGGCTCCTTGCTTGATCAGAGGTTGATGCTTGTCATGAGGTTCGTCTTCCAACGACACCTTGGTTCAACTTTGGGCAATTTCTCTTGAAACGTTCTGTACTGCCACATTCATAGCAAGTACAACTGTTTGGCATAATTTGATTTCTTTGGATGGATTATTATTGAAGCTGTTGGGTTCGGAGTGGTTGTACACGAATGGGTTGGGGTTGCCGGTTCACATGGCTTCAATTGGTTCTACAATTGGGGCATTACGTCCATCTTTACCACACCTGTGGCCTACTATCACTCGACATTCTTCTTCCTGCCGATAACCATATTTTCCACATTTAGGGAAGGACCCTTCATGCGGTTCATGTTTTCACACCAGAACTAGTCTTAGTATAATTCTGGGTTGTAGGACATACCTACTTATTCAAAAGCCTATCTTGCACTATACCTTTATCATTTCTCTTCTTTAACACTCGACGTCTCACCTAACGTCCTTCCATTCCGCTTCCCATAGAGTCAAATATATCAATGCTGGCTTGTGACACAACCCTTCCAAAGGTTGTATATTTTACAGGACTGTCACACCCTCAAAATCCACTAACGGAGTTTTACCGTCAGAGGGTGTGAACTGGCAGGATCGGAATCATTAGTTATAACCAAACCAAAGAAAACGTTTAAATGAAAAATAAGTGCGGAAGCGTAAAACCTTAATTCAAAAGTTGCGTCACGCAGGACGACTTAAAACCAAATGTAAATGTTAAAATTAAGTTTGCAGAGTAAGATGTTTAACAATTAATGCATGCTCCTAAACCGCGCGCCCGCCTCGGCTACCTGAGAATAACATACTAAAAGGGGTCAACACGAGGTTGGTGAGTTCACAAGTTATATAAGATAAATCGTTTAGCGTTTGAGTTCAGCGTTTTCGTTAAGTGTTTTGCGTAACCACGTTACGGCGTTTAAAAGTTTTGCGTAACCACGTTACGGCGTTTAAATGTTTTGCGTAACCACGTTACGGCGTTTAAGTGTGTAACCACGTTACAGCGTTTAAGTGTGTAACCACGTTACAGCGTTTAAGTGTTACCAGATAATGTTATGTCAAATTATATATCGATAGGTAGCTAATCTATACAACAAGTATTACTAAGTGGTTCGAGACCGAAGCTGACTGTTTATCAAGTGCCCGTCACCAGGTCAACCCAGACCATGGTAAGTGTTAGCCAAAATTTACACCCTCTCAACCTCCAGTTGAGCTTAGCGTCGGGTGGGGTTTGTCAAACCCAGTAGTACTACCCAAAAGTGACTCGCTATTCCAAATATTAACCGGTCCGATGTGTGGGACTTCAAATGTTACGTATGCCGCTTAGCCTTTACAAGTGATATATAATTTATAACAAAATCTTAAATATGTGTTTATCTCAAAAATGCGTTTATCGGAGTATGTTATCTCCCCCAAGTGAAAAACGTTTGAAAACAGTTCAAAGAGCGGGGTAAGTGAACTCACTGTTTGCGAAGAATATTCCAAATTAGATCACCGAGTGATGCGCGTCGTAGAAAACTCTCTAGCGTTCTAAAATAACAAAGAGATTTTCTAAGTATCGGAACGTTTAACGAGTCTCTAGACTCGGCACATAATACCTATGCACGTATCATGTTTCGTGTTTCGTTTGTGAACCGTGTGTGATTTAAACAAGTACAATTGTGATACGATACACGAGTGAGCAATTACTTTCGTGTCATGTATTAATAACATACTTACAAGCAATTATTCCCGTAAGGGCATTTTGGTCAACAAACAAAGACTAACTAACCATTATTCCCCATAAGGGCAATTTGGTCAATTCATGGCAATCAAACTAGCAACTATTCCCCGCAAGGGTATTTTGGTCAAAATACAACAATTATATAAAAACTATCATATTTCATGCATTCCTACACAACTCAGCAGCTAGTTTCATTGTGACAGAATTTCTACTTGAAAGATTGTACTATTTCACCGATCATATCATCTCAATTAATTCACCAAAAATCACCACTGAAACATACATGTCTTAGGTTTCCAGAACATATTTTATATTATTTTTATTCCATATAGATTTCTCATAATGATCAAAACACTACAGTAAACTCATATCAGTCAGATTCATGCACAACAGAATGTTATTTGCAATTCCCGGTAAACGAAAAATCCAATAAATGCAAGACCACTTGGGTTTGGTTCCTAACTCAGTGAGTCAACTTCCAGAAGTGGAACCAACCCAATTGGCCTCGTAGTTCATGAGATATAGAATTTACAATATAACCTAACAGCAGGTCTAACAGCTCAGCTTTGCATCACGTTTTTGTAAAATCATAAAAGTATACTTCCACTTATCCAAAAATTACGAATTTATACTTTATAGAAACTAGACTCAACCTAGTTTACTGCAGTACCCACAATCTCAATCAATTTTCACGTTTACACTTCGTTACAGTCAGTTAAACATCGTATATATATTCTGTCCAGAATCTGTTCACATCAAAACTCAACATCATAACAATCTATGAACTATCATGCATCCATATAACCCTCTAGACACCATAACTACTATCCATGCATATAAATCACACCATACATACAAGATTAGGGTTTGTGTTTTAATTCAAATCAAGAACAACAATCAATCATGTATCAATATCAATCTAGTTATCACTTTATCATCAAATCAATTCAAGAATCACATGAACAATATAACACCTAGAATCGGCCAGCTAGGGTTTGTTATTAACCCAACAAACATCAAATTCAATCAACAAGGATGTGAAGGATGATCAAATATACCTTCCTAGCACTTAGTTCTTGGATCAAAGACTTGAATTGATGGTGTATGTGGGTGTTCTTGTGGACGGCAGCCGTGGAGAAGGGAGGTGAGAGAGAGCCGATCAGAACTTGTAGGTTAGGGTTAGGATAATAATAATAGTTAGGGTTAAGTTAATAATATATTTATAGATATACAAGTTACATTCTAATCCCTCTACTTTCCAAGTGTTGTTTTTCTAGAACATTCTATCATACTTGCACAATAAGTTAACATGACCATAATATTATCACATAGCACATAATCCTAACACATAGTAATCACATAGTTCGTGTTTTGACGTTTGTCGTTTATTTATCAACTCGTTTGCGTTTCGGTGCAAATCCCGAAAGACTACTACACATGTAGTAAATGTTAAGCGTCATTTAAACCCTAGTTTAAATGTAATGAAGTATGCGTTATAGATTCAACGATCTTTAAAGTTTGAATTAACGGAGTTGAGTTAACGAGGTTAACCTGGAATTGACGATTGTCACATCATTCCTATGTTAAAGAATTTTTGTCCCGAAAATTTGAGTCAAGTCGTGATGAGAGTCTGAAAGAGTAAGAAGAAAAATTTCAGTTTGTCATATCATCCCCTAGTAAAAAGAAATTTCGTCCCGAAATTTAATTCATACCTTCGGTGATGTTTGACGGTTTGCCGGGTTTCGCGGTTTTCGGTGTTTGGTTAGCCCTTCAAAAAGGTGAGGATACTTTTTCATCATTTGATCCTCGCGTTCCCACGTGAACTCCGGTCCACGTCTCGAGTTCCAACGAACCTTAACGATTGGAATTTTGCTGTGTTTGAGTGTTTTGGTTTCCCAATCCAAAACTTCGACTGGTTCCTCAATGAACCGTAACTGTTCATCAACTTGCAGTTCCTCCAAAGGGACTACTTGGGTTTCATCAGATAGGCATTTCTTCAAATTTGATACGTGGAATACATCGTGTACGCCACTGAGTTCTGTTGGTAGGTCCAGTCGGTACGCCACCGGACCAATGCGCTCAGTTATCCGGTACGGACCAACATACCGTGGGTTGAGTTTGTTTCGCTTACCAAAGCGAACTACACCTTTCCAAGGTGAGACTTTGAGTAACACCCGATCGTTCACTTTAAATTCGAGAGGTTTTCGGCGCTTGTCGGCGTAACTCTTTTGGCGATCCCGTGCTGCTGCCATGCGATTTCGGATTTGAACAATCTTTTCCGAGGTTTCGAGTACCAGTTCTGGACCAGTGATTTGGCTGTCACCCACCTCTGCCCAGCAGAGTGGTGATCGACACTTCCGTCCGTACAGCGCTTCAAACGGCGCTGCCTTAATACTTGCGTGGTAGCTGTTATTATACGAAAACTCTCCCAAGGGTAAGTGGGGTTCCCAACTTTTTCCGAAATCTAAAACGCATGCACGCAACATATCCTCCAGGGTCTGAATAGTCCGTTCACTTTGCCCATCCGTCTGAGGATGGTATGCTGTACTCATATCGAGACGTGTGCCCAGTGCGCTTTGCAGCGACTTCCAAAAGTGTGAGGTAAAACGAGAATCTCGATCGGAAATGATCGAGACAGGCACTCCGTGTCTAGACACCACTTCTTTCATGTATACTCGAGTCAGTCTTTCCATTTTGTCCGTTTCCTTAATCGCTAGGAAATGTGCCGATTTAGTCAACCGGTCAACGATCACCCAGATGGTATCGCATCCCGTCGGTGTCTTAGGCAAACCCGTAATAAAATCCATTGAGATGTGCTCCCATTTCCACATTGGGAGTTCCGGTTGTTGCAGTAGACCAGATGGTTTCTGGTATTCAATCTTGACTCTGGCACAAGTCAAGCATTTGCTCACGTAGGTGGCAATGTCGGCTTTCATGTTCGGCCACCAGTAAAGTGCCTTTAAATCATGATACATTTTATCTGAGCCAGGGTGGATAGAATATCGGGACTTGTGAGCTTCGTCCATCACTAGAGTTCTCAACTCTCCGTATCGTGGAACCCAAATCCGGTTCTCAAAATATCGGACCCCGTCCGATCTGGTTTCAAGTTGCTTGTTCATGCCCCGCATGAGTTCCGATGGAAGATTTTCATCTTTCAAAGCTTCCAGTTGCGCATCGCGAATCTGATCGGGTAAGCTGGCATGAATCGTAAGTTGCAATGCTCTTACTCGTCTGGGTTTATCTGTTTCTTTTCTGCTGAGGGCGTCGGCCACCACATTGGCCTTGCCCGGGTGGTACTTGATGGCACAATCATAATCTTTGAGCAGCTCGACCCAACGACGCTGTCGCATGTTCAGCTCCTTCTGATCGTAGATATGTTGGAGACTCTTGTGGTCGGTGTAAATGGTAAACTTGGTACCGTACAAGTAATGCCTCCATATCTTAAGAGCAAACACCACAGCTCCGAGTTCCAAATCATGGGTCGTGTAGTTCTTCTCGTGAACCCGTAGTTGTCTAGAGGCGTAGGCTATAACCTTCTCGAGTTGCATCAGCACACAACCGAGACCTTGTATAGATGCGTCACAGTGTACCTCAAAATTTTCTGTTCCCTCGGGGAGGGCTAAAATAGGGGCGCTACAAAGCTTGGTTTTCAACAGTTGGAAAGCGGATTCTTGCGCGTCACCCCAGTTGTACTTAGTGCCCTTGTGAGTCAAAGCGGTGAGGGGTTGAGCAATCTTTGAAAATCCCTCGATGAAACGCCGATAGTAGCCGGCCAGTCCTAGGAATTGTCGCACCTCAGTCGGAGTCTTAGGTGCTTCCCAGTTTTTGATGGCCTCTACCTTACCGGGATCGACATGGATACCATTCTCGTTGATCACATGTCCTAAAAAGTGAACCTCGCGAAGCCAAAATTCACATTTCGAGAGTTTAGCATACAGTTGTTCCTTCTTCAGCAGTTCCAGAATTATCCTTAAGTGCTCTTCGTGGTCAGTCTCGTTCTTGGAGTAGACGAGAATATCATCAATGAAAACAATCACGAACTTGTCGAGGTACGCCTTGCATACTCGATTCATGAGATCCATAAATACGGCTGGTGCGTTGGTTAGGCCAAAAGGCATAACCGAAAACTCGTAGTGACCATACCGTGTTCTGAAAGCCGTCTTTGAAATATCTTCTTCGCGCACTCTCAACTGGTGATAACCGGATCGTAGATCGATCTTCGAGTAGTAACTCGATCCCTGAAGCTGGTCAAATAAATCATCAATTCGGGGTAAAGGATAACGGTTCTTGACCGTCACCTTGTTCAATTCCCGGTAGTCGATGCACATTCGGAAAGTCCCGTCTTTCTTTCGAACAAACAAGACAGGGGCTCCCCATGGCGATGAGCTAGGTCGGATAAAACCTTTATCCAACAAATCTTGCAACTGGGTGGACAACTCCTGAAGTTCCGCCGGTGCGAGCCGATACGGGGCTCGTGCTATGGGTGCTGCACCGGGTGTCAACTCGATTTGGAATTCGACTTGACGAATAGGAGGGAGTCCGGGCAATTCCTCTGGGAAAACTTCCGGAAAGTCTCGCACAACCGGTATGTCTTCAATTCGTTTCTCCTCCGCGGGTTTCTCAACAATCTGCGCCAAAATTGCCGGATGACCCTTTCGTAGATACTTCTGTGCCTTCAAAAGGGTAATGACGCTGGTGGTCATGCCGCTTCTCTCGCCTCGGACCGAAATGATCTCGCCAGAAGGGGTGGTAATATGGACTATCTTATCATGGCATATAATCTCCGCTCGGTTCTCGGATAACCAGTCCATGCCGACAACGACATCGAAACTACTAAGCGTAAAAGGAATAAGGTCGATATCAAAGACATGACCTAACAGTTTCAACTTACATCCCGCAAGTATATGAGTTGTTACTACAGTTTTACCGTTAGCTAATTCGACAGGAGACTTAGCGTCTAACGGGGTTGGAGTAAGGTCTAAAAGTTGGCTAAAGGCTTTCGACACAAAACTCCTATCAGCTCCAGTGTCAAACAAAACAGAAGCAAAACAATCGTTTACAGGGAACTTACCAGACACCACATGCGGATCATTGCGGGCTTGACCCGATCCAATCACAAACGCTCTTCCTTTGCCATTGCCTCCACCATTACTGCCACTTCCATTACCCCCGTTATTGTCATTCTGTTTCAGCTTGGGGCAATCCTTCCGGAAATGACCTTCCTGCCCACATTCAAAGCATCCCTTAGTTGTCATCGGTGGCTTAGGAGCACCCTTTGCCGCAAGGTCTCCTCTACATTCTTTCGCTTGGTGACCTATCTTTCCGCATCTTTGACACTTGACACGGTCACACTGGCCAACATGATGAAAGTTGCACCTGTTGCACTTTGGATACTTCCCAGCATATCCGCTCGAAACCTGCCCGCTACCGTTGTTGTTGGAGTTGTTGTTGTTGTGATTCTGAGTGTTAAAGCTCCGGGTGAACTCGGGTTTACGGTAGTGTTGTTGCGGTGGGAGGTTCGAGGATGAAGATCTGGTGTTGTCGAACTTTCTCTTCCCGCTGTTCGGGTTGCTGTTGTTGTTACTGTTGCTGACGTGGTCATTACTCGGGTTGGCACGGGCTTTAACAGTCGAACCCCTCGGTGGTAACGCACCCTGGGTCACAGCCTGATCCGTCAGTTTGTGAGCTAAACGGATCGCTTGTTGGATCGTGGCTGGTCGGGAAGACGTCACCATGCCCTGAATTTGCGGTGCTAAACCATCAATGTACATTTCTATTCTCTTGCTCAGCGGATCCACCATCCGCGGACACATCACTGCCAACTCGTGCGAACGAGTAGTGTAGCTTTCAATCTCTGAACCCACCATTTTCAACGACCAAAACTCCGACTCTAACTTCGAAATTTCTTCCCTCGGACAGTACTCCTCTCGCATCATGTTTTTGAACTCCTCCCAGTTCATCGCGTTAGCCAGTTCCAATCCAAGAATTTGCACATCTGCACATCGTCTGGGGACACCTCTGAGTGTGCCTCTGGCTCAGCCGGTTCTTCCTCCGGTTCTCCTTCGGGTTCCTCCTCGGGATCTTCCTCGGGATCCTCCTCAGGCTCCTCTTCGGGATCTTCTTCAGGTTCGGCTGCGTTCTGAGTAAGTTGCATTTGTAAGACATCGCAACGCTCTCAAGCTATCTCGGTTCGGGTCCTTGCTACCTGGAGTTGCTCTTGCAAGTCTATCATCTCGGCTTGCATCTTCATCATAACCTTGGTTTGTTGCTCACTAGTCTCTTGCATTTCTTTCATTGCCGCTGCCATGCGGGCAATCTCCTCCTGAGTCTCGGTTCTATCTTTAAACAGTCTGGCAACATTTTCTCTAGTGTAGCGCATGTAACCCACATCACGCTCCAAACAAGAAACGACAGCTGCGAGAACTCGCTCTACAGGTTCGGTTATAGGTGGTAGAGTGTTAGGGTAAGCAGGGTGGTTCGGGTGAGGCAATGGGGGAACTTGTTCACGGTAGACCATACGTCTGATCATGTTGGGGTACCATTCCCAGCTAACGTTGTTGTCATACAAGCCTCCGGATAGGCGGTACCTCTTTGGTGCAGGAGCTTCGAGTTCCGGGACTACACGGGGTGGCGAGGCAGTAGGTAACTGCGGTTCCTTCCCGTGAGCATGCGTCATCGAATCGGATGATGATGAGGGTGGCGTCGACATTCCTACAGGTAAGCCGGGTATATGCGCGCGTATGAGTGAAGGAGATAAGGAAATAAGATTTCAAGACTACACAAACCTATGCAGTGCGTATCATTATAACTAATGGGTCTTCGCGGTTATAGTCTAGTATGCATGCAGTTTCTAGTTCGCTATAACCAATGGCTCTGATACCAATCTGTCACACCCTCAAAATCCACTAACGGAGTTTTACCGTCAGAGGGTGTGAACTGGCAGGATCGGAATCATTAGTTATAACCAAACCAAAGAAAACGTTTAAATGAAAAATAAGTGCGGAAGCGTAAAACCTTAATTCAAAAGTTGCGTCACGCAGGACGACTTAAAACCAAATGTAAATGTTAAAATTAAGTTTGCAGAGTAAGATGTTTAACAATTAATGCATGCTCCTAAACCGCGCGCCCGCCTCGGCTACCTGAGAATAACATACTAAAAGGGGTCAACACGAGGTTGGTGAGTTCACAAGTTATATAAGATAAATCGTTTAGCGTTTGAGTTCAGCGTTTTCGTTAAGTGTTTTGCGTAACCACGTTACGGCGTTTAAAAGTTTTGCGTAACCACGTTACGGCGTTTAAATGTTTTGCGTAACCACGTTACGGCGTTTAAGTGTGTAACCACGTTACAGCGTTTAAGTGTGTAACCACGTTACAGCGTTTAAGTGTTACCAGATAATGTTATGTCAAATTATATATCGATAGGTAGCTAATCTATACAACAAGTATTACTAAGTGGTTCGAGACCGAAGCTGACTGTTTATCAAGTGCCCGTCACCAGGTCAACCCAGACCATGGTAAGTGTTAGCCAAAATTTACACCCTCTCAACCTCCAGTTGAGCTTAGCGTCGGGTGGGGTTTGTCAAACCCAGTAGTACTACCCAAAAGTGACTCGCTATTCCAAATATTAACCGGTCCGATGTGTGGGACTTCAAATGTTACGTATGCCGCTTAGCCTTTACAAGTGATATATAATTTATAACAAAATCTTAAATATGTGTTTATCTCAAAAATGCGTTTATCGGAGTATGTTATCTCCCCCAAGTGAAAAACGTTTGAAAACAGTTCAAAGAGCGGGGTAAGTGAACTCACTGTTTGCGAAGAATATTCCAAATTAGATCACCGAGTGATGCGCGTCGTAGAAAACTCTCTAGCGTTCTAAAATAACAAAGAGATTTTCTAAGTATCGGAACGTTTAACGAGTCTCTAGACTCGGCACATAATACCTATGCACGTATCATGTTTCGTGTTTCGTTTGTGAACCGTGTGTGATTTAAACAAGTACAATTGTGATACGATACACGAGTGAGCAATTACTTTCGTGTCATGTATTAATAACATACTTACAAGCAATTATTCCCGTAAGGGCATTTTGGTCAACAAACAAAGACTAACTAACCATTATTCCCCATAAGGGCAATTTGGTCAATTCATGGCAATCAAACTAGCAACTATTCCCCGCAAGGGTATTTTGGTCAAAATACAACAATTATATAAAAACTATCATATTTCATGCATTCCTACACAACTCAGCAGCTAGTTTCATTGTGACAGAATTTCTACTTGAAAGATTGTACTATTTCACCGATCATATCATCTCAATTAATTCACCAAAAATCACCACTGAAACATACATGTCTTAGGTTTCCAGAACATATTTTATATTATTTTTATTCCATATAGATTTCTCATAATGATCAAAACACTACAGTAAACTCATATCAGTCAGATTCATGCACAACAGAATGTTATTTGCAATTCCCGGTAAACGAAAAATCCAATAAATGCAAGACCACTTGGGTTTGGTTCCTAACTCAGTGAGTCAACTTCCAGAAGTGGAACCAACCCAATTGGCCTCGTAGTTCATGAGATATAGAATTTACAATATAACCTAACAGCAGGTCTAACAGCTCAGCTTTGCATCACGTTTTTGTAAAATCATAAAAGTATACTTCCACTTATCCAAAAATTACGAATTTATACTTTATAGAAACTAGACTCAACCTAGTTTACTGCAGTACCCACAATCTCAATCAATTTTCACGTTTACACTTCGTTACAGTCAGTTAAACATCGTATATATATTCTGTCCAGAATCTGTTCACATCAAAACTCAACATCATAACAATCTATGAACTATCATGCATCCATATAACCCTCTAGACACCATAACTACTATCCATGCATATAAATCACACCATACATACAAGATTAGGGTTTGTGTTTTAATTCAAATCAAGAACAACAATCAATCATGTATCAATATCAATCTAGTTATCACTTTATCATCAAATCAATTCAAGAATCACATGAACAATATAACACCTAGAATCGGCCAGCTAGGGTTTGTTATTAACCCAACAAACATCAAATTCAATCAACAAGGATGTGAAGGATGATCAAATATACCTTCCTAGCACTTAGTTCTTGGATCAAAGACTTGAATTGATGGTGTATGTGGGTGTTCTTGTGGACGGCAGCCGTGGAGAAGGGAGGTGAGAGAGAGCCGATCAGAACTTGTAGGTTAGGGTTAGGATAATAATAATAGTTAGGGTTAAGTTAATAATATATTTATAGATATACAAGTTACATTCTAATCCCTCTACTTTCCAAGTGTTGTTTTTCTAGAACATTCTATCATACTTGCACAATAAGTTAACATGACCATAATATTATCACATAGCACATAATCCTAACACATAGTAATCACATAGTTCGTGTTTTGACGTTTGTCGTTTATTTATCAACTCGTTTGCGTTTCGGTGCAAATCCCGAAAGACTACTACACATGTAGTAAATGTTAAGCGTCATTTAAACCCTAGTTTAAATGTAATGAAGTATGCGTTATAGATTCAACGATCTTTAAAGTTTGAATTAACGGAGTTGAGTTAACGAGGTTAACCTGGAATTGACGATTGTCACATCATTCCCATGTTAAAGAATTTTTGTCCCGAAAATTTGAGTCAAGTCGTGATGAGAGTCTGAAAGAGTAAGAAGAAAAATTTCAGTTTGTCATAAGGATTGACTATACTCCTTATCGATGGAGTTAGTCTCCAATATAGCGCTCACTTCGCTTAGTTTCAGGAGTAATTAGCCATGTTACCAGACATGACAAATCCTTCAAACGATTAGCGTGTTCTAAGTGATCAGCACACAACATTTCTATCTTCCATAGCTCAGTTTCCAATCTCTGAACTTAATTACTCTAATAAAAGTGCTCTAGCCCAAGAATTTTAAATTCCGACCATATCATCTGAGTAATAATTTTCTAACTATAATTTTGTACCATCGTGTTCCATCACGATACAACATAATCTACCAACATATCTATAGCATATTTCACTACACAATGTTCTAGACTCTTACCAATATCCTTAACCATTTCGATCTTTTCTATCCACTCGCTAATCTATTCCTCCCTTTACCATCAGTAAACTATTAATAATTTCCTTAACACAACCAACAAACATATCCTTCATACCGGATCTAAATCATTACGACTACTATTCATGTTTAGTTTATAACTAATACTTGTAGTCATAATAGTATTCGGTGGGACATTATCACTCTTAGTAATAACACTAAGAATTGAAATATTCATATTCATGTGATTGCTCGATCTATAATTATGCGATCACATTTGCATCAACACTAGCGGTGATCTGTGATACGACATTCGGTATCATCATCTGCTATCTTTGAGCAATCAACTGAATCATATCAATCTCCATCATTGGAGTTACTCTTTTTATGTCATTCTGCCGTACCCATCCCGTACGCAGTAATCAATACAAATCTCACCGTATAACTCGTTACCAGCTCAATCATAACAGCAGGTACACATACACACCAAATATTATCATACATATTACACATACCAGTATCTAGTATACATGTCCCACAAATATAATAACATATGGACTTAACCTGACGTCGGTTAACGTTTAAATATGTTCCCTAACCCTTGTCACCAACTGACATATAGATCTTTCTCAACAAAGATTAATGTTTAATATGCTTGATTTCAATATCTTTCTGCATGTCAGCATAACCGATACATGCTCACCGTGAGCACCAAATGATTACGTACCACGGAGTTATAATATCCGTGTCAATTTGTATATCCGGCATACACGGTATACCACCTACGAACGAACAACCACTATGCTATAATGATTCCAACACCTCTTTGTGTATGGGTAATCATTCTATTCGAGTATACCTGGGTATAGGCATCTAACGGATGTAAGGATAACATAGGGAGTTGCAAGGTTCAAGGTAATCGCGCAACCCATGTTGCCTTCAAATATTATCAATTACTATTATGGGAAACTCCATCACTTGCTCAGTCAATGTCCTCAGGCGTTCTAGGTTCGCTAAAATCGGTAATTTTCGATCTGGAGGTGGTATGTCTCATATGTTTGAGAGTGAGAAATACACGTATATATCTCCATATATTATTTTTTTCTGCTCATTTATTATCAAATTTATTATTATTATTATTTTTTTTTTACCTTAATGGAATAAGAATGGGTTCAGGTACAGGTCCGTCCGTACGTGAGGGTCGGCGGTTCGGGTGAACATAGGGGGTTATTAAGATATACGGTACCGGTATTGGTAGGGTAAGGGATTTATTAATTTCGGTTGGGAGTGACGGTTACTAGATATTTCTGGTTAATGTCAAACGGGAGATCTAACTTGGTACTATCATAACTAAGGCCCGATAAGTCAGACTTATCATCAACCGATGCTCTAGAAATTTCAGCATCCTCGGTACTTTTTATTATTTCATCCCCCAGTTCCTTATCCGGGTCCTATTTCTCAATACATGTACCCACAAGATATGTACATATATATATATACACATTAGCACGTATAAATAATATTATATACTTTACACATATGTTGCCATTTTTACCTATTAATGTACCCAGTGACTTCCCCTGAATTCCCTCGTGCAGACAAGTGTGTTATTATGTTCCGGACCATAATAACTCACTTGTCCGACCGAGTTCATCTCGATACTCGTCACCATATATTATTAGTTGATATTCAGATCCTATAATACTTGAGCTACTGGTTATATTTTAGGTATCTTTTAAAGACATCCTAATTCTTTATAACAAATGGCTCTGATACCAAGTTCTGTAACACCCCGTAACCGCAGCGGAAACGTAAACGGGATGCAACAGACACCTCTGATATCAATCACATTGTTTATAAAGAAAACTGAATACATTAATATACTTCAAATTACATTATCTCATATTTCATTACCGTCTAGGTGATACACACATCATACAATACGATACATAATTCTATTTAATATAATGTATCATAACATCTCGCACGCAAATCTTACACACATCAAGCACTTAGAACGTAAGCAATCACTTCATCTTAATCATACCTGAAAAGCATGTGAGAAAAACGGGTCAACTACGAATAGTTGGTGAGTTTCACAATTTGAGTAAACCATGATAAATCAATATCATAATATAATATTATCGATGTAATTATGCTGAGCCCACAAGTGAAACCTCTGACTATCCACACACAACCCCGTGGCATACTCCGCCCACGGACCTGCCCCAAACCGCTATGCCTAACATTACATAGCAAAATAAATAACAATAAAATAGACATGTGCAACTGGCTGGGAAACATTAGCAAATCCATGCCGGACCAGTTGGGTTTGTCAGACCAATAGTACTATTCACACTCTACCGGCTTTTAGCTAATCACTCGTGTTGCGGGGCCTTACAATGTTAGCAACTCAGACAATTACCATCTTAGTACATTTCCGTACGATTCCCGTACAATAAAACATATATAAATACACGCAAATCCATGCGTTCAGTATGTACTTAAACATTTCAATAACAACATGCTTTCCGCCCCGGGAAAATATTTAAAAACAATTCAGAAAAAGGGGCTCGTGAAACTCACCTTATCGCAAGCAAGCAGGTAACACAGTACGTAAGCTACTAGTCCGGATCTGTAATACGAACCCTAAGCTCGTTACTATACAATCACTATTAATATAACTTTAACCGTGTTAACCGGTACATCTGGGGACACTGTTAACCCAATACTGTACCCGTTCCGGGGGCAATGTTAACCCAGAAACACTTCTCCGGACTCAGATTGTGATATCGTTTAGAGTTCAATAGTTAAATTTACTATTAGTTCGTTTTCCCCGTTTTGCGTGCCTAGCACGGTTATATGTTTTTAAGCTTCAAAAATGAGTTTGGTCACACACGACCCGTAAATAGTTGTTGACTGATAATTTAATTGTAATTGTGAAATTAGAGCTCGGTTTAGACGCCCCGATTGGCCGCGTGACCCGTTTCCGTATTCAGTGTACCAGAAACTGTTAAATCGGGTAAAATTACCCAAATCATCCGAATTATTTTCGGATGATTTATTTATACCTGTTTAACTTAGTTATATGAAAATAGTCCATTTTTAGGGTTTTTATACACCAGTCAGCTCGTTTAGGCGAACTTTACCGGTTTGCGCGTTTTAAACTTTAAAGGTTTGTTTTTACACAAATAATTATCCGTTTAATCTCGGATCTTGAAATTTTGCACAAATCACTTTTTGACAGTGGGGAATTTTATAAAAATATTTTCAGAATTAATTTTTATATTTAAAATTTATTTATCTATTTTTAAACAACATTTAAACACTAAATATGTCGTAAATACCAAACGACCTTAGAAAAATCCCAAATTTTTCCTGGATGACCCCTGCCATCCACATAGTCCCCTGTAATTTATCCAGAACCAAAATCTCTTTTTACATGCCATTTTCACTAAAATCGAGCTAGAAAACCTTAGAACTCGTTTAACCGAAAAGCCTACTTAGACTTCTCCAACGGACCTAAAATTTTGTTTGTGACTTTTACATGTTATAAAAAGCTTACCTGGTAGTTTCCAGAATTTTTCATGATATTTAACTATTTTTCACCATTTTTGGCCAAAACCGAGCATTAAATTCACCAAATATTCATCCTTTTTCCAAAAATTACCAAATTTTCACAGAACTCATATTTTCATATATCTAACACCTCTGCAAAATTTCATGACCTAACTCTATACGTATCACAATCTGTCCAAAACACAAACGTCATACAAAAACCGAACTACCTTGTGTTTCTAGCTTCAAATCGCAAGGATCTCGCCTTCTAGCCTTTGCTAACAACTAGATACAACACCTACAAGCACAATAACACCACACCAAGCAAGTTACACCCACAATCAAGCCATTTCTTTCATGGTTTCCGTTATGATTTAAAAACAAAGATTTAACCGTAAAAATTCGTTTTTGGTTCGTTTCACTCCTTTCTTGGACCAAGATCCCTTGTATAACCCGTATACATCAATTGATCATGCAAGAATCGGTTTTCATCTCGGGTTTTCACCCTTCTTCACTTGAAACCTCATTTTCTTGCAAGTAAACTCAAGAAACGAAGATGAACACGTAAATAACTCGATTTTTACCTCGGTTTTCTTACTACAAACTCGGGTTTTTGAGTGGAAATGTGGAGAGGATTGAAGAACTTGGAGATGTTTGTTATATAAAAAAAAAAACAAAACAAGGGGTTTAATCCCCTTGTCCGATCGGTCCAAATAAGAGGGTGGGTGGGACCCACTTCTCCATTTCTAGCCATTCATTTAGATTTCGGCAATCTGGATAATGTTTTGGATAATCTGGTTCATTTCGTTTTTCGGTTAAATGTTTAATTCGGCTTAAAACGAGGCTAAAACGGTCGTTTTCGGCTTAAAAAAAGAAATTTATATAAAACCGATTTAAAAACTTTAAAAACTTAAACCATGGCATTTATTATCTTAGAACATCATATTATTAATAATTGCACATCTTTTTCGGCTTGATCGATCGTCTCTTGCTCGGTTTGATATTAAAGGTTTCGTTTAACGTACCGACGTACCATTAAATCGAAGCTTCTCTTCTGTGCTTTAATTCACTTATCCCGAAGCTTTAATACTTCGTAAACATCACTAAATATCATATATCTCGTCTATAATGTAATCCTCGATTCGTTCGGGTTTCAACAACCGTTAATCGGTTGATCGTATTTCCAATACGATTAACTGTATAATCGAGTATAATCCGTACTGTGAATCATACATACTCGTATCAACGCATCATAATTCATATATTCATTATTAAATAACACATAAATAGTATATACCGGCTAGGGTATACCTGATTTTGTCGGAATCGTTACAGACCCCGGGCCCTAAGCAACCTTTGCCAATGTTTAGACCTGCATCCCACTTTCAACTTGTTTGCAAACCAAGTCCTTCTACTTCTTTATTTTTTTATAATATAAACAAAAGTTAAGCTTAGACGGGTTGCTATGGGGCGCCGTTAGGTGGGATGGCGGGTGCCATTGGGC
This sequence comes from Bidens hawaiensis, assembly GCF_021521415.1. Lineage (NCBI taxonomy): Eukaryota > Viridiplantae > Streptophyta > Magnoliopsida > Asterales > Asteraceae > Bidens > Bidens hawaiensis. The sequence goes on along the minus strand of NW_027491114.1, from coordinate 730,404 downwards.
GCTCAACACCACCAAGGGGCGCCCTTGGTGGTGGGGCGTCGTCTTGCCCATCTTCCCAATGACCGGCGCGCTTGTGTGAAAAATGGTGCCCTCCCTTCAAACGGCTAGTTAACGTAAACTTAGAAAAAAGTTAATTTCATTATTTTCTATATAATACAAACCATTTTTCCAATTTTTACTCAAATAAATATCAAATTTCACTCAAACAAACTCTCATATTTCATTTTAAAAATATCTCAACTCTCTACCATGGATCCTTTCTCAAATTTCACAAGCTCAAGCTCAAACCCGAACCCAAACCCAAACACAAGCTCGAGCTCAAACCCAAACCCAAACCCAAACCCGTGGGATCCGTCTCAAAGGTGGTGAGCTAGTATGCTCACAAACAACAATGACCCTACCAACCCTGTAACATTTCGTTGTTTTTTTCTTCTTTTCATATTGTAATCGTGACCCAACCCGATCCATACCCGGGTTCGTATTCGGAAAATTTTCAATAAAATCTCGCATTTTGTTTAAGATTTAATCTTTATTTATTTATCTAATTATCTATTTAACTATTATAACTATTACTATTATGCACAACAAGTCCCTTAACTTAGCTTTAACCACTTTTGCACCCACATCCATAGAACAATGGCTTAATTGCAAAAATTATTCAATTTTTCCCTCCTATCTCTCCCTCACCGTCGGCAGCCAAGGACGCCCCCCCTTTCTTGAACCATAATTCACGGACTAATAAACGACGAAATTGATGTTACCATATCATTCCTAACCATAAACCGCGTCCACCGACACCCTAAACTTGGTAAATTACTACCAATCGACAACTATTTCGTTAATTACGAACCGCGGCCTAAATGGTTCCTATAACACTATATAAACATGTTTATAATTCAATTCAACTCATCCACACCACCCTCATAACAGGTCGAACCTAAACCCTAACTTAATTTCACCTTGCAAGGCCGTCAATACTCGTTTCGAGATCAAGTTATAGCCGGGTTTAGTTGTTATTAGTTCCCCATCAATTCGTTAGTTTTTATGGTAATTTTAATATGCATTTGATTCGTTTTTAACCATGTATCAATAACCCTAACCTAATTTGAATCAACAACAATCAATTAAATGGTTTTGAGTTCTAGGGTTTGTATGTAAAGTTATTGGGGAAGAACCATAACCTGATTATGTGTTTATTAGTTTTCGTGTTCAACAATTAAACAAGTCAAGGCGCTGGCATGATGGCCAGCGCGTGATACGTAGAGCTTGAGATCCGGCCTGGGGCGCGGGTTCGAATTCCCCAGGCCCGGTTTTTGTGTTTTGTTTTTTTAAATTTCATTTTGAAAGGTTTTACTATTATTATACATACATAACATCTAAATAAGTATTGTTTTGATAAACCGAACCTCGAAACAACTCTTTCCTTTACGTATTCATGTTATATATAAATATATAATTATATGTATTATACACATACACTTAATAACGAAGAAAAAAAAGATGTATAATAAGATTTTTTACTACTATCGCTTAACGAACCAAACTATATTCAAAACAAAGCTTCGTCTAATTTTCCCGACTAAGATATATATACACGTTTTAATATTTGCTTTGCTCATTTAAATATCAACCATAAATAATAATAATAATAATAATAATAATAATAATAACTAGCAAAATAAATTAATAACATATTAATCTTACTTAAAACCCTATCGAATCTCAAAACCGTCATAAGACTTTTTTTATTGCTTTTATAACTAACTAATACTATCGTTAACAACTAGGAACTTTTGTCGACGTAACTCGGGAAGCTCATCCGTTTCTATCTTAATTTTTTTTTATCATCATCTCATCTTCGTTAATCCACTCGTTAAGGTGAGTTTACATACCCCTTTTTCATCTTTCATATTTTGGGGGTGACATGTATATCTTATTCAATTTTATTCATTGTTTTATTTCTACGTCTATTTCAAACACAATTCGTTATATGTTTATATGTGATGATTGCAATATCTATGACTATGCTCCATGTGTTTAAGTGTTTATTTTATGTTTGGTGGTTGGTATCTCATCCTCATCTATTCTCATCTAGTATGATCATACACTTACCCAAGTACTTTGATTTCGTATCAATAAGAACGGGTCCACATCTATTTAGTTGTTTACATTTTCATATGAATTGTAATACTCATCATTTACATATGAATCGTGATTTATTTATACATATATATATATATATAACACTAAAACTTATGTATTCTCACCAACATTCGTGTTAACAAACTCTATTTTTATACATGCTACAGGTACAAGTAAATTACATTGATCAAGATTGAAGATATTAGTTTGACCTTAGGATATCTATTCATATTACGCAAAAGAACAATTTATTTGATTTAATTATTGTAATTTGTGTACTTGATGTAATGTTAATGAAACTAAATAATAATTGCCACATTAATTAGTGTCTTTTGAGCTACTGTTTAATCAATACGTTATGCCCCGGCATGTTCCGCCGCCTTTGGTCGGGGTGTGACAGATTGGTATCAGAGCCGAAAGCTATAAGATAGGTGGCTAGATATAACGGCCTAGTAGCATGCTAAGAGTCCCTATACGTGATATGCCTTTACGTGTTTGCACCATGAATTATCCTATTGATTGCAGTAGCTTAAATACTATTTAATAATTTAATATTATTCTTGTACACAAAAGCACACACTTAATCCAAGTCTATGTCTCACTCTCAAAATTGTTTTCAAAACTTTAGGACGATTTAAAAAAAAGGGAAATTCCATAAGAAATCCCGCCTTTTCACTCCCCCCTCCTTGAGGATGATTCGTGGGACGGATATGTAGTAACTGTAAGAGGGACGCACTTGTTTACCAAACCCTTGACACCAAGGCTTGCGAGCTTAAGGAAGTGAAATGCGCATAAATCTCAATCAACCGCGAGACCTGGTTGCCTTCCTGGAGTGTTCGGTAAGGGTGTGGAACTTATTAGGCCAAAGCATATTACACCAAACGTACCCGAATCTGCTACCCTCATTGTATCAAACGTGGTCATGTGACGATCACACTTTTAAATAAACGATGAGATTTTTGTTTAAATTTTCTTTTTATTTTGTTAAGAATGAAATTTATTTTTCAAATTATCAATTTCATCAATACTCTAAGTTAGGGTTATTAAAATTTTATTTTGTATTCTCATGAATTTTCACAAAACTCGAAATGTCACATAGTTATATAATTTTTCTTTTTCCAAAAACATATTAATTTTTTTCACGTCTTCTTCTCGCCTTATCAACCGTAACCGTGACACCGGCAACTCTGGCCGCAGCATGTCGTCCCGCATTGTTAAAGGCATCGTGGAAGCCCTCCCAAGGATCATCTCTCAATTGCAAACTGTGAATGCTTCTTCATCATCCACAACTCCGAACCAAATTGCTTACCCCCTCAAACAATTCAAAAGTGCCAACCCGCCCGAATACTTCGGTATCTACGGTGCTACCATTCTCCTCCAATGGTTCGAAGAAATGGAGAACATATTCCTCCATTGTGAATGTCCTGAGGACAAGAAAACCACTTACACCTCGAGCATGCTCAAGAAGAATGCCCTTAATTGGTGGAACGATGAGAAGCGCACGCTTGGCGCTGAGGTTGCCATGGCCTTGCCATGGGATGACCTCAAGAAACTCATGCTCAAGAAGTTTTTCCTGAAACATGAGCTTCAGAAGTTGGAAGAGGAGTTTTGGAATTTGAAACAAGAAAGTGGAAATGACGCCATCTACAACGATCGTTTCCATGAATTGAGCCTTCTCATCCCTCACATGGTCACTCCCTTTGAACGTTCAATCGACAAGTACATCTCGGGTTTGCCTATGCAAATCCAAGATTCCGTCCTAAGTCGTGACTCTCAAACCCTCCATGATTCCATCACCTTAGCCAGTACCCTCACCGAAAACCACGTTAACTCCGGGACCTTGACGTGGGAAAATTCCAAGAAGCCCACATCCGAGCCCACCAAAGAACCCAAGCCCGAATCTTCCAAACCCGAATCTTCCAAGCCCGAATCCCTCAAGCACAACAACTCTCCTCATTACCGCAACAATAAAAGAAAGTCCAATTCCCATAATTATGTCTTGGCCCAATCGCAAGCCCAACCTACCAAGAAGCTCTACGCAGGACCCCACCCATTATGTGATACATGTAATTTTCATCATTCGCCTGACCTCAAGTGTTGACAATGCACCCATTGCAATCGGTTTGGTCACCACTTTACCATATGTCGTGAACGCAACCAACTTTTATTGTAACCATTTACCTCACCTCTTACCCAACCCCAAACTTTACCCTATGCTCAACCATTTACTTAATCACCCTCAACTATGAGAGCTTGCTACAATTGTGGAGACCCTAACCATTATCACAATGCATGCCCAAGACTCGCACACATGAACCAAATTCAATCCTACCTAACCCAAACCGTTCAATATCAAGCTTACCAAGCCCAAGTAAATCAACTTCATCCAATCCAAGCTCAACCCATCCAAGCAATTCAAGTCCAACCCATTCAACCAATTCAAGTCAACCAAACCCCGATCAACCAATCAACCTCTAGTGACCAAGCTACTCAAGGACAAGTGTGTTACATCAACGGTTCCCAAGTTTAAGCCTAATCCTTTATGAAGACATGCTACGCAAAAGACGTTTCTTTTATTTAGTTCTTTTCATTTAAATCTAATGTATTAACTTCATTAAATCTTCAGTTTTATTATGAATGAGAACTTTGGTTATTTATAATGGTATTCAATCTCTCAATTATTCCTATTATGTCGTTTAACGCACTATTTAATGTTACATAATTTATTATCTTGATTTAAGCGGTCTATGACCGGTTATTTACCGGGACTATGTGCATGGTGATGTGCATAGTTATCTAATAGTACCGTATTTGTATCATAAACTACCTGTGACCGATTCCTACAAACGTGATCTTACCTTCAAACACATCAATAATTGCCCTACCAGTACGTAAAAACGGACGACCTAAAATGATAGAAACTCTCTCGTCGGCCTCCATATCTAAAACAACGAAATCTGAGGGGAAAACCAAATTATCTACCTTAACGAGCAAATTCTCTACGACACCCCTCGGATACTTAACGGAACGATCGGCTAAAGACAACGTCATAAGAGTGGGGGTGAGCTCTCCTAGGTCTAGCTTTTCATATAACGAATATGGCATGAGGTTTATACTAGCTCCTAGATCGGCTAATGCTTGACATGTCGTATCACTTCCGAAAAGGCATGGAATGGTAAAAACACCGGGGTCGGGTAATTTCTCCGAAACTTTATTGAGCACTACTGCAGAACACTCTCCATTTAGGGGCACAGTCGACAGCTCCTCCAACTTATCCTTTCTTTTAAGAAGGTCTTTCAAAAATTTAGCGTACTTGGGAATATGCTGAAGGACTTCTACGAATGGAAGGTTAACATTCAATTGGCTAAATATATTAAGAAAATGCCCGTAATCTTTCGTATACTTTTGATTCTTTAGACGAGCGGGATACGGGACAAAAGCTAGGTCAATAGTGTGTGGTGGTGGCGGGTTCCAACCGGCTTCTTATCGGTGTTTTTCTTAACTTGCGGCTCTATGATTGATGTTATACTATGTGACGTACCTGGAGCCTCTAACTCTATCTCCTCATCTATCAACTCATCATCCCTACCTTCCCTAATTTCTCTACTAACTACCTCCGGACCAAAAACCCTACCACTACGAGTGGAGATGGCTTTCAATTGAGCAACCGGATTAGTTTGAGGGATACCCGAAAACTGACCTGGGAGCCTTTCTTCTAAACGACGAGCAATATCACCAACAGTCCTTTGAATATCGAGAATAGAATATTGTTGATTCTTGAAGAGCAAATCGTGTTCGGCTAACTTTTTCTGTGTAACTTGATCTCTATCCAAGATTAGCTTCATCATCTCTTCCAAACGCCCAAGTCCACCGTTCGAATCCTGCACATTATTTTGAATATTAGTACCATCGGTGTTATTATTATTATAATACTGACCTTGTGCTAGAGCATAAGAATTTTAAAATCCGGGTGGTGCACCCGACGGACGCCAATTAGCATTATTCTGATTCGGGTTCTTGTAGGTGTTCCAACTCTGATTATTGTTGTTGTAATTGTTGGGAAACCTATTCTGACCAGCAACAAAGTCGACTTGTTGATTCATCACCGAATACTCCAACGTACCATGTCCACCTCTACAAGACTCACACCTGTCCACCTTAGCCTTTAGCTCCTTAACCTCTCTAGTCAGTGATTCCAAAGCAGCAGCCATACTAGTATCCAGATTAACCTAGTGTACACCTCGAGCGGATGAGGATGTACTGCTAATGGGAGTCGAATTCCCGCGTTGTGGCCTTTTGGCGAGGTTCGATTGAGCGAAACTCTCAAACATCTCATTACATTCGGCGACATTCTTCCTAGCCAGTAGACTTCCTCCCGCGGCCGTGTCGAACCGAACCTGGGTTTCGTAGTTGAACCCATTGTAAAATTTCTCCACGAGAGCCCATGGTGTGAGACCATTCTGTGAGCATCGAGAAAGCAAGCTCTGAAAACGCTCCCAAGCATGACAATATTGTTCATCTGGCTCCATGTGAAACGAGTGAATCTGACCACGAAGAATAGCCGCTTTAGCCGGTGGGAAATATCTCTTGATAAACGCAGAACGTAGTGCTTCCCAAGTGGTGAACGTGCCAGGCGGTTGAGTGTCGAGCCATATAGCCGCTTTACCTGCAAGTGAAAACGAAAACAAATGTAAGAAAATAGCATCTTCAGTAGCACCTTGCAAATTAAAAGTTTTAAGAACGCGGTAAAGTCGGTTAATGTGAGCCGGTGCATCCTCGTCACCATGCCCATTAAACTGATTGGTTTGAACGATGTTGTTCATGACGTATGACGAGATTTTCCACGAGTTGGGGTTGTTGATTGCGGGAACGACGATGCATGACTGGTTTTCGGTTAAGCCATCGAAGGCTTGAGCAGCAATTGTTCTGTCTTCGGCCATTTGATATTGATTTCTCGGAATTTCTAGTGGTGAACTGGGTGGTGACGAATTTTGTGACGAACTAGCTTTTGACGATGGTCCTTGCGAACGAAGATGTGGCATAAACCTGAAAACGAAAAAAAAAACCAAGTGAGTAGACTCGATAACTTAAAAATAAATAAAAATAAACTAAAACTTAAATTAGACTCCTACGACTCAAACAAAAATAAACAAATAGAACGAATGTAGCAAATAAGTCTAATTAACGCAAATAACGCAATTGGCAAGAGTCCCCGGCAACGACTCCAAAAACTTGATGTGCTTAAAACAGTCAATTAAATATTAACTAAACTAAACAAGTAATAAAAACTAGACTTAAGAGTCAACTTCACAAAACACCGGCAAGTGAACCGATCAATTGTACTAAAGCTAAGTAAGTCCGGAATATCGAACCCACATGACTCTATGAATTACGTTAATTAACTAATTAGACTCGACTTACGACACGACTATTTATTATTAATGTTTAAAGGGGGTTTTTTAAACTAAGATTAAACTAAGAAAACAAATAAACAAGTAAACGAGAAATAAGCAATCAAACACAAGATCGAAACCAATCAGAGAAGGAATCTACTGTAACATCCCGAAATTTCCAAAATAATATTAATTATATTATTTAATAATAGAAGGAAAGTTTACTCGGGTTATCGGGAAATAAATAAATAGAGTAGGAGTTGGTATGGGTCGGGCTAGTGTTGGGTAATGGATATGGGTTATGGACTTGGGTTATGAAAGAAGGAAGGAGAGTCCATGGGCTTGAGCCCATGATCCCTAAATATAAATACCATTAATCACCATTTAATCCTTATTCTCACATGTTCCATACACTACCAAAACACACACTTAATATTTCTCTCTAGTTCTTTCTTATCTCTAGCCGAAATCAAGAAGGAAACCGAGCACCGACCCGAGGTAACGATAGTTTAATATTGTATGAGCTTAACCCGTTAGATATAGTTGCGTAACGACGAGCCGACACCGTTAAACCGTTTAAATCATGAGATCTGGGTGGAATCAGGTATAAACCGAACCTATGATGAGCTTAGGGATCACCCTATTTCAGATCTAGATCGAACGGGGCGAAAAACGGTGAAAAACGAGTTAAAACTCGTTTTTCCGGTGAGTTTGCGTATTTCCGGCGGCTTTCCGGCAATGACGGCGCCGGAAAAGTTAATATGAGGATAGAGGTGTCAGGGAATGTTCTGACATTCCCTGACCTAACCCTAGTTCGCTATGGGAACTTAGCGAATCGGAGGGTGATTCTTTAGCTGATTCGCTATGGGAACTTAGCGAATCGGAGGGTGATTCTTTAGCTGATTCGCTATGGGAACTTAGCGAATCGGAGGGTGATTCTTTAGCTGATTCGCTAGGGGAACTTAGGGTGATTCTTTAGCTGATTCGCATAAGGAAGCCTAACGAACTAGGCTTGATTCTTTATCCGATTTGTTAAGAGAAAAGGGCAACGAATTACCCTTGATTCGTTAACAGAGATAACGAATTAGAAAGTCAATTCGCTAAGACCAAAATAACGAATTAGAAGTTTAACAAAAGGACAGAATGGTCCCTGAACTTAGAAAAAAATGAATTAATTACAAATAAGCTAGTGATATGGCTAGTAATAGATAATTGATACGAGTAATTATTATACAGTTAGTCGTGCACAGCTCAAGAAGGGAATAACCGTAAACGGTGAACGCAACCGCATTGAGGTGAGTTTCTAGCCCCATTTCCTTGTTATGTTTTCGGGGCTGTGTGCATACTTGATATGAAGTGTGAATACACTTACCTTAAGTGGTAAGTGTATGCTATAGATGTTATACGAGGTAGCTATTATATAATGCTTGTCGGTACTTGAACGATCTTCGGATATTGCATGTATCGCCAAGGATAGTGATTGCAAAGTGGTTGTTAGTGTATGTGAATGCTATGATGTGACTTGCTTATTGTTTAAATATGAACTGATATGAAGCGTGATGTAAACAAGTAGAGGTAGAGTGTGTTAGAAGTGGCAAGAGTATAGTAAGAGTGTTAGTGGCATGACGATAGTACGTGGTAGGGTAAGCCTATACGTTACTTCGTTATTAAAGTGGCAAAGTGGAAAAGTGGCATAACGTTGTACGTTATTAAAGTGGCAAAGTGGCATAACGTTATTCGTTATTAAAGTGGCTAAGCTGTAGGGGTAAATAAGAGGTTAAGTGGTAAGGTGAGCAGGTTAGATAGTGGGCTATGTGTATTCGGATGCGTATATAATTGCATGTAGTGGTTGTATGATAAGTTGCTTGATTAACTAGAACTCACTCAGCGTAGCTGACTTTTAGTATGCACGCAGGTGAGCTGATTATAGAGTTAGCATGAGGATGGCACATGGCATTGATTGAACGGCTGGCATCCGAAGACAGAAGAAAAGATGTTTTAAATATAATGTTTTGGGTTATGGTATCAAAGAAAAGATTTAATGTTTTGTAAAGAAGGATGATGTTTTACATTCCGCGAAAAGTTTTAATTAACTCTGATTTGTAAGAACTGCGTTTATGAGTAAATCCGACGCTAAGGTAGGGCTACCGGGAACGGGGCCTTACATCTACCTAGGTAAGAATCCCATGTATCAACAATCATCAAGCAATGGACAAAGATCAAGATATGGAAACTGATTTCTAAATATATTCATCTAACAAACCCTAAAGAACCCTTGATCGCATCAAGTAAAATCCTAAAGAATGAATATTAGATTATTAAGCAATCAGTTGTATTGATTTCTGCAAAGTCATCAAAAAGAGTTAATTAATAGTATCATAGGCAAGCAATCTTACGAAACACTAAACCCCAGATAACTTGATAAGCAAAACATGACATCATGAACATGGATCAACACAATAAGCAAGAATATTGTCACTATTATCCTAGCATGCAATTGACCAAGACACATGAACAACTCCTCACCTTACAGCTATTGAAATTTAGCAAAGCATTCAAAATCCTAACCAACTATCAACAAGCTTCTATGATCTAATAGGCCTATTCAACCATAATAATCAAAACACCAAGTAATTGATTAAACATGAACCCTAATATCTAAAGAACACAGTCAATAGAAAGTGAAGCAATAATTAATAATCAATCAAGATAATAAATACTTATACGCATCATGAAAACAAAATCAAGTCTTTTACTATCTATAAAACAAAACCATAATCAAAGCATAAGTCCAAAGTAAGAATCAAGTCTCAAACATGTTCATCAACCTAGGTAGACATGGAGTCTAGCCTAGCATAGTTATAATCAAAGACAAATAACTAAAACAAAAGAGAATCATGATAGATAGTGAACAAATATGATGAAAAAGAATGAAAGACCCTTCTTAATCGACCCCCTTGAACACTTGTATGAAAGCTCGATGATCCTCCTTGATTCCTAGCCTCAAAAGCACCTTCAACACCTTGGTTCTCCTCTCAAAATCGGCTGCTAACAAGCTTCTCATCGGCTAGGGACATAATGATGTTTATATATCGAGATATCGGACTTGGACTTGCAAAAACGGGCTGACCAGTGAGCACTAGGCGCCACGCGGCCCCCTTGGGCTTGCCTTCGCGCGGCGCGGCTTACGCCAAAGTGGGCAACGAATTTTTGTTTATTATCTCTTGTTATTTGTTGCCAAATCTTGATATTTATCTTCCTTGAACTCCAAGTAATGCTTAGAACCTTCTAGACCATGCTTCCCTTGCTTTATAAATCACCATCTCATGAAAACAAACCGAAACGCTATGTGGAATAATCATGTAATCATCAACGAACAAAACGAACTCAAACTTCGCATAAAATGATATAAAGAATTAAAGCTTAATATGCAAGACACCAAAAGAGTTAAAACACTATAACTATAACATACATGACTCAAAACTTAAATTAAAGAGAGATAAACGAAATACGAATCAAACCAAACTCAAAACATTAAAGAAACACAACTTTACACGGGATCCAAGATGTATAAATAGATGTATATCAACTATATTCTTCCATAATGTGATTCGTTATTCATGAATTTTGTTGTTAACTAAAGTATTTCTTGACATCGTATATTTAAGTAATTAAATTTTCCTTCGTTTATTTATTCCATTTAGTTGTTATTACTTTCAATGATTAACTTAACAATTTCATTATGTTTTCTTTAAAGTTGTTTACTACTCATTATCGAATTTCACCCATCTATTTTGTTTCATTACTTTTGATTAGATAATTTCATTTAATTTCGACTTAAAATGTTTTCTCGTTTTTCGAACCCACACAACGGGACGAACCATGCGCATCATGCGATGACCTAAATAATTATGAGTGCACGCATAATTATCAAAGTCCTCACATGGAACCCATGGTGAATACGGTTGTGTGACATAACTCGGAACCTAGGGTGACTTTGGATAACGGTACAAATATCGATGTGATAAGGGCATGGTGGATACGCCGTTGGTACATCCTATATATAAGTGTCCTTTTCATAGTTTTCCGTTTGTAGCGTTATTCGGGTCATTCAAAGATCTGTGTTATTTTTATAAAAAAAATCCCTTTGTTTTCTTCTTTTATGTTATGGTTTTTTTTCTTTTTTTCTTTAATTTCGGGACGGAATTTCTTAAAGGATTGAATGCTGTAACATTTCATTGTTTTTTTTTCTTTTCATATTGTAATCGTGACCCAACCCGATCCATTCCTGGGTTCGTATTCGATAAAATCTCGCATTTTGTTTAAGATTTAACCTTTATTTATTGATGTATTTATTTAATTATCTATTTAAATATATATATAACTATTACTAATATGCACTATAGGTCCCTTAACTTAGCTTTAACCACTTTTGCACCCACATCCATAGAACAAGGGCTTAATTGAAAAAATTATACAATTTTTCCCTCCTCTCTCCCTCACCGTCGACAGCCAAGGACCCCCTCTTTCTTGAACCATAATTCACGGACTAATTGACGAAATTGATGTTACCATATCATTCCTAACCATAAACCGCATCCACCGACACCCTAAACTTGGTAAATTACTACCAATCAACTATTTCATTAACTACGAACCACGGCCTAAATGGTTCCTAAAAACTATATAAACATGTTTATAATTCAATTCAACTCATACATACCACCCTCATAACAGGTCGAACCTAAACCCTAACTTAATTTCACCTTGCAAGGTCGTCAATACTCGTTTCGAGATCAAGTTAGAGCCGGGTTTAGTTGTTATTAGTTCCCCATCAATTCGTTAGTTTTTCTGGTAATTTTAATATGCATTTGATTCGTTTTTAACCATGTATCAATAACCCTAACCTAATTTGAATCAACAACAATCAATTAAATGGTTTTGAGTTCTAGGGTTTGTATGTAAAGTTATTGGGGAAGAACCATAACCTGATTATGTGATTATTAGTTTTCATGTTCAACAATTAAACAAGTCAAGGAGCTGGCCTGATGGCCAGCGCGTGTTACATAGAGCTTGAGAACCGGCCTGGGGTGCGGGTTCGAATCCCCCAGGCCCGGTTTTTGTGTTTTGTTTTTTTTTTAAATTTCATTTTAAAAGGTTTTACTGAAGAAAAAAAAAGATGTACAATAAGATTTTTTACTACTCTCACTTAACGAACCAAATTATATTCAAAACAAAACTTTGTCTAATTTTCCCGACTAAGATATATATACCCGTTTTAATATTTGCTTTGCTCATTTAAATATCAACCATAAATAATAATAATAATAATAATAACAAGAAAAATAAATTAATAACATATTAATCTTACTTAAAACCCTATCGAATCTCAAAACCGTCATAAGACTTTTTTTATTGCTTTTATAACTAAATAATACTATCGTTAACAACTAGGAACTTTTGTCGACGTAACTCTGGAAACTCATCCGTTTCTATCTTAATTTTTTTTATCATCATCTCATCTTCGTTAATCCACTTGTTAAGGTGAGTTTACATACCCCTTTTTCATCTTTCATATTTTGGGGGTGGCATGTATATCTTATTCAATTTTATTTATTGTTTTATTTCTACATTTATTTCAAACACAATTCGTTATATGTTTATATGTGATGATTGCAATATCTATGACTATGCTCTATGTGTTTAAGTGTTTATTTTATGTTTGGTGGTTGGTATCTCATCCTCATCTAGTATGATCATACACTTATGATTTCGTATCAATAACAACGGGTCCACATCTATTAAGTTGTTTACATTTTCATATGAATTGTAATACTCATCATTTACATATGAATTGTGATTTATTTATACATATATATATATATATATAACACTAAAACTTATGTATTCTCATCAACATTCGTGTTGACAAACTATATTTTTATACATGCTACAGGTACAAGTAAATTACATTGATCAAGATTGAAGATATTAGTTTGACCTTAGGATATCTATTCATATTACGCAAAAGAACAATTTATTTGATTTAATTATTGTAATTTGTGTACTAGATGTAATGTTAATGAAACTAAATAATAATTGCCACATTAATTAGTGTCTTTTGAGCTACTGTCCAATCAATACGTTACGCCCCGGCATGTTCCGCCGCCTTTGGTCGGGGTGTGACAAACCCATTCTATTCCAACCAACATCTACCCGTAATGCCTCCAACCATACAATCGTTTCCAAACGATATGTTGTATCGAATGCCAATGCCGTTTCTGCCAACCCAAACCCAAACACCCTAAACCCAAGTTCCCAAAACCCAAGTAGACGAAAGGAAAGTTTGTCGCAAACGAAGTCATAAAAAGAAGGTTGATGCCGATTAAACAACTACTGAAAAGGCGGAAAGAAAAAAGTGGGAAGACGATGAGGAAGTGACGTTGGCGCAAGCGTGGATCGACTCATCCGAAGACTCAATTGAAGGTAAATCATTAAATTATTTATATACATTTCATGTTTTATTTTTTTTTTGTTTACTAATTCTAAAGCTTTTATATATATCGTAGGTAAGTTCTTTGAGATAATGGGTCGAGGTCGCTACCACGGGGATGATTTTGTCTCCAACAAATGGAAGACAATGGTTTTAAAAATGAACAATTTCCCTAAAGTTCACACTCGCGTTACAAACAATAGAGGAAGTGGCACTAACGATGCAGACCTCATTGAGACTTGCTTGAAACAATACAAGGGCCTTCATGATCACGGTTTCGGTATGTTGGAAATTTGGAGTAAATGCACGAGCTCGCCAAAATGGCATCCGGTCCCGACATATTCACCGCGACCGTCCAAACGATCAAATACAACGTCTACTTCGGCCAATTAATCGCGTCTCAAGTCGGGTCAGATGATCGTTCTCAATTTAACTTAAACGAGATTGATCCCGATTTTCTTTTTGATGAACCAGATGAGTTGCCACGTCCGGTAGGAAGAGACAAGGCCAAGGCGGCGGCTAGAGGTGGGGGATCTTCATCTAGAACGACATACTCTAGGAGTTCCGATGTGAGCGCGCGGTTTGACAACTTGGAGCTTGCACTTAAAGAGTTTCGCGATGAGAAAAACACTCAAAAAATGAACTCAAGATTATACATGAAGAAAGCAAAGCAATGTATGCGGAATATAAAGTCATGCATGAAGAAAGAAAGAAGGCTAACTCGAAGCGGCAACGAGAGAAGGATTTCAAGCTTCTCGCTAAGGATCTCTCGCATCTAGATCCGGCCACACATGTGTTTTGGAGTAAAAAAAAGCAAGGATAATAGCAAAATACGCAAACGAGAACGAGGACACCGAATATTAGTTCTATTTGTTTTTATTTGTACATTTTTTTTATTTATTTGTTTTTTATTTATATGTTTTTTCGATTAATTTTGTTTGATTTTTATTATTATTGTATTTTAAGTTTAATAAATTTGTTGTTTTAAAAAAAATACAAAATTAAAGGGGCTTCAAACCCCCTCACCGTAGAGGGCATATTTGGGGCGAGACTTTGAAGCCTCAGTGCCCATGTAGCACTGGGGAGGGGCTTCGAAGTCCCTCACCATAGAAGATGGTCTTATGATATTTGCACATATAACATTAAAGATTCCACTAATATAATCTCATCAAACTTGTTATATACGTTTTATTATAAAACTTATTATCTCTTATGTAACATATAAAATTATATATTAGTTTAACAATTATTTAATTTGATAATTGAATGTTACAAATTTATTCCACAAAAATACATTTATGAAAGTTGATAAAGATAATTAGACCCAATGGAGAGAGAGAGAGAGAGAGAGAGAGAGAGAGAGAGTTAACATTTTGTTCTAACAATTTGATCTCAAGACACGGGAGACATAGATGATTCAATGTCTCTTGTATGTTGATGTCGATTAAATAATAAAGGTATAAACAAATCATATAATGAAAAGGGAAAAAATAGTCACTAAGTAAAAATTTATTAAATTTGGGTATATATATATGATATTTTACATTTTGGTTGGGTATATATGATATTTTTAACGTATGTAAGGGTATATATGAAATTAATCTTTATATTATAACCTATAGTAGCAAATTAACGAGTGAACCTATTTTTTTTTGGCAAGTGAACCATGTATCATTTTAAAAAAATATTCGAACCCATTGATTTGTAAAATTTAGTTAAAATGTCTCTAGTAATGAATATTTTTTTATGAAATATAAAAAAATTCAAAAAAATAATATAAAAATTACTAACAAAATTATAAATGGCCAATAATAACATATACATAGATCATAAAGAAACTCCCACAATTATACATAAAATGGGTCAATAAGCCTAACCCAATTAACATTCTTTTTTTATTTACCATAATTTTATATTTTATTGAATGTTGACAATGTACTTTTGTTCTGATAATGATATAGCATTTTATTTATCTGAACAGATGACCAACTTGACCCAACCCATCAAGGCCCTAAAACTTTGATGTTTGAAAAAAATCAAGCACTGAAAAATCTTGAACTTATAGGAAAAAATTCTGACTCTGCCACATATATCATATCAGCATTTGTGCATAGTGAATGTCTGATGAGAGAGAGAAAAATGGTTATGAGATTACATAAATGTACAACAATTCTCTATTTCAAGTTTGTTCGATATTGAAAAACCATCCTTTAGCTTAAAATGATACTTATTAAATTAATGGAATTGGAATATAGGTGGAATATAGTGAAATAGATCTACTTTGAGGTTTGCTATGAGATAGACATGGTCACATGGAGGATAGTAAGTTATGAAGGAAGCTTCAAGCTAATATTGATCATGGGTGACAACAAGAATGGAACTCTATGAGATTGAATCTCTTATTGTTCTTTAGAACCTTAGTGGTAGAGCAGTTGTTTGTTAATGATTGGTTGTATGTTCGTATTCTCCTCGAGAAGATTTTAAAAGCTCGTCAATACCTCGTTGTTGGTTCCGTTAGCTATTTACAACTATCTTATTATGAATTCTCATATGCACTAGTAATAGCGTTGTTGCAATATCAATTCTACTAAGAGGTCACAATTGTTATGAGTAAACATATTATAAACAAAGAATATCAATATACCCATTTTGTTATGAATGATTATAAAATGCACCATTATTCTCTTATTTATGTTTCATCGACAATTACAAATAGTTTAAGTATACATATGTGTGCATTGTGTTGTTGAAGATAGACTTATGAAAACATGTCTTTCTCCCATATATCTCTCTAGTTTATAACATGTTGTCACTTGTCAGCACCTTGGCTCTATGCTCATTCTGGTTGGTGATGATCTCTCAAATTATGTTTTCACTTCAAATCCACCATAACCTCACAGCTTCAACGGTCGTTATCTTTCCAACTTATTATTATTTTTTATTTCTTGTTCTTGGAAAATCAACTGTGGTTATGAAGAAATATATGTTGGAGATTGAAAAAGCTAAAGAGGCCATTGATTGGAGCACTCAAAGTCATTGACTAACGGTTTCGCTAAAGGTAACTACAAACCGCTTAACTCCTCAAGGTAATTTGCCATCTTTTAATTACATTTTAACTGCTTCCTTCTGGTAATCATTTAATAATTTACATTTACATTCACATGTATAGTTACAGGTAAAAGCGTCATGTTTTGTGATATGTCATGCTATAACGTTCTAGATGAATTTGAAATGTAACCCACATAAATATGCAGTATGCTAATTCACATGACCATGACTTATAAATTACATTGAATAAATAAATAGTTTCATGCTAAATGGGTCTCTCACTTGAAAAACAGGAAGCATTGGTACTTGCATCTAGTTATATCATGAATAAGGATAAAACTATAGAATTTGTTTCTTTTTTGTGCCTTTGAAGTTTTATACACATTATATAATGTTGGGTAACAAGGTAATAACAAGGTTTTATCGAAGTTTTTTGTCTCAAATCTTCCCCCAAAGTGTTCTTCGCAAGACTTAAAAGATGTTATGGGTAGCTTTGGTCGTTACGAAGGTTCCTATATAGCTAGGAAGCTGGATAAATGGGGCAAGAGGTTTGCTTTCGTATCGTTTTCCGAGGTGAAAGATGTCAAACGGTTGGGAGATGAGTTATCAGACGTTTGGATCGGTTCGTATAAGTTGTTTATTGCGATTGCTCGGTTTGTGGATGGTGAGAATCTACATAGACCCGATTCTGGTAATAGGAGGAAGACGGCTTCGGTTCCTGTTAATAGCCATGCAAAACCTAGTGGTCAAGCAAACCCTAGTTCCGAAGGATCCGATAGGAATGGGGTTCCCTATGCATCAGTTGGTAATGGGCGTTCCTTTGTTGATTCTTTGTTAAATCGGAACAAAGTAGATGAGATTAAGGTGGATGATTCGGTGGAACGGTTTTCTCATTGGAAGGGATGTGCTCTTACGGGGAGGGTGGTGAATCTTCACACGTTAACTTCTCTGAAAAAGTTGGTTCGGAAGCATGGTTGGAGATCATTAGATATTAAGTATCTGGGAGGGCTTTCAGTGGTGTTGGTATTCTACGTTAGTGGGGATAGGGATGCCTTCCTGAATGACAAAGACAAATGGTCAGACTGGTTTGAGTTTTTAGAACCTTGGTCTGATAGAACTAGAGTGGAGGAGGGTCGGATCGTCTGGCTCCAAGTTCATGGGGTTCCGGCTCAGTTGGTGTTAGACGAGGTATTCGATTTGATTGGAAGCAGATTTGGCAAGGTGGTTCAATCGGCTTCCTTATCAGGTGAAGAGAACAACTTATCGTATACTCTCATCGGTGTGTTGAGTAAAGAGTGCAAACGGATTGTGGATCGGGTGGACATTAATTGGAGGGGGGAAATTTTTAAAGTGTGGGTGGATGAAGATGTTGGGGAATGGATACCGGAATGTGTAGTAGAGTATGAAGAGGATGATGGTTCCGTTTTACCGGAGGAGGATAAGTGTGATGATAATATTGTGCAGGATGAGTTCCATAATGTGCATCGTGAAGAGGGCGAATGTTCTCAAGCTAATGAGTTTTCTCTCAGGGAACATGTTGTTAATGGGTTAGATGGTTGTGTGAACGATAATTCTAACGTGATGGTCGGTGAGTTTTCGAACTCTTATGATCATTCTAATGAGGAGGCGGTCGAGAATGGTAACGTTGATAGTACAAATGTTTCTGTGTTGAAAGGCAAGGGACATAAGAAGTTCAGACGGAAGTCTTTATTTTCTAATCGGAGTGGGGGTAGTGGTTCTAGGGAGCGTCCTAAGAAGAGACCAAGGGAGGATAAAGATATGTTTGATCTTGATAGGTTTATCGGTATTATGCACGTGCCTTCGGATGTTACTAGGGGTATCGAGACAGGTGTTGAAGGAGTGTTCTTAACACCGGATCTTAACAAAGGGATGTCTACTAATACGGAGGTGGTTCGAGACATCGAGGGAGAGACTGCGGAGCCCTCGATGATTGGTAGAGGTATTGATCCGGTGCAACACCAAGGTCCGATTGAGGTGGAGTTGGAGAAGACCATTGAGTTGAGTAAGGCGTTAGGTGTTGAGAATTTGCAAGATTTTGTTTCTAATGTTAAAGAAGTTCTTGTTTCCGAAGGCTATCAAGAAGGTGTTTAATGAATGTTTTTTCTCTGAACATTCGTGGGTTAGGGAGTTCTAGCAAAGCCGATTGGATTCGAGGTCTTCGAGTCCATCATGAGGTTAGTTTTATTGTTTTACAAGAGTCGCAATTTGTTTCCTTGGATTCTGTGGATGTGGGACGGTTTTGGGGTTATGGTGAGTATTCATTTGATTGGGTTCCTTCGTCTGGAAGGTCGGGTGGGTTATTATCGATTTGGGATTCCCAAGTCTTTCGTATGGAAAGGGTGGTCAAGAATAATAATTGGCTTCTAGTTTCGGGCACTGTGAAAGGAAAGAGTAGCTTGTTTCATATTCTCAATGTTTATTCTCCTCAAAATCTAGTTACTAAACGAGCACTTTGGGGGGAAATTCGTGATTTGATCGGGGAGGGTAATGGGAGGTGGATTGTGGCAGGAGATTTTAACTCGGTTCGGTGTGCCGAGGATAGGCGGAATTCTTTGTTTAATGTGGGTGAGGCCAATGAGTTTAACGATTTCATTGATGATTCGAATCTTCACGAGTACTCCTTGAAAGGGAGGCGTTTTACTTTTGTTGCAGGAAATAAATTAAGCCGTATTGACAGAATCTTCGTTAATTGGGATTTCTTTATGGAATGGCCGTGTGCGGAGTATATTGCTCTCGAAAGGAATAAGCCGGATCATAGTCCGTTGGTTTTGAAAATTGGTTCTTCCAAGAACTATGGTCCCAAACCGTTTAGGTTTTTCAATTCATGGCTTGGTAGAAAGGATTTTGGAACGTTGGTTAAGAAGACGCTTGTTGAGGGCTCGTTTCATGGTTCTCCGGACGCGAGATTGTTGTATAAATTTAAAGCTTTGCGTGATGCTATCTCTAGATGGGCGATCGATTGTAAAGCCAAAGAAAAGGAGGAAAGGGTTTTATTGGAGCAAGAGTTGCGTGATTTGGACCAAACCATGGAGGTTAGGGATTTGTTGGAAGAAGAGACATGGTCTTTAAGCGAAATTAAAAGACGGCTAGGCGAGTTGGATAATCATTATTACCGGGATTTGAAGCAAAAGGCCCGGTGTAATTGGGCGATTCATGTAGACTAAAATTCTCGATTTTTTCACGGTTTTATTAATAAACGTAAAGCTTCAAATTATTTTCCGGGTTTGGAAGTGAATGGGGCGTGGGAAACAAACCCGGTTCTCATTAAAAAGGAAGTTTTGCGTTTCTTTGCTGGTAAGTTTAAAGAATCTATTACACATCGGCCTCGGTTGATTGGATATGGGTTTTCGGTCTTGTCTTCGGTGGAGGCGGATTTTTTGATCAGTAATTTTTCCGTGCATGAGATCAAGAAGGCGGTTTTTGAATGCGGTGGTGACAAAGCTTCTGGGCCGGATGGTTTTAATTTTAGGTTCATTCGGTTTTTTTGGGAGTTGTTCGAGAAGGATTTTGCGGATATTCTTGATCATTTTCATAGTGTTAAAAGTTTTTGCTCGGGAGTTGGTTCGTCTTTTATCACCTTAATTCCTAAGGTAAACAATCCGTCATCTTTGGGGGATTTTAGACCGATAAGTCTCATTGGTTGTATTTTAAAGACTGTGTCGAAGGTGTTAGTGAATCGTCTCAAAACGGTTATGAATAAGATTGTCTCAGAGCATCAGTCGGCTTTCTTATCCGGGAGATATATTCTTGATGGCCCTTTGGTGGCTAATGAGGTTATTGCTTGGGCTAAGAAGAGGGAGAGAAGAATTTTTATGTTCAAGATTGACTTCGATAAAGTCTTTGATAATGTGAATTGGGAGTTCTTGTTGTCGGTTCTTTCTCAGATGGGTTTTCCTGCGGTCTGGTGCGATTGGATTAGTGGTATCTTGTTGGCGACCAGATCATCTGTTCTTGTTAATGGATCTCCTACATTCGAATTTGGGTGTCATAAAGGCATTCGTCAAGGTGACCCGCTATCGCCTTTTATTTTTATTATTCTGATGGAGGCTTTTTCAGGTATGTTGAAACAAGCCTGTGATATAGGTGCGTTTCATGGTATTACTCTTCCTAATGAAGGTCCTACTTTATCCCATCTTTTTTATGCGGATGATGCTATGATTATGGGAGAGTGGTCTTCTTTTAATTTTGATAACTTGAAACGTATTCTTCGCATATTTTACTTGTGTTCGGGGCTAAAGATTAATCTCCATAAATCAGTGTTATTTGGAGTAGGTGTAGAAGATGGTGAGATCGATATCCAAGCTGGTTTCATGGGTTGTAAGCCGGGTAGAATCCCGTTTTCTTATCTAGGGATTATGGTTGGCGCTAACATGAATAGGGTGGTTAATTGGGAACCGGTTGTGTCCAAGTTCAAGAAGAGGCTATCTAAATGGAAAGTTAATTCGTTATCTATTGCCGGTCGGTTAACCCTTATTAAATCGGTGCTGGATAGTCTTCCCACTTATTATTTTTCGCTTTTTAAGACACCCAAGAAGGTTACCAATGATTTAGAAGCTTTGATGAGAAGGTTCTTATGGGGTGGTTCGGATGAAGTGAGGAAGATGTCATGGGTGGCTTGGGAGGTAGTCACCAAACCTATAAAAGAAGGGGGTTTAGGTATCGCTCGTTTAGAGGTTAATAATCAAGCGCTGATTACTAAATGGCTTGGGAGATTTCTCAATGATCATCACGCGATGTGGAGAAGAGTAGTGTTGTCTATTCACGGGTCCTCGCGCTTTTGGGGGCTTGCTCCGGTTAATAATGGGGTTCCCGGGGTTTGGAAGAATTGTGTTATGTTTTGGAACAAATTTAAGGTTGATGGTGTGGGTTTTAATAGAGTGATCCGGGCCACAGTTGGGAATGGTCGCCAAGTTCGGTTTTGGATGGATTTGTGGTTGGGTTCGGCGCCGATTATGGACAAGTATCCGTCCTTATATGCGGTAGAAAAACATAACAATGTCTTGTTAGCAGATCGGTTGGTGGTCACTGGATCTTCTCGTCGCATTGTGTGGGATTGGCTTAGAGCTCCTTGCTCCCAACAGGAGGTGATCGAGAAGCAAGAGTTGGAAGATCTCCTTCAAGGGGTGGTGATGGTTGACCGTGAAGATTCATGGTCTTGGGCGGTTGGTAGCTGCAAAGAGTTCGAGGTTTCGTCGATTAAAAGATGGATGGTGCGGTCCGCTGTGGATGCTGGGAGTTTCGGTTTCCAATGGAGCGATTGGGTCCCGAAAAAATGTAATATTTTTATGTGGAGGGCCGTTCGGGATAGTCTTCCAACCAAGGAGACTTTAGCTAGACGTCATTTGCATTGTGATGATCATAGTTGCGCTTTATGTGAGAGTAATGAGGAATCGCTCGAGCACTTGTTAACCGGGTGTTTCATTTCTATGGCCGTTTGGAATGCGATTGGTTCATGGTGCAACATCCCTAGATCTTTTGTTTTTCATGTCAATGATTTGGTGGAAGTGCATAAGGTTTGTGGTGCGACGGGGAACAAGAGATTGATTATTCATGGAATTGTCATCATTACTTGTTGGAGGATTTGGCGGGCTAGGAATGAAAAGATTTTTTCGGGCAAGAACACTAAGGTGGTAGAAATGGTTGCGGATATAAAATCTTTGGGTTTTCTTTGGTACAAAAATAGATCTAAGATAGGGGTAGTGGATTGGAAAAGATGGTGTTTATTTGATGTAACGTGATTGTTGTTTTTGGTTTTTGGATTTCAGCGTCTTTCTCCGTCTTGGTGATAGTCGTTGGTTGTGTTTGTTTTTAATGAAAGTCAATTTTCAAAAAAAAAATATAATGTTGGGTAACTAATTCAATGGATAGATGTTACCAAATACATACAACTTACATTCAAAGAAAAAAAAATTGAATCTTACATTATCGATCTTTGCCATATTTAGAATTTGTACTTGGTAGAGAAAAACTATAGGGTAACCAATTTTGGTCTACTGAAATTAAACAATGATATCAAGACAAGATAAATTTGTTGTCATTAATATTTAGTGTGACAAATTTTTAACTGATTTTATATTTTACAATTAATTTTATTTTATTTCAATATTATATTAACTTATTAATTTTATACATATACAACGAATTGGGGTTATGTTAGTGTTTTCTGTTGGTTATTACATAATTAAAGTGTGTATTATGGTTTATATTCAAAATGATAAAGCTATGACCAAAATTTTAAAAAATTACATAACATTTATTATTCAAATATGTTGTAAAAATTCATTAAGATTTACACCTTAATTATAATATAACTTAATAGAAATATTTATTATTTTTCTTATTATTTGTAATGATCATGTTCCTCATTACATTTCGAGGATATTCTATTTTCATATTAATTGTAAAAAAATAGTTAATCAGGTTAAAAATCATTTACCATGCTTTCATAAAATCGAAAATCTTTGCTTCTTCTTCTTTCTTTCTTTTTACTCAAGCAACATATTATGGAAAGTTGTTGGAATACTTAATTAATAGATATATATATATATATATATATATATATATATATATTTTACACAACTTATAGAGAAAAAAGAAAGAAAGAACACTACTAGAAAAAAGGCCTAATGCAACTTCTTAGAAGCAATATTTTTCAAATGGGTTGCGATTGACTCTAATGCAACTTCCATGAACACAAAGGTTGCACTAGAGGATCTAATGCAACAATTTTCATAAAAGGTTGCATATTTTACTAAAAGAGCAACCTTTTTCTTAAAAGGTTGCATTAAAAAAAGTAAAATGCAACTTTTATTTTAAAATGTTGCTTTGTTAATAGTTGAAATGTAACTCTATTGTTAATTTTTTTTTGATTTATTAGCAATAATATAGAGAGATGCAAAAACAATGTAATATATTAGTATGATGAAAGCAATAGTCATAATCAGTTACCACATGTAAACGTTTTATTTATAATAAAACTTTTCTTATTTCTAGAACATAGGAAAACAAGACTAACTAATTTTTATATTACTTCAATTCGAAAACTCTTGTTTTATTTCCAGTTTTTTCACTAATGCATAAAAAATTGTTTCCCGAATTATTGATTATAATGTTTTCCTATTGCTACAATTAAATGTAAGAACTCGAAGCGTGGAATTGTTAGTCAAATTAACGAGTTAATGTTTTAGATATATTATATATATAGTTGTAACTTATCATTAAACACCATATATATTAATGTTTTACCATCTTATTTTAATATTTTACCATCTTATTTTGACACTTTCCAAATGACAAATGTCAACCATAAATTTCATCTAGGGATGACACTGAAACTCAAACCCAATGGAAAAACTCCAAAAACCCGAAATGTTTGGGACGGGTAACACCCGTCTCATTAGAGTATGAGACGCGTTTGGGATACCTTTAAAATTTTTCACAGGTTTGGGATGGGTATGAGATTCATAATATGTCCTATTACCCAACCCAATTATCCGATAACAGTCATAACCCCATTTACCCAGTTATGTACTTGAGTATCCCGACATATAATTTCTTTACATATATACAAAATTTATTATTCGGTGTACATTAAAAACTAAAAATATCAATCTCATTATATATTGGTTTAAAATTTAACACTTTGTTTTTACCAGTATGTTGCATCTATATATTATTATTATTATTATTATTTTAATAGCAAATATTCATATTGCGATTCATTTTTCTTACATATTTTTTTTCAATTGATGTTACTGATAAAATTTGATTTAATTGATTTTTTTGTTGGAGTGACTAAAAGTATGCTTATTCTTTAGCCATGGCATGACAAACAAATATGAGTAGTTTCAAATTAATATTAATCGAGTTGTATTTTATTGAAAATAGAATTTCAAATAAAAAAAATCCATAAACGATACGATTAGAACTTAGCACCAAATATGTTTCTTTTATTTTAATTCTATTTTAACTTCCTATCATTAACTGTAGTTGTATACAAAAGGTAAATGTTAGTTATATTTTGTCAAAACTTGATAAAACCCGACGAGTTTGAGCCGGGTATACCCGGAACCCATAGGTTCACCCGATACCCGATGGGTAATTACCCGAAAAATACCAGAGATTTGTTATGAGTTTTTATAATTGGGTTTGGGTTTGGGTTTGGGTTTGGGTTTGAGATTACCTAAAACCGTCCCAAACCCGACCCATTGCCACGTTAATCTCATCGAGTGATGAAAAGTTGCAGCAATCGTTGATATTTTATTCACTTATCATGTTTCTAAACAAAAAAAAAAACAAAAAAGAAAAAAGAAAACAACACCGGTATACCCGCAACCCACGGGTTCACCCGACACCCGATGGGTAATTACCCGAAAAATACCCGAGAGGTTTGTTACGAGTTTTTATAATTGGGTTTGGGTTTGAGATTACCTAAAACCGTCCCAAACCCGACCCATTGCCACGTTAATCTCATCGAGTGATGAAAAGTTGCAGCAATCGTTGCTATTTTATTCACTTATCATGTTTCTATACACAAAAAAAAACAAAAAACAAAAAAGAAAACAACAAATGCAGAGTTTTGAACTTGAGACACTTTGAACAAATAACACAAAACTAACCAACTATACCAGCAGCTAAACTTTGATTTGGTTCTTAAAAGTTCGTTTTTAAAGGATAGATATATAGTAGCGGGTTCTTAACAGTTTTTGCACAACCCCGCCAAACCCTTTAATCCACAATCATTCTTAAACTGAATCCTATTCTAAACCTAATTTGAACACCAATTACAATAATATCTTCAATCACTGTGAAGCCACAGGCATTAATTTGGTGATCTTTATACATGTCAAGTTCATCATATTTCTCTCATTAAAAGAATTATCCATTCAAAGTTTCAAATGTAAGTTTCTTTCACTGATAATTGTATTCACATATTCTGTTTTTGTATTCGATAATTCATAGATTTTGTGGTATAGGAGTTAATATCCATAAAATAGCATATGTGTTTCTTTTTCTCTCTGATCGATCCAATTATCTTTCAGGTGTAAGATTATGACTTTAATTTTTTATTTGTAACAGAATCACGTGATCGATAATACATGTAATCGAATTACATATTTCAAACCGAATATAATCACATTACATGTAAATACATATTTCTAAGCCCTAATGTTATCAATTTTGTGCATCTTTCTTTAAATAATTAGACTACTCATATTTCATTTATGTATTAATTAAAGATTAACAAGTGTATCTACTTTGTTTGCTTTTTTCTATTTAATTCAGAAAACGAAAGACATGGGGACTGTTAGAGATTGGATGTATTTTCCTAGACGATTACTGGAATTTGAAGCTGGAGTGATTGAATTCCTTAATGCTTCATTTACTAAGGCGGCAAAAGGATCTCAAATCTGTTTTCCTTGCAAACAGTGTAAAAACCGTTATTGGTATCGAAGAGATGAAGTATTCGATCATTTAAAAGGACACGGATTTGTCGAAGACTACCACGTATGGGTTTTTCATGGAGAAAGTCCCTCACAAAAAAGATTTAATGTTGGCATAGATGATGATGATGGTGACGGGGGTAGCCCAAGAAAATAATAAAATGGCTGGAACACATTAACGCTAAAAAGGTTAAAAGGTTAAAGGCTTCGTTTCCCGCCCAAATTTATGTAAACAAGTACGTGAACAGTACCCACGTGCTACAGTACGATGTCAACTCACTGATCAAATCACTGTTCCCTCTGAGCAAGGGACATGCTCAGATAAAGTATTATTATTTTAATCATGGACCAACGGTCCAAAGCTTCCCGCCCACAAAGGTCAACCCTCTAAGCGAACTGGAGGTCAATTAGTTTGTACACTGGACAAAAGGCTCAATCTCTCCTTCTATATAATGAGAACTTAGCCATAAACAAGAACAGACCATATTTGGGCAGATAACACCATCTCCCTAATCTTCTCTTCTTCCTTGAGAAATATGCTCCTAGCTTATTTCTTTCTTACTTCAATATCTTCATAGCTTCACCAAGAACATCATTCCAAAACCGATTCCAAACATCACGGTTCTTGATCATTGGTGAGCTATAACAACAAACAACTAACTAGTGAACCTCCTTCTACGTTTTGCAAACGTAGAGGGACACCACGACCTGCGTTAGGCTAATCTGAACCCTTGAAGCCTTTTAGCCTAACCAGTCTATTTACTATCAATGGTCTTATCTTTGTTGTAGCAATACTTTATCTTAAAGACCAGTAGTGTAGCTCCATTTTCACTAAAATCATTATGGCAGAAGGTGAATCTCCCGAAAAAGTTAACCAAGTGTCAAGAACACCGACACCAAACGCCGGTCAAGAAACTCCGGCGACAACCTCGATTTTCTCCACTCCGGGAGGAACCTCGACGGGACCTTTGTTCCTCGAGTTGTCACCTTTTCGAACTCCGACTCCTTCACGATCTGGGGTTCCTTCTCCTCATGCAGGAGTCACGAACACCCCGGAACGTGTCGTCTTGACAATGGAAGGTGTATCACGGCATTTTTTGCAATTAAGACATCTTCTCAACCAACATGTGAGCCAAGAAAGAGAAAAGGGGATAAGACTAAGGCTGGAGTATGATGACGAAGAACCCTCGCTGTCACTTGGACGCCCGCCTTCCCCTTTAACCAGCTCACGACCTGCTGCTTCTCGTTTAGAAGCTGGTCCAAGTGTAACCTGTCAACCCTTTAACCCGTCTCTGTACACCTATGGGAGATCAAGCCCAACGGCTTTCCCTTTGTTTACTTCACAACCCCTTGGGCACGAGACCACTCTCGACCAAATATGGCAGTCACCGGCTTCAAGTGTTCCCCCTCCTACAGTTACCACGTGGGAACAGGCCATGTCGGTCCTACCCTTGGCTCAGAATGCAACGATGAGCACTCCCATGAGAACAAGCCAAGCAGCAGCAACCCCTGAAAGCCTTCAAGGCTTCAACCTCATACCTCAAATGATGGCTCAAATGATGTCACACTTCCCTTGGACCCAGCTCATCAACCAAGAACTGGGTACTCACCAAGGAACAACGAGTCATAATACAAGGGTAGATGAAGACCTTGCGAAACCTTACAAGCCCGACAACCTTTCTTGTTTCTCCCAACAAATTGCCGATTATGACTCCCAAGCAAAGATCAAGATGCCACCCCATATAAAAACATATGATGGGACCGAGGATCCCGAAGACCACCTCCAGATCTTCACTTAGGCTGCCAGAATCGAAAAATGGTCCCACGCTGAATGTTGCTTGATGTTCATGCAAACATTAGTCGAATCAGCCAGGAGATGGTTCAATGTAAGGTCCCGTTACAGGTAGCCCTACTTTCGTGTTGGATTTACTCATAAACGCAGTTCTAAATATCAGAGTTAATTAAAACATTCGCGGAACATTAAAAACATTCAAACCATTACATTCCATAACCATAATTATTGTCTTATCGAGCATTCATTGTCATTTAAAAACAAAACATAGTCTTTTAAAATAAAACGTCATAGCAAAATCTTCAGATGCCAGCTTCGTCCATACTGGCAATTCAATAAATGTCGACATAATCTTGATGTGATGCACATTGAAAAATATATGTGATAATATAATAGGGACTTTGTTGGATATTAGTGGCAAGTCAAAAGATCACCCAAAAGCCCGATTTGACCTTTTAGATCTCAAAATCAAAGAAAAGTTACAGCCAAAACTTTCTGATGACGGTAAGCATGTTATCATAGAGAATGCATGTTTTTCGATGTCTTCAAAGGAGAAAGTTAATTTTTGCCATGTTCTGAAATAGACAAAATTACCTTACGCCTGTGCGTCTAATATTGCACGTTGTCTTCATTCTTCAGAAAAGAAATTTTCGGGTTACAAGAGTCATGATGCTCACATCTTTTTGCATTACTTGCTCCAAGTTGCTGTTAGAAAATCATTACCAAAGCATGTTGTTTTCCCTTTAATTAGGTTGGGTGTCTTTTTTCGAAGCTTGTGTAGCAAGGTAATTAAGCCTGAAGACCTTGACAAATTACAATTAGAAATTACTGAAACGTTGTGTGAATTTGAGAAAATATTCCCGCCAACATTTTTTGACATAATGGTGCATTTACCTATCCAATTAGTAAATGAAGTTAGGCTTGGAGGACCTGTTCAGTATAGATGGATGTTTTTATGGAGAGATACTTGTGCAAGTTAAAGTCATATGTGCGGAACAAGAGCCGACTTGAGGGATCCATAGCGGAAGGCTATTTAATTGAAGAATGCTTGAATTTTTGCTCACATTATATGCATGGAAGGAATGCAAGACTTAATAAGGGTGTAGAAGATAACCATGATTTTAAGGGAGAAAACGAATCAAATGAACCAGTATTCGTGAATGGTGGCCATTCTTTGGGAGGTAAAAAACGAAGACAGGGCAAAGTTACATCTTTCGATGTTCATTTAATTCAACAAGCACATCGTTATGCCTTATTCAATTCTGATTGTGAACAAGTCAACGATTATATCAAGTAAGTAACATTTTCCTTCAAATTGTGTGTCATTATTAGTTATCTCATTTATGTAATATTTGTCTAAATGATGCAGTGAGCATGAAGCATATATTGAAAATCAGCCCAGACAAAGTCGATGGGCACGGGCACAACACCATAGTCAAGAGTTCGCTAGTTGGTTCGAAAACAAAGTAATACATAATGATGTTCCATATCATATTTATTGGCTTGCTAAGGGTCCTAGTCCTACATATAAGACATACTATGGCTATTATGCCAATGGATATAGGTTTCATACCAAATCACGAGATTCCAAATGTATAACTCAAAATAGTGGTGTTTCACTTACAACTTTAACTCCTAGTTTTGCAAGTTCTCGGGACAAAAATCCAACCGTTGGGAATGTTGACTACTACGGAAGAATTTTGGACATAATTGAACTTGACTATTGGTCAAAGTTTAGAGTTGTATTGTTTCGTTGTGAGTGGTACCAACATGAGAAAGATGATTATGGTTTAACATGTGTTAATTTGAAGAAGTTATGTTATTCAGATGACCCTTTTGTCATGCCTTCCCAAGTTAAACAAGTGTTCTATGTACCAGACCCTATAGTAGATGGTTTGCATTATGTTCTCAATACGATTCCAAGAGATGTTTATGACTTTGATGAAGAAAATAATGAAACTGATGGTGCCTCCTATTGGTGTGATCCTAATGAAGATAGGTTGGGTTCTTTTGCACAAGCTAGTGAGCAAGAGACTTGTTTGTTAAGAGAAGATATCACTCCTCTTATGGTTGACGCAAATACAAAATTAGCTGTAACGGATGTAGTTGATAATGAGAATGATGATGATTCTGATTATGATGATACATTATCGGATTGGATGCATGCTGATGATGACGACGATAACTGAGTTATTAAGGTACAAAAATAACTTTAAAGTCAGTAATTTCAATTTCTTTTTTGTTTTCCTTAAAAACAGATCCTCGATGAATGGTTTCTTTTCTTTCTTTTTCAATTTTTTGAAGAAGATATCAATTTTAGTCTTTCTGTCCTTATAGGGGTATTTCAGTAATTTATGTTTTCTAGTAAATGGTTGTTACTTGTTAATACAAATGGCTATACTCCCAAATTATGGTTGGTTCATGATTTTCTAAAATATATGTTTGCCTATGTTAATCGGACCAACAATGCAATAAGAATCACTGGAATAGCACAAAGAGAAGGCCCGTAGAATAGAATTTATTGATATGTGATAAAGGGGCAAATTGGTCATTTGGAAAATCTGGACAGAAGAGATTATAAGGAATATTTTGACTTTTTAGTCAATGTTGACTTTTTGTGAGTCAAATCTATGTCCGGAAAATGTTAACTTTTTTGGTCAACGTTGACTTTCTGATTTCTTTTACCAATTGTGGGTCAACGTTGACTTATGGTGAAGTCTGCGCCTCATAAACTGGTTTGTTCAGATGGTAGGCTGCACATTTTTTGTAAGTTTAATATACATTGAAGGTGACTATTACATGTGACTATTGACTTTGTAATTTGGTTTAATGGTATGAAATTCATCTATCAGATGCCAAAAACTTACAGTGGACTTTGTACAATGTGAAGGTAAAAGAGATCAATTTGTATAATGGAATTATTTGTTTAGTGTAAATTTAATAATCACAAAAGCCTGTTAATTAAACAAATATTTGAACTTACTCTGGTTAATCGAAGAAGTTATTATGAAACTGAAACACAAAGGGCAATTTTGATACTACTGGAAAAATTATGAAATTTATTCAACCATGTAACACTCTGTTATCATTTTATGCAATAAAAAGTATCATTTTTAGTAATAATATTATGACAATAATAAAGAACATGTATCATGAAAATATCTTTTAGTTTGACACTGTTATTATTTGGAAATAATAGTTAGCCTTTTATTTTCTCATATTTGAGTCTTTGGTTATTGATCCTTTGGATTGGGCCCATAGGATGGAATTGAAACATATGCGATAAAAGGGGCAAAATGGTAATTTGTAATATTTGGACTAGAGATATTATAAGGAGTATTTTGAATTTTTAGTTAACGTTGACTTTTTTGGGGTCAAATCTCATGTGTGAAAAATGTTAACTATTTTTAGTTAACAGTTTGACTTTATGATACCTTTCATCTGACTAGTACACATTTTTGTAGCATAATAGAATGATGTCTAAAACTCTTAAAGCCACCATCAATATTGTAATCACCAAGCAAAGGGTATTCTGAACTTTTACCAAGATATGTTATTAAAGGATGCCTTATGTCTCGAACCCATGAACAATTATTAATAAAAATGCGGTTTAACCACTGCACCAATAGACAACTTTGAATTTACTGAGCCCACTTTGCTTATATATATTGTAACACAAAATTTTGTATTTGGTTCTTTTGATGAAAAGGGTAGTATCGCCATTTTGGAAAGATTGGAAGAAAGAAGATATTTGAATAAATTTGAAATTATGTCCAGTTTGACTTTAAATGTGTTAAATTTGACTTCTGGCAGTCAATGGAGAGGTTATATTATTAAGGGTAATTTGGGTATCATTGAAAATATGAATATGGGAACTATATTGGTCACTTTTGACTTTTTAAGCATCTTTGACATTTTGACTATATTGGTCACTTTTTAAGCATTCGATGACCTGTGTGGTCATTTGGACCAAAATGAGAAATTATGGTTAAACGTTTATATGGTTATTCTTGATATTAAAATTGAAATTCTGGTTAAACGTTTATTTGAGTAGCTTTGTTTATTTGGTCTTTTTGGACCAAAATGAAAAACTCTGGTAAACTAATGAATGTAATGATAACTAGCGATGAGATCGGTACTGTGCCGGTACCGATAACGAAAATCCCGATCCTGAAAATAACGGTTTGTTACTGATTTTTCGGTATGGTACCAAATTTTCACAACACAATCTGCTCAAAAGTTAATTACCTCACTTGCCACTTCTGCCACTTCATCAACAACCTCAGAAACAGGTAAATTGTTGCTGCAAATATTCAGTTGACCTGAAAAAAGTCAACTGAAACAGTTGAATTGTTGCTGCCACTACATTAACAGTCTCGGTAAGCTTACTTAACAAATAAAATCGTCGCATGCATTATAAATAATATAATTAATGTCATGAATAAACACACAAGAAAACACATAAAAATTAAAGCAAGCAAACATATAAAAACCAAAGGGTCTCGGTTATTACATAATTTGTTGCAAATATTTCAAGCATAAACCTACCAAACCGGGAAATGGCTCACACTGAAAGACTCTATGGTCAAATGTGATAAAAAAAAACTATAATCACCAAGTCCATTTCCTTGAGTTTGACAACCAGTGGAAATGGAAAAAGAAATTTTTTTCATATTTCTGAAATGATCTCATTTGAGGGACTTACAAAACGACTATTTTGGCCCGTTAACTAACATCAACCAGTTTGTTTTCTAGTTGATTAACCTATTAATCGGTTTGAATACGTTAATTATTTTAGTTTAAATATTCACAAGGGCTTTTCAGTAATTTCAGTTTTGTGTGAAATCGACCTGTTAACTAAAATTTACTAACATGATAGAAGTTGACTCGTAAACTAAAAACGAACATTTTGATCCGTTAGCTAATATCAACCCATTTATTTTATATTGATTTACCCATTAATCGGTTTGAATACGTTAATTATTTAAAAATATAATCGTTACCAGGTGCTTTTGGGTAACTTCTTTGTTTTTGAAATCGACCCGTTAAATAAAATCCACTTACGTAATAGAAGTTGTCCCGTAAACAAAAATCCGATGTTTTGGCCCGTTAACTATCATCAACTATCTGTCTTCATGTTGATTTACCTATTAATAGGTTTGAATTAATTATTTGTAAATTTAATTGTTCCCAGGGGCTTTTCGGGAATGCCATTTTTGTTTGAAATCGACCTGTTAAATAACGTCCACTTACATAATTGAAGTTTACCCCTAAACTAAAAACAACCATTTTGGCCAGTTTAACTAATATCGACCCATTCATTTTTCAGGTTACTTATGCAGAAGATTGTTTTGTTTAATGGATTTAGTCATGTTACTGATTGTATTATGTTGTTTTGTTGGGAAACTTTTAGAATAAGACAATGATTTTTAGACGCTTTGTTAAGAAAGGTTTTATAAGTATGTTTTCTACGATATTGTTGTGAACCAATGTTTACACCGTGACCCTCATTACTGGGGTGTGACACATTGATAGATAATCATTAACCCAAAAACAACAGTTAATGATTCTTTTGGATCCAAAAAAGCAAAAGGTAAGTCTAGTTGTCCATTGATACTAGTGGTGTGCAGCAAACCGATAAAACCGACCCGAAACCAAAAAAATCTACAGCGAAAAAACCGAACCGAAACAAAAACCGGATGTTTGGTTATATTTTGTAAAAACCGAACCGAACCGAATTTCTATATTTTTATTTTTACCTTTTCATTTAGAGTAACTTACACGAATTTAATAAATATGTAACACACGTATTTTTGACAAAATGTAAAATAGTCACTTAGTTAAAATCAACAGAATTATTTATACCTAAGTTTATTATTTTTAGCATAACTTTTTTTTCGGCCTAAAATTTTCAAGTTGAAATGGCCAAAGTTAAGTCGAGTTGTCCATTGATGCCCATATTAACTTTAAACGACTGTCAATCACCCGAATTGCCCATATTAACCCTAAACGGCCATCAACCCCCCTAACTGAGTGTTAAGGATCACCCTAATGGACCGTCATTAACCTGAATGTCTATCATTAACCCTAAAACAATAATTAATGACCCTTAACCCAAGTTAAGTGTAGTTGTCCACAAATGCCCACACTAGCATTGATCTGCCGTTAATCACCCAAATTGCTCATATTAACGCTAAGTGACCGTCAATCTCTTACCTGAATATTAATGACCCTAATGGACCGTCATTAACCTTGAAGTCCGTCATTAACCCTAAAACAACAATTGATTACCCTTTTTGATTGTAAGTGGCCAAAGTTAAATCTAGTTGTCTATAAATGTCCATAATAAACTTAAATGACCTTCAATCGCCTGAATTACCCATAGTTACCCTAAACGACCATCAATTACCTAACTCAATGTTAATTACCCTAATCGACCGTCCCATTGAATGTTCATTATAAACAACAGAACAACAATTAATGACTATTGATTCCAAGTGACCAAACTTAAGTCTAGTGGTCCATTGATGCCCATATTAACTTTAAACAACCATTAGTCAGCGGAATTGCCCACATTAACCCTAACAACCATCAATCCACCTAACTGAATGTTGATTACCCTAATGGACCGCCGTTAACCTTGAATATTTGTCATTAACCCTAAAACTACAATTAAAGACTCTTATTGATTGTAAGCGACCAAGGTTGAGTCTAGTTGTCCATAAATGCCCTTATTAAACTTAAACGACCATTAATCACCTAAATTGCCCATATTAACCCTAAATTGTGGTTTTTTTATCATTGTTTTTTTTCCTCGACATTGTGTCTATTATGTGTGTGTGTGTGTGTTTTTTAACAAGGACAGGTGAAATATTAATTTTAGTTGTTTTTACTTTTTTTTAAACTTTTTAA
Source organism: Bidens hawaiensis (assembly GCF_021521415.1). Classification (NCBI taxonomy): domain Eukaryota; kingdom Viridiplantae; phylum Streptophyta; class Magnoliopsida; order Asterales; family Asteraceae; genus Bidens; species Bidens hawaiensis. Next base: position 695,160 of record NW_027491114.1, on the reverse strand, counting down.
TTATATTTTGGGTTGTTCACGAGTCAAAGCTTGAGTCGAGCCAAAGTGTGTACGAGCTCAAAATAAAACGAGGCAGCTCAACTAGGCTGGAGTTCGATTTTGAAGTTAGACGAACCTAAGTTCAAGCCAATGAACGAGCTTGGGTCTAGTTTGGCTCGGTTACAAAAATGAGCCAACTCAGTTCAGTTCTTTCAAATCAAGTTATTTTAGCTATTTTTATTCGAACTTTTATCGAACAAGCTACGAGCCCGAGTTTCAAACCGCGAGCCTTTTTTAACATCCCTAATGTTAACATCCTCCTCTATTATAACATATACTTTGATTTATTATTTATTTCTTGATTTTTTAAATATATACTAACTCGGTGATTTTTTTTATGTAAAATATCTCTCCCTATATCATAATTTCATCATAGAAATCTCGCTCCTCCAAAGGTAGTTTAGTATGTTCCCGCTTCCCCAAAATTGTGATGTCAAAAATGAAAAAAACGGTTTCATCCCTCTCAATTACAGAAATTTGAAATCGAAATCCAAATCTACAAGAGCAAAATTGTAAGTGCAACTGAACCCTAACTTGAAATTGATGCATGTTATAGCTAAATTGATTCTTATAGTATACATGGTATGTGTTTAATTTGATCTTTGTGAGCATTGTATGCTTCAAATTGATTCTTGTATGACGAACTGATGTTTTATGAGATTGACATTAATTGTATTCGAAATGCGTTTATGGTTTTTCTGGATCGAATTCTACATTTGTTTATGTTAAAGTTATCGAATTATGAACTGGGATGTGTTGATGTTTCACGAACTAGGTTTTATGAAATGTTTTCTAATATTGATTTTGTAGCAAATGATGAGTAAATACTTATGTTATCTCACAATCACCATCATTCTTAGACACACATACGTCTTGTCACTTCACGCCAAGGAAAACCAATTGATGACCTGAAGATAAATGTGATCACGCCCTTGGGTTTGACCATTTTTAGAAAAATGTATGCTAAACCAGTTAATATATGATGATTGAATTAGGACATTTTCATTTTTAGGTTGCTTAATAAACTTTAGATCATTCGTTAAAGTTTGTAACATATGTACTAACTGATTAAACTATACGAAAAGGACAGTCAACCCTAGGGATGAGCAAAATCGGGATCGGTACCGATTGGTACCTGTACCGTACCGGTACCGAAATCAGTACCGATTTGGTACCGTCGGTACCAAAGTTTTAAGTTTCGGGATCGGTACGGTACCGTACCGTACGTACCGGTATTTTCAGGATCGGGATTTTCGGGATCGGGACCGGTCGGTACCGGTCCAGTACCTTGCTCATCCCTGGTCAACCCTTTTAGTGGCCATCAAAGAGTTCCATATCATCAGGAGCCTTGCCGTTCGCTTTATGTTTGATAGTTATGTTGGGGTTTCAACGGTGGTTCGGAACGAAAACGGACAAACCTTTTGGACCCGTTTTAGTTATTTATGTCGTTTCGATAATTATTAATCTATATTAATAATCAAGCTTATAAACGAAACAATAAAAATTAATATATCGTTTACAATATTTATTAATCCATATTAATAATCAAGGATATGAACAAGTTATAAAAACGCAGCGGAAAATTAAACGATATAAAACGAACCATAAACTGAAACCCGAACCCGGATCCGATTACATACGATACGAGTACGATTAGCATATAATAATAATCAACCATAGGGTGTTTTCGATATACCTCGGTTAACAAGAACCGGGAAGACACCGAGGAATTAACGAGAGTGCTAGACTGGACACAATCAACAACCAACTGGAAATCCGGCAGCGGCGGCGGCCTGCGGCGGCGGTGGCGGATTCCGGCAGTATGTAAGGACGGCGGCAAGGGGCTGATCAACTCAGATCCAACAGCTACAAGGGATGGCAGACGGCAGAGAACCAAGACGGCAGCTTGCGGCAACCTCAGGTCACCGGTTAATCGGATCTGCCGGAGTTGCAGGACCGCCGGAAAACCGGTGATGTGGGTTTTGACAGCAGTGGGGCTTGAACGGAGCTGCGGTGGTGCTTGTAGTGGTTGAAGGAGGACCGGAGATGACTAAGGTGTGTATGCGGCGGCCGGAATAGGCTCGCCGGAAAAACGGCTTGGCCGGAATTCGGCGCCGGATATATTCTAGCAGCTAGGGTTTTGATGGTTTTAACTTGGTTACCATAAATAGATAAATAGTATGTATTTATAGGTAATTAAGTTTAATAATTAACCATCTTGGGCTTGAGCCCAATCAAACAAGTCCAGTCCATATAATTATTTTATGTGTCGGGCCTAATTAACTTTTAAGTAGGCTTTTATCTTGTTACCCCTGGTGTAACTCTATCCGGATCACGTTCGGGTCGGTCACATTGACTTGACCCGAAACGTCCATAAAATCCAACAAGTTATCAATACATACAATTTTATTATTATTTTTTATTTTAACACATCAGCAACATCTTTTAAACAACAATGAACAAATCAGATTCAAGATATACAGGTCTAATGGCGAAAAAAAGCAAGCAAAATCATACTATACAAAGACCAGTCAATGATTATGAGAGAAGTAGGCTATTAAGGGTTGAAGAAAACCAAAAGATAATGCAAGATTTGGGATTGAAAAGGATAGCAAATTCGATGACAAGTTTGGTAGATTCCCAAAATGTTAAGAAAAAGAAAGTCAAACCAACACACAAAAATGTGAGAGATGTAGATTATATTCCCGATGCTGGTGATAATAGTGAAGAAGATGACCAAGAAATTGATACGACTGTTAAAGTATCCAAAGAGGTAATTCGATATGAAATATTTATTTATTTTATTTTGTAGATACATGTTTTCTAATTAACATGATATTTGTTATAGCAACAACGTTCCCAATATATTCCACTACTATCCATGAATAAGGTTGCTAGTTTAGCGAAGAACAATCGAGTGACCGCTCCAAAGGCCTCTCAAAAGTTTTCACTGGATTCAAATGCAGCGAAAGAGAATCAATGTAGATCAGAAATTACCATGGGTGAACTAATCTCAAAAAAACAAAGGGAGGTATTGAATAAAAAAGCTTCGAAGTCTAATTGTATTAAATGGGGGTCAAAAGAACAATTTCTTCTTGTTGATGAGAATTATGATGAGGATGATGGGCTATTTCAAGGTATTCTTTTGTTGATCTTAAAATTTTTAAAACTATTTTTATATAAACTTTCTCATTAATGCTTTACATGTTGACGGATTAGATGCTGAACTAATGGTTTTGAAAATGACGAGAATGAATGGGATATAATGAGATCTCAAGATACGTATGGTTAGTGATTTAAGCATATCTTTATTTAATGTTTCATATATTTGTTGTTATTTAATGACGGTATTTTATTTCAAATAACAAGGCGAGGCTGATAAGGATGAAGAGTATGAAGACATGGAAGATACGACAATTGCAAATAACGACAACGATATACATACAAATGATCACAACGAGGAATTAGAAAATGAGGACGATGTGCATCGCCTTGAATTTGAACTACAACCCGTATTAGAAAAAGCAATAGGTTCGATTTAACTAACAATGCCATTTTGGCTTGTTATTGATTAAAGACATGCTTGTACTAATGTATATTGGAGTACAAGAATTACTAAAACCAAAAAAAGAGGACCAACGATGTTACATAATGTTCACACACAAAGAGTTAACGAGCGCGAGGCTATTATATGTAATGAATTTGGACAACATGTTGGACCAACATCAGAGGAGAAGGATGTGGTCAGAATATTCACTAGATTTTTGGGTACTATAGGTCGTAATTATAGTTATGCACCGTTGATCTACCATTCATGGCACAAGGTGCCACATAAAGAAAAGATGTGGGAGTATGTCCTGGTAAAGTTTATGGTTGTTGTTTTTTCCTTTATTTATTTGATACATTTTCATTTTAAACAAAATATTATTTTTTAAAGGAAAAAAACGATGTGCCTGAGGCGGCTATGAAAAACGTGTTAAATAGTATACGACATGCATATAAGATACACAAATCTCGGTATAAGAATAAACACTTCTCTCAGTTTAAGGACAACAAAACAAGGTGGAAAAATCGACCTAACATCATTCCAGAAGATGATTTCTTACAGCTGTTGCGTTTATGGAATGATAAAGATGAGGCGGTATTTTTCTTTACAAGTTTTTCGTTAATAGGATTTAGTTTTTTTAGTTATCTATTAGCTGAGTTGTATATATTAATCTGTGTAAAGAAACGTTGTTTACGAGCCAAGGAGTCACACGTCTCAAAAAAATATGCACACAGCCGGACAAAAAGTTTTGCTAGGATTCGTGAGGAGATGGTACGATTATATTTTTTCTCTCTCGTTATTTATGTCTTTTTTTGTTGTTCAATATGCTAATGTTTTTTATTGATGTTTACAGAAAAATAATGATCCAAACCAAGAATTACCTACCTTAGCCATATTGTTTGAACATACACGAAAAAGGACAGAAGGACATATGCTGACTCATATGATGACACGGCAAACAAAATTGTAAGTCTTTCTACTTTTAACCTTCTGTTAATATCTATGTTTTATGTGTGCTAGTATGCATAGGATCAATAAAGTTTTGATGAAAGCCCCAATCACCCACTAACCTATAGTCTATAATTGAGTTTGTTTTTTCTAAGCTCTTCTATACACTAAACTTTCAATGAAATGCACTAGAATACTAATGAAATTCCATTAGTTTTCGGCGCTTATTCGTGTTCCTATCTAGTTGTAGTATGTTAACAGTCTCGAGTTGGGACTAAAAACAGAGACAAGGAAACACACTTGATTCCAAAGCTGCCTCTAAAAACAAATCTGACCTGAAATGACCCGTTAATAGAAAATTAATTTAAAATTGTAGTAAAGTTGCCCTGAATAAAAAACCCAACCCTTTTGACATGTTTTTTTACCCGTAATATGACTTGTAAACTTACCTGTAACAGAAAATAAACTGAAATTTATGACATGTTTCAGTTTGGATTATTCTTGGAAACTTTAGCAACTTTCACATCTGTGTAATGATCTAATGTTGTGACCAAAATACCATTGACAATCAAAATTTGCCCGTAATGTCTCGAAACAAATTGTTGATACCGTGACCCTCTTCAAGTGTTAACCCCCTGCACCAAGTATTCTAATTTGACTTTAAACAGTTTGTGCATCAGCTCATCTGATAAGAAATATGTAGTTTGACTATTAGAAGTAAACTTTTCACACAAATGTAATCAAAACTTACCCAGTTTCCAAAATATCTTGATCCGTAACTAGTTTAAAACACATGTCCAATTTCTAAAATGTTAACTAAACAATAACAATAAGAGTTCTAATCCGTTTTACTAAACATGCCAAAAATTTAACACTTTGTTTTTACCAGTATGTTGCATCTATATATTATTATTATTGTTATTATTATTATTTTTAATAGCAAATATTCATATTGCGATTCATTTTTCTTACATATTTTTTTTCAGTTGATGTTACTGATAAAATTTGATTTAATTGATTTTTTTGTTGGAGTGACTAAAAGTATGCTTATTCTTTAGCCATGGCATGACAAACAAATATGAGTAGTTTCAAATTAATATTAATCGAGTTGTATTTTATTGAAAATAGAATTTCAAATAAATAAAATCCATAAACGATACGATTAGAACTTAGCATCAAATATGTTTCTTTTATTTTAATTCTATTTTAACTTCCTATCATTAACTGTAGTTGTATACAAAAGGTAAATGTTAGTTATATTTTGTCAAAACTTGATAAAACCCGACGAGTTTGAGCCGGGTATACCCGGAACCCATAGGTTCACCCGATACCCGATGGGTAATTACCCGAAAAATACCAGAGAGATTTGTTATGAGTTTTTATAATTGGGTTTGGGTTTGGGTTTGGGTTTGAGATTACCTAAAACCGTCCCAAACCCGACCCATTGCCACGTTAATCTCATCGAGTGATGAAAAGTTGCAGCAATCGTTGATATTTTATTCACTTATCATGTTTCTATACAAAAAAAAACAAAAAAGAAAAAAGAAAACAACACTGGTATACCCGCAACCCACGGGTTCACCCGACACCCGATGGGTAATTACCTGAAAAATACCCGAGAGGTTTGTTACGAGTTTTTATAATTGGGTTTGGGTTTGGGTTTGAGATTACCTAAAACCGTCCCAAACCCGACCCATTGCCACGTTAATCTCATCGAGTGATGAAAAGTTGCAGCAATCGTTGCTATTTTATTCACTTATCATGTTTCTATACACAAAAAAAAACAAAAAACAAAAAAGAAAACAACAAATGCAGAGTTTTGAACTTGAGACACTTTGAACAAATAACACAAAACTAACCAACTATACCAGCAGCTAAACTTTGATTTGGTTCTTAAAAGTTCGTTTTTAAAGGATAGATATATAGTAGCGGGTTCTTAACAGTTTTTGCACAACCCCGCCAAACCCTTTAATCCACAATCATTCTTAAACTGAATCCTATTCTAAACCTAATTTGAACACCAATTACAATAATATCTTCAATCACTGTGAAGCCACAGGCATTAATTTGGTGATCTTTATACATGTCAAGTTCATCATATTTCTCTCATTAAAAGAATTATCCATTCAAAGTTTCAAATGTAAGTTTCTTTCACTGATAATTGTATTCACATATTCTGTTTTTGTATTCGATAATTCATAGATTTTGTGGTATAGGAGTTAATATCCATAAAATAGCATATGTGTTTCTTTTTCTCTCTGATCGATCCAATTATCTTTCAGGTGTAAGATTATGACTTTAATTTTTTATTTGTAACAGAATCACGTGATCGATAATACATGTAATCGAATTACATATTTCAAACCGAATATAATCACATTACATGTAAATACATATTTCTAAGCCCTAATGTTATCAATTTTGTGCATCTTTCTTTAAATAATTAGACTACTCATATTTCATTTATGTATTAATTAAAGATTAACAAGTGTATCTACTTTGTTTGCTTTTTTCTATTTAATTCAGAAAACGAAAGACATGGGGACTGTTAGAGATTGGATGTATTTTCCTAGACGATTACTGGAATTTGAAGCTGGAGTGATTGAATTCCTTAATGCTTCATTTACTAAGGCGGCAAAAGGATCTCAAATCTGTTTTCCTTGCAAACAGTGTAAAAACCGTTATTGGTATCGAAGAGATGAAGTATTCGATCATTTAAAAGGACACGGATTTGTCGAAGACTACCACGTATGGGTTTTTCATGGAGAAAGTCCCTCACAAAAAAGATTTAATGTTGGCATAGATGATGATGATGGTGACGGGGGTAGCCCAAGAAAATAATAAAATGGCTGGAACACATTAACGCTAAAAAGGTTAAAAGGTTAAAGGCTTCGTTTCCCGCCCAAATTTATGTAAACAAGTACGTGAACAGTACCCACGTGCTACAGTACGATGTCAACTCACTGATCAAATTACTGTTCCCTCTGAGCAAGGGACATGCTCAGATAAAGTATTATTATTTTAATCATGGACCAACGGTCCAAAGCTTCCCGCCCACAAAGGTCAACCCTCTAAGCGAACTGGAGGTCAATTAGTTTGTACACTGGACAAAAGGCTCAATCTCTCCTTCTATATAATGAGAACTTAGCCATAAACAAGAACAGACCATATTTGGGCAGATAACACCATCTCCCTAATCTTCTCTTCTTCCTTGAGAAATATGCTCCTAGCTTATTTCTTTCTTACTTCAATATCTTCATAGCTTCACCAAGAACATCATTCCAAAACCGATTCCAAACATCACGGTTCTTGATCATTGGTGAGCTATAACAACAAACAACTAACTAGTGAACCTCCTTCTACGTTTTGCAAACGTAGAGGGACACCACGACCTGCGTTAGGCTAATCTGAACCCTTGAAGCCTTTTAGCCTAACCAGTCTATTTACTATCAATGGTCTTATCTTTGTTGTAGCAATACTTTATCTTAAAGACCAGTAGTGTAGCTCCATTTTCACTAAAATCATTATGGCAGAAGGTGAATCTCCCGAAAAAGTTAACCAAGTGTCAAGAACACCGACACCAAACGCCGGTCAAGAAACTCCGGCGACAACCTCGATTTTCTCCACTCCGGGAGGAACCTCGACGGGACCTTTGTTCCTCGAGTTGTCACCTTTTCGAACTCCGACTCCTTCACGATCTGGGGTTCCTTCTCCTCATGCAGGAGTCACGAACACCCCGGAACGTGTCGTCTTGACAATGGAAGGTGTATCACGGCATTTTTTGCAATTAAGACATCTTCTCAACCAACATGTGAGCCAAGAAAGAGAAAAGGGGATAAGACTAAGGCTGGAGTATGATGACGAAGAACCCTCGCTGTCACTTGGACGCCCGCCTTCCCCTTTAACCAGCTCACGACCTGCTGCTTCTCGTTTAGAAGCTGGTCCAAGTGTAACCTGTCAACCCTTTAACCCGTCTCTGTACACCTATGGGAGATCAAGCCCAACGGCTTTCCCTTTGTTTACTTCACAACCCCTTGGGCACGAGACCACTCTCGACCAAATATGGCAGTCACCGGCTTCAAGTGTTCCCCCTCCTACAGTTACCACGTGGGAACAGGCCATGTCGGTCCTACCCTTGGCTCAGAATGCAACGATGAGCACTCCCATGAGAACAAGCCAAGCAGCAGCAACCCCTGAAAGCCTTCAAGGCTTCAACCTCATACCTCAAATGATGGCTCAAATGATGTCACACTTCCCTTGGACCCAGCTCATCAACCAAGAACTGGGTACTCACCAAGGAACAACGAGTCATAATACAAGGGTAGATGAAGACCTTGCGAAACCTTACAAGCCCGACAACCTTTCTTGTTTCTCCCAACAAATTGCCGATTATGACTCCCAAGCAAAGATCAAGATGCCACCCCATATAAAAACATATGATGGGACCGAGGATCCCGAAGACCACCTCCAGATCTTCACTTAGGCTGCCAGAATCGAAAAATGGTCCCACGCTGAATGTTGCTTGATGTTCATGCAAACATTAGTCGAATCAGCCAGGAGATGGTTCAATGTAAGGTCCCGTTACCGGTAGCCCTACTTTCGTGTTGGATTTACTCATAAACGCAGTTCTAAATATCAGAGTTAATTAAAACATTCGCGGAACATTAAAAACATTCAAACCATTACATTCCATAACCATAATTATTGTCTTATCGAGCATTCATTGTCATTTAAAAACAAAACATAGTCTTTTAAAATAAAACGTCATAGCAAAATCTTCAGATGCCAGCTTCGTCCAACTCTGCCATGTGTCCTCCTCAAGCTACATGCCTCATTCTACTCACCTGCGTGCATACTAAAAGTCAGCTACGCTGAGTGAGTTCTAGTTAATCACATACTCATACAATACCTTCTTACATTTCATACTTAACCTCTTAACTTTCTTTCATACACACATAAGTGCATATACTTTCATTCTTACCTTCATACTTTCTTTACATACATAATCATACGTTTTAAAGAGCCTTTCGCCCTATAACCTCACAGATATTATAAGGGTCTGGTCCCTGACATCACAAATATTATAAGGGTCTGGTCCCTAACATCACATCACAAATATTATAAGAGTCTGGTCCCTACCATCACAGATATTATTTTGGTCTGGTCCCTTTGTTTCATGCTACTGTACCATACCTGCTCTTATATAATTTCCTTGACAATACGTGCAATCTCCAAAGAGCGTTCACGGACCATCAACATAACATACATACATTATGCATACGTCATATATTCATACATACATCATATCTTGCATCATACGTATCAATCATACCTTTAACTACCACCTAACGGTACATGCAATATCCAACGATCGTTCACGCACCGTCAAGCAATCATCATATATAAATCATACGAGGCATACACTTACCACTTAAGATAAGTGTATTAACTATCACATCGAGTATGCACACAGCCCCGAAAACATAACAAGGAAGTGGGGCTAGAAACTCACCTGAATCCTGTTACGCTCTCCGTTAATCGTTATTCCCTTCTTGAGCTGTGCACGGCTAACTGTATAATATTTACATGTATCAATTAACTACTACTACTCATGTTGTATTTCTATCTTTATATAACCCACAACGAACGGGGGTCCGGGGGCAGCACCCTGGCAGCGGGGTCTAGGGGCGGCAGCCCCTAGCAGGGTCCAAGGGGCAGAGCCCCTGGCTGGGGTCGAGCTGCCTTAACACATTTTTCATTAGGTTTTTTAATTTATTTTCTAATTCGCTAACCCCAGCGAACTTATCATTAAGCGAACTTAACAATAAGCGAACTTACTGTAAGCGAACTTAGTGTTAAGCGAACTTAACATTAAGCGAACTTAGTGTTAAGCGAACTTAACATTAGGCGAAGTTAAGCATTCAGCGAACTTAACATCAGGCGAAGTTATGGCTTGGCGAACTTATCACCAGGAGAAGTTATGTACTCGGCGAAGTTGTGCAGCAGCCGCCGCTGTTCATCCTTAATCCCTAAAATCATCATCGTTTTACCGATAAATCCATGGGTATGGTATTTGACTAACCCGCGATCATTCCTATGGTCGTTTTTGGTTAAGATTTGACCCGAAAACACGTAAAGTTTGGACCTTTAAGTTCAAAAACGTTCAATACAAGATCTACGGTTTATCTTAAACGAACCGTACATGTTTAAGGGTTTATTAGGTTCGTCCTAGCATCAAGTTCGCTACTTTACGCTTCGTTTAGATCCGATCTATTGTAGTTTCAAGTTTCAAGACGAAAAGTGTATAAAAATGTAAACTTTAAAGGTAAAACGGCTTACCTTTATACGTTCTTCGGTCTCGTTTAGCTTGCTTAAGGGCTCTAGATCTTGTATCTATCTTGAATCGCGTGTGCTTACTCGGACCTCACCTCTCTTTCTCTCGGCCGAAATATGGTGTAGTGTATGTGTGTGTGTTTTGAATGTATAGAGAATAAGATGGAAATGAATGATGGTTTAGGGTTTAAGTGATTTAAGGAGGTATTTATACCCCTTAAGGCTCATGGACCTAAGGCCCATTACCCTTATTCCATCTTAATTAAATCCAAGCCCATGATCATTTCTGGCTTAATATTAACTAAATATCATTAAACGCTCAATCATTTAACGAAGTCTTTCTTTATTCAATATTATAAAATTTAGGATGTTACATTCAATGACCTTCCTGCTCAAAGCGTTCGAAGCTTCGATGATCTGAGCAAAGGATTCTTGGCCCACTTCTCACAACAAAGGAGATATGTCAAGGATGCCACGGTCATTTTCCAGATAAAACAGAAAGATGATGAAAGCCTTCGAGACTTTATCGAAAGGTACAAAAAAGAAGGGTTACAATATGTGGGGGCTGACGAAAAAATGAGGGTGGCAGGCTTCATGAACGCCATCACCTCCAAGTACCTCACGAGGGACTTTAACAAGTGCCTACCTAAAGCCCTTGAAGAAGCTCTCGAACGAGCTGAAGCTCATATCCGAGGCGAAAAGGCCGTTGATTTCAAAGAACAAAGAAAAAGAGCTCCTAGTTGGCGAGGCAACAGCCCCAACCGAAAGAAAGGGAACTACACCCCTATGACAAATATTCAAGAAGCTTAGATCAACGAAGGCCTGAAGGTCAGAACCCTCCAAGCAGAGAAAAGACTGTGAACTTCATAGCCTTAACCAAAACACCTCAGGAGATCCTCTAAGTGGAAACAAGTGAACGAGTGTGCCACATTTGCCACACCTCTAAGTGGAAACAAGTGAACGAGAAACAACAAAACAATCATAGTAGTGAACATTGTAAAACAACTTCAAGAGTTCCGGCTAAAGTAGTGTGGAATTTTCCTTTAAAACCAAGGCTGCAGAGACTTTTCATGTGTTCAGAAAGAGCTAAACATATGACATGGCATGATGAAGGACGTCCTAAAGATGGAAATTTACGACATCCAGCAGATGGGCAAAGCTGGAAGGAGTTTGATTCTTTGTATCCTCATTTTGCAAAAGAAACAAGAAATGTGAGGTTAGGATTGTCAAGTGACGGATTTAATCCTTTTGGAACAATGAGCATTGCTCATAGCACTTGGCCCGTGGTGTTGGTTAACTACAATTTGCCTCCCTGGATGTCACTAAAACCTAAATACTTTATTTTGTCTTTGTTAATTCCTAGACCCGAATCTCCAGGTAACAATATTGATATTTATTTACAACCAATAATTGAGGAGCTTAAAGATTTATGGGTTAATTGGTTGGAAACATATGATAAATCTAAAGATGAGACCTTTAAAATGTATGCAGCCTTAACATGGACAATTAGTGATTTTCCAGGTTACTCAATGTTGTGGGGTGGAAAACAAAGGGTAATTTTGCATGTCCGTGTTGTAATCATGAGACTAGCTCACTTTAACTAAAGCATAGTAAGAAAACATGTTATACGGATCATCGTAGATTTTTAAATGCTCAACATCCATGGCGACGTAATAAGAGTGCTTTCAATGGGAAGATTGAAAATAGGCTTTCTCCAAAACCTCTATCAGGTGTTGAAGCTTTGAGTGAGTTGTCTAGTCATACAAATATATTTGGAAAGACACAAAAGAAGAAAAATGATAGCACTTGCCAATGGAAGAAAAGTCAATATTTTTTAACTTGCCATACTGGCAATTCAATAAATGTCGACATAATCTTGATGTGATGCACATTGAAAAATATATGTGATAATATAATAGGGACTTTGTTGGATATTAGTGGCAAGTCAAAAGATCACCCAAAAGCCCGATTTGACCTTTTAGATCTCAAAATCAAAGAAAAGTTACAGCCAAAACTTTCTGATGACGGTAAGCATGTTATCATAGAGAATGCATGTTTTTCGATGTCTTCAAAGGAGAAAGTTAATTTTTGCCATGTTCTGAAATAGACAAAATTACCTTACGCCTGTGCGTCTAATATTGCACGTTGTCTTCATTCTTCAGAAAAGAAATTTTCGGGTTACAAGAGTCATGATGCTCACATCTTTTTGCATTACTTGCTCCAAGTTGCTGTTAGAAAATCATTACCAAAGCATGTTGTTTTCCCTTTAATTAGGTTGGGTGTCTTTTTTCGAAGCTTGTGTAGCAAGGTAATTAAGCCTGAAGACCTTGACAAATTACAATTAGAAATTACTGAAACGTTGTGTGAATTTGAGAAAATATTCCCGCCAACATTTTTTGACATAATGGTGCATTTACCTATCCAATTAGTAAATGAAGTTAGGCTTGGAGGACCTGTTCAGTATAGATGGATGTTTTTATGGAGAGATACTTGTGCAAGTTAAAGTCATATGTGCGGAACAAGAGCCGACCTGAGGGATCCATAGCGGAAGGCTATTTAATTGAAGAATGCTTGAATTTTTGCTCACATTATATGCATGGAAGGAATGCAAGACTTAATAAGGGTGTAGAAGATAACCATGATTTTAAGGGAGAAAACGAATCAAATGAACCAGTATTCGTGAATGGTGGCCATTCTTTGGGAGGTAAAAAACGAAGACAGGGCAAAGTTACATCTTTCGATGTTCATTTAATTCAACAAGCACATCGTTATGCCTTATTCAATTCTGATTGTGAACAAGTCAACGATTATATCAAGTAAGTAACATTTTCCTTCAAATTGTGTGTCATTATTAGTTATCTCATTTATGTAATATTTGTCTAAATGATGCAGTGAGCATGAAGCATATATTGAAAATCAGCCCAGACAAAGTCGATGGGCACGGGCACGGGCACAACACCATAGTCAAGAGTTCGCTAGTTGGTTCGAAAACAAAGTAATACATAATGATGTTCCAGATCATATTTATTGGCTTGCTAAGGGTCCTAGTCCTACATATAAGACATACTATGGCTATTATGCCAATGGATATAGGTTTCATACCAAATCACGAGATTCCAAATGTATAACTCAAAATAGTGGTGTTTCACTTACAACTTTAACTCCTAGTTTTGCAAGTTCTCGGGACAAAAATCCAACCGTTGGGAATGTTGACTACTACGGAAGAATTTTGGACATAATTGAACTTGACTATTGGTCAAAGTTTAGAGTTGTATTGTTTCGTTGTGAGTGGTACCAACATGAGAAAGATGATTATGGTTTAACATGTGTTAATTTGAAGAAGTTATGTTATTCAGATGACCCTTTTGTCATGCCTTCCCAAGTTAAACAAGTGTTCTATGTACCAGACCCTATAGTAGATGGTTTGCATTATGTTCTCAATACGATTCCAAGAGATGTTTATGACTTTGATGAAGAAAATAATGAAACTGATGGTGCCTCCTATTGGTGTGATCCTAATGAAGATAGGTTGGGTTCTTTTGCACAAGCTAGTGAGCAAGAGACTTGTTTGTTAAGAGAAGATATCACTCCTCTTATGGTTGACGCAAATACAAAATTAGCTGTAACGGATGTAGTTGATAATGAGAATGATGATGATTCTGATTATGATGATACATTATCGGATTGGATGCATGCTGATGATGACGACGATAACTGAGTTATTAAGGTACAAAAATAACTTTAAAGTCAGTAATTTCAATTTCTTTTTTGTTTTCCTTAAAAACAGATCCTCGATGAATGGTTTCTTTTCTTTCTTTTTCAATTTTTTGAAGAAGATATCAATTTTAGTCTTTCTGTCCTTATAGGGGTATTTCAGTAATTTATGTTTTCTAGTAAATGGTTGTTACTTGTTAATACAAATGGCTATACTCCCAAATTATGGTTGGTTCATGATTTTCTAAAATATATGTTTGCCTATGTTAATCGGACCAACAATGCAATAAGAATCACTGGAATAGCACAAAGAGAAGGCCCGTAGAATAGAATTTATTGATATGTGATAAAGGGGCAAATTGGTCATTTGGAAAATCTGGACAGAAGAGATTATAAGGAATATTTTGACTTTTTAGTCAATGTTGACTTTTTGTGAGTCAAATCTATGTCCGGAAAATGTTAACTTTTTTGGTCAACGTTGACTTTCTGATTTCTTTTACCAATTGTGGGTCAACGTTGACTTATGGTGAAGTCTGCGCCTCATAAACTGGTTTGTTCAGATGGTAGGCTGCACATTTTTTGTAAGTTTAATATACATTGAAGGTGACTATTACATGTGACTATTGACTTTGTAATTTGGTTTAATGGTATGAAATTCATCTATCAGATGCCAAAAACTTACAGTGGACTTTGTACAATGTGAAGGTAAAAGAGATCAATTTGTATAATGGAATTATTTGTTTAGTGTAAATTTAATAATCACAAAAGCCTGTTAATTAAACAAATATTTGAACTTACTCTGGTTAATCGAAGAAGTTATTATGAAACTGAAACACAAAGGGCAATTTTGATACTACTGGAAAAATTATGAAATTTATTCAACCATGTAACACTCTGTTATCATTTTATGCAATAAAAAGTATCATTTTTAGTAATAATATTATGACAATAATAAAGAACATGTATCATGAAAATATCTTTTAGTTTGACACTGTTATTATTTGGAAATAATAGTTAGCCTTTTATTTTCTCATATTTGAGTCTTTGGTTATTGATCCTTTGGATTGGGCCCATAGGATGGAATTGAAACATATGCGATAAAAGGGGCAAAATGGTAATTTGTAATATTTGGACTAGAGATATTATAAGGAGTATTTTGAATTTTTAGTTAACGTTGACTTTTTTGGGGTCAAATCTCATGTGTGAAAAATGTTAACTATTTTTAGTTAACAGTTTGACTTTATGATACCTTTCATCTGACTAGTACACATTTTTGTAGCATAATAGAATGATGTCTAAAACTCTTAAAGCCACCATCAATATTGTAATCACCAAGCAAAGGGTATTCTGAACTTTTACCAAGATATGTTATTAAAGGATGACTTATGTCTCGAACCCATGAACAATTATTAATAAAAATGCGGTTTAACCACTGCACCAATAGACAACTTTGAATTTACTGAGCCCACTTTGCTTATATATATTGTAACACAAAATTTTGTATTTGGTTCTTTTGATGAAAAGGGTAGTATCGCCATTTTGGAAAGATTGGAAGAAAGAAGATATTTGAATAAATTTGAAATTATGTCCAGTTTGACTTTAAATGTGTTAAATTTGACTTCTGGCAGTCAATGGAGAGGTTATATTATTAAGGGTAATTTGGGTATCATTGAAAATATGAATATGGGAACTATATTGGTCACTTTTGACTTTTTAAGCATCTTTGACATTTTGACTATATTGGTCACTTTTTAAGCATTCGATGACCTGTGTGGTCATTTGGACCAAAATGAGAAATTATGGTTAAACGTTTATATGGTTATTCTTGATATTAAAATTGAAATTCTGGTTAAACGTTTATTTGAGTAGCTTTGTTTATTTGGTCTTTTTGGACCAAAATGAAAAACTCTGGTAAACTAATGAATGTAATGATAACTAGCGATGAGATCGGTACTGTGCCGGTACCGATAACGAAAATCCCGATCCTGAAAATAACGGTTTGTTACTGATTTTTCGGTATGGTACCAAATTTTCACAACACAATCTGCTCAAAAGTTAATTACCTCACTTGCCACTTCTGCCACTTCATCAACAACCTCAGAAACAGGTAAATTGTTGCTGCAAATATTCAGTTGACCTGAAAAAAGTCAACTGAAACAGTTGAATTGTTGCTGCCACTACATTAACAGTCTCGGTAAGCTTACTTAACAAATAAAATCGTCGCATGCATTATAAATAATATAATTAATGTCATGAATAAACACACAAGAAAACACATAAAAATTAAAGCAAGCAAACATATAAAAACCAAAGGGTCTCGGTTATTACATAATTTGTTGCAAATATTTCAAGCATAAACCTACCAAACCGGGAAATGGCTCACACTGAAAGACTCTATGGTCAAATGTGATAAAAAAAAACTATAATCACCAAGTCCATTTCCTTGAGTTTGACAACCAGTGGAAATGGAAAAAGAAATTTTTTTCATATTTCTGAAATGATCTCATTTGAGGGACTTACAAAACGACTATTTTGGCCCGTTAACTAACATCAACCAGTTTGTTTTCTAGTTGATTAACCTATTAATCGGTTTGAATACGTTAATTATTTTAGTTTAAATATTCACAAGGGCTTTTCAGTAATTTCAGTTTTGTGTGAAATCGACCTGTTAACTAAAATTTACTAACATGATAGAAGTTGACTCGTAAACTAAAAACGAACATTTTGATCCGTTAGCTAATATCAACCCATTTATTTTATATTGATTTACCCATTAATCGGTTTGAATACGTTAATTATTTAAAAATATAATCGTTACCAGGTGCTTTTGGGTAACTTCTTTGTTTTTGAAATCGACCCGTTAAATAAAATCCACTTACGTAATAGAAGTTGTCCCGTAAACAAAAATCCGATGTTTTGGCCCGTTAACTATCATCAACTATCTGTCTTCATGTTGATTTACCTATTAATAGGTTTGAATTAATTATTTGTAAATTTAATTGTTCCCAGGGGCTTTTCGGGAATGCCATTTTTGTTTGAAATCGACCTGTTAAATAACGTCCACTTACATAATTGAAGTTTACCCCTAAACTAAAAACAACCATTTTGGCCAGTTTAACTAATATCGACCCATTCATTTTTCAGGTTACTTATGCAGAAGATTGTTTTGTTTAATGGATTTAGTCATGTTACTGATTGTATTATGTTGTTTTGTTGGGAAACTTTTAGAATAAGACAATGATTTTTAGACGCTTTGTTAAGAAAGGTTTTATAAGTATGTTTTCTACGATATTGTTGTGAACCAATGTTTACACCGTGACCCTCATTACTGGGGTGTGACACATTGATAGATAATCATTAACCCAAAAACAACAGTTAATGATTCTTTTGGATCCAAAAAAGCAAAAGGTAAGTCTAGTTGTCCATTGATACTAGTGGTGTGCAGCAAACCGATAAAACCGACCCGAAACCAAAAAAATCTACAGCGAAAAAACCGAACCGAAACAAAAACCGGATGTTTGGTTATATTTTGTAAAAACCGAACCGAACCGAATTTCTATATTTTTATTTTTACCTTTTCATTTAGAGTAACTTACACGAATTTAATAAATATGTAACACACGTATTTTTGACAAAATGTAAAATAGTCACTTAGTTAAAATCAACAGAATTATTTATACCTAAGTTTATTATTTTTAGCATAACTTTTTTTTCGGCCTAAAATTTTCAAGTTGAAATGGCCAAAGTTAAGTCGAGTTGTCCATTGATGCCCATATTAACTTTAAACGACTGTCAATCACCCGAATTGCCCATATTAACCCTAAACGGCCATCAACCCCCCTAACTGAGTGTTAAGGATCACCCTAATGGACCGTCATTAACCTGAATGTCTATCATTAACCCTAAAACAATAATTAATGACCCTTAACCCAAGTTAAGTGTAGTTGTCCACAAATGCCCACACTAGCATTGATCTGCCGTTAATCACCCAAATTGCTCATATTAACGCTAAGTGACCGTCAATCTCTTACCTGAATATTAATGACCCTAATGGACCGTCATTAACCTTGAAGTCCGTCATTAACCCTAAAACAACAATTGATTACCCTTTTTGATTGTAAGTGGCCAAAGTTAAATCTAGTTGTCTATAAATGTCCATAATAAACTTAAATGACCTTCAATCGCCTGAATTACCCATAGTTACCCTAAACGACCATCAATTACCTAACTCAATGTTAATTACCCTAATCGACCGTCCCATTGAATGTTCATTATAAACAACAGAACAACAATTAATGACTATTGATTCCAAGTGACCAAACTTAAGTCTAGTGGTCCATTGATGCCCATATTAACTTTAAACAACCATTAGTCAGCGGAATTGCCCACATTAACCCTAACAACCATCAATCCACCTAACTGAATGTTGATTACCCTAATGGACCGCCGTTAACCTTGAATATTTGTCATTAACCCTAAAACTACAATTAAAGACTCTTATTGATTGTAAGTGACCAAGGTTGAGTCTAGTTGTCCATAAATGCCCTTATTAAACTTAAACGACCATTAATCACCTAAATTGCCCATATTAACCCTAAATTGTGGTTTTTTTATCATTGTTTTTTTTCCTCGACATTGTGTCTATTGTGTGTGTGTGTGTGTGTGTTTTTTAACAAGGACAGGTGAAATATTAATTTTAGTTGTTTTTACTTTTTTTTAAACTTTTTAATTATATTTTGGGTTGTTCACGAGTCAAAGCTTGAGTCGAGCCAAAGTGTGTACGAGCTCAAAATAAAACGAGGCAGCTCAACTAGGCTGGAGTTCGATTTTGAAGTTAGACGAACCTAAGTTCAAGCCAATGAACGAGCTTGGGTCTAGTTTGGCTCGGTTACAAAAATGAGCCAACTCAGTTCAGTTCTTTCAAATCAAGTTATTTTAGCTATTTTTATTCGAACTTTTATCGAACAAGCTACGAGCCCGAGTTTCAAACCGCGAGCCTTTTTTAACATCCCTAATGTTAACATCCTCCTCTATTATAACATATACTTTGATTTATTATTTATTTCTTGATTTTTTAAATATATACTAACTCGGTGATTTTTTTTATGTAAAATATCTCTCCCTATATCATAATTTCATCATAGAAATCTCGCTCCTCCAAAGGTAGTTTAGTATGTTCCCGCTTCCCCAAAATTGTGATGTCAAAAATGAAAAAAACGGTTTCATCCCTCTCAATTACAGAAATTTGAAATCGAAATCCAAATCTACAAGAGCAAAATTGTAAGTGCAACTGAACCCTAACTTGAAATTGATGCATGTTATAGCTAAATTGATTCTTATAGTATACATGGTATGTGTTTAATTTGATCTTTGTGAGCATTGTATGCTTCAAATTGATTCTTGTATGACGAACTGATGTTTTATGAGATTGACATTAATTGTATTCGAAATGCGTTTATGGTTTTTCTGGATCGAATTCTACATTTGTTTATGTTAAAGTTATCGAATTATGAACTGGGATGTGTTGATGTTTCACGAACTAGGTTTTATGAAATGTTTTCTAATATTGATTTTGTAGCAAATGATGAGTAAATACTTATGTTATCTCACAATCACCATCATTCTTAGACACACATACGTCTTGTCACTTCACGCCAAGGAAAACCAATTGATGACCTGAAGATAAATGTGATCACGCCCTTGGGTTTGACCATTTTTAGAAAAATGTATGCTAAACCAGTTAATATATGATGATTGAATTAGGACATTTTCACTTTTAGGTTGCTTAATAAACTTTAGATCATTCGTTAAAGTTTGTAACATATGTACAAACTGATTAAACTATACGAAAAGGACAGTCAACCCTAGGGATGAGCAAAATCGGGATCGGTACCGATTGGTACCTGTACCGTACCGGTACCGGTACCGAAATCAGTACCGATTTGGTACCGTCGGTACCGAATCGGTACCAAAGTTTTAAGTTTCGGGATCGGTACGGTACCGGTACCGTACCGTACGTACCGGTATTTTCAGGATCGGGATTTTCGGGATCGGGACCGGTCGGTACCGGTCCATTACCATGCTCATCCCTAGTCAACCCTTTTAGTGGCCATCAAAGAGTTCCATATCATCAGGAGCCTTGCCGTTCGCTTTATGTTTGATAGTTATGTTGGGGTTTCAACGGTGGTTCGGAACGAAAACGGACAAACCTTTTGGACCCGTTTTAGTTATT
This sequence comes from Bidens hawaiensis, assembly GCF_021521415.1. Classification (NCBI taxonomy): domain Eukaryota; kingdom Viridiplantae; phylum Streptophyta; class Magnoliopsida; order Asterales; family Asteraceae; genus Bidens; species Bidens hawaiensis. Next base: position 674,347 of record NW_027491114.1, on the reverse strand, counting down.
TATGTCGTTTCGATAATTATTAATCTATATTAATAATCAAGCTTATAAACGAAACAATAAAAATTAATATATCGTTTACAATATTTATTAATCCATATTAATAATCAAGGATATGAACAAGTTATAAAAACGCAGCGGAAAATTAAACGATATAAAACGAACCATAAACTGAAACCCGAACCCGGATCCGATTACATACGATACGAGTACGATTAGCATATAATAATAATCAACCATAGGGTGTTTTCGATATACCTCGGTTAACAAGAACCGGGAAGACACCGAGGAATTAACGAGAGTGCTAGACTGGACACAATCAACAACCAACTGGAAATCCGGCAGCGGCGGTGGCCTGCGGCGGCGGTGGCGGATTCCGGCAGTATGTAAGGACGGCGGCAAGGGGCTGATCAACTCAGATCCAACAGCTACAAGGGATGGCAGACGGCAGAGAACCAAGACGGCAGCTTGCGGCAACCTCAGGTCACCGGTTAATCGGATCTGCCGGAGTTGCAGGTCCGCCGGAAAACCGGTGATGTGGGTTTTGACAGCAGTGGGGCTTGAACGGAGCTGCGGTGGTGCTTGTAGTGGTTGAAGGAGGACCGGAGATGACTAAGGTGTGTATGCGGCGGCCGGAATAGGCTCTCCGGAAAAACGGCTTGGCCGGAATTCGGCGCCGGATATATTCTAGCAGCTAGGGTTTTGATGGTTTTAACTTGGTTACCATAAATAGATAAATAGTATGAATTTATAGGTAATTAAGTTTAATAATTAACCATCTTGGGCTTGAGCCCAATCAAACAAGTCCAGTCCATATAATTATTTTATGTGTCGGGCCTAATTAACTTTTAAGTAGGCTTTTATCTTGTTACCCCTGATGTAACTCTATCCGGATCACGTTCGGGTTGGTCACATTAACTTGACCCAAAACGTCCATAAAATCCAACAAGTTATCAATACATACAATTTTATTATTATTTTTTATTTTAACACATCAGCAACATCTTTTAAACAACAATGAACAAATCAGATTCAAGATATACAGGTCTAATGGCGAAAAAAAGCAAGCAAAATCATACTATACAAAGACCAGTCAAATGATTATGAGAGAAGTAGGCTATTAAGGGTTGAAGAAAACCAAAAGATAATGCAAGATTTGGGATTGAAAAGGATAGCAAATTCGATGACAAGTTTGGTAGATTCCCAAAATGTTAAGAAAAAGAAAGTCAAACCAACACACAAAAATGTGAGAGATGTAGATTATATTCCCGATGCTGGTGATAATAGTGAAGAAGATGACCAAGAAATTGATACGACTGTTAAAGTATCCAAAGAGGTAATTCGATATGAAATATTTATTTATTTTATTTTGTAGATACATGTTTTCTAATTAACATGATATTTGTTATAGCAACAACGTTCCCAATATATTCCACTACTATCCATGAATAAGGTTGCTAGTTTAGCGAAGAACAATCGAGTGACCGCTCCAAAGGCCTCTCAAAAGTTTTCACTGGATTCAAATGCAGCGAAAGAGAATCAATGTAGATCAGAAATTACCATGGGTGAACTAATCTCAAAAAAACAAAGGGAGGTATTGAATAAAAAAGCTTCGAAGTCTAATTGTATTAAATGGGGGTCAAAAGAACAATTTCTTCTTGTTGATGAGAATTATGATGAGGATGATGGGCTATTTCAAGGTATTCTTTTGTTGATCTTAAAATTTTTAAAACTATTTTTATATAAACTTTCTCATTAATGCTTTACATGTTGACGGATTAGATGTTGAACTAGATGGTTTTGAAAATGACGAGAATGAATGGGATATAATGAGATCTCAAGATACGTTTGGTTAGTGATTTAAGCATATCTTTATTTAATGTTTCATATATTTGTTGTTATTTAATGACGGTATTTTATTTCAAATAACAAGGCGAGGCTGATAAGGATGAAGAGTATGAAGACATGGAAGATATGACAATTGCAAATAACGACAACGATATACATACAAATGATCACAACGAGGAATTAGAAAATGAGGACGATGTGCATCGCCTTGAATTTGAACTACAACCCGTATTAGAAAAAGCAATAGGTTCGATTTAACTAATAATGCCATTTTGGCTTGTTATTGATTAAAGACATGCATGTACTAATGTATATTGGAGTACAAGAATTACTAAAACCAAAAAAAGAGGACCAACGATGTTACATAATGTTCACACACAAAGAGTTAACGAGCGCGAGGCTATTATATGTAATGAATTTGGACAACCTGTTGGACCAACATCAGAGGAGAAGGATGTGGTCGGAATATTCACTAGATTTTTGGGTACTATAGGTCTTAATTATAGTTATGCACCGTTGATCTACCATTCATGGCACAAGGTGCCAAATAAAGAAAAGATGTGGGAGTATGTCCTGGTAAAGTTTATGGTTGTTGTTTTTTCCTTTATTTATTTGTTACATTTTCATTTTAAACAAAATATTATTTTTTAAAGGAAAAATACGATGTGCCTGAGGCTGCCAAGAAATGCGTGTTAAATAGTATACGACATGCATATAAGATACACAAATCTCGGTATAAGAATAAACACTTCTCTCAGTTTAAGGACAACAAAACAAGGTGGAAAAATCGACCTAACATCATTCCAGAAGATGATTTCTTACAGCTGTTGCGTTTATGGAATGATAAAGATGAGGCGGTATTTTTCTTTACAAGTTTTTCGTTAATAGGATTTAGTTTTTTTAGTTATCTATTAGCTGAGTTGTATATATTAATCTGTGTAAAGAAACGTTGTTTACGAGCCAAGGAGTCACACGTCTCAAAAAAATATGCACACAGCCGGACAAAAAGTTTTGCTAGGATTCGTGAGGAGATGGTACGATTATATTTTTTCTCTCTCGTTATTTATGTCTTTTTTTGTTGTTCAATATGCTAATGTTTTTTATTGATGTTTACAGAAAAATAATGATCCAAACCAAGAATTACCTACTTTAGCCATATTGTTTGAACATACACGAAAAAGGACAGAAGGACGTATATATGCTGACTCATATGATGACACGGCAAACAAAATTGTAAGTCTTTCTACTTTTAACCTTCTGTTAATATCTATGTTTTATGTGTGCTAGTATGCATAGGATCAATAAAGTTTTGATGAAAGCCCCAATCACCCACTAACCTATAGTCTATAATTGAGTTTGTTTTTTCTAAGCTCTTCTATACACTAAACTTTCAATGAAATGCACTAGAATACTAATGAAATTCCATTAGTTTTCGGCGCTTATTCGTGTTCCTATCTAGTTGTAGTATGTTAACAGTCTCGAGTTGGGACTAAAAACAGAGACAAGGAAACACACTTGATTCCAAAGCTGCCTCTACAAACAAATCTGACCTGAAATGACCCGTTAATAGAAATTTAATTTAAAATTGTAGTAAAGTTGCCCTGAATAAAAAACCCAACCCTTTTGACCTGTTTTTTTACCCGTAATATGACTTGTAAACTTACCTGTAACAGAAAATAAACTGAAATTTATGACATGTTTCAGTTTGGATTATTCTTGGAAACTTTAGCAACTTTCACATCTGTGTAATGATCTAATGTTGTGACCAAAATACCATTGACAATCAAAATTTGCCCGTAATGTCTCGAAACAAATTGTTGATACCGTGACCCTCTTCAAGTGTTAACCCCCTGCACCAAGTATTCTAATTTGACTTTAAACAGTTTGTGCATCAGCTCATCTGATAAGAAATATGTAGTTTGACTATTAGAAGTAAACTTTTCACACAAATGTAATCAAAACTTACCCAGTTTCCAAAATATCTTGATCCGTAACTAGTTTAAAACACATGATCCAATTTCTAAAATGTTAACTAAACAATAACAACAATAAGAGTTCTAATCCGTTTTACTAAACATGCCAAAAATTCCTATCTAGGTAACAAGTCAAAGCTTTAATCGCCATTTCGACAGTTTATGTCAATACTGTCATTTTGGCAAACAGGTCAGGTCAAAGTTCTGAATTTTAGTTAACTGGTTGAAACTTTGACTGTTGTTTTGGAAATTCACAAAATCCCCGATTGCATATGTATGTATTAACCTATAAATAATTTTTTAGTCATAAAGTATTTAACTTCTAATCACTATGTTATATACATATTTACGGTTCAAAACTGTGCATAGTTTTCCACTGGTTTAAAGTTCAAAGTCTTGGTTTCGGCTACATGTGACTATCGAATCATAGTAATCGTTATTGCTTCAAAGGGCATTTTCGAAAATTTAGAAATTCTCTTTGATTCAAAGTTAAATATTAATACCGATTCAAAACAGGTCAAAAGTCCCTTGACCTGTTTTTAGTTGATGCTAATATTTTTACTTAAAATCTACTTGTTTTCTCATATTTAAAATACCAAAATTGCCCTTGGAAGCCAAAATGATCACTTTTGATCCGATGCTCACATGTAATAGGAACTAACATTTTGAACTTGAAACTCGTAATAAACTATGCACTCTTTTGTCCGGTAACAACGATGTTAACCAATTTGCAAAATTTGACTCGTTTGCACACTTGAACCAAAACTTACTTGATACCTAAATTGCCTCTAAATACAAACCTGACCCGTTCACAACTTAAGTCTCTCGTTGAGATTAACAAACCTGACCCGAAAGGACATGCAATCAGAAATTTGATCCGAATCCTTTGCAAAATTTACCCAAAATAAAATGTGCAGCCCTTTTGACTTGTCAACTTACCCGTAACAACAAGCAAACTGAAATTTGTGATATTCAGTTTGGTTTGTGTATTTCATATTTTTTTAGAAACTTTAGCAACTTTCAAAATTGTGTAGTTATCTAATGATGTGACCAAAACATCCTTGATGATTTGCCTGTAATGTCTCGGAGCAAATTGTTGGTATTGTGCCCCGCTTCAAGTGTTAACCCCCTGCACCAAATATGCTAATTTGACTCTAAGCAGTTTTTGCATCAGCCCATCTGATAAGTAATATGTTGTTTGACTATTAGAAGTCAACTCTTCACACAAATGTAATATAAAATTCCCTAGTTCCTAAAATGACCTTGACACGTAACTAGTTGAAAACATACAATCTAGTTCTAAAACCATTAACTAATAATAGCAAAAGATTAGTACAAAATAATATTATACCAAATCTGCACCAATTCACTTTTACCCTATAAAAAATCAAAGTGAGAAAAAAAATATCCTTTAGTATCCTAAATCGCCCCTTTGGCAAATCTGTGAATCTCATGAAACACTTTCACCCGTAACATGGCATGTAACCTCAATTTCCAAAACTGAACTGTATATAACTTTGCTGATGCACACTTTGACTTTCACAAAAAAGTTATCCATATCCTTAAATTTGAAGTGAATTACCTAGTAGTGAACTTTTTAGTTTGTAGTGATAAGTTTTAATCCGTTTTAAATCAGTTTTTCATATAACCCCTTTTGCCATGACTCGTTTTGCTATTTGAACCTTGAAGGTACACTACTGCACCTTAATCTAATTTTTTTGATTAAAAATATGTTGACATTGATACTTACATTGGAATCTATATTTATATATGCCGGCAATTTCACATGCTTGAATTCTTTATTAGATTTATAGTTTTGAGATCTAATTTTTGTATAATTTTATTTTTGTGAAAGTTGTCTGCAAATTTTGATATTTAAGACTTTTTAGATTTGTGATTCCTAGACACTTGATACATTGATTAGATTTCTTTTTGTGAATCTGCTTGCAATTTGTTATTCTATAATGTTAAACGGGAAATATGAATTTGGTATATCAAAAACTGGTTTGACTATATTTTTTTTGGAAAATATTGTAGGAACAAATGAAGAAATACAAGGCTGCAAATGATGGAAGCTCTACAGTAGATCCTTTTATGGCTGTAATGAACAAAGAGAACCATGGATATCGCCGACTTTATGGTAGAGGCGTTACAAATACATTGCTTAAAAAGGTCGATGGTGCTTGCATGTCGTACATGCTTCCAGAGGGGCTAATGGAATCATTCAAAGAAAACGTTGAAGTTGAAAACCACAAGTTGTTGGAAATGCGCAATGAGATGGAAGAGGATCATGAAAGAAAAAAAGTTGAGCTCGAAGCTATGCGTAAAGATATTGACATCCAACGACAAAACTTGGAATCTATGATGCAGAAGGTGATGAAACAACTAACACATGGAGATCAAGATGAGTAGAATATTTTAATTTCTCTTTATTATTGTAACTGACACTTTATGTTGACTATATTATATTTTGAGTTTGGAGAAGCATGTTAAAGTACTTTGTTTGAATATCAATGAAATTTGTGTTTTTATTTACTTTGTTGGCCGTAATTGTGAATGAATGCACATTAAATAAAATAAAGCAATTAGATTTATATTACAAAGTTGCATTTGAACGGAAAAAAAGGTTGCATTTTTCTCTATTAAAAATTAACAATGGTTGCATTAAGTCTAAAACAAAGTTGCAATTTTGTAACTAAATTATAATCAAGGTTGCATTTGAGGGTAGAGACTGTTGCATTTTTGCAACTAATATATAATAAAGGTTGCATTTGAGTTTTAAAAACGTTGCATTTAATAGTACAAAAAAGTTGCATTAGAACTTAAAAAGGTTGCATACTAAAAAAGTTACATTTTAATGCTAAATGTAACACTTACAAAAAATGTTGCATTAGGCCTTAAAAATGTTGCATTAGGTCTAATGCAACTGCTTCTAATGCAGCCTTGATAAAAGGTTGCCTTATGCCTAGTGCAACATTTTTAAGGCCTAATGCAACATTTTATCGAGGTCGCGTTAGCTTCATTTTCTTGTAGTGGAAGAAGAGGCAAATATTTCTGATTTCCGATTTTATGACAGCATGGTAAATGACTTTTAACCTGATTAACTATTTTTTTACAATTAATATGAAAATAGAATATCCTTGAAATGTAATGAGGAACATGATCATTACAAATAATAAGAAAAATAATAAATATTTCTATTAAGTTATATTATAATTAAGGTGTGAATCTTAATGAATTTTTACAACATATTTGAATAATAAATGTTATAACTGTAATTTTTTAAAATTTTGCTCATAGCTTTATCATTTTGAATATAAACCATAATACACACTTTACTTATGTAATAACCAACAGAAAACACTAACATAACCCCAATTCATTGTATATATATAAAAATAAACTTAATAAGTTAATATAATATTGAAATTATGTAAAAACCTAACAAAAACAATATTCTATGAATCTAGGTTTCTATATCCTAAATGATTTAAAAGAAAGCGAAAATAGTGGGATTGAAACCGATTTTTTAATTTGATATTTTGAATTTGAATGCTTTTAATTAAGTAATGTGTATTATAAGGCATATTAAAATAAATATATTTAAATGTATAAAGACGTATAAATCAAGTCATAAAATATATGTTTTGAAATATTTTGGTATGAGTTATGAAAGAAAATATTGAAAGCTAAATATTATTTTTTTTTATTGCTAAAACCCTTTATATTACACAAAAAGTTAAGTATTAATTAAAACTAAACACCAAGATTTATGTAATAGATATTCTCCATGTATAATATTTAAATAAAATGTTTGGAGAAAATTAAAAAAAAAATACACATTTTCCTGGTTCAAATGCATATGAGAAAATTTTAAATCAAAATCTGAAACCAATCTTATATAAAATATTATGCACTATTGCTCGAATACCAGTTTAAAAACAATTTGTAGTTTATTACCAAATAAATCCAGATTCTTAGACAATAATACGCCTTTATTTTCTTTAATTTGCAATTACATGTTATTTGAAAATTTTATTCTAACAGACCTGCAAATTTAGTGTTGCAATTTTTTTTATTTCACAATTAATGTTAATAAATGAATCGATTGGAATTTACCATTAATAAAATAAACTTGAATTCATATATTGAAATTGCTTAAAGTTAAGGGACCATATAGTGAAAATAAGTTGAAGAAAAGATGAGAAAGACTATGAAATTGACAAGTGACAAAATTAACTAGTCTTTTATTATGATATATAGATTAGTTTCATTCAATAAGTTATGAGTAAGAAAGATAAAGTTTTGAAAAATACTTATTTTAGTAAAGAGATTTTAAATCACCTATTTTAGTAAATAAATTTTCCATTATCTCCATTTTGGTATAAAAAACTCACAATTTTGACAAAAACTCATTAAATTGTCAGCTTAATTACTAGTTCAACCTATATTAATTCATAAGTTATGAAAGAATTTTAATTAAAAAGTTTAAATTCTAAAACTCCTTTTTATATATTTTGACCAGAAGTCACTAATTATATTAAGGTTAATTTATTTTCTGACTTTAATATCCTTATTATCCATATATGTTTTGTTTTCGTATTATTATGATTGTTCATTGATTCGAAAGAAAAAAACACTATGATAATAGTCAATAGAAAACTTATTCACTATAATATGAAATATGAATGAACTTTGTTACCTGACAATGAAATGGCTATTAGTCCATAGCATAAACAAATAGCTTTTTATCAGTTTTCTGCTAGTTTAGACTAAGCATAGTGGGTGATCGGGGCTAGAACACCGCCCCCTTAGCGATATGTGGGGCGAAATGGTTGGTGTGTGTGTGTGGATGGGGGGTGGGGATCTCTGTCGCCGTTTGTGTTGAAAAATAATAATAAAATATTATTATTTGTCAAAAAAAATTAAAAAAAAAACAATCTCAATTAAAACAATATATATATACATACACCCTTCTTCTTCAAACCCATATCAATTTCATACACTACACATAACCAAATTCTTCAAAAATACAACCAAAATGGATACTAGAAACAACCGAACCAACCGAAACACCCATTCCCTCATTTCGAAACCCATGCCGTGGAACTCACTGCTACCATGAGAGAAACCATCAAACAACACGAAAAGATTGTCGTGGAACTCACCGCTACCATGAGAGAAAGCAACAAACAACACGAAAACATTGCCGCTATGTTGACTTTGCGGGAAATGCGTAAAGAATACGAATCCCTCAAAGCGGGCGGGTTACACGAAGAGGCCGCATTATTGCGTGAATATTATGGATATTAGTTTTTTTTAATGTTTTTTTTTAATTTTTTTATGTATTTTTATTTAATTATTTAATTTAATGGGTTTTTGTTTGTTTTGTTTAATTATTAAAATAAAATAATAAAAAATAGTGACGTGGCACTGGAGGGGGCTACAACACCATTACACCCCAGAAACAAATTTCTATCATTTGCTGACTGGGCGCTACGTGTTAGAATTCACCCAATTTGTAGCCTCTTCACTACGCATAGCCTTAATACATTGATTGATAATAAGCTATAGATTTGAAATAATTGTTTTTTATAGTATTGGAGAAACATAACTATTTTACTTGAGCTACTTATTCTAAGAAAAGTTTTAAAACACTTCGAAGTTATAAAGGAATCTAAATACTGAAATTCATTTAGTATAAAGTCATTATCGTTCTCCACTCGCAAGGATTTTCTTGACGTGTGGAGGAACATAAAAAAAGATTAGCTTGACCACTAGAAGTTGTTCGTCCTTTGTAAGGCTCACTATACATATTTCTCACCATTTTCAATATGGTTAGAGAGCTCACATATTTTCAAGATTACCTCCAAGTTTAAATTATGTAGTAAAGAACATCATTTATGTCGACGTGTTCAACAAGATATTTTTCATATTCTACATCCATAACATGCTACCTCTTGTAGCAATGCCAAATGTGTTATATACAACACCACAACTAGCACTGTCATAGAATATTAGAAGTATTTTATTAATTGTCTTCAATAGGGGCTCTTATTAATATTACTTCTACAAGTGTAAATATAATAATAGTATATTAAATGCTTCTGAAGAGCATCCCCATCTTACCCACGCGGTACTAAACTTATAATAGATAATGTTATATAGGGGAGGGATATTTTGAGAACCATGTTGAGTTGTAAGAACTTTAAGAACTCAAATTTGGATTACACATTTAATTAAATGACATGAAATATGTGGCTGAGATTAAATGTAATTAAAAATAAAGCAGGAGAGAGAGTAAGTATTTTTGATGATTACATAAGTTTAACTGTTAGTTACACATGTGTAATAAGTCGATTCGGTGTGTAAAAAAATACCGTAATTTTTTGTACATCACTTACACTTACGTATTACACATGTGTAAAATTTTTTTTTTAAAAAATTGTTACGTTAAGTTCTTTCGAGTTCTTAAAACTCAAAGCGGTTCTCAAAAGAAATCAATCCTGTTATATATTCTAGTAAAACCTAAAGAAACTTAATTTAGTTTCAAATACTTTCATACAAATGATTCACGTTATCACAAAAATTATAAATGAAAATGATATTAAAATTTTCATATTACATATAACTAATATGGCCGGAAGATCATATTAGAAAACAAGAGGTTTATTGATATGCTAAAAGTAGTCAAATAATTTATTAACTAAAATATACTAATCTAGACACTAAGTAATAATTCTAGACTCTTAAACCACTAACCGACAAGTGTACCGGTCGACTCTATGCCTGAGGGCGGTCGGGTTTTACCTCCAGTGGGCTTTCAGGCGGTGGATTTTCCCCGAAACTGGAGATAACTTGGAGGCGCTTAAGGGCTCCGTACAGCTGGGTTGGGCCAGATGGCGGTGGCCGTTTGCCATTGGGTCACCCCGTACGAAGTACCTAGGCATTCTATGTTTGTTGACCGTTCAAAATATAAAATAAAAGAAAATTAATAAAACACAAGACAAATAAGTTTGACTAATTTAGATGATTATGAAAAACCACCTAGGCTAGAATCCCCTAAGTTATGGCTATCAGTTAATTAGGAAAATTAAGTTATGGAACTGGGATCGTGAGATAAACACCTGAAAGAAAACCCGATCAGGACCCCTGACCCTTCTCAAGAAGATACCTATTAGTTTCCAACTAGTTTTAAGACACTCGTTTTTTATATTAAACTCCCTTACGGTTATTTAATCATATATGTTTAAGTACATTTATAGTGAAATCCTACCTTACAGCGTGGAAATCAAAGGTAGCTAAGCAAACTCAATTGACTTAATAGACTAAGTTGACAAATCAAACCTAGACGGACTTCTTACGAAGAACTAAATCTAGCAATCCTAATCAACAAAGATCTATCAATAACCTATCACCTTACAACTTTCTAGGTTAGCAGCTCACTTTTATTTATTTGATTAGTTTTATTGTTTCTATGATCTTATTCGAATTCAATCACCAACTTGTCAAGAACACACAGTAAATGACCTAACAAAACCATATCCTATGAAACAATCAACAAGGGTAATGTGAAACAATAAACCTAAGCAAATAAAACCAAATAATTATATGCAACAACTAAATAAAACTCAACAATTTACTTAAAACATAAAATCCATAACGAAAAGAATCCCAATCAAAATTCAACCATACAAAGGTTCATCATGACCTAGGCAGTTTAAAAAGTTTAGCTTAACATGTAATAAAAAACAAACAAAGTAATAAAATAAGAAAACATGGTGAAAATAATGAAGAACGGAAAATCAAAGGTGATAAAACCCGTAATCTTCACTCTTGAATGTATGCTCTTCACCGAATGCTCTCTTGCCTTCAAAACTACCAAGAATCTCGAATAATAGATCAAGTAATCTCCAAATTCGTTTGGTGGCTGTAGGGTATTGTTCGGGTTATGGTTATGGATGTTTATATAGTGAAACAGGGCCCAACACTAAACAAAAATGGGTAATTATCTGGAAATCATCCTCTAGGCATCGTGCGGCCAGGTCTGGTTTCCTGGTCGCGCGGCGTGGCGTGCTCACATAGGGGGCCAGTCTGACCGGTCTGGTCCGATCGGTTCTTCTTCCGGTTCCTTTCCTGACGCATTCCGGCTTCTCATTTTTTAATTCGTTTTTTCCCCTTTTCAACCACGATTAACTTCCGAAACCTACAAAACACAATTATGTTAGTAGTATATAAATCTTAACAAAAAGTGAACAAAAACTAATTAAAGTTAAATAAAATATACAAGGGAAATATATATATTTATATTATATCAAATATCCCCACACTTACTCTTTTTTCATCTATGAAAAAGTCTAATGCAATGGAATCAGAATCAGACAATATAGTCTAAAAAACATATAGATTAATTTAAAATTTTAAAAGAACGCAAAAACCGCGATCACCGATATTGTTGTCCACTTAAACCCATGCCTTAATCTTTATCGGGACAAATGAGATCCAACAATTTATTTTACTCAGTGGTTTACACAATTAAGACCCGCTTATTTTCCGCTTTTACCGGACCAGACCACTCCAACTTGACTTAAACCTCAAAATTAGTAGATTTAAAACTTTTGTTGCTCTTTTTTATGAATAGTTAAGATGATCAAGGGTATTGTTTATCCACCTAAGCTTAAGCATCAAAGTCTACCAAAGCAGCCATTAGATATGATTAAGGTATAATTAATTAATTAGCTAGTATTCCCCATAACATGACATACCCCCGTTATCAAGCAATACCTCGAACCCATCACCATAGGTGAGTATGCACGAATTCATCTGTAGGGTTTACATATGGCGTGTCGTTGTGGTCCGTTTCTTAATGGTAATGAGACGCGAGCAAGGGGACCCCACATGGCTAACAACGTGGATGATCAAGTCAGTATTGTATTTGTACTGTAAGTACGTATTGATCAAGTTTAATGAATTATGTTTGGCAAAACTTGCGGGTTTTCTCTTTTTTTGCTTTCTAATATTCACAACCCAACTTAGGAATTGTGAATACCTAGATGATAAACCACATACAGACCCATAATCTCGGGACAATTTAAGATTTATATCACCGGCTACTTGGCATACTCTAACGTTAAACTTACCCAAGCACCATATGATAACGTATTCAAATTTTAAAATTCATAATACTTTTACATTCATACAAATAATTGAGGCTTGAGTATGACCCGACCTTTCATTACTTATTTTTCACAGACAAAACGCTTTACCCACAAGAGATTTCCGTTTACCCATTTATCAAGGCTGAGCCTACCGACACATCCCAAGTTAAGTGCGTTTTCTTTTATATTATCTCATATTATTAGTAGTAAAAAAAACCAGTTTCCGATAAGTATCATCATCTCCCAATTTCAACGTAGAAAACTTAAATTCAAGAGACATTTTTCAAAACTTTTTTTAATTTTTTTATAAAACCAAACAAAAGTTAGTTAAAAACTTGTGCCCATCCCCACACTTAAATATTGCATTGTCCCCAATGCAGGAACAGAAACACGACTCAATAAAATTAAAAGCAAAAAACCTAAAAATATAAAAGTAAAAACAAAAACCTAAAAAGTAAAAACATAAAAATAGAAAATCAAAGTACAATGGAAAAGACTTAGCTGATAATATGCGAGACTGTCAATGTGCTAGTCTATTTCCATGGGTGCTATTCTTACCGACCGCTCACCAAGATTTAGCAACTCATTCTCTTTTTCTGAACGGACACGTCCACTCCTCTCGACATACCTAAGTGACATCAAACACAATATCTAGAAAATAAAAATTACTTATAAGTCTGAAATAGTCACCAAGCTCCAACCCTCCTACCCAACCAACTAGTTTAAAAAAATAATAGTACAGACCAAATAAAACACAATAACACCATAAAATGGAAAATAGATAGACTAAAAGATACAAAATCCCAATGCTGATGTGCCATCCTAACACTCAGTCTTCGTCATCTTCCTCCTCCTCTTCTTCTTCCTCTGAGCTCTACTCATACGTCCGATACGGCTCTGCATTATCAAACCCCGGGTTACCCGACATGTAAAACGGTGCCCTATAACCATTACCCAAAGCACCCGGGGCACATGAACCACTTGGACTTGCAACATCTGGCTGTCAGAGATAATCGGGTAAACCAATGTTCAGCCCAGTCATCAAGTGTCTTAGTGTGACATCCTGCCTTTGCTGGTTCACTCTCATAATCCTCCTCAAGTCATCACACTGTTCGGTCATATACCCCCGCATCTGATCAAAATCGAACTCTATACGGTCATACAGTGACACAATAGTAAACGTCTTGGAGCGAGGCTCCTTAACCGAGAACTGCATAGCTGGCCTCTCAGACCAATGTAAAGGCCTCTGATAGTGTGTAGGAAATCCGGCTCTCATAGCCGCAGCAGCCTCGGAATCCGGTGGTGGCTGAACCTGTGGACCCGCCTTAATATCTTCCCATACTAGCGGGTCACTAAGATTTAAAATCCCCGTTTTCCTCAAATCCTTAACTCCAACAAATTCCCTAGCGGGCCCCTTCCTCATATATCTCGGTTTAAACTATTGAAAGACACCCAAATTCCGAGCGATAACCGTGATATAAGGGCCCATATCAAGCTTTAACCTTTTCTTTGTTCCTCCTCGTCTTGCGTGGTGAAACGGCCACGCCAAAATACTAGCATAATTAACCGACACTTTTTCCACCATCGCCAACAAACAAACAAATCCAACCAATTAACTTTATTCTCACCCGAACCCCGACCAATAAGCGTGTTCACCAAATTGCGATGAATATAACGAAGTACTGGGTCTCGAATATCCGAGCTCACCATACTACCTGAAAACGAAGAAACCGCTATATTCTGCCACAACTCGGCCAACTGAATATTAGAAAAACTCTCCGGTTTTGGGCGCTTGAAGGCACCTGTCATACTCGTCTTAAATTCCAGCAACTGAACCTCCAAAACCGAGTAAAAAACGCTCACTATCCCAAACTCAAACATATCTATATCATACGTCTTCCGACCAAGGGCAAACGTAACCACATTCGGTTGATCAAAATTTCCATCTTTGTATAGAAAAGTGCTTAAAAATTCCTAAGTCAACTATTTATATTGTGGCTCGTCGACACATAACATCGCCGTAAACTTACGCCCCAACAACTCCTAAACTATCTCCCTTTGACCGTTAACATCCAACAAACTCCAATCAATAGTTTCGAAAATGAGTAATTCCGAATTAATTAGATTATCCATCCGAGTATATTCATCTGAATCTTCTGCAAATTGAAGCAACGAATTGTAACCATTCGGGTTTACCACATTTCTTTTGTAACCGTTACCCGACCCATTTACGGGTCCGGGCTTGTTCATTAATAATATTCCGCATTTACCGAGTTAGTTTAATTATTTTGTTAATACTTATAATTAATCTTTATTGTTTTTACACTTTTAGTCCAAACTATATAATCTTATCACATAGGTATCCAACCTCAAACTTCAGGTACCAGACTGTAAATTATATTATAACCCATATTATCAATTGGATATCTGTTTACCCATGCCCGTATTCACTTGGGTTTTCTTGTACCCGAATTCAAAAATCTTTAACTTGGACCTTAATCATCGTTTAATTGATGAATTAGATCTTGTGTATCTCGTAATCTTAGTAATTTCGGCCTAACCGACGATTTATACCAGCTAATTATATCATATATTGATCCGTTTTCCTTTCTAAACAAACCGACACTTGTATAAACCTCTTGATCACGAAATCGTTTTTTATATTTCAATTAATTTACATGATACGTTCCTTATTAAGTGGCCAACATTACCCCTGTACATAATTATATTAACTTGATCTTTAAACTATTCGTTCATTCATCATCACCGCCGACACTGTTCTGTCCGATTAATCCACTTCCGTTCATTGTTCAAGGTAATTAAACACATGGTTATGATCGCGATGTCTTGTTACCCATTAACCCCATGATTTATTTGATCGAATATATCAGATTTGATCAAATTAAATTCTAGGGTTTGAATAATCAAACTGTTGGGTTCCGTTTGTGTATATATATAATGGAAATTAGTTCTTAATTGCACTTCGCTGTAGCCCAGCTAGATAAACACTTGAGTTACGGGGTGGAGGTTGCAGGTTCGGCTCCTTGCACCCCGAAGTTTTTGTTAAAATTTGTTATTTTTCTTTTTAAAATCATTGATAATTATATTAATAATAATAATCACTAATTAAAACTATTTTAATAAAAACCAACTTTATAATACTCGTTTAACTCACGTTTCGTTCGTGTATATATACATATAAGCATACTTATATATATGTATATATATATATATATAAATATACATATATAAGTATATAATACCTTAAAAACTAATGTTTTGATATATATAAAAATTAAGTAACCTAATTTTATATATATTTATAAAACTAAAAATAATATTTATCAAGATATATTTTCATAAATAAATCTAATTATTTTATATAATAAATTCTTGTATATAATATTAGTTATTACAAAGAGATTACAATAAACTGGCAGGCAAACGGGCAACAAGCTGCGCCGCAACCCCCTTTTGAATAGCAAAGCCAATCCTACTAAAAACGAAGCTTTGGGACCTAGGAGCTGAAGAGGTTCCGTGTACGACACGCTGAACACTACTAAAAAATTCACAGCCTCTGGGTCAGAAAACCAAATGTATCAAAAGCGAATGGGAGAAAGACATGTTGATTATCTAAACAAGCTTTCTCGTGTTTAGCAACTTTTCCCGATTCAGCCTTCAGCATAGCCTGACCCACAACAAACCCACGGTCCCTGAACCCAGCAAGAGGAGACACTCCTGTAAGATCCACACAGGCGTGTTTTCCCCCAGCCCACCCGAACACAAGAATATTAGCCGGTCGTAAAGTAGACCTCCCTTCAAGAGGATCCGTGAGAAAGTTAACAGGGGCTTCCTTTTTAGCTGAAATCCATGCCCGTTTAAGAACATAACACAGAACATCCCTAACTCAATCATGATTGTATTTAAAGCCAGGAAATTCTTTGCAATGCACCGCATGGTCTCCAAAAGAATCCAAACAGACCTTGCGACAAAGTGGGCAACACTCATCAGTAGGGAACATAGGGATCATTAACCAGTACTTAAGGATAGCCCGATACTCCAACCCGACATATGTTGGCCCAATCCTTTAATGGGGATGGTCGTTAGAAAATCCTGAGCCCGAGGATCCCGGAGGCATTCAAACACTGCCTTTTGTCGAGGGGATAGATCAAACTTCACTTCTAAACTCTGGGCGATTCCACTAAATAAGGCACTCACCACAACATGTTTGGCTTTAGGGGTGTCCTTATTAGAGAACCCGCTAAGATCAAAATCTGGAAGTGAAGTACTTAAACGATCCATCGCACACCCATAATCATAGTCCAACACATAAATATCACAACCCCGAAGAATATGGTCTTGCAAACACCACGATTGTGCTTTCGAAGCCACAAAAGCATATGTAGATACATCCTCGGCCGAACATAGACCTAACCCCCCAAAACGGGTAGGTAGTGATGTCAACCTCCATTGGAGATCACCGAAGAACGGACCCCCACAAACCACGATGTCCTCAATCGCCTTTCGAAGGGCATTGTCAAATATCGAAACAACTTCCCCCACAAACATAGGTTGGCACGTTCTCAAACCGAACAAAATCTTTGCGACTCCCATACATGAGCGAAGCAAAAGAAGCTCGCATTGAGGATCCCGAAGTCTTGGGAGACAGCTCATCAGTTCCACAGCGCTAGATGCCCTTTTCATAGCCAAACTACTGATAAACCCTGCATCCCAGCTTACAGCACCACCAAGGAGTTTCACACCCATCCCCGGCCTTCCAATCCCGCAAGGGAACAACCCCTCCTGCACCTTCAACCCATTGCATGTTGGCTAAAATAACTCTGTTTTCTGAACGTTTGATTCAAAACCCAAATGAGGCCCCTCGAACCTGATTATATCTAATGCTTTTGCTACCTCTCTAGTGTCCGCGATAATCGTACCATCATCCAAGTACCAAGCATGAAAGAGAAGCTTGCACCGATCTTTGATTTGGTGAACAAGTGGGTGCAAAACTAAAGAAAAAAGTAGAGGCCCAAGAGGGTCTCCCTGTTGAACCCCAGTGGTGGATTTAATGTAGGTATCACCCAAATATAACCTAGCCGACTGCCCATACAAAAAATCCACCCAAAGAGAAATAGAAGGACATCGACACTGAACCTCATGTAGAAGGGTCGTCCTATCGACTAAGTTTAAGGCATTATAGAAATCAACAGTAAGCATAGCTAATGACCCATCCGAATGAAACTGATTAAGAAACTTGTTTGCACTATGGAGCACGACCTCTGCCCACTAGGGACTCCCACCCCAAATTGAAAGTCACCGAGGTATATAATATTATATTATTGTAATATTAAATTAATATTGCTTATCTAGTCGTCGTAATAAATCTTGTACTCTAGTTAATGTATCCGTTTTCTCTTTGTTCCTCATTAGGCTCTACCATTCACGTGTGATTTCCCTCATTTTTATTATCTCAATAACTTTTATTCGTCTTTGAGGTGAGTACCATATTCCCCATATTTTACTCATTTTCCACGTTTTGGGAACATATGCGTAAATATATTTTTACACATACTTATACACAAAACTGCAACTATTATCTTATGTGCTAATGAATTGTACAATATACTTGTTATATGTTTATGTGCTCATTGTGAATCGCATTCGGAGAGGTCCAGCATAATCTCAGAATTAGTATGATCATACGTCAGTCGTTATAGCCTTTTTTCTTCTCGACATCTCATTTATATTTGCTCATTGGTTAATTTTTTATTCTCATATGACTTGTTGCACTACTTATTTTTATATATACTATATGTACATTTAAACTGGTGTGTTGCTCACTCAACCTTGTGTTGACAAAACTATTTTATTTTCAACGCATATGCAGGTCATCTTGTGATGTGAAGTAGTTGAAGTTGGAAGATCACTTAAGGATTTATATTAGAGAAAATTTAATGAGACAATTATTTTTTTTGGTTTTTTTTTGTTTAATGCACTATTTTTTGGTTTGGATATTGTATGGAATAGTTACTTTATTTGAATTTATTAATTAGTTATTGAAATTTATAATGTTGCATGATAATAACCTTGAGAGCTGTGGGCAATCAGTTCACGCCCCTGACATTTCCGCCGTAGGTTGGGGTGTGACAGATTGGTATCAAAGCCGAATGTTTAAAATATGTCATTAGAGATTGCCTTAGACACGTGTTTAGGAGCCATATACGTGCTTATCTGTCTACCTTACATGTACTATTTAATTGTTTACTGCTTTCTCTTAGTTAATAATTTCTTTATTGTACTATTGTCATACACACACACTGCTCCGAGACTATGCTTCCAAACTTAAATTTATATTTAAATTTAAAAATAAAAAATTAGATTGCTTTTATTTTCGGAAAATTCCTTAAGAATTCCCACCTGTTGTTTTCGCTCGTTCACTTTAGGGCTAGGTTATGTGGCATGTCCCTATAATACATGTAAGGGGGAGAGATATACTGTGAGTTGGGCCTTGGCAAAATAGTTCTGAGAACCAAAGGTAAGACGCTATTCCTTACCTGGGGGATAACCTAACCACAGTACTCGACCCTATGGACCCAAGCGAGACCCGAAAATGCCATATGACCGACACCCTAAGCTTTCAACCGTGACCAAATTAGTGGTTGCACCCTTATAATATTTTTAAACTGAATTCACGGTGATTCGTGGCTTAAATTCGGTAACCTTCTGATTATGGTGTTATGTTATTTTAAATTTTTTGTCAGAAATCCCTACTATCCGTTTCTTAACTTGTTTTCGTATTTTTGTTGGAGTAATCAATGTGGTGATTCACAAGATACTCCAACTACTCATATTTTATTTCGATAGTTTGCTATTTAGTTGGGACAGTTAAAATGCCATGGAACGCTCATGGGCCGTGCAACTTCATCGCATTGATATTTCGTTAATTGGTTGGGACAGTTAAAATGCCATGTAGCGCTCATGGGCCATCCAACCCACCTATTTTTAATCGTTATTTAGTTGGTATAGTTAAAATGTCATGTAACGCTCATGGGCCGTCCAACTACCGTACTTTTATTTGTTAATTTTGTTGGGCCATTCAAATTGCCATGGAAAGCTCATGAGAGGCCAACATCCGCAAATGCATTTCGTTAGTTATTATGAAGCTAACCTAACAAAAATTTAATACTTTTAACTAAGCCTGTCTCCTCATTCTAGTTATCTCACATTAACCTCATTAGTTGTGTTAGCTCATGAATATTACACATATGATCCCTCAACTCATAAATATTTACTCTTATTTTAGCGTAGAATGTCGTCACTCAGAAATTACCGTCGTCACCAACGTTCATCTGGTTCACGCGATCGCCGCTTGGCTGCTAGGATTACAAAAGAATTCGTTGCTGCAATGCCCACAATTGTCACTCAGATCCAGAGCCTTAACTCCAACGGATCCGCCTCCTCGGCCGCACCAAATAACTATGATTTCTGTAAATTTTTAAGCACCAAACCTCCATCCTTCCGTGGTGAGGAAAATGCCACCGCTTTGCCTTCAATGGTTCGAGGAAATGGAAAACATCTTTAATCACTGCGAATGTCCGGATGCCAAACGGACTAGTTTGCCTCAAGCCGATTCGATAGTCGAGCTGTCATCTGGTGGAATGCCCTGAGGAGCGACCAAGGGTCTGATTTGGCCATGTCTATGCCTTGGGAAGAACTTAAAGAGGCAATGAAGAAGGAATTTTGCCCGGAACATGAACTGCAGAGATTATGTTGGGATGAGAAAATGACTTAAGGAAGATTGGAATCTTCTCAACCTCCTTGAAAATGGCTAAGTATGGACATTGGGCACACTTAGGCCTCCGAGCAAGCTTTTACTTAAGCCTAGCAAGGTATTTTGCCTTTCAGGCAAGGTTATCTTCTTGAAGTCTTCTTTAGTGTCGATCCGAGCAGGGTTCACTATGTCTATCAAGGTTGTTCTTCATAGCCAAGCAAAGTTTGCTTCCCAGCAAGCTCTTGGCTAAACCAAGCTTTTGAAACCAAAGTATTTGGAAGATCTAGTAAGGTTATTCATTAACAAACAGTGGTCCGAGTATGCTTGAAGAAAGTTGATAAATAGTTATTTTAAGGACTTTGTCGGGCAAGGTTCAACTCCGAGCAATCTACAGTGTTACCAGCACACTTGTGTTTGCTTAATAAGTTATTCATTAACAAAGAATTGAAGGGATCTCTGAAGAACAAGTTTGCTCGTTGGACCATATTGGGCAAAGTTTGATATGGTCAAGAAGATTGAAGTCTGCTAGGTGAATATTTTCTCTGAAAATATTCTAAGTAAAGTCTACTCGGAGAACTGTTCCCCAGCACACTTTGGTTACCAGGTCTGCTCGAAGAAGACTAAAGCTCCAAAGCTTACCCGAAGACCTGTTTTACACTTAGAATCATTTGTAATTTGATTTATTGAATATGTATAATTAATTAGGGTTTCTAGAAGGAATGACAGTTGTCAGGTAGGCCTATAAAAGGAATAATTAGGGCACTCCTAAAAAGGGATGGGCAGCCGATATTATTCTGACTTTGATATTGACGGCTGCTCTTTAATACGTCATGACAAAAACATTCCCTTTCTGTAACCCTGATTGATTCCTGTTTGTATTGTTATTTCTATAAATGGAAATATTTTGAGTAACAGTCTGTGTTTGTTTACTTTTGTATTTCCAAGAAATATATATTGTGTTAGTGATTCCGCCGTTAACACAATATCTTTCTTACCCTAAAATAGCAAGTCGTTAACCTATCTTGTCAACACCTCACGATGTGGGTTGCGACAGTTGTGTAGTGATCGTTATACAGGACTGAAAAGTGGTCTCAGAGCTTGTGTCCTGCTATTTGGGTATAGAATCATTGCTTGTTGTTGAAGATTTGAAGATGAAGAGTGACGTCAGCTAAAGCACTGTTTCATTGATCCGTGACGTCAGCAACTCTATTTTTCTTCCAGATCTACAACCTTTGATGTTTTCTTTCTCTCGTTTTATATTAAAGTTTGAATTTTGGTTTTAGATCTTTCTCTTACTTGACCAGCTACCTCAGATCTGAGGGTTTCATCCACAGATCTAATTATTTTTCAAAAGAGTTTTAAGAGTTTGTTTAAGTTTTTCAAATTTTGTCATCAAAATCTTCTAAAAATATTCACAAAAATATGCCTGGTTACGAAGAGAAGGAAGTTTATACTAAAAAGATTCCTAGGTTGTATGGACAAGAAAATTTCATCAAGTGGAAGGTGCTCTTTGAAGCTGCTGTTTTCTATAATGATGTTGAAACGTGCACCTCTATAAAAAACGGGCCTTATGTGCCAGATGGTACAAACAACAATCAGGTCTGTGACAATTGCCAATTTTCAAGTTAACTCCGTTAACTAAACTCAGTTAAATCTCGTTGACTATGTCTGTAAATCCAGTTAGTTCGGTTAACTACGTTAATGAACTCTTATACATGTAGTGTAGTCTCATGTATGCGTACATTTAAGTTATTCGTGTCGTTGGTGACCTAAGTAAGAGTAACTAGTTATTGATAACTAGAATAATAAACTTGTCACACATGCTATAATATATGATAGGTTATAATAAATTTGTCACACATGTAATGTTACATGTATTATATGTGGTGAGTGAAATTGTGTTATATGCTACATGATTAGTTGTTGTATGCTTATATGTTGTAAGAGGTGAATAATTAAAATAACATAACCTATGATATATTACATGATAAGTAACAAAAAGACTAGTACACAACATATGATTACTAGAAAATGTTTATAATAGAATGTAACATGTCACATGTAATAAAAAAAATGACATAACCTAAAGTTTAATAGAATTGATTATGCCTTAATGATTGTGTTAATTATGAGTAAATAACAATGAAGGTTATGGCTTTTCTTTTTCTTCCTTTTGGCCGTCCATGTCACATCACACACATACATTCTATTTTTCTAAAACACTCTCAAAATATCATAATCAAGTTGGGTGATTCTTGGAACACATAGTGATATAGAATTGATCAAGCAAGTAACTAAGCATGTTTAATATATATTTTGTTTATGTTTCTTTGATTTGGGATTATGGGATTGAGTATCCAAACACATGAAACCATAAGAAATAAAAAAAGATGATCAAGTTGATGGTTTTAAAAGAAATTGTGTGCCTTGTCATAAAAAAAAATATGGAAACCTTTTGTACATAAATATTATTTTATAAATCAGTAAAATAATGAAATACATGAGATTTGGTTATAGAAAATGGTTCCTTGATGATTAAAGATCATAAGGATATAAGAATCATGATTTTTGTGACTTTTGGTTTGAATCTGCTTGTTGACAGATTCTGTGTTTTAGATTGTAGATTGAATAACTTGATGATAAGTTGGTGTTTCTGATTGATTTTTAATACTAAGTACTTTGAATCTAGTTTTCAATAAGTCAAGAATAATAATTTTTGGACTTTGTTTGACTAGTTTTTATGAATTTACAAAATCGAGTTGCAATCTTGATTGAAAGAGAAATTGTCTGAGCTGTGTTGTAAATTGTATAACTTGAGATTTAAAATAGATATGGGTGTGATTACCCTTCTTGAATGTTATAAATTGAAGTAGGAATATAATCCAATTAGTTTTGCATTAATTGGACAAATATAGAATTTTTGGCAAATATTTGTGTACTGCTGTGTTAAAATGGAGATTGAAATTAGGTTGTTGTAGAGTGTGAATATTCTGTATATTTATGTGAGTTGGAAAATTATAAGAAAAATATATGTAATACCTAATACTTGAAATAATATGTGTGAATTATTTGGTAGTTTAATCAAAAGTTTTGGTTAGTTGGAAAAATCAGTTTTGATGATTGAAAACTTGTTAAGGATGATCAACATATTGGTTAGTGAAAATAATTGTAATTTGTAATAGATTGATTGTGGTAAATTGAATTTTGACTTTATGGGTCAACTTAGAACTATTTGACTAAGTGGCTTGTCTTACTTGTGAGGTGTTGAAAGTGGTAGAATTAGACTTAGCCATAAGATTATATGAAAATTAGCTAAGTGTACATTACTTGATTTTTGTGACTAGGAACATAATGTGACCATTCTAAGTCTAGCGAATTAGTCAAAAGTCACCAACGGGCCATCGGTCAATATTTTGGTCAAAGGTCAACGTTTTGGTCAACGGTTAACAAAACTCAATTTTTAGTCTTCGGTCATCGAGACTTGGACTGTTTAGTCAACGGTCAACAACTTGGACCTTTTGGTCAAAAGTCTGAAAAGTCAAACTTTGGTCAGGGTCAACAAAAGTCAAACTTTGGTCAAAGTCAGCAAGAAGTCGAACTTTGGTCAAACTTCAAATAAACAAGGGAATTGTTTGAATACTAAGGGTTCTAGGAATCGCTTAGCAAATACTTATAGTGTTTGTATGATTTAGGCACTAGAACAACTTTGACTTAAGCAGTTGGCTTTCAATTTGAACCGCATTCGAGGTGAGTTTCACTACCTCACTTTTTACTTACTACTTTTGGGGGGAAAGCATGCAACATACAAACTTTTTGGATAATTGTAGACTTTTTAATACCTCATGTGTACATAGTGAACTTAAACTGAAGTCCCCCATGCACATTGGACCGCTAAAATTGTACATTGGCTCGATAATGAAAGTTAGTACTACTGGGTTTGACGTACCCCCTCGGGGCTCTCGGTTGAAGGAGTCATCGGGCGTCTCATTTACTAGAAACACACTAGTCTTATATTAGGCTTCGTGGGTGGCAACAAACTAACAAGTCAGTCTCGGTCACAATGGAACTTACACTATTGTAACATGATTGCTAGCCTAATTAACTAGCGGTATTATTAATGCATACATTATCCATGCTTTATTGCTTACACTGTTTACTTACTAAATGGTTTTTTTTTGACAAAGTTATTTTTAAACTCAAACCTGTGAACTCACCAACCGTTGTGGTGACCTGTTTTAGAATGTCCTTCTCAGGTCGCTGATAGTGCAAGGATAGGGGTTGCATTCATGATCACCCATAGACATTGCATCATAAGCTGTAACCTTTTTACTTAATAATGTAATGGCTTGCGCGTGTTTTGGGCGCCTTAGACTATTTGGTTTTGTTTAGGGATGTTTTCCTGTTATGTTACACTTCCGCATATTAAAACAATAAGACATTAACTCTGAATGGTTTTCCCAAATAAGGGGACAATAAAGTTTATTTAAAATATTTAGAAGTTGTTTGTTGTAACTAATGATTGAGATCCTGGTTTGTCACGCCCCTCGCTGTAAAACACCACATGTGGATATTGAGAGTGTGACAAGGTCCTTGAAGCAAGATTGAAAAAGGTTGATGATAGAGCTCTTGCCATGTTAAAACTGGATTTGTCTTGGGAAATCCTCACTAAAGTTGCTCACCATCAGATTGCAAAGTCAATGTATGATGCCATACTTGAAATGTTTGAAGGCAACGCTAAACTAAAAAATATCAAGAAGGAAAGACTTAAACTGCAACTTGATAGGTTCAAATATAAAAATGGTGAGAGACTCAAATGTGTGTTGGAGAGATTCCTGGCTATTTTAAATGAGATAAGAACAACTGATTATGATGTGTCTGACTCTGACTTGAATACAAAGTTGTTGTCATCATTGTCAAAGGAATGGTACACTGCAAACTAGGGTATATACCCGCGTGAGTCGTGACACGCGGGTGGAATAACATGTCACTAAACATACTCAACTTAAACATCAATTTAAACTAACATATTACGCCTTTAACTATTAAAAGTTGATATATTTACGTTGTGACTAAATACATCGCTATACAAACCAAAAATTAATACATTTACAATGTCATTAAAACTTCCAAATTATATCAACAAAACAACAATAAAACTTCCAAAACATATCAACAAAACTACTACTAATGTCCTTTGCTAGTAAACCATCATAAACATCTTAAAAATGTCAACCAAAAGAAAATCACATTTGCTAACACACCTGAAAAATGTTACAACACAATAGCTGATTATATAAAATGTAAACCAAACAAAACAACATGTCTAATAATTAGTAACATATAAACATTATTAAATTGTTATATTTAACCAATAAATCTTAACTTCCAAATTAGAGTTATTAGAAAGTGTAAAGAGGTTTTGACCATCTACTAATTGTATTAAATCTAAAAACAATATATAAAAAAGTTATATTTTACCTTAAAGTTCATCATCAGAATCCAAAATGTCTGGATAATCTTTATAATCACTCTCATAGTTAGAACATCTTCTAACCATTTCACCTTGAAACTAACTTCCGCTTCCAACTCAAGATGCGCAAGTTCTTTTCTTACATTCGATAACTTCAACAGGTCAAGCTCTCTCAACATCACCAAATCATCACATGACAATAATTGTTTAGGCTTAAAATTCTTATACTCTTCATTATCAAACCAAATAACAACCTTGTTTTGATAAGGGTAAAAAAACCACTCACTTACATGTTCGTAAGGTACAACCTCTTGCTGAAGATCATGAAGAAAACCATGTAAAACATTTATTAAATTCAACTCTTGTTGAGATGGAGAATTCTTCGTAAGACCAATCTGATAAATTTGATGTTTAAACACATTATTGAACATCATGACAGATTCAATATTATCTTTTTCTATGGTGACTAAATCGCTAAACACGAGTTGATACTTACGAAACAGGTTACAAAACCTCCAATTCATAATCGCAGCCATTATCGGAATTTTGTTATGTTCAAAATGTTAGGATTGTTAAAGAAGAAGAAGAAATAGATTAAAATTGCAAATAAAAAAAATAGATTAATGAAGGGACGGTTTTATTTTTCCAGTGCAGTTAATTATTATATCTATATGGTAATTATAATGTCCTATACTTGATAATATTTAATTAGATAGTATTATAAATATCTTAAACATGTTAAGTTAAAAAGTAAATATAAAAAGATATCTTATAAAATGAATTTTAAACATATAGGTTTATATCCAGAAATTTTTGGTTCATATTAACATTAACAAAGTATTTATAATTAAAAAAAAATTTTAAGATAGGAAAGCAAAGAAATATTCAAAAAAAAAAAATTGAACTACATACATCTAAAGTATATACCAAAATAAATTACATTATAACCATTACCGTAGAATATAACAATTTGAATTACGTAACCAATTCAAAAATTTAACATTGTATGTTTCCAAAAATCTCCTTGTAAACAACATTTGCTATTTTATTTGTAAGCTTTAATTCTTTGTCGAGTATCACTAACTTAATACCATCTCTACACTTCACTCTTGACAAAGCAAAGCAACATAAAGCTGACCGTGAGAAAATACTGGATCTTTAAGATACAATCCAACTCTTGACAATGATTGACCTTGACACTTGTTGATTGTCATGGCAAAACATACGGAGATAGGAAAATGTCTTCTTTTTAATTTGAACGGAAGTTTCTTATCAGTTGGTGTAAGACTTACTCGACTAATTAGAGTGCGATATCCGAGACAACTTTAGCTTCAGTTACACGCCTACCGAGATTAACGACTTGAAGATGCGTACCATTGCACATACCCTTTTTGTGATTAATATTCCTTAATAGCATGATAGGAACACCAACTTTGAGGACCAATCTATGATTAGGCAATCCTAACATCTTTAAACCATTTAACAAATCAGGAGAGTACAACTGTGGATCAAAATCCTCTGAAACGTCTTCACATTCAGCTAAACTGTCGGAACTTAGATACTCGACTTCTTCACCAGGAAAGAGGGCTAACATACGTTCATTAATTTCTTGAACCACCTCATTCAAAGGTGCCAACAGTGCACGATCCTGAAAGTAAGTAAGTTCGTTGAATCTATCTAATATATTAGGATAGACAAACCGTATTAAATCACCCATCGGATCTACTGAGTTCAATATCAAAAGATCGTCTGGAATATCAATAACCGACTCTCAGTTATTTGGACCACCAACGTTTCCTTGACTTATGTCTAATAGCCAATCAGCAAATTCTCTGATGTTTTCAACGTCTGAAGATCGACATCCAACCGTAAGCCTCATGTTCTTAGTTAGTTTAAGAACTTTACATTTTGACCAGATATAAGAAGAATTGTTGTAAGCATTGACACATTCACTTCTTATACCGTTGGTTACAACGGGCAAAATTTTCCGAAAATCACCACCAAAAACAACAACCTTACGTCCAAAAGCTGTTTCGGAAGTATTACCGGAATCACCATTCATAACATCGTTTAAAGTCCTGTCCAACGCTTCGAAAGCTTGCTTATGAATCATGGGTGCTTCATCCCAAATAATTAAGCTTGTCTTTTTCAATAATTCATATACGTCGGTATTTTCTTTAACCTAATTTATGAAATAATAAAAAAAACATACAAAAAGTAAGATATTTAAAAGTAAATTGATATTCGAATAACAAATAAAGCCATATATACTAAAAAATGATTAATATAAAAATTAACATAAAGTAGGTTGTAATATTACCAGACAAATGGAATCTTCGGTCAAATTAATAGGTATTAAAAATCTCGAATGTGTGGTTCTTCCACCCTCCAAAAGCAAAGAAGTAATACCGCTTGAAGCAACATTCAACACAACTTCTCCCTTTGACCTTATTGATGCAGATAAGGTTTTCCATACATAAATTTTTCCAGTACCGCCGTAACCATAAACAAAATAAACTCCACCTTTTTTTATCAATCAAAGCACTCATTATTTCATTATAAACCCCTCATTGTTCATCTGTTAACGAATCAAACAGATTATTAAATTCGTTATTCATGGTCTCGGTATCATATGAGAGCTCTTCCACCATCAACGGATTAGTTGCTCTTGAAATTGTCTCAATATCTGGAAATGACATTTGTTGATATCTTCTAAGACTGGAGTTGTTTGAAATTAGAAAATTCTCAATTTCCAGGAGTGCTATATTTTTTAATTGTTCTTCATTAAGAATCAAACCTGAAAATAAAATAAGAACCTGCTTAAATTAATATTTAATAAATATTATGGATATTAGATATTTGGAATAATTGAAATAATTGAAATAATTAAAAAAAGTAAATCGTACCAGGGTTGTTTTGATCTTTTTTTTGTTTGTATAGTATATCGTCAACTAAAAGTTGCCAAGTGCTTTCCCAAACAAAATGAGGTCTAGATAAACTATAAGTAATCAACATTGTAGCAAATAAATTCCTTAAATAATATCCAGTAGAAGTATGGCTTGCTTCTTCAATGGCTTCTATGAATTCCTTATCATCATCTAAAAGACCTCTTTTGTAATATGCATCTCGAAAAGTTTCACACACAAATCCATCAACTGTTCGAATGTCTCCAAACATTCAGGGCCTTTAACCTTATTTAATTATATTCTTAGATAGTAAGCCTCGTCGAATGCGGGTGGAACAACATGAACTCTACCGATTGCAAAACCCCTTAGGCGAGGTTCCCATTTACGTAACTGTTTTTTCCAAACACACTTTGTTGGAAACTCTGCGTATGTGAGAGTTTGTGCAAGGTCATGGTTCTTATTACACTCAAACCAATCGGTAAACATCGAAGAAGCATTAGTTGTTTTGTTTAAAATATCTTCAATATCTTCGTTAGCACCATATATTACTTGTTGCTCACCGGGTAAATGAAAAGCAAGCCTCATAACAGACGGAATCCTATAATGCACATCAAATGAAAATATCCTCCATGTTGCCTCGCATGCAGAGACATATCTATAATCATAAAACGCTTTGATTTCATCTAAATTAGGATCTGGGTTATCACCATTGTTATTTTGTACAAGGGAAATTGTTGCTCGGTCTGGACCCTTATTAATGTATATAAACAAATACTTTATCGATCCATCTTGATTACACCACTCAACGTTAATATGTGCTTGAAATTGTTTTAGTAGAGTCTTGTTTTATGGAACAACAGTTCTATTATCCATCATTATATCTGACTTAACAACATATTGCCCGTTATCTCTTCTTTTGTATACCGAAAAACCTTGCGAATCAACAGCTGTCTCATCATTAAACATTTTAGGGAAATTTTTGGAGCATTTTTTGTTTACCATGCAGGTGCACTTCGGGTTAGCATCACCACATGGACCGTGAATCATATGATCATATACAAACTTGTATAGGTCTGGACCACTGTCTTTGATTGGAATCTCAACAGAATTAAATTTATCTACTTCTTGTGGATTATGAATCTTGCTACCTGGATGCATAAATATGCAAATATGGGCGTGCGGTAGGCCCCTTTTTTGAAACTCTTTCGTGTAAACAACTGCAACATACATAATAAAAGTAAATATTCCACAAGTTTTAATAGTTAAAGAAATAATCTATTTGTTTAAATTGATGTTTAAGTCTATACCATAGTAATATATTCAAGTAGCTCATGTTTATAATTTATAGTCATAACATTAAATAAAATTACTTGCTTGAACCCTTCCAAACAAAGACTTATCCTTCACCAATTTAATCATTGCATCAAACTTGAGCTTAAAAGGCCGACATAATATATCAGGTCTATCCTCCGACTTTAACGTTGTATCCTTAAGAAATCTTTTAACTTCTGGCCAATTGGGGATTACATGTTATGGTTATGAAAAAATCAGGATAACCGAACCATCTACAGAGACACATAGCGTCTAGATAATTTTGCATCATATATCTTGCTCCGCCAGTAAATGAGAATGGTAGAATAACACGTTGACTAGTAAATGAGGATGGTAGAATAAACTTTGGTAAGTATCACATCGAAGTTCATGTTGTTTACCGCGTATAAAATGTAATCTTTGAGCCTCAATCATCGTATATTTGTCAACTAAAATTGCTGAAACAAACGCCTACCATTTAACATGGTTGAAAACGTATTTGGCCTATCTTGAATATGATAAGAAAAAACTCACGCATTGTAACCTTCTTGCGTGCTGCGGTTGATGAAGAGGAAACATTCTTATGAAGTATATTTGCCTGATAATCATCCTCACCAAAAGGATGAAACAATGGGTATTGAAGGGGTGTATACGATGGATGAAGTTCACTGATACGCTTTAAGGAACCAGATTGCTTCGTAACAGTTATATCTCGGTTATCAACGGCGTCACCAATATCACCAACGATTAAAGCAGCAACTTCAGAACTTGATGGTAAGTTATATTGTCTCGCATCATGCTGTCTTGTTCAAATAATAGGCAACTTCAAATCGAGTTGTGGGTTTTCTTCAAAACAATCTCGTACCATCTGATAAGCTTGGACTAAATTATTATTTGAATCTAACATCGTCTTCAAATAATTAATAATATGCTTTTCTAGCTCATCGTCCATTGAATTATTATCATTGCCCACAACAAAATATATCTGATTTGATTAAATTTAATAAAACTTATACTAAAAAATAATAACATAACAAAAGTTGACGAATATTGTTAAAAGTATTTATCCCAAAACACCTTGACGGTTTGAAACCTCGTTTTCCGTCTCATAAATGTAAAGTTGAGAAAACTGTGGTTTACGCACCTGTAATGGTAAAAGACTTCCCAAACAATGATAGTTTTCACCGCTAAGTCGAAACGTATAAGGCGCATCGCCTCTGTTTATGGAATGGTCAATCTTTCCTCCCATAGACGTAAACGAAAATATCGAATTGAAACGCCTAATGTTTTTCAAGAAATACTTACTCATGGCGCTCTCACCATGAAATAATTCAAGATAAGTCTCATCTGGTTGTCTAACATCGGGAAGTTCGACTTTTCCATTATAACAACAAAGAGAAAAAGCTCCTTCTTCATTACTACTACCTGCTCTGTTAACTTCGGTTTTCCACAACAAAGCATTGCAACTTGAACACATAACAAATTGATTTCCATGATCAACATATTCTAGTAAAATTTAAATATCATCATTTGGAGTTACTTAATATACATAAATACATAAAAGATGATTGAAATTAAATTATGAAATATATATTATATCTGATGATATTCCTCTAAAACATCTACAACATTTTGATAACCAATAGTTGTAGCATATTCATTTAAATCACCCATAGGTATAGGTATTGTAGGGGTTCTTTTTCTTGACCTTCTTCAAAAGATTGTAGACAACTCCGGAATGTCATCAACAAAACAAGAAGCTTTTGATCCTTTTTGAACCGTATATTTATTTATACGACCTGTTCAAAATTAAATAAAGAAAACTTATTATAAAGGTTGTCAAAAAAATATCGACAACTACACATATGATATTTCAAATGAAAAATTGTAAATTATATCTTTTATTATTAATTATATCAAATATTATTTTGTGATAAATTGTAACATCTATAGGTTAACAAATTATGAAATGTTTGATTATACAATAGTTAATATTATTTCTTGATTAAAAATAAGGAGAATACTTGAAAGTGCAATTAATATCATATTTTTTTTAAATATAAAGCATATTATTAAAATGAAATTCTTCTTTAAATTTATTACCATTCCATTTAGATTTAAGTGTTTCATTTAAAAAAAAACATAAAAAATGTAAATAATAGTTGAAGTTAAAAGGAAAAATACCTGAAGAGGTATTTTGTAGACCAGTTTTGTTCTTGTCAACTGAAGCAGTTCTTTTCGAATCTAAAATTGATCGTCTTTCTTTCCTTTTGGACGCAACAGAGTTCACAAATGGTGTACATGTTTTAGAGTCTTGAAATTACAAAGGTAATAATATCAATATTTAAGCTTAACAAAAGGTTTTAAAAACTGTATGTTGTTAAATATTTTTAAACACTAACCGTTGGTTATTACAATCGAAGAGTAGACATTTGACATTGTTGATGGAGACAGGTTCTCCTTATTAGATTGTAAACGCGTTACTTGTGTTGATGAGGGGATATTTTTGAAATTGTCAAAATTTTGATTAACTGTATCGTTTTAACATATTAAACATAAACATGAGAAACAAAAATTGATGACGACAATATATAGTGAACAACATTTTAATAACATACCAGGGACACAAGGATTAAATGAGGAATATGTTGTATGCGGAAAATAATTTGGATTGTTGCTTAAACCACTAACAGGTATATTAGAACCACCTGCAATAGATAATTGATTTGTTAGTTTTCATTTTCTAAAAATAATTTTTATGAAAAATTTATAATTTTAATACAATTTACATACTTGCGAACTGGTTTCCGCTGTATGCGTATCATTTATTTAAAAAAACTCAAAAAAAGGAAAATAATACTTATAAGGAAAATGTAATATACCTGAAGAGGTATTTTTTAGACCATTTTTCTTCCCGTCAACGGAGGAAGTTCTTTTTTGCATCTAAAATTGATCGTCTTTCTTTCCTTTTGGACGCAGCCGAGTTCACAAATGGTGTACATCTTTGAGGGTCTTAAAATTACAAAGGTTATAATATCAATATTTAAGCCTAAATAAAAGTTTTAAAAACTAATAAAAAAAATAAAATACTAAATTTATGTTGAAAACAATTTGTAAATAATAACCGTTGTTTACTACATTGGAAGAGTAGACATTCGAAATTGTAGATGGAGACACGTTCTCCTTATTAAACATACTTGTCTTGACGATGAAATATTTTGCAAGGTGTCGAAGATCCGATTAACTGTATTGTTTTTCATATTAAACATAAACATGAGAAACAAAAATTTGATAAGGACAAAAAATAATAATGAAAATTCTATTAACATACCAGGGACACAAGGAT
Source organism: Bidens hawaiensis (assembly GCF_021521415.1). Classification (NCBI taxonomy): domain Eukaryota; kingdom Viridiplantae; phylum Streptophyta; class Magnoliopsida; order Asterales; family Asteraceae; genus Bidens; species Bidens hawaiensis. Next base: position 640,564 of record NW_027491114.1, on the reverse strand, counting down.
TACAGGAGGAATCGGTTGAATGCGGATAAGAATTTATATTCTTAAATAAACGATGGATATTATCTCGATAACTACTAACCGGTAAATTACAACCACCTGAATTATAGAATATCAAATATAATTTTATTGTTTAAAAACTGATTTTAAATACAAATTCATGATTTAATAAAATTTACATACTTGCTTGATATGGTAGAGTGACAATCGGTGTTGCTTGATAATCGATGTACTTTGTATTATTAGAAATGGTAGACAATGGTAAACGTTGACTTTGGGCTACATTGAACAAAATGAAAAATTAAAATAATAAGATTATTGCACCGTTTAAAAAAATTAAAACCATAGAAGTATTAGTAAGTGGGTAGAAACGATTAAAATTACTGTACCTACCACTGTTACTTAGCTTATTTTGAGAAGATGAAGATCATTCATTTTTTCGTTTCTTTTTGGATGTAGACATCTTCAAGAAAAAATAGATAACAAACCTTAAACGTGCGTTAAGCCTACTTTACTGAACCCTAAGATAGAAAAATGGAGTCTTATACATTAAAGCTTGGAAACACCATTAAATAATATAACTCAAAATGAAAATCAATGTGAATTAGGAATACCGGAAACAAATAATATTACAATAAACCTGAAATAAAAAATCAAAAAAATAAAAATTTAACAACTGTTTTGTTAAAAATCAATTTTCTATATCTATATATTCGGATTTTATAAACATCACAGTCGGATATATATATATATATATATATATATATATATATATATATATAAAGATGAAATTGAAAAAAACAAAACTTTAAAATCTGTATTAAAAAAAGAATTATCAGAAAATTATTGTTTGCATATAAACCATTTTTTAATTCTATCAAATAAAAACATTTTATTTTCGATAAATAAACATAGATTTTGGAAAAAAACTTATAACATCAAAATTTTGTATCTTTTTTAAGAACAGGTATGAAGGAACGAAACTTAACTTATGGTGTTGAGGAAGAAATGTATGACAATAATCAAAAGAAAAATAAGTGACAGAGATTTGAGTTTGAGTGAAACTTGATTTATATGTGTATATATACAATAAAAATGTAAATTATATTCTTTGAAAGGAAACAATAATATTCTGCTTATATTAGGATTTGTTTATTTTAGGAGGAAATATGGTCACAATAATTTAGAAATATAATGACTAAAATAAACAAAATTTATGTCATTAATATATGATAATCTTTTGCAAAATTATTGTTAATTGAATTCTGACTTTTTTTTTAAATAATTAGATATCAGTATTTGTATAAAATAATAATAATAATATAAGCTTTTTAAAAATAAATAATTTATTGCATAGATAATTATATACGAATTATTGTATAGAATAAACATTTTATGGCATTCAAGTTAAGCTTTTATATATTTGTTTCCTAATGTACGAATAATAATAATAATTATTATAGGAAATAATTCTTATATATAAATATATATACTTATATAAGATACATACAAGACAACTAATGACATTCAAGTTAACCTTATAACAAAAAAAACCCGAACATAAAGTCATAATTAATAGTACAAACCATACATACTAAATCTAACAAAAGAATTCAATAATTTACATAACTAAAGCTAACAACATATATATAGAACCTATTAGCAAAGTGTAGTGTTTAAACCTTAATGTATCAAAATAAAAAACAACCCATGATCGAAAACTTCAACATTAACCAAGAACATCAGTGAGTATCAATGAATGAGTAGACACGTTGTACTCGAAAACAGCCAATGTTCCAAACTGAAGAACATTCGACCGAACAAAACTGGCCAAATGTCTAACCCTATACCTCTCATTAATACCATTGAGTTCAATAGCAATTTCAGTGGAGACATCAACACCATTTGGATTTATAAAAACCAAATCTGTTTCGTAATCCAAGTTATTGTTCCGTTGTAAGGCCCTGAACCCGGTGACCCTACTTTAACGTCAGATTACTCATAAACACAGTTCTTACAAATCAGAGTTAATTAAAACTTTCACGGAAATGTTAACTTCGACTATTCGTTACAAAAACATTTGATCTTTTCTTTGATACCAAAACATAAAACATTATATTAAAAACGTCATTTCTTCCATCTTCAGATGTCAGCCGTTCAATCCATGCCATGTGCCATCTTCGTGTTAGCTCTTTATATATATATAATTACCTGCGTGCATACTAAAAGTCAGTTACGCTGAGTGAGTTCTAGTTAATCATACATCATACAATATATACATTTATATTCATATAACTATACCTTCGAAGATACATATGATATTCTTAATCTGCTTATCTTTCTTTCATACATACTTGCATACTTTTATATTAAATCTTACTTTACATACTTCTATGTTTTAAAGAGCATTACGCCCTACTGCCTCGAGTATTATTAGGGCTCGGTCCCTTTCTGCCTTGAGTATTATTAGGGCTCAGTCCCTTTCTGCCCTAACCTAACTATCCTTTATATTTACTCATATCATACTCGTATCTTACATACATTATATATATCATACATATCTGTAATCATAACCCAACAGTACATGCAATATCCGAAGATCGTTCATGTACATATCATACGTATATCATTTCTAAATTATATATAGCAATCATATATTTAACTACCACCTGGCGGTACATGCAATATCCGAAAATTGTTCACACACTGTCAAGCAGTCATCATACATAAATCATATTAAGAATACACTCACCACCTAAGGTAAGTGTATTAACTATCACATCGAGTATGCACACAGCCCTGAAAACATAACAAGGAAGTGGGGCTAGAAACTCACCTGAACTCGGTTACTTCTTCCGCTAATGGTTATTTCTTCTCGAGCTGTGCGCGTCTAACTGTTTAATAATTGAATATCAAATACTACTCTAGCCATTCTTATTATGCATCTAAGTTGGTTTTACTTCATTGAATTATTACCCGGTTAGTTAATCGTTACTCGTTAACCTTTAAAGGTATCTTTCATAAATTATCAAAGTCTAAGGGCTATTATGTAATTAACTTATTCTATCACAAACCCAGGGACCCTTCTGTAATACTGCCAAACTTCTAGTTCCTTACCCTGTCTTTAACAAATGGGGTTCTTAACGAATGAACTCATTCATTATAACGAACTGACTATTATAACGAGCTGGTCCTTGCACGAATTGGACCTTAACGAACTGAACCCTTAACGAACTGGGGTTCATTCGTCAGTTCTCCCTTAACGAACTACTTAATGAACTGGGTTTAGTTCGTCATTCATTCCTTAACGATTTAACATAACGAATTGGGATTAGTTCGTTAAGATCCTGTTAACGAATCAATCTTAACGAATTGTCTCTAGTTCGTTATCTCTGCTTGACGAAAGGTCATAACGAATTACTTGCTAATTCGTTATGCTTCCGTTAACGAACTAAGTTTGGTTCGTCATGTCTCTGCTAACGAATTAAGGTTAGGTCATAACATTCCTTGACAAGATCTAAACCTCGTACCAGATTCTCCAGCGCCGCCTTTCCGGCGCCGCCATTGCCGGAATAACGGGATCTTGCCTGAAATTTTGGATTATTGTGAACTTATAAAATAGTTAAAGATCTGGACTTTTAAAAAATATTTAATAATAATTGTATATATAAAAATAAAATCTTAACTAGTAACATTGTTAATGAAACCTAAAATACGAACTAGGAACCTAAAACTCGATTAAACGGGTCTTATGGATTTATTTGGTCAAAACTGAAATTTATGGTAAATTATATGTTATTATATGTGTGTTTAGTTCATAAGATGATTTTTATAGACTTGTGTAATTTATTTGACTCATCGGTAACTTAAACGGTCGAAAAATCGGCTTTTAAGCAAAACCGACACAACTATTAGGGACTGTTTTAGAACAGCCCCTAAAGTGTTAAAAATTCTCATTTATAACATAATTTAATACATGAGAAAAGGACAAGATGATAAAACTTAGTCCTAAACGGTTCGTGTCGTGAAAACTGACACGAAAACGTTAAAAAGTTGAAGTTTTGAGAAAATATTAACAAAAATGAAAATAATATATTTTCACAAGTAAGCTTATAAGACTTGATTAATATCTATGTAACAAGTATTTTTCATAATTTATAAATTACATTTTAAACGGAAAACCGAAATAACGCATTTTAAGAATAAAACTGATAAAACCGACAAAACCGACAAGTTTTGTGAAAAATAGAAGATTAATATTTTCTTAAAAATTTCTAGCAACTGAAACTTAAAATATTTTATTATATTTTAATTGTTTATTAATTAATTTAATTAATTAAATAATAGTTAACGGAAAACCGAACTATGTGTACTCGCTTATGTGTTTATGTGTTTATGTGCTTATGTGTATACTAGAGTAGGATTAGTAAATTAAAAAGAGTTTTGTATAAATACTAAAATCAATTTTTTATTAACAAAACGTGTTCTAATATAAGACACGGGATTTTTGGAAAAGCTTCAAGGCAGTGAGTTTCTCTATCGAACCCCCTCGTTTTAAATGGAATCGTTTTTAAATGTTTTTATAATTGTTTTGGGGGAAAAGCATATTCTTTATTACATATTGATTTCATTGATATTTTTAAAGGCATTTTATTTTACAAACTGTGTCAAACACGGGATGAGTCTTGTTGGCTAAATAACGTTTAACCCTAGAAAGGGGCACAGAAATGTGGGTAGATCTATCGGGGTGACGCCCCCTACTTCTATCGCGTTGGGTTAGAAGTGGGCGTATTTTGAATCTGGTATGTGTCAGGTTATCAACTATGATATTCATACGTAATGTTGTATTCTTTGCTCGTCTACAACAGCACGTTTTGTTTAAGAAGTAAAATTCCTATTATATTTGTGATGTAATGACAGTAGATTATTACACACATGTTTGTGTTAAAATGACGGTAAACCATTATACACGGGATGTTTTTAATATCATTCGGGGTGTGGTGACGATTACACACGAAGTGATATTGGTATGTATATATATATATATACATATGTATATATATATAATGTAAAAAGATCATTATATAGATGTTGTTTTTCGATTGATATATATAAGTATATGGACTATTTTATTATAAAGGGAAACTCACCAACACATTGTGTTGACATACGATTTTTAATATGCTTTTCAGGTAAGTGATAGCTTCGTGGTGACTAAGGAAAAGAGGCGGGTCATGTTTGAATATGGGAATAAACTGGGATGTGTAATAATCGTGTTTTCATACACGTGTAAACTTATATTTTTAATAATAATACAGTTTCTTTGAAAAGTCAAACTTTGATTATTATTTTATTACACTTTATTATGATTGGCTAACAACGACTGTCACAACCCGAACGACTTGGTCAAAAGTTTTCCGCTGTTTAAATGAAGGTTTTCGGGGTGTGACAGAAGTTGGTATTAGAGCCAATCGTTATAGAGAATTAGGAAATTTTAAAATTTTCTAAACTATAACTAGATATTCAAACACGCGCTCTTTTCCTCGTCACATGAAGCGAAAGGTAATAATTATGTGATATATATATATATATATATATATATATATATATATATTTGTTACTAACATTAGTTATTATGTGACAGATGACATCATATGTGATTATTAGTGACGATAGCTCAGAGGAGGCTCCTTTATCACCGATTGTCTTCCTCTCACCGAGGGCCCCACAGTGTGACGGGCCTAGTTCTAGAGTGACACCTTTAAAGGTGTACTCTAGGAAAAGGTCTCGCCATAACTTTCAGGCCACCACCTCCACAGCTGTTCCGACTACCGTGGCCCCACCACTACCACCACCGCCTCCTTAGGATCCGGTCAGGGGTCTGGCCTCGGGAGGACTTGGTAAGCTAGCTTTCTTGGAAAGAAAGGTAGCCGAGTACGAGACTGTCATTCCCGACATTCTCGCACGTCTCACCGCGTTGGAACAAACGAAACATAGTGATGACCAATCTTACAATGCCGTGTGTCACTATGTCTTTGATGTGGAGAACAGGGGGAGAGAAAACTAGGCAAAGGGTGGACGGGTTGGAATCCAAGAATGAAGTGATCGAGCCGAGTGTTTGTTATCTTATGAGCCTTCATTAGATAAGGCTCATAGGTGATAGTTGGTAGTGGTTATGTAATTAAACTTAAAACTTGTTGTCTTTTGGGTACTTATGGTTAACTTTTAGGTACTTATGAACTAAGGGTGGTAATTATAAGGTGTAGTATGTATTACACCTAATTTTGTAGGTAACAATATAAAACCCCCTCTCTTTTGTATGGTTGAATATATTTAAGTGTTATGGATCTCTTTTGTATGGTTGAATATATATAAGTGTTATGTTATATTAATATCTCTAGTTTAGAAAATATTTTTTCAAAACTAACAAATTATATTCTTTTTTCTAAAAAAATCATGGCGCCTAAAACAAGACAAACTACTATCAATCAAGCATTCGGATTACCATCTTCTCAAGAAGATTTGGCTCAATTAATCGCTCAACATGTGAACACGGCACTCGAGCAGCATGAGGCTAACCGCAACTCAAGTCAAAATACCCGAAATGCAGCTAATAACAGAACCGGGGAAAATCCTAGAACCGAAACTCTAAACGAAAACCCCTCAGGTAGTACGGTACACGGGTGCTCATACAAAACTTTCCAAGGTTGCGGACCGAAAGAATTTACCGGTGTCGAGGGACCTTTGGAAATTATCCGATGGATCGAGAAAATGGAATCTGTCATGAAAATCAGTGATTGCACTCCTCTCGAACGGATAAAATACGAAGTGTGTTCATTCCGTGATGAGGCACTCGAGTGGTGGAACTCTATTATTCCAAATCTTGGAGAAGATGCCGCCTACCGTCTAACCTGGGAAGAACTGAAAGAAATGTTGCTAAAAGAATTCTGTCCACGAAACGAAATTCAGAAGATCGAATATGACTTCTGGCAGTTAAAGATGGAAGGTGCTGACATCGGAGGATATACTTCCCGATTCAACGCATTGGCGCGACTAGTAACCCGACTGGTTACGCCTGAATATGCAAGAATTGAGAGGTACATCTGGGGCTTAGCTCCCGAAATCCGAGGAATGGTCACCTCCTCCAAACCAACCACCATCCAGTCAGCCCGAGAACTGGCAAAATCTTTAACTGATGATGCAGTTCGAATGGGAAATCTAAAAGACTCCGGAAAGAAAGTTGTCACCCCAGAACCCGAACGAAAGGCAGCTACTGAGAATTAGAAACCCGGAGAGCTCAAACGGAAGTGGAATGGTAACTCAGGAGGTCAGTACAAGAGAAACCAAGGAGCAGGAAGGATGTTTGCAGCAAACTCAAGGGGATCTAGAGGAAGCTCAGGACAGAGATCTTCTTGTAACAAGTGTGGAAGGATCCATGGTGGTGAATGCTGGAAGTGCAACCGATGCAATAGACTCGGTCATGTGGCTCGTGACTGTTACACAAGGATTGCAACATCTACAGGAAGCCAAACTCCCGGATGTTTCGAGGGTGGAATCGTAGGACATTTCAAGTGAGAATTCCCCAAACTCAAAGGTCAAAACTCTAGGGGGCAAAGCATTTGAAATGAACGTGTAGTAGGCCCGGAAGGACTCATCTGTAGTCACCGGTACGTTCCTCGTTAATAATCACCATGCTTATGTATTATTCGATACCAGAGCAGACTTAAGCTTTGTTTCTAACCAATTTGAACCCCTTCTTGGTATTAAACCCAGTAAGTTAGACACCAAATACTCAATTGAATTAGCTAACGGGAAACTAATCGAAACCAGTGAAGTCGTTCGCAACTGTAATGTTTTGTTAGGAAGCCATAAATTCCCAATCGATCTTCTACCTGTTGAACTAGGCAGTTTTGACATAGTAATAGGAATGGACTGGTTATCAAAGAATAGAGCCGAAATCGTATGTTCCGAAAAGCTGGTTCGTTTACCAACCCCAACCGATGAATGTCTAGCAATTCAAGGAGATCGAAGTGGCTCTGAGTTAAAGCTCTCTAGTATCATGAAAACTCTCAAAATGCTAAGGAAAGGATGTCCTGCTTTCCTCGTCAATGTGCTCGACACGATGGCTAAGGAGCGAAAGATCTACGATATTCCTATAGTTCGTGATTTTTCAGAAGTTTTCCCAGAAGATTTACCTGGATTACCTCCTCCACGACAAGTTGAATTCAAAATCGATCTAGTTCAGGATGCCGCTCCCATAGCTTGATCCCCATATAGACTAGCACCGTCAGAGATGCAAGAACTATCCAATCAACTTCAAGAACTATTAGACAAAGGATTCATAAGACCAAGCTTCTCACCCTGGGGAGCGCCTGTCTTATTCGTGAAGAAGAAAGATGGTTCTTTTCGAATGTGTATCGATTGCCGAGAATTGAACAAGCTTACCATTAAGAATCGATACCCACTACCGAGGATTGATGATTTGTTTGATCAATTACAAGGTTCCAATTACTACCCAAAAATGATCTGCGATCGGGATACCATCAGCTAAGAGTTGCAGAAGATGATGTTCACAAAACCTCCTTCCGAACCCGATACGGTCACTACAAATTCTAAGTCATGCCGTTTGGCCTAACAAACGCACCCGCTGTGTTTATGGATCACATGAATAGGGTTTGTAAGCCATACTTGGACAAGTTCGTGATAGTATTCATCGACGACATACTCATTTATTCACGAACTAAGGAAGAGCATGAACAATACCTGAAGTTAATCCTAGACTTGTTAAAGAAGGAGAACTATATGCCAAATTTTCTAAGTGTGATTTCTGGCTTCGAGAAGTCCACTTTCTTAGGCATGTGATCAATAGGAACGGTATTCATGTTGATCCTTTAAAAATTGAAGCAATTAAAAACTATGAGACACCAAGGTCATCCACTGAAGTGCGACAATTTTTGGGACTAGCTGGTTATTACCATAGATTCATCGAGAATTTCTCATCTATAGCTCAACCTTTAACCCAACTAACCCAAAAAGATAAGAAATACGATTGGACAAAGAAGCAAGAGGAAGCTTTTCAATTACTCAAGCAGAAGTTGTGTAGTGAACCAATCCTATCCCTTCCAGACGGAACAGATGGATTTGTAGTCTACTGTGATGCTTCACGATTAGGTCTCGGATGTGTCCTTATGCAACGAGATAAAGTAATAGCTTACGCGTCACGACAACTCAAGGTGCACGAGAAAAATTACAAGACTCACTACTTAGAATTAGGAGCAGTTGTCTTTGCCCTCAAGGTTTGGAGGCATTACCTTTATGGTACTAAAGGCACAATCTTCACAGATCACAAAAGTCTCCAGCATATATTTGATCAAAAGGATCTTAATATGAGACAACGAAGATGGATAGAGTTACTCAACGACTATGACTGCGATATTCGCTACCACCCAGGAAAAGCAAATGTTGTAGCCGATGCCTTGAGTAGAAAGGAAAGAGAGAAACCACTTCGCGTTCGTGCATTAGGATTAACGATTCAGACGAGTCTTACCACTCGAATTCGTGATGCACAAAAAGAGGCCTTGAAACCTCGAAACATTAAAGCTGAGAAGTTGCGAGGATTGGAATGTGAGTTCGTAACCAAGACTAATGGTACACAATTCTTGATCGATCGAGTCTGGGTTCCAAGATTCATAAACTTGCGACAATTGGTGTTGGAAGAAGCACATAGATCCAAGTACTCAATCCACCCAGGATCAACCAAGATGTACAAGGATCTTCAAGAACTCTATTGGTGGCCAAATATGAAAGGAGATATAGCTGTTTATGTCAATAAGTGCCTGACATGTTCAAAGGTGAAAGCTGAACACCGAAGACCACCTGGTTTATTGCAACAACCTGAGATACCCCAATGAAAATGGGAAAATATTACCATGGATTTTGTAACCAAACTACCAACCACTCCTACAAATCACGATTCCATTTGGGTCATTGTAGATCGGTTGACAAAGTCCGCCCATTTAATTCCCATGCGTGAGAAAGATAGTCTGGAGAAATTGACTAGACTATACCTGAAAGAAATCATAGCTAAACACGGTGTACCTGTCTCAATCATCTCAGATAGAGACGGTCGTTTCGTCTCTCGATTCTAGCAATCCCTACAAGAATCCTTAGGTACCCGTTTAGACATGATCACCGCCTATCACCCACAAACCGACGGCCAGAGCGAAAGGACCATCCAGACGTTAGAGGACATGCTACGAGCATGTGTCATTGATTTCGGCAAAAGTTGGGATACTCATTTGCCATTAGCTGAATTTTCCTATAACAACAGCTATCACTCGAGTATAAAAGCGGCTCCCTTTGAAGCTTTGTACGGGAGAAAATGTCGATCCCCTCTTTGTTGGGCCGAAGTTGGAGAAAAGCAATTGACAGGGCCCGAGATTGTCCAGGAAACCACAGACAGAGTCTCTCAAATTAGAGACAGATTAAAAGCGGCTGCAGACCGACAGAAGAGTTATGCAGATAACCGAATAAGACCTTTAGAATTCCAAGAAGGAGATAGGGTGTTGTTAAAGGTCTCACCTTGGAAAGGAGTAGTTAGATTCGGGAAGAAAGGTAAACTAAGTCCTCGATACGTCGTAACCTTTAAGATCATTAAGCGAGTTGGCACAGTAGCATATCAGCTCGAACTACCGTTAGAACTTAGTGGAATCCACGACGTGTACCACAATTCAAACCTGAAGAAATGTTTATCCGATGAATCATTAATTGTCCCCATTGAAGATATCCGGGTAGACGATAAGCTCCGATTCATTGAGGAACCCGTAGAGGTGATGGATTGGAAAATTCAAAAGCTAAGAAGAAACCGAATCAAGTTAGTCAAAGTCCGTTGGAATTCAAAGCTCGGCCCCGAATTCACCTAGGAAAGTCAAGACTAGATGAAGCGAAAGTACCCCCATCTATTTCCTGTAGAATAAGAACCTAGTACCACTTCCTAAATTTCGGGACGAAATTTCTTAAAGGAAGGGAGAATGTAACATTTGCCTAAAAAATTTCATTAATAAATCAAGTTTAGCAATAAAAATGAGTCATTATGAGAAAAATCTTCTTTATTAGTGATCTATATGTTTAAAAGTCAACAAAAAGTGCAAAAATCACCACGTAACGAATCTGACGTGGAATGACCCTGGGTAACAAGTCAGAAGGTAAATATTCATTAAAAGGGGTTAAATGATCTCGGAAAATTAAAATATATATTAAAGTAGTCGAGATAATATATAAACTTAATTTTAGTATTTTCAAATTGCGAAAATTAGAAAATAAGTAACCAAAAGCCAGTAGAGGACATCGTAAGAGTCTGACATCAAGTTTTTCAGAAAACTAAATTATTAGGCAGACATTGACTATAATCTAGTTTCGCTCAAAGTCTGATAAAAATTATCGAAAACGGACTTCGTTGGACTAGATAAATTACGCTTTACGTTAAACTTTATTACCTAAACTATACAATATATTATTATTTACCAACCCTTACCCCACCCCCTTCTCCTAGCCGTCCCCCCCCCCCCCCCCACACCCCACCCATGACACCACACCTCACCAACTCATCCTCCTAATTATTATCCTTCTAGATAATATGATGTGTTGTAATCAAACTAAATAACCCAATTGCCCTCTAAAACTCCCACTCATCAAACCTATACTCTCCATCCCTCTCTCTTAAAAACCATCGGCTGAACATTCTCACCCCACACATGCAATTCAAAATCAAACAATAAACACACACATAATCAAGAAATCATGGAAGATTAGATCAAGAATAAGAAGATTAAGATATTAAGGAGGGTATAGGAAGGAAGAACACCAATATCACACCATAACATCATCAATCTCATCTTCCAAATCTCCAAGAAGAAGTAAGTTTGATTTAAGATTGATTATTAGGGTTGAAAGTATTAGATTTGTTGTTCTTGATTGAAGCTTGAAAGTTTGATTTTAGGTGTTAATGATCTTTTAATTATTTGATAAATACTTGAATAAACTTGATGTTAGGGTTTGATGTTAGAATGGATTTAGGATAATTAATGATCATTAGTTTGTTAATATGAACTTGAAACATTGAAAAATTGTTGTTAGGGATGAACAAAACAAGAACTTGTTCATAAGTGAAAAATTGGGGATTTTGTATATGGGATTAATTAAGGGATTTTGGATGGATTGATGAATCAATAAGTGTTATGGAATAATAAAATTGATAATGAAATAGGATATATGCTAGTAAACTCACTAAAACCTTTTATTAGTTCTTGAAGATTGTTAAAGTTAATAAATAGGGAAACTTTGTTAGAATAATACTTAGAAAATTTATGAAAATCCATAATTTTGTAAATTAAATGATTGATTAAAGATTTTTAAAGATTTGAATGATGTAAAAATGATATATTAGAAATAATGGAATCATCTAAAAGAATCACACTTGAATTTGTTGAAAAAGACATTGTTTAAAATCATGAAATTTAGATTCTTCTAAAAAAGAATAAGAACATTTACTTAAAAGTGAAATTTTGGATTATTGTGAACTTATTAAATAGTTAAAGATCTGGACTTTTAAATAATATTTAATAATAATTTTATATATAAAAATAAAAGCTTAACTAGTAACATTGTTAATGAAACCTAAAATACGAACTAGGAACCTAAAACTCGATTAAACGGGTCTTATGGATTTATTTGGTCAAAACTGAAATTTATGGTAAATTATATGTTATTATATGTGTGTTTAGTTCATAAGATGATTAGTATAGACTTGTGTAATTTATTTGACTCATCGGTAACTTAAACGGTCGAAAAATCGGCTTTAAAGCAAAACCGATACAACTATTAGGGACTGTTTTAGAACAGCCCCTAAAGTGTTAAAAATAATCATGTATAACATAATTTAATACATGAGAAAATGACAAGATGATAAAACTTAGTCCTAAACGGTTCGTGTCGTGAAAACTGACACGAAAACGTTAAAAAGTTGAAGTTTTGAGAAAATATTAACAAAAATGAAAATAATATATTTTCACAAGTAAGCTTATAAGACTTGATTAATATCTATGTAACAAGTATTTTTCAGAATTTATAAATTACATTTTAAACGAAAAACCGAAATAACGCATTTTAAGAATAAAACTGATAAAACCGACAAAACCGACAAGTTTTGTGAAAAATAGAAGATTAATATTTTCTTAAAAATTTCTAGCAACTGAAACTTAAAATATTTTATTATATTTTAATTGTTTATTAATTAATTTAATTAATTAAATAATAGTTAACGGAAAACCGAACTATGTGTACTCGCTTATGTGTTTATGTGTTTATGTGCTTATGTGTATACTAGAGTAGGATTAGTAAATTAAAAAGAGTTTTGTATAAATACTAAAATCAATTTTTTATTAACAAAACGTGTTCTAATATAAGACACGGGATTTTTGGAAAAGCTTCAAGGCAGTGAGTTTCTCTATCGAACCCCCTCGTTTTAAATGGAATCGTTTTTAAATGTTTTTATAATTGTTTTGGGGGAAAACATATTTTTTATTATATTGATTTCATTGATATTTTTAAAGGCATTTTATTTTACAAAGTGTGTCAAACGCGGGATGAGTCTAGTTGGCTAAATAACGGTTAACCCTAGAAAGGGACACAGAAACATGGGTAGATCTATCGGGGTGACGCCCCCTACTTCCATCGCGTTGGGTTAAAATTGTGGGCGTATTTTGAATCTGGTATGTGACAGGTTATCAACTATGATATTCATACGTAATGTTGTATTCTTTGCTCGTCTACAATAGCACGCTTTGTTTAAGAAGTAAAATGCCTATTATATTTATGATGTAATGACAGTAGATTATTACACACATGTTTGTGTTATAATGTAACATCCCAATTTTTCGTTCGGATAGTAATAATAATAATAAAATATGATAGGATAAGTTGGCTTTTAGATGGACTTAATTATGGACCAAAAGGGAAAGATGGGCCTTAGGTCCATTGGCTTAAGGGAGTATAAATACCCCTTAAACCCTAATCCTTTCCATTTTTATCCTAATTTACACACTAGCCTATACCTTAGAAAACACACACAACACCATCTTATAACCCGAACCAAGATCCGAAGGCGAAAACCCGAGCTTGTTGGTGCTGGAACGTCGTGACGGACCAAAACAACATCAAGGCTTAACCGTGTTCGTAGTTCGACTCGTTCAAGGTACGTTTATAGTTAGAAATCATTTGTATAGGTTCGGTTTGATTTGGGAAATCATAGATCTGTGTTAGTTTGTTATAAACGAACCCAAAACAACAAATATTACTGGAATTGATTAGCATTTGATAGGTTAATTGTTAACCTACAAGAACCCGTAACCTATATGCCTAAATCGCACCCCTTAAACATCGATGTTAAGCCGATTTGATGGTTGGGGTTTGTAGGCGCTGGTCAGACGATTCCGTTGATACCAAAATCGTGATATTTGGTTAAGAAACAAAGGTTTAATTGCAGATCTAAGATCTGTTGACTATTTGCTGTTCTTGACGATTTTGAATTTGACCCTTGAGTCAAAGTCTGGATAAGAACTATGGGTGATTCGTTATGGGTGATTCTTTAGCTAGTTCGTTATGGGAGCTTAGCGAATCAGAGGGTGATTCGTTAGCTAGTTCGTTATGGGAGCTTAGCGAATCAGAGGGTGATTTGTTAGCTAGTTCGTTATGGGAGCTTAGCGAATCAGAGGGTGATTCGTTAGCTAGTTCGTTATGGGAGCTTAGCGAATCAGAGGGTGATTCGTTAGCTAGTTCGGTATGGGAGCTTAGCGAATCAGAGGATGATTCTTTACCCAATTCGTTAAGGGTAAAGTAACGAACTAGGAGTTTAATATAAAGATAGAATGGTCCCTGGACTTAGAAAAGAATTATATAATTACATAACAGCCCTTGGAGTTTGGCAATTTATGAAAGATACCTTTAAAGGTTAATGAGTAACGATTAACTAACCAGGTAATGATTTATTGAAGTAAAACAGCTTAGACGTGTAAGACTAATTAAGTAGAAATGAGATGACTAGAGCGGTACTTAATACTGTAATTATTAAACAGTTAGACGCGCACAGCTCAAGAAGGAGTAACCGTTAGCAGAAGAAGTAACCGAGTTCAGGTGAGTTTCTAGCCCCATTTCCTTGTTATGTTTCGGGGCTGTGTGCATACTTGATGTGAAGTGTGAATACACTTACCTTAAGTGGTAAGTGTATGCTATAGATGTTATACAAGTAGCTAATATATAATGCTTTCCGGTGCGTGAACGATCCTCGGATATTGCACGTATCGCCAAGGATAGTGACTGTCAAGTGGTTATTAGTGTGTATGATTGTTGATGTGACTTGCTTATTATGTAAATAATGTGCTGATAGGAAGTGGGTTATAGACAAGTAGAAGTATAGTGTGATAGAAGTGGATAGGGGTCTAGTAATAGAGTTAAGGGCATAACGTGAGCACGTGGTAGAGTGAGTCTATGCGTGCCTTCATTATTAAAGTGGCATAAGGTGGCACAAGTGGCATAAGTGGCATAAAGTGGCACAAGTGGCATAAGTGGTTAAGCTGTAGGGGTAATTAAGTGGCTAAGTTGTAGGGGTAATTAAGTGGTTAAGCAGTAGCGGGTTAGACAGTGGGTTATGTGTCTTCGGATACGTATATGATGTATGTAGTGGTTGTATGATAAGTTGCTTGATTAACTAGAACTCACTCAGCGTAGCTGACTTTTAGTATGCACGCAGGTGAATATGTTGAAAGGGCTAGCATGCGGATGACACATGGCATGGATTGAATGGCTGGCATCTGAAGATGAAAGAGATGATGTTTTAAAATAAGATGTTTTGCGTTATGGTATCAAAGAAAAGATATAATGTTTAATAAAGAATGATTTAAGTTGACGTTTCCGCGAAAGTTTTAATAAACTCTGATTTGTAGAACTGTGTTTATGATTAAATCCGACGCTAAAGTAGGGCTACCGGGAACGGGGCCTTACATATAATGGCGGTAAATCATTATACACGGGATGTTTTTAATATCATTCGGGGTGTGGTGACGATTACACACGATGTGATATTGGTATGTATATATTTATAAAATGAAAAAAGATCATTATATAGATGTTGTTTTTCGATTGATATATATATATATAAGTATATGGACTATTTTATTATAAAGGGAAACTCACCAACACATTGTGTTAACATACGATTTTTAATATGCTTTTCAGGTATGTGATAGCTTCGTGGTGACTAAGGAAAAGAGGCGGGTCGTGTTTGAATATGGGAATAAACTGGGATGTGTAATAATCGTGTTTTCATACACGTGTAAACTTATATTTTTAATAATAATAAAGTTTCTTTGAAAAGTCAAACTTTGATTATTATTTTATTACACTTTATTATGATTGGCTAACAGCGACTGTCACAACCCGAACGACTTGGTCAAAAGTCTTCCGCTGTTTAAATTAAGGTTTTCAGGGTGTGACATAAGGTATAATTATGGTTTATATATTATGGGTCATGGGCTTGAGCCCATGGTCCATCTTCCTTCCTTTCTAATCCAAGTCCATTACCCACAATACTTAACCCAACACAAGCCCGACTCGTAATAGCTGTAACATCCCGAAATTTCAAAGGTAATATTAATTATATTACTTATTAATAGATGGGAAGTTTACTCGGGTTATCAGGAAATAAATAAAAGAATAGGAGTTGGTATGGGTCGGGCTAGTGTCGGGTAATGGAAGTGGGTTATGGACTTGGGTTAATTGAGATAGGTTAAATGAGAATGGGATTTCAGGGATATAAATACCCCCAAAATCCCAAAATATCTCATTTCTCACCAAACTCCCTAACACACACTCCTTACACCCTCAAAACACACACATTCTAACCGATCTAGATTCGAAACCGAGACCCGAGATTTGTTGATAGATCTGAGTTGGTAAGGTAAGAACTAATCTAACAAAGCTATTATTACTGAAAATGGTTAGGATTGGATGGGTTAACCGGACCCGAAACCCAACTGCCCAAATCGGACCCCTAAAACGTCGATTTTAGGCCGATTTGATGGTTGGGATTTGTAGGCGCCGATCATACGATTCCGTGGGTACCAAAATCGAGTTATTTGGCTAAGAAACGAAGGATTTATGGGCAAAACAGATCTGCAGCGCGATAACTTCGCCTGCAAGAATAAGTTCGCCTGATGAACTTCGCCTTCAAGCGTAACTTCGCCTTCAAGCGTAACTTCGCCTTCAAGTGTAACTTCGCCTAAGGTATAACTTCGCCTACGGCCAAGTTCGCCTAAGGTTTAACTTCGCCTGAAGCCAAGTTCGCCTAAGGTTTAACTTCGCCTGAAGCCAAGTTCGCCTAAGGTTTAACTTCGCCTGAAGCCAAGTTCGCCTAAGGTTTAACTTCGCCTGAAGCCAAGTTCGCCTAAGGTATAACTTCGCCTGAAGCCAAGTTCGCCTAAGGTTTAACTTCGCCTGAAGCCAAGTTCGCCTAAGGTTTAACTTCGCCTGAAGTGAAGTTCGTTTATAAAATAAAGTAAAAACCTAATGGAAAATGTGTTAAGGCAGTTATCGAAAATAAAATTTTTCCAATCTGACCTGGCAGCTTAACCCCAGCTAGGGGCTCTGCCCCTTGGACCCCGCTAGGGGCTGCCGCCCCTAGAACCCCGCTACCAGGGGCGCTGCCCCCGGACCCCCGTTCGTTGTGGGTCATATAAAGATAGAAACGCAACATAAGTAGTAGTAGCTAATTGATACGTGTAAATATTATACAGTTAGCCGTGCACAGCTCAAGAGGGGAATAACTATTAACGGAGAGCGTAACAGTATTCAGGTGAGTTTCTAGCCCCATTCCTTGTTATGTTTTCGGGGCTGTGTGCATACTCGATGTGTTGTTAATACATTTATCCTAAGTGATAAGTGTATGCCATATGTGATATATGTGATGGATATGAATGATTACTTGTCGGTACGCGAACGATCTTCGGATATTGCGCGTACTATCAGGTTAAAAATAAAGATACGAATATTATATATCGAAGATGTATGAACATTACAAATGAATACTTGTCGGGGCGTGAACGATCTTCGGATATTGCACATATCGACAAGGGGTAGGGTTGTTAAATGAATGATGTAAAGAACGCCTAGAGTGTTCTTATGCTATAATGTAATTATTGTATATGTGAAGTATGTGTATACAGGTACACGAATGGTATGTGAGTTCTACGTTCGACATAGTAAGTTAGGATGGCAAATCCCTCTAGCTTCTTTCGGACATAGACTCGGCTGGTGGTGGCGTAGTTAAGGACTGCGGGCCTTATACGTAATGTAGATGATATACGTAAACGTAGATAGGGACGGTGGGCCTTATACGTGTTACAGCTAATAGACGACAACGTAGTTAAGGACTGCGGGCCTTATACGTAAAGTAGATGATAGATGTAAACGTAGATAGGGACGGTGGGCCTTATACGTGTTACAGATAATAGACGACAACGTAGTTAAGGACTGCGGACCTTATACGTATTATAGATAGGCATCAGCATAGGAAAGGACTGTGGACCTTATACGTGCTGTAGTTGTATTGTGGTAGCATAGGGGAGGACTGCGGACCTCGTACGTGCTATGGTTTAGGTTGCAACATAGGGGAGGACTGTGGACCTTGTACGTGTTGTGGATGTAGGATGGTATAGGGAAGGACTGCGGACCTTGCACGTACCATAAAGGGTGAACATAGGTAAGGACTGCGGACCTTTGTACGTGTTCACGACCTTGAGTACAGGTATAGACGGTGAACTATGAACGTACTCTCGGTAGACTGAGGTTAGTGATTGTAGATATGTATGTATGTATGGTGGCAAGTATGTAAGTAGAACAGAAGGGTAGCTAGTGAAGTATGGATATGTATCTACGGATATGTATGTATGTGTATGTATTGTATGGCGTTCGATTAACTAGAACTCACTCAGCGTAGCTGACTTTTAGTATGCACGCAGGTGAGCTGATTACAGAGTTAGCATGAGGATGACACACGGCATGGATTGAACGGCTGGCATCTGAAGAAAGAAGTAAAGATGTTTTAAATATAAAGTTTTGTGTTATGGTATCAAAGAAAAGGTTTAACGTTTTGTAACAAATGATTGATGTTTTATATTCCGCGAAAAGTTTTAATAAACTCTGATTTGAAGAACTGTGTTTATGAGTAAATCCGACGCTAAAGTAGGGCTACCGGGTTCGGGGCCTTACAATAGCTCCTACTTTATTTATTAATTCTCCACTAACCCGAGTAAACTTTCCCACCAATATCAACCAATATAATTAATATTATTTTAGAAATCTCGGGATGTTACATCCGTGTAAACTCAACCGACAAACACTATAAAGAAAAACAAAATTAAAAATTTATTTGTTTGACCATCCATCATATGAAATTAAAAGACTTGTATAATATGAGTTTACTTACCAGCCTATCCCGTATAACCATTTCCAAAATGTTGTCTTCTTGAACATGAGGAACAATAATATCCAAAACCGGCTCATCAACATCTTCCATACCAACATCAACTCCTACACATATACATTTAACTTATAAAGTTATTAACAATATAAAGTGTAAGAAAATATATAAGATAAAACAATTTGAAAAAAATACCTTCAAGCTGGTTGTGTTGTTCAGATTCGTCATCACTTTCAATCTCAATAACCATTGGAGCATAACCGAGTTCGGGATGGAGATGTGGACCGGAGTATACTAACTCGTCATTAAAATTTACACGTTCGATACCACGACTATCAAAAACGTACATTCTGAATGTCCACGTACCTTGAAGACATTGAAACACCAAATAATCATTAACAGCAAGCTTACAATGCGCGGACAGGTCTTCCCACATACCAGTAAAACCAAATCTCGAAGTAGTTAGTTTGACGCACTGAATGTATAGATTCCATTTAAATCCGTCAGCAGACTGAGCAATGATTTCATCATACTGTCCTGGCTGTAAACTAAATTAGCTTATAACCTGATCATCTCTCAATGGCTACAAAAAATAATAAAATAATTATAAAGAAAACATTATAAGAAAAACAAAACATTTTAAAATTGACTAAACGCATTGTTCAATATTTAATAAAAAAATTTACATCGTTTCTTACAAGATATTTAAGAGTAGGGTAACGAACCACAACATCAACAACCATGTCTTCATGAACTTTGTGATCTCTAACGTAAACGAATCTCCATTCATTTCGTTAATTGGAGAAAAAACCAAGACATCTCCAAACATCAAACGATTGTCTTAAACAAATTGAGCTCAGTCATTTTGAAAAACATAACGTCCGTTTGTGAATTCAACTTGTATAAACCAATCTTTGTCTTTGTGTTATAAAACAACCGGGTGCATATTAGCACATGGCTCAAAAATTCATTGACAAAACGCAGCTGGAAAAGAATATTATGTGGTAAGTAAAGTATAATGCAAGTATTGAAACATAACTAAAATAGTTTATGATACATACCGTCTCTCCGTTGAAATTGTGATAGAAAATGCAAACCGCAGGAATAACAATCTGTTTTGTTAAAATTTAATGTGAATTAATAAAAAATAATAACACTAACTGATATCTTCTTTTTTTAAAAGTTAAATATACATATACCATCTATGATAATTATATGATTATGTTCATACAGTAATTAACCCTATACAAACATGTGTATGCCAAAATCTTAACAAAACAAAACCATTAACACATAACAATAATAACCTAAGAATAAAAAACCAATAACTTCTTATCACCAAACTGATTAAACAATGATCGCTGTTTAATAATAAAAATATTACAATTAACACCCTCAAGCATGCACAGAGAGTATAACCAGGTTCTTATTTAGTTGAAGACGAACTAAATAAACAGCCTTGATGTTATAACTGAACCCTAAAAAACAACATTAAAGATTATGACTAAATATCATCTTCGTTTAATATAAATTAAGGCTAAAAAGATTTGAACAGTATTGATTAAGAATATTAACAAAATTAAATTATTTAAAAAAATAGTACTTACATTCTCCATCGATTGAGATCTATATGAAACATGAAGAAGGTCTTCTAATCGTGGAGTGACTCTTCTGTTCAAATGGCCAGCAAATACTGAAAAATCGAAGTGATATTATTTTTGATGATAATTAACAATAATAAACAAAGAGTCGTTAGATTTTAAAATTGTGAAAAGAAAATATTTGTATGGGCCTGAATTAATGGGCTTATTATATTGGATCTTGTTAAAAATATATAAAATTAGGCAAAATGTTTAACAAAGATATATAAATCAATTATTAAATTCTATTACTGATTTGTTACCAAATTACAATTTAAAATAAGTATTTTATAAAGATATTAATAAATATATGTTACACATAATTAATGGAATACGATTTTTATTATTGTCTAACATTGAGTAATTTATTATACAAAATATTAAAAAAAAATAAAGTATATATTTGTAAAAAAAAATTAAAAGGAAAGCATTGCGTAGAAAATTAGACAAAAGTTGAAAAAGCAAAAACTAATTTATTGTTATATTAAAAAGGTGTTAGAGAAAACAAAAGTTGAAAAACATAAACTAATTTATTTACTTTTAATGACAAAAAACCTTTTCATATTATAAAAATAAAAGTTTATTGTAAATGAAAATATGTTTGGAATATAAAACAAATTTGTTTCACATTAAAATATTACTTGCATGGCATATTAATAGATTATATATAGACCAAACAACCACCGGATTACATTAACACCAAATCCAAAAAAAAATATATATTAACTCAAATTAAGTTTATACATAAATATAACCAAACATCAAATGTAACATCAACTCTAATAAAGTACCAGTTTATACAAGGGTTGACATTAGATAAGTAAGAAATCTAACCATACAATATCATAAACATAGAACAATATATGAATCAAGTAGCCCAAATAAAATTGTAGTAAATAACATTGTCTACATAATAAGTTGATAAATACACAAACTTGAATGTCTTATCAAAAACATTATAACATTATATATTAACATGAATTCAGACTGATTTTCTTGAAAATTTCCCTCCTTCATGTAAATCATTTGCCCAAACAACCTGAAAATAGAAAAAAAAAAACAATGGAAAGTAAATAAGTATAAAACATAATTAAAAATTTAAACGTATATCACAACGAATGTATGATAGTTAAATATCTACCTAATTATGTTAGAGTATATAAGAGCATTTGTTAATGTAACACAAACTAAATATAAACATAAAAAGAAAATTCAAAAATAATATATAAATATGTGCAAGTTTTGTTTACCAACTTGAGTCTTGAACCAAAATCTAGCAAAAAAAGCTAACGGTCACGACAACCTAACAAACAAAAATAAACGATTATACCAATGTATTGTACTTTTTACAAACTTTTAAATTTAAAAGTAAACTAATAACATAAACAACCAAAAAAAAGTCAACAATAAAGTAAAACTTTGGACTTATCAAATAAATAAGTAACATATTTCATATGTGTCACTTTAAACTTCCGAAGCAGAATCCAAATAGCTTTTAATATCATCAAATTCTGATTCATAGTTTTGACACTCTAACAACCATTTAACCTTCTCACTGACCTCATTCTCCAAATCGAAATGTGCCCTTTGTTTTCTCACATTAGAAATGTAAGGCCCCGTTACCGTTGCCCTACTTTGGACGTTGGATTTACTCATAAACACAGTTCTAAATATCAGAGTTAATTAAAACTTCACGGAATAGTAATAACTTCAAACCATTATATTACAAAACCATCAATTCTTGTCTTAACGAGCATTCAAATCATTTAAACATAAAACATTGTCTTTTAAATAACATAACATTTCCTTGAGATTCCAGTGCCTTCAATTCCATGCCATGTGTTTTCCCTCAAGTGAGCTGCCTGATTCTACTCACCT
Source organism: Bidens hawaiensis (assembly GCF_021521415.1). Classification (NCBI taxonomy): domain Eukaryota; kingdom Viridiplantae; phylum Streptophyta; class Magnoliopsida; order Asterales; family Asteraceae; genus Bidens; species Bidens hawaiensis. The sequence goes on along the minus strand of NW_027491114.1, from coordinate 617,518 downwards.
GCGTGCATACTAAAAGTCAGCTACGCTGAGTGAGTTCTAGTTAATCATACAACATACAATCAGTTCACATACTTGGACACATGCCCGAAGGTGTGTGCATCATTCGTACTTTACTTTACATGCATAACTATTCACACTACTTAAAGAGCCTTCCGCCCTATAACCTCATAGATATTATAAGGGTCTGGTCCCCATAATCAGATATATTATTAGGGTCTGGTCCCTATCCTCACAGATATTATTAGGGTCTTGTCCCTATCCTCACAGATATTATTAGGGTCTCGTCCCTTTGTTTCGTGCAACTGAATCATACTTGTCTTTACATACCTTCCTTAGTAATACGTGCAATATCCGAAGATCGTTCACGTACTATCAACATAGCATAAATAACATACATACATCATTCATATATCATATATATATCATTCATATCTTTAACTACCCCCTGACGGTACATGCAATATCCGAAGATCGTTCACGCACTGTCAAGCAATCATCATACATAAATCATACCAATCATACACTTACCACTTAAGGTAAGTGTATTAACTATCACATCGAGTATGCACACAACCCCGATAACATAATAAAGAAGTGGGGCTAGAAACTCACCTGAACGCGATTACGTTCACCGTTTATGGTTATTCCCTTCTTTAGCTGTGCGCGACTAACTGTATAACAATTACACGTATCAATTAACTATCACTACCCATATTGTATTTCTAGTTTAATTATAACCCTCAACGAACGGGGGTCCGGGGGCAGCACCCTTGGCAGCAAGGTTCTAGGGGCGGCATCCCCTAGCAGGGTCCAAGGGGCAGAGCCCCTGGCTATCTTTCATTAACTGTCATAACACATTTTTCATTAGGATTTCATGATAATATTTTATTGTTAACCTCTTAATCCTTTAAGCTATCTTCCATAAATTAATAAAGTCCAAGGGCTATTTTGTAATTAAATCATTCTTTTTCTAAGTTTAGGGATTGTTCTGTCATTTTGTTAAACTTCTAGTTCGTTACTCAGCTCTTAAACGAATTCGTTTGTCATAACGAACTGGTCCTTGTAACGAATTGGAACCTCTAACGAACTGGTCCTTATAATGAATCAGCCCATATAACAAACCAGTCCATATAACGAATTAGTCCATGTAGCGAATTGGACCTTCTAATTCGTTATCTTTTTTAAACGAATGATCATAGCAAATTGGGAGTTAGTTCGTTATCTTTTCCTTAACGATCTTGAACACGAATTAAGTCTGGTTCGTTAGGCTTCCTTTAACGAATCATTAGACGAATTACCCCTAGTTCGTTAATTCCCCGTTAACGAATTAGGGTTAGGTCAGAGAATGCCAGAAACATTCTCTGACATAACCTTCCACGTACCCGCCGCATTTCCGGCGCCATCGCCGGAAAACTGCGGCTTCACCGGAAAAACGAGATCTAACTCGTTTTCACCGTTTTTCGTCCCGTTCGATCCAGATCTGAGCTAGGGTGACCCCTAAGCTCATCTTAGGTTCGGTTTACACCCGATTCCACCCGGATCTCATGACTTTAACGGTTTAACGATGCCGGCTCGTCGTTTCGTGACTAAATCTAACGGGTGTGATTTCATACAACATCATACTATCATTACCTTGAATCGGGATCGTTTTTCTATCTTGGTTCGGCTAGAGAAAGGAGAGAAATTAGAGAGAGCTTAAGTGTGTGTTTTGGTGGTGTATGGAATATGTGTGAAATGAATGATTAAATGGGTAATTAAGGCTTATATAATTATGGGTCATGGGCTTAAGCCCATGGTCTTTCCCTCTTTCCTTCATAACCCAAGTCCATAACTCATATCCATTTAACCCAACACTAGACCGACTCTTAATAACTCATATTTTCATTTTATTATCCGAAACTAAAAAACGGGATGTTACATAATAGAAACAGAACCGGATGACTGGAATTCATAAAGAGATGCTCCCAATGTAACAGAAATAGAATCTGATTGCTGATAATACAAATTGGAACATCAACATATGTTAATTGAAATAATTATAAAATAAAATTTGTAATAAAATAATGCTAAAATTATATTATTACCAAACAGCCATTCTGCCTTTTCTGTAATTCAGTGATAATATTAGTGTCATCAGTAAGCTTGTTTATACCGTAGTCCTCGACATTGTTTCTGAAGTTGAAATCTGCCACATCGACCTTAAAGGCGAATATCTTTTCTAAAAGACAATCCAACTCAGCAGGGAATCCACCATTTTCAACTTTATTCTGTAATAAAATAAGATGACAAACACACAAATATAATACTAATAATTGTTAAACCTAACAATATAATGACAATGAGGTATAAATAATAAAGTATTTTAATTGAAAACAAACCTCATTTTGAGAATCAATCAATTCACTTGTTGTTTTGTTAGTCAGCATTTTAGCATCTCTATCAAAGAGAGTCAACGACACAACTCCAGTGGAATCCTGCACCCTTATCTTGATCTTGAACCTAAAAAAGTTTTTAAAATAGGTAAATAGCAAGAAAATCATATACTTCTACAATAGACAAATTACACATTTGAATTGGAAGTCAATAAATACCTAGTTGTAGGGATAACTCCTAAAACATTGCATCTTCCTGTTTTGCATTCATACTCCTTTCCACCTTCACCATTATTTTCCATGAGCTTACGGCTACAAGTATTACAACCAATGTAATACCATTCCGTATCTGGACAGATGGCCTTAATTGTACCAAGGATAATGATACTTTTAGGCTGCAATAAAGTAAAAAGCACTTAATCAATTTTCAATTAGTATTGAAAGATAATTAGGATACCATAAATAGTGTAATAACTAACTTACAAATATAATGGTACAAATATCACTGATGTTAAAAAAAATCCGTTGCTCTCAAAAACTCATCATTAACAGACGACAACATCTTCACCGGAATCGGTTTACGAACAGAAACATCATTGCCATTTAGCAAACCCAACAAACTATAAAATTTAAAATTTAAAGAATTTAGGAATCAGTAATATAATATAAAATTTAAACAATAAACTCTATTAACTAAAACAGTAATTACTGGTCCAATAATATACCTGTTTTTGTATTCTTCTATTTCAAATAAAAAGTCTTTTATAAATAAACGGCTAACATTAGATCCAAAAGAATTCGACACATACACTTTCTCTAATAAAAATGAAAATTATACAAGGAAACATTAGTGTAAGTTAGTGACATGTTAAAAATCAAGTAACTTAAAAATAGTAGACATAGTTACCTTTACCATCAGAACCGGTGTAATACTTAACCCTACCAAACTACAGTACAATAATGGTTTGGCCTTCATCAAAATGTTCAATGACATATTTAGAGAGCTCAGATGCATAATGATCCCATAATGTGAGATATACACAATTACCATTGAAATGAGAGAAGTGTTAAATACAGTAGTATATTAACAAAAATATGTCACCAAATGTTAGTGTAAGTAGTAATACCTAAATCACATATCTCCATTGTACGCTTCTTTTTGTCCTTGACGTTTGAAGCATTGCTCTTGAACACATGAACCACGTGACTAATAATATCTAAGACAAAGAAAATAAAATAAATAACTAATTAATAGATTTATGGAAATCTAATGCAAAAATTATAAATTAATTTATTTGAATTAAAATTTATTTATACCAACAGTGGATTTCAAAGAAATATCTTTATTGATTAGTGATTCAAATGAAATCATCTTGAAACCAAACATGCGGCCATCAAACTCTTGACATGGATTGACATGTGTGTTTGGTCCCAACACCAATTTGTTGGAACAGTTAATCACACGGTAGTTCGATCCATTTAGACCAACGCTAGGATTATCAATAGTTAGAGTGAGCTTTCCTTCAAGAATCTTTTGATACGTAAGATAGCCTATTTGTAAACGGTGGCTTGGATTCGATTCTCCTATCATTAAAGAACAAAATATATATGAGAATTACAATTATAAGTCAATCATTAATTAAGATATAAAAAATGTAGAATCTGTAACATATATACAGATTCATAAATAGATACTTACATCTTCATCCATTAGCACCATCTCGATCAAAAAATCCTCTTTGACATCTTTGTTGTCTTTGATGCTCCAAAGTCTTAGAACTCTAACCTTAAGAGTTGATGGTGATGTTTTGAGAACATTGATTTCATTTATCATGATAAATTTTTGACCTTCCATTGTCCTATGAATAAAAATAAATATAATACATTAGACTAAATTATTTGAAACATAAAAACAATTATTAAAAGGGTAGGAGCTTACATTGTTGCAGTATCTATGATTATGAAAAGTATGATAAAGGCTTATGTGATTAGTTAGATATTATATAGTAGGATGTAGAGAATATACATTTTGGTAAACGTATTATGTTTAGAAACTTTCTAAATAAAGTTTGAAAATAATTTTAGCGGTTTATTGTAATACTTTATTCCAAAAATAACCGATTGATTATATTCAAAATATAAATTTAGAATGTATTATTATACAATAAATATTTATTTCAATATTTAAGGTTAATGAAAATCAGTTATTAATATAATTAAACCGGTTTATTGTAAATTTTATATTCCAAAAATAACCGATTGATTATATTCAAAATGTAATTTTAGAATATATTATTATACAATAAATATTTTATTTCAATATTTAAGGTTAATGAAATCAGTTAATATATTAGAAGAATATATTGCTTAATTTAAGAATAAAATATAGTAACAATAATAAAAATCATAAATTTTTTACTTAATTTTCGTTATTTTAGTCAATATTAAACTTATTTGTTTCATTTAAAAAATTACAATTATGATTTAGAAAATTTACTAAATTTATAATTCTTAAAATATTAATAAAAATTTAGAAACTTTTTAATCAATATCATATATGTAACCAAATTAGAAGTTTCTGTTTTTTGTTTAAACTGAAAAAAAATTGACCGGAAAAATTAATTGAACGAAAATTAGCCAGAAATTAAAATGTAAAGATTTACAGACCCAAACTATTAGAATAGGTTAGCCAGAAAATTTAATAATTGGACAAAGAAAACAATAAAAAAATTAACTGAAATATATCTAGAAATTGGTCGGATATAAACTTCTTAAAATTCAATAAACAAAACAATAAAAAATTGGCAGGAAAAATAAATTGAACAGAAATTAGCCGGAAATAAAAATATAAATCTTTACAAAACAAAACTATCAGAAAAGGTTAGCCGGAAAATTTAAGAATTGGACAAAGAAAACAATAAAAAATTGAACTGAAATATATCCAGAAATTGGTCGGATATAAACTTCTTAAAATTCAATAAACAAAACAAAAATAATTGACCGGAAAACGCAGTAAACATAAAATATACATACAACAGATTGACCGGAAAGATTCATCGGATGTTAAAAATAAAGAGTGTCAATTAAAAAAATAACAAACTAACTGTATGTGCAACAATGGATTGTTAATTACCTTTAATATATTCATCGGGTAATCAATCTGTTATAAACATCAATAAACATTATAGCATCGTTTTTCGTTCGGAATCGAACAAACGCTTTCTTCAATTCCAAGGTTTTTGATGTCTCCAATCGGTTCGATTTCGAACGGTGGAATTAGGGTTCGTATTGTTGGTAAACACTGTAGAGGTTCGATGGTGGATCTGAACGACGGAATTAGGGTTCGTATATTCATCGGGAGGTTAGGCAGAAAATCAGTGGTGGAATTTGTTGTGGATCTCAGTGGCGGAATTAGGGTTCGTGTAATCATCGGGAGATCAGAGAGAAAATCAGTGGTGGAATTGATTATTGTTTGTGAAAAATAAACCGGGTTTTGTAATTTTGGGTGTTTGGAGAACCGGACACTTGGCACAATATTAGAGCACTTGATAATGGAAATATGCAGACTGAATTGCACATGTGGACAGCCTAGAAAAATGTCATGTGTTCACATTGTATTGCTTTAATAGTATATAAAGATTGATTTTGCTCGTGTATCCCAACAGTTTTCATGTTCTAATTTTTTTAATAAACAAAATATTTTCAGTTTACTTTTACATGTTAAATAGTCTAAATGGATGTGAGATAAAGTTTTAAAAACACTTGTGGGGATTTTGTTTGTCTGTGGCTTACCATAATGACTACGTGTAAAACAAGAAGAAAATAAGAAACAATTGAAGCATGCTATTAATAACAGATTAAATTTCATATGTAATGTAGTTTTACATGTAAAAACCCGATTAAAATAATTTTACATGTAAAGTTCCTAACATAATTATGCAATTCTTTAACTTCTTATATCTATCCTTCATTAAAGTTCTCGGACATAAGTCCACCACATAAATTGATTTGTTAAGACATAGTTTCAGCTCCAATATTTGCATCAAATCCACTTACACCTTGAAACTCCAGCCAACAACACACCTTTTATGTCTTTGGTCACATCCACGAGAAGAGTTTGTGATTCTGGTTCAATCTGCAAATGCATAATGGAATAAAAAATGATATTCAAAAATAAATTTATATTAATCAATTGCCTAAGCCATAATAATTACTAAGTGTACATGAAAGTAGAGGCATTCTAATATTTAGTATGGAATGTGTTGCTTAAATGTAAAATCTTAATGAACATTGTTGTTTTTAGATGTAAACTTGTAATGAAACTTGTTGCTTTACATGTAAAACTTAATGATGTTATTCTACATTTTAAATATTAATGAAAACTATTTAATCACATGTGAATGTTGATAAAAATTATTTATTTACATGTAAAGTTTAAATGAAAATTGAGTGTTTCACATGCAAAATTTTAAGGAACATGGTCATTTTACATATAAAAGTTTAATTAAATATGTTGTTTTACATGTAAAAATCTAATGAATATATTTGTTTTACATATGAAATGTTAATAAAAACTGTTCTTTTATATGTAAAACATTGATGAAATTGTTATTTTGCATGCAATATTTTAATAAAATCTACTTGTTTACATGTAAAATTTTAATAAAAAATGTTATTTTAATGACTTTGCTCTCGTTTATGTAAAATAAATCAGTTTTACTTGCAAACGTTTATAAGTTTGTATTCACAAACACTAACAATGAAGAATAAAATTTACTACCTTATGCATCAAAATTTGTAAATATATTCATCTTCTCTCCTATCAATCCCATAATCGACTCGAATTGTTCCAAACATTTCCGTCATCAAACAATCATCGATTTCTTAGAAATTTCCATCGGCCTTGGACATGTACACCAAAACTGGTTATAAAAAAATGATAATTATGAGCCAATAAATAGTAACTTATGCAAAATGAACATAGTTCACAACTTATCATTCCTAAAAATTTCTAACTAATAACAATTTAGAACTTTAAAATTGCTAGAAATTCGTGAAATAGGGGTGTGCACAAAACCGAAAGAACCGAACCGAAACCAATAAAATCAAAAAAACCAAACCGAAAAAACCAAACCGAAATAGAAACCGGTGGTTCGGTTTTGAACTTTAGCAAAAACCGAAATATTGGTTTTGGTTCGGTTTTGTATTTTGTTAAGAACCGAAAAAACCGAAATAACCATAACATCTTAACCATAATCATTAAAACAAATATCTACCGATGAATATTTGTTTGATTTTAACATATTGTTAATACAAATATATTTGGTTTGCAAGTATAATTAAAAACCAATAATAGGTACTTTCAGTTTTGATTTTAAATTATAATTTCAAATATGTCTTTTATTATTTTAGGTCTAAATATTCAATTTTCTATTAATCATTAGTTTAAAGAAAAAAAAAATAGCATGCTCGATTTCAATATCTTGGGTCAAGTTTTTTTTGCCCAAAAAGTTTTGGCTCGACTAGCAAAACCAAAAAAACCGCATTCGAAACCGAACCGAACCCAAAAACCAAAAACCGAAACCGAATGGTTTTAAAAAATCATAAAACCGGAAGTTTGGTTTTTGGTTCATCAAGTTTGTTGACCTTAATCATCGATTTTATTAAATTTCTATGTTCGGTTTCATAATGAATCTTGCTTGGATATGCTACGGTGTTAAAAGATATGAAATTACACGAAACCGTTAATTGGGGCTTTGTTGTTTAATAATGTTTTTTGGAATGATTTAATTAAGTTTTCTCTTTCCTTCGAATTTTAATGTTTTAGATAGATTTTAGGTAAATATAGATTGTGGTTTTCATTACTCAAATGGAAGCTGTTTATCATCCTCATGTTTTTCATTTTGAATGCAGTCAGATCAGTCTATCTTTAGTTTAAAACCTATCAGCTCACCATAATCAAATAAAGAAAACTTTGTATTTTTACACTTTTCAAGACGTATTTCACAATTTGGAGCAGGGCTTAATTACAAAATGGCTTCTACCAACTATAACAATCAAAGTGAAGATTTTCAGTTTGTCACTGAAAATGAGGGGTTGACATGATGGAATCATGAAGATGTGGGGGAGGGGGTGCCTCTTTGGCATGGTGGCTATGTTTATGATGTTTAGTTTAGTTATACTTCCAGTCAGGTAATTTACGATTATTTACCTAAACAACTTTTTGAGTTACAGTTTAGTTATCCTTTACAAATTTACCTATGTTTCTTCTAATTAATATTTTACCTAAAAAAAACAGGCTGAAGTGAAAATCTATCAGTTGGATGAGCAAACAAGGTTATTCACTCAATATATTTATATAAATATAAACATGCTGCCTTTTATGCAATTTTAGCAATGCTAATGTTTTTTTAGATAATTAAATTCCCACAGAGAAATGCAAGAGAGATCTAAAAAATGAGCTGAATCCAATTGGAAGTTTGAATACCTTAACCAATCTGTAAGTAGTTTTTACTTTATTTTTTTTACCATTTTCATGAATATGCAAGTTTTGTATAAAGTCAGCTCAAACTCTGTCTTAACTACCAAAACACTTAATTTTTAATCTTTTTTCATTTTTTTTGAAATTTCTTATAAATGGTTAAAAGCAAGTTACCTTAACGAAACACTTGTGAAACTCAGGTATTATTCGGTTGGTTTTACGAAAGTGAAAAAACCCGGTAAATGGTAACCATTTTTTACAAAAACGTTTAGGGCACTTAAACTACTCATAAAAAGTTTCAACACGGTAGAATATTATTGAAATTTTAAATGTTTTTTAGCTAGACAAAGGTTGAGTTTAGAGTGAAATAATATCAAGACTTTGTTACAATTTCATTATTAATCCTAAATTTTTTTTTCGCCTGAAGTTCTTTAAGAATGTTAAATTAAGTTTCTTTTTGTCGCATTTTGTTCGTTAGGATCCTGATTAATTACGGTTTCAGTGGTCCACTTCCAGACAACCTTGGAAATCTAGAAAATCTCATCTTCATGTGAGTACCAAATGTTCTTCCTCCAAATGATAATTAGGGAATTGTAATTTGTATGTTTATTTAAAATTGTATAATGTTTATATTTTATGAACCCATTATGCATCTTATTATTCATATTATTACTTTTTTATTATATTTTTTGACAAACCCGTGTATCACGCGGGTTCTAACATTTTTTTATTAATAAAAGAGTGGGTTTAATAGTTGCCATATGAAAATTCCTAATTATTTTTTAAAATATTTTAATTCCAATTCAAATCCAGGGACGCTATCATGTTCAGAGCACTCAATTCACATTTTAACCCTAGCAATCACCTAAACAGGTAACTATCAAATCTTTATAATCCAATTAACATATTCAATCGTCTCATATAATCATATTCAATCCATGATTCTCTCCACCCGTGAAGATTATGAGCACGGTTGCATCGATCAGATCTAAGATTAATCACGATCTGCAGCAACATCACCATCTTCAATTGTATTAGGTCGACTCCGAGCACTTATGTATCTCGGCCTAGCCGAAATAAAAGGCACATAGTCTCTAACGAATTACAAAATATATAAGCTAAATTTTAAACGACGTTAATGTTAAAATATAGCAATAAAATAAATACAGTAATAGATGATGGCTAGCCGATGATTCGTGAAGATCTCCTAGCATCCTTTATCAACTAGATTTTGGTTTGGGTCAAATAACTTAAACTTTACCAAATGAATTAAGAATACAAAAAACACTTAGGCATGATAATTTTTAAATATAAATGTGAAAACATCTAAAAATACTTTTCGACCCCCAAAAAAGCATGCCTCGGTTGAGGGTGTGGTTCGCACACCTCAAGAGCCGGCCATGTGCATATGTTATTTTGCTAATGAGCTATTGGTTTCCTTGACGTGTTGTGTTGGATTGTTAGTTGTGATGACCTAACATCGCGAACACTCGAAGGTTCGACCATACACACAAATTGGCGATATTATTCAAGGCTCAAAGCAAAAGCTTTGGTCCTCGTAACGCCAGATGCTTTTACATGTTCACGGGTCGTTCTGTGGTGCAGGATTCGATAATGATCTTGCCGTTGTTTGATAACATAAACCTTATTACGACTTCTTCCTCTAAATGATAATGTTCGGTTGAATTCTCGTGATGTCACCGACAACGAAGCGCCTACATCGCTACGATCATAACACTTCACTGGACCATTCAATAGGTATGAGTGACAAGTGGTGCGTACAAAAGACAACTTAAATGACACTGGAAGGGTAGCAAAGATTTGAGCTAGATGCTGCCAGATCTAATTCGAATTTGATCCCAAGGGGTTTTTGGCGACGGGTATTTTCCAAAACAGAAGATGGTGTGCTTGTGCTACACAACACTGTTTGTGATCACCGATGTATAGGGTTTCCTTTTTGCCATTTGGTTGCTTCAGGTAGTCGGACTTTATTTGGTGATCGCTAAGAAAACATATGTTATATATATATGTATATATATATATATATAGGGAATGGTTCAAGAGAGAAGTGAATTTATTGCAAGAAATGCAAGAAATTAATCTGAACCATTGATAATGTGTAATCAATGTTTGAAATCAAAAATGGCATGTTTGTAATTATCATGACATTAAAATAAGTTTTTTTTTAATAAAAAGGGTAGAAATGTCATCTAATTATTAATACATTTAAATCAAAATTAATGCTTGTCATCAACTTCCCCTAAATAATAAATGCTCATTATCAAATTTACCTAAATTAATGGTTATCTAGAATTTCTTTTATATTAACACTTATAGCTTTTATGTATCAAAATGTGTGTACGTTTTTTTTTTAAATTTCAATGTGTGTATGTTTTTGTATGATGTAGGTTTTGAAAATATGTTTTGTCATAGTATATCATTTGTGTAGGATACTATTAAATTACTGTGTAGGGTATTATTATACAACAGTGTAGGTTTGATGCCATATGTGTAGGCTATTTTGTGGTAACAAAAATATGTTTTGTGGTAGTATATTGTTTGTGTAGGGTATTATTAAAATACTGTGTAGGGTATACTTGTGTATGTCTGGTGTCATATGTGTAGGCTATTTTGTGAATGAATAACAATCTAAGTTCATTTGTATATATAAGTTATTTTGTGTAAGGTTTATGTTTTTTTTCGAATGAAAACCTATATAAAAAACAATTATGTAAGATTGTTTTCAGCTGTGTAGGTTATTTTGTGTAGAGTTTCATCAACTTTATGTAGGTTATTTAAGTAACATTCATGAACTTTAGATAAAATTAAAATTTTTTCTTCTGTTGATTTTGTTGTTTTAATGTTATGGATTTGGCTGACTAAAAAATATAATCTATATAATTTGTACAATAAAAAATGATTATCTGATAAAGGTGAAATGGGGTTCATTAAATCCAAAAAGAAATTTAACATTTTTTTTATGAAATGGAATTCATATGTGAATCGAATTGCAAAAAAGCGATATTATAATACTATTTCATCTTAATGTAAGGATTATCGTGATCTGATGTTTAAAATTTATATAATAATAGAATATAAATTATTTAAATAAACAAATAAAAAAATTAAGCAAAAAAACTAAACTTTTCATATAAAAAAATAAGTGGATTTTATCATCCCACCCATCCATTTAAATAAATAGAAAAAAATTAGGAAATTTCTTATTGGCTGGATCCATTTCTCACATTTCTTGCAATAATTTGATTTCTTTCTTGAACTTAAACCTATATATATATATATATATATATATATATATATATATATATATATATATAATTACTTCATATAACTATATTTTATGTGAAATTCTCTTCTCAAGACCAATTTCTCCGATACACAATGACACACCCCGTCTCCCAAAAGTTTCGTTTTCCTTCTTTTAAGTGTATTGACTTTTGACATTTACCCCAAACTCTAAAAATATCCCGCTTTGCCCAAAATCAAAGATTCAAAAGTTAAGTTTTCCAAATTCATTTTCCATTCCCAAAAACTGTTCAATCACCAAAACTAATTCACTCTCGCAATAGTACTCATTGATTTCCCATATCTGGATGACCCGTTAAGAGTAATGCGTGGACTTTGAGCAGTAAGATTCATTTCGGGGTTTACAACGGTGTGGGTATGTATGATTCACTCTTTCTACCTCAATATATTTTTACGTTTAATTTTCTTTGAATCGATTGTCGTTCATATATTGCTAATTAGGGTTTCTATTTAACTGTGTGCAAACTTCTAGGTTGAAGAAACACCGATCCAATCCCTTTAACGGGTCCTGGATCTAGTGAGTCCACATGGTAGGATACAAATAACAACCATCTACGATATGAGCACAATCTCCAGAAGTCCAATGACAGAAACTTACAAAACAAGCACCGTGAGCTCGTTATGGGAAGGAAAAGAGGGGGGGGGGGGGGTCTTCCCGTAACCACCCTCCGACGTGAGAATAAGTACAGTTCTGATGGAGAGAAAGTACTTAAGTATTTTAAGTAGATTGTGGGGTGTGAATATGTACCTCATGCAGATTGAGAGAGTAGGTATAGCCGAAGGATGTGGGAGTATGATTGGGCCAGCTGTCCCATTCTAGAAGATCTCTCGTAACCGTCTTGACACATGTCCTCACGTGTAGGGTGAGCTATACGTCCCATGTGCATGGGTATAACAACCTGGACACGTGTCGCTCTATGATAGGACGAGTGAATCCTTGACCATGTGCACGGTTATAACAACCAGGCCAGCTGTCCTTTATTCATTGGTTGACGGGTCACATATTCTTCAAGTAACGATTTTGGTAATTCATCTATAAGGTAATTAGTTAATTACAGTTGTCTAGTGACATTGCCTTCCGGTCATCCTAGCGGGTGGATATGTTACCCTGCGGATGACTTTTGAGGGTGCCTGATGCTTCCGCGTGTGGTCCCTCGGACGTAGAGTTTTTCCTTACTTAGTAAGTTATGCGGGTGATCCATATGTCCCACGGGAGGCGTATGAGGGGCTTCCTTCTTACCCGCAGATGGTACTTATGGGTATTTAGGTCTTTTTAGTACCCTACCTCTATAAGTCCCCCCAGTCCATTGTTTATTCTGTGTAAATTTTTATGCGGATGAAATTTTGGACTTAAGATATATTTGAGGGTTTTTTCCCTTTGAATTTGGATGTTTTTTGGCAGAAATATCTTCTGTTGTGGTGTGGATAACCATGAAAAGGAAAATTTGACAACTTGCAGGCGTGTAAACAGGTGACGAGACATTTATGCCGGCTGTCACTGTACTCAACTGTACACCTTTTTTACTTTTTCGAATTTCCCGCGTGACGTGGCATCTGCTGAGTGGACGACGTCTTTCTCCCTCCACTGTTCGTATCCCATCGCATTAATTGCGATGGGTATAAATAGTGGATGTTATCTTCTTTTAGATTTTTATCTTCTTTGATTTCAATTTTTCTTCTGCCTTTCTTTCCTATTAGTCTGCTGAATCTGTTCAAGATTGCTAGCTGCTTCTCATTCACATTTGGACCTATGGCTAGTGAAACGAGATCTACTACACCGAACATCGATGCTGTGGAAGTTGGTTAGGATAAATCCGAGTATAAAGAGTTGATTTACACTTACGATATTCCATCAGAATGGGGACCGGAGTTCCCCATTGCCGGTCTGTTGCCGGTAGGCCTCATTCTGGCAAGATGGCAGTCCATGCCAACGTTTTCTCTCATGGGAATCTTCGGTTTTCGATAACCAAGTTTCTCATGAAGGTGCTCAGCCCCTACGGGATCCATCTTTCCCAATTGAATTCTCTTGCACTTACACGAATTCAACATTTCGAATTTGTGTGTAGGGCGAAGGGGATGTTACCTCGAATTGATCTGTTCCCGGTATTCTACTGGGTGGTCAACCGTGGTGGATGGTTCAGGTGCATTCCGATACCTGAAAGGGTTATCGGCATCGACCCCATCGGTGGTGCTGAAGATTGGCATAACAATTTTTTTTGGATTTCGGAAGACGTTGTTCCGGACACCATGGTGTATCGTCCGGCTAATGAGGCGCTGCCGGACGTCGTTACGGCTCCACATGAGGGCCAGGAATGGTTCCACGCTTTGATATCGGAACCATCTCCGATGCGGGCCATGCCAGAGGAAGCCCTAGTATGGGCGGGTATAAGCCGCCTATGAGCGTACCCAGATTTGGAGCATGTCTTCGTGGGTGTGAACGAACGTAAGCCCTATTCTTCTTGTTAACTTTATTTTACGTAAAACTTTTGATTAATATTCCTGTTATGTGTTTTTTAGGTGAAGTGGCTATGCTGAATGCCCTTTTTAAAAATAGGGGTTGTCACAGAAAACGCATCCTCGATGCGAAGGAACTACCCATCTTGGAAAGGACAAGAAGTCAATTTCTTTTCCCTTCCAAGGTATGTGCTGAACCAATAGCTTCAGAAGCTATCTTCTAGACAGGTGCGTACATTTTAACCCTCATCCGCTCAATGCTCTTATTCTGATGGGGTGATCATCAATCTCTCTTCGAAAGACGAATCGTCATCCCACGAAGAAGGAGATTCTGATGTTGCTCCTGAGATTTCATCTATCTCGCACCTGTTGGCAGAATTGGAGCGGAAGAAGCGTCTCCGATCCTCCCAAGCAAGTGACGCAGGTTCTAGCCATGCGGATTCCGCAGGAGGTCCGACAACGAAAAAGTGTCGGACACAACGTCCGAAGAAGCAAAGGGTCAGCCTTGCTGACCGTATGAAGGGGATGACTGGTAAGTCCATGTGGTAGTCTCATCTTTTATTTTATACATAATTTATACGTATGATTTTGTTGCATGCAGACCTGACTGGTGCTACTGGTGGGGGTGTGTCAACGGATAAACCACTGTCTCCACCACCGGAAGACGAGAAACCACCATCTCCTCCCCCTGAGGAAAATCAAGAAGCTCCTCTTCCTCCATTGGAAACTGAAGATCCTCTGGCCTATCTGTTTGGGAGATGCTCCCAGTTCCAAAGGAAATGACCCTGCTGTAGAGGAGGAAGCATCGAAGGCCCACGAGTCTTTGCACCAAACTCCACCACAGTTTTTGACTTCCCCGTCACCTTTTCTGACAGGTGAGGGCAAAGGAACGCATTCTCAACGTTCGCCATCAGACGTTGAAAGAGTAGTGGCGCATGGCGCGCCTCGTCGATCACCACCTCACTTTTCTTCTCCTCCCCAGGTGCATCCTGGCCAACACAATGGCTTGTGGACAAGAAGTTCTGCGCAAATGTCGATCCATGGGGGAACGGTGGGGCGAAATGACTCGAGCCACTGACGAGGCCAAGAGGGAAGCCCATGAGCAACGCTTGGCAGCCAACACTGCTAAGTGGAAATTGTCTGACACCGAAATTGTTTTGAAGGCGGAAATAGACAGACCATTGCGTCTCGTCAGTGGAGAGATTATTGCAACAAGCAAAATACCGTTCTTCAAGCTGCTCGGGATGAAAACAGAGGAAGAAGGAGGATTTGGCTAAAGCGTTGGACGCAAATTCAGCCTTGGAAGCCCAAGTGACCCGCCAAGGTACCATTATTCAGGAACTTGAGGCGGAGTCCAGGCTGCAGAAGGAACAGGCGGAGCTTAAGGATAAAAGGGCTGCCGATATGCAAGCCGCCTATGATTCGCTTCTGCAAGCGCGTGAAGAGGTGGAAGCCCGTGCATCTGAATATTTAAACGATAAACAAAAAATAGCTGACGAGTTCTAGAGAGGGAGCGATGGCTGTTAGGCCAGGGTCTTAACGCGTTTCTTCCCTTTTTCCCTTATTACATATACCTTTTGTGCTGCCAATCATTAATGAATCTCTTTTTTCTTGGCATGTCATTAAACATATTAAGGAAGGAACAGAGCTGACGGATAGCTGTGCTTTCCTGCTCACTGCCTCTTCCAATTCCGGCCGCGTGACAAGTTTTAATGAAGGGGTGGCGTATGCTGAAGCCTGTCGTTCCTTTGAAGAACACCCGCTGCAAGGACTTGATGTCACTCAGGAATATGACATGCGTATTAAAGAATATGACAATTTGACATTTCCTTTGCAAGACATGCTTCCTGAGTTTGCGGCGATGAGTGACGACGTGGATCAGTTGAAGGAAGATTTGGAAGGAGAATCAGAGGATGCTCCGCCTACGCCTCCGGAAGACATTCCCGCCCAAGACCCCTAGAATAGATTTAGACTTGTAATTTCCTTTCATATTTTGTAATTATCTTTTAATATTAATGAAAAGAAGTCTTTTTTGTCATCTTGTGGATCTTATATTGTATTATACTTGGAATATTTTCTTTTGAGATATTTGAATTTGCAAGTGGAAGGGAAGCGACGACGTGGCGGAAAGAGAACTGTTGCAAGACAACTGATAAGACGTGTATGACGTCTTTCTGTAGTCTATTTTGCTTTTTCGTCTTTCCCGCCTGACGTGTCATCCTCTAATTGGGCCGAGTTTTCTCTCTCCACTGCCATCTTATTTGTCGCATTAATTGCAATGTGTATAATAGGAGATTCCTAACTTCTTCTCATTCTTATCTCTTTACAATTCTTTTCTTTCTTATCTTTCCTCTCAAACTCTAAATCTAAGACTTCTATTACTTCACCGGTGATTTGAAAATGGTTAAAGAGAAGAAGAATGACTCCTCCATAGATAACGTCGTTCTCCATTAGAAGAAGAGGGATTACGAGGATATCGTCAGTGTTTATGGCTTAGCGCCTGAATGGGAGCCTAAATACCCGGCGAAAGGCTCTATCGCCTCTAATCCTCCGGCCAAGAAAATGGCCATATACGCGGATCACTTTACTACAGGAAACTTTAGGTTACATGTAACAAAGTTTATTGAGGCTATCTTGACGGCCTATGGGATCCACCTATCGCAAGTCCATCCCTTTGGGATGTTAAGAATTCGTCACTTCGAATTCTGCTGCCAGGCCCACAACATGGAGCCTACTGTTAGCCGGTTTGCTGCCTTTTACAAGATTGCTAACCGTGGTGGGTGGTACAATTGGGCTACAACTGGGAAGGGCATTATTAATACCGAGTGGTACCTGAGCCTTCATGAGTGGAAGCCAAAGTTCTTCTGGATCCGGGAGGATGTGATTCCGTTAACGATGACTCATCGTCGGTGAGATGCCCATGGTCCATGCCACTACACAAGTGGACCTTCCATGGTTCAAAACCCTAACCAGTACACCCATCCCTATGCGTGTGATACATGAAGGGGCTTTGGTGAGTGCGAAGATGAGCCGGTTATGGCCATTTCCCGATTTGGAACCGTACTATGAGAAGCCCAACGGTAGTAAGTTTACGATAAGTCATCACCACTCTCCGCCTGGAAGTTCGTGGTTTCTGAGGCAATATTAGCCAAAGGTGAGGAGTTAGTTGCCAAAAGTGAGGGAGTTCTGAAACCTCGTCTCTTAAATACGCTCACTTATAGCAGGGTGGTAGCGCTTCTTTCTTCTAGCGAGGAGTCATCACCCCATGAAGAAGAAGGGTTATTTATTGGTGCTATTAAATCTGAAAGTGTCACGCGTTTGACTGTAGGTCTAAACCGCAAACGTAAGCAGAATCCGTCCACCAGCAAGGTGGCAGATGAAAAAGATGCTGATGTCACCCTCGAAGATGAACATCGAGCTGATGATGCCACCTCCGAATATAAACATTGAGTTGTCGATGATGTCGTCATTGAAGATGAACATCAAGCTATCAATGATGTCATCGTCGAAGATGAACATCGAGCTGTTGATGCGGATGCCCCCATAAAGTCTGAGAAAGGTAAGATGCGAGCAACTAATCCCGCCGTTACCAAGAAGCAAAAGAGGACGAAGCTGGGAGATCGTCTTCAACAACTTGCACCTACTGAGATTTCCTCAGGTAACTTAAATGCTATTAAACTTGGTAAGTGTTTCTGTTAAATAAGATGTGTTTGTGATGAAAAAGAGCTATCTTGCAGAACTTCTGAAAGATTCTTCGAAGGATATATCCAGTTTAAGGGGATGGACTCCGCCTCCTCCTCCACCAACATCTATGCCAAAGGCTGTTCAGGATCCAGTTATTATTGCTGAGACTCCTCCCCATGAGGGTGAAAAATAAGGCAGTTTCAAGGAGACCGCCATTTCTTCACCTCTTCGTGCGCCATTTCGATTTAAAGACCAAGGAGGGTCTAGCGTCTTTGCTAGCGGTCCGCGGGCTTCTTCATCCCATCATGGGGAAGATCCTACAGTATATTATCCGCGTTGTTCTGTGTTCCTAGACTCGACACTTGCAGACGCGGATGTGTGCCTCGAGTATTTGCAAGGAGGTCTTCCTCCTGCGGAGAATGAACGTCAACGTGGATGTCCACGCCAAGAGTTGTTAAACTCTTATTCTTACTGTCTGGCTAATGCCGTCTCTACCAGTCAGGAAATATGCCAAGACTGGTTAGGCACGAATGACGTGTGGGAAGACTTGGAATACAAAGAAGCCCAGGCGGATAAAGAAGCCGAAGAGGCTATGAAAGAAGCCAAAGATAACCGCCTGGCTGCTGATACTGCTGAACGACGGTCATCGGATGCCAAAACGGCACTGGAGGCGGAGAATGCTCGCCGATCTGTTGCTGAGGAGGCCAAAATTGCCCTCCAGCAGCAATTGGATGAATGCGACGAACTTATAAAAACTTTGAAGGCTGAGGCAGCAGCCACGGATGAACGCCTTGCCTCTCTTGCCACCAAGAACAGGGAGCAAGCCTTGGAATGTGCTGAGCATAAAATGGAACTTGTCCGAGCCAAGGCGGACAAAAGATGGTTATTGGCGGAAGGCGTTCCCCGGGTAATTTTCACTTCTCTTCTAATTCTCTTATGAAAAGTGGTCATATCTAAACCCTTTGTTCAAATCCTTTGTTTTAACAGGTTATTGCCCATATCCGGGAGGGAGATGAACTTGGGAATTGTCTCACAATGCTACTGGTCTCCTCTTCTCAAGTTGGTCGTCAGGCAGGTTTTCAAGAGGGTCTTCGATTTGCAAAAGAGAAAAAACTCTAAGCCTGGGTATGACTTTAAACCTTACTAGTATTAATGGTGATAATTCACATACCTATGATGGAGGTTAATGTTTAATTTAAAGTTTTGCTTGAGGGAAAGCAAAAGTTAAGTGTGGGGATGTGATGGTCGGGTATTTTGTATATATATTAGTGTATTAATTATGTAGTTTTATTGAGTATATTGTTAGAACATTGGTACTTCATACGTCCTTTTGTATTTCAGGTAATTGAGCGTTAAAGATGCTAAATGGGAGACCTGTACGAGCATGGAATGATATCTCGGGAAGACCGAAGCATGATTTGATGTCTTGGGAAGTGTTACAAGGATTCGGGAAGAGTATGGATGAGAAATCATAAGCCGATGTTAAAACTGAACAAGATGGGTTGATAAAATGCGACCTTGAAGTAAAACGAGCATATACTGAGCTAGAAAATGAGTTACGAGAGCCATAATATATGAATTTTGGGTGTCTCGACGAGAGGAATCTGAAAATGAGGTTCTCTTAGGTCGCAGTACCTGATGGGATGGACATAAAAACGGGAATTTTAAGTTTATATCTCATTCTTCATAAACAAGAACCCTAACTCCGTTTTGACGACCAGCAGCAGCTATTAGGCGATTTTGGGTGAATTCCAGGGCTACCAATCATCTCTTGATCAATCTTAATGGCCTTCCTCATCATAATTGAAGATCTATCGATTACGATGCTCGGCTAGTCTTCTCTGAATCATACCCAGGATGTATAGTTTTTAACTTTTACAGTTTTTCTCAAGTGATTAAGAACATTCTTGTATAATTATTGATGGTTGATATATGATTATTGATGTTTAGTATTTCTGTGTGTTCAGTCGGTTTAGGTTTACGTTGGTCTGAATGATTTGTTACCAGTTGCTAGATAATTGATCATATGATTGTTTGATTAGATTGAATACGATAAAACATATAATTTCCCTTAACTGAGTCACACTGGCAAGGTCCTTTTGATAACCAGTGCCGTGTGTAAAGCAATTATTGATGTCTAAGGTTTTGTCTGATTGATCAGTCTGTAGTTAATCGTTAATAATTAATCTGTTAGGTTGTATGAGATAACTGTATGTTGCTTACTTGAATTCCCGGGTGTGATTTGCTTTGTTAACTATTTAATACTCGTTTACTTGTTCGTTGCTTAGTTTTCTAAATTCAAATTAACTTGCTTGTGTGATTAGCATTAAACACTAGTTACTTCATAATATTAAATCTGTACACGAATTGCACTGACCACATACTCCTTGTGATACGATACCCTACTTGCTCTAACTATTTAGTTTAATTAGGTTTTTGATTGACTCAAATGACGGTCATAAAAATGGCGCCGTTGCCGGGGAGTTAGTGCGCTTAGTGTTTTTTGTGATATTTGATTTTTGTGTTTAATTTTAATTTTATTCTTAATTTTTGTTTTCACTTTTTAGTTTAAATTTTATTCTTCTTTATTTTATGCGGGTTGTGTTAGTTGTGCAGATTACAAGTTTATGCGCACCCGCCATTCGGGCCGACAGTCTCCGTTAATTTACGAGCCCGAAATCGAGAGGTTAGCTCGGCAGGACCGAGTTCAGAACAGAAATTCAGAGATGGAAGATCAGAACTAGAACCAAAACGAGAATCAAAACCAGAACCAGAACCAAGACCCACTTCCACAAAATAACGCTTTTCACCTGGATAACATACCTGACCCACCAAACCACAATAACCAAAATAACCAAAACCACTCAACTCGTGCTTCCAGAACCCGAAACCAAAATCGAAACCGAAACCTAAACCTCAACTTTGACCAAGCCGGACCATCAGTTCCAAATAATAACCCTAACCACAGAGTTCGGATAAATATCGATGACGTTCAACCGAGTATTCCGACAGAAGATGAAGAAGAGGGGGAAAATAATGATAGGAATGAGGGTTTCGAGATTGAGAACGAGGTAGACCGATGGGTTAGAGGTAATCGGGCAGTTGAGCCCGAGAATGAGGTCGTGGAGCCGGAAGAAGTGGGTAATGATAATGGGGAGGAAGAGGTAGAAGAGCCAGTTAATCGAAGACGGGCTGAAGCAGTTAACAGAAACGAAAGGGGTCGAGACAGGGTGAATTAGGCGGAACGACCCGAAAGAGTTCGGAACTTTCAGGTTAATCGGGGCGGTTTGGGAAACCCCGGGGGGCTTAGGAGGAATTATATGGCCCCGGTTCAGGGTGTTAACAGTCGGTTCAGACCGGCTATTTCGGATGGAGCATCCCCGTTGGTCCCACAGGAACGAGTGTCGGGACAACCGACTTTTAAGTCCCAGCCGTCATACATCAACATCGTACCTCATTTTCACGAGATGGCTTTTGAAGACCCGTATTCTCATTTGACTGACTTTTCAGCTATATGCGGGTCGATTGGGGATGGTACTTATGATCAAGATGAGGTTCGGTTACGGTTGTTCCAGTTTTAATTAAAAGACAAGGCAAAAAACTGGTTTAATTCGCTACCGATGCACAGTGTCGGGAACTGGGCCGAGTGAGGCCCGAATGGAGATCCGAAACTTTTCATAGTTATCGGGTGAATTATTTCATGAAGCCTTTACCAGATATAAAGATATGATCAGAAAATGCCCACATCACCAAATCGATATGTGGGAACTGGTAAAGTGTTTTGTTGATGGTTTGACATACGAGGACCGAAAGCATCTTAAGGCCTCGTGTAACGGTCAGTTGCTGAATCAGCATGAGGAGGATGATTGGGATTTTTTGGAGTTTATGTGTGAAGATTCTAAGGCGGAAGCAACAGCTGAAAGACGAAGACGTGGTAATTCTTCCAGGTCAGTCAAGTCAGTCACGAGTGAGTCTGAAAGAATCGCTGAGTTAGAACGTGAACTGGCTGGGTACAGAAAGGGTAAAAAGAAAGCAGCCGGGAAGGTTGGTGTTAAATTCCCGGTTTGTGAAGATTGTGGTGAACTCGGGCATAAGGTAGAAAATTGCCCTGAGTTTTATGATGACAAGGAGGATGACACTGAAGAAGTTAATTATGCTTACGGGGATTCCAATGGTCAAGGGTTGAATTCAAACACCTATCACCCGGGCCTGAGGAATCACCCGAACTTTCGCTATGGGTACGCGTCTACACAGTTGAACCCGAATTTTCAGGGATCGAGCCAGAACAGGTCACAGGGTAATTACCGTCAGGGCGGTTATCAGCAGCAGCAAGGTTCGTATGATCAGAATCGGGGGTATAACAGAGACCGTAACCGGGGTGGAAATTCATCAGGTAATCAGGACCATCAGAGGGGGTCCTTGGGAAATGTGGATGAGTCTGTGCACTCAAAGTTGGATGCATTGATGAAGATTATGGCAGATCATAAGGCTGAAACAAAGAAACAGTTTGAGTTACATGATAAGTCAGCAGAGGCAATGTCAAAGCAGATTGGTCAGCTTGCAACAGATATGGAAAAGCTGCAAAAGAGCGCATGTCAACTCCCGAGCGATACTACATTCAACCCGAACCATTACTGCTCAAGCTCCAAGAAGGGAAACAATGTGCACCTCAACGCTGTAAGTCTTTTACCTCATTTTGAAATTTATGTTGTTGAAGTTGATTCACCACCACAGTTTATTGAGGGGGTGGTGGAAGATGTTAGTGGTGAGAGTGATTGTGTCGGTCAAAATGAATCAATTTTCCAAAATGAATCAGAACCAAAAACATATGAAATGTCTTTTTATGAAAATTGCATATGTGAAAAATGTTTAAATAGTAAATTGACCAACATGAGAGATGAGGAGGTGGACAATAATACCACCTCAAGTAAACTCCAAGACCCGGGAGTGCCGCTTTTATCAATTCAAATTGGAAAATTTAAAACTGATCGGACACTTCTAGATTTTGGAGCATGTGTGAGTATCATGCCCGGTAGTTTATATGATCAATATGAATTTGGCCCATTAGAAAGGGTAAACACCATCGTGGTGTTGGTGGACCAAACTCATACACTTCCCCGGGGCATGGTGACTAATGTAATGGTTCTGGTGGAGGAATTTTTCTATCCAGTTGACTTTCTTATACTTGACTATGCTAAACGTGTGAATAATACAGAACCACAAGTCATATTGGGTAAGCCATTCCTTGCCACAGCACATGCGGTAATTGATTGTGCTAAGGGGATATTGGAAATTAAGTGTGGAGATCGTGATAAACGGTCACCATTGTTTGAAAATGCTACTAACCATGTTGTTGACAAGTGTGAATCCTTGAGAAAGGATCACACAAAAGAGAAATGTTTTATGACTGACAGGAATGAGCTAAGGAGTAGCATCAAGGAGAAATGATGGAATGAGATGTTGCATGGAGTTAGAGCTGGTGAGGAAGCAACTACAAGAAAGGGAAAGAAGACGGAAAAGAAAGAGGTAAAGAAACCGCCAGAAGTAAATGAAAAATGGCAGGATCATGGTGTGCCAAAAGGTTGGGAGGAATCTCTTGAGGAGCGTGCTTATAACGAGAAGGCTGCACGGGAGCAGGCCAGACGCCCACCTTGAATGTCATAAAATTTTCAAATGGGTGGTATTTGTACATATTTGTATATTTTTAGTTTGCATTTAATTTCAGTTCTTATATTACTTATTGTATTTTAAGCGTACCATCATAGCAAAAGCTAAGTGTGGGGATACTGCTTGCGAAAAGCCGGGATTTTGATACGTTGGGTAAGTTTTTATTTTCAGAAAACGAAGTTTCAGTTAAGCTATCTAGAGTGCATTCATGTTCTTGCTGTGGTTAATCCAGGTATGTGTATATTATGTTGTAACCGAACTTTGTGGGTGTAGTTCGCTATAAACCCTCACGAGACCCCACTCGTCCTCCTGGGCTACCGAGAGGTTTACAGGGCTTGTTGCATATGCTAAATGAAATCGTGATTCCTACGAAAGTGAGTTAGGTCTTTTAACGTTTTAACTTGTTTAACAAAATTTATTACGAAACGACTTAATTTGGCTCGGTAATTATTTTTATAAAATCAACATAAAATAAATTTTTTTTATAACTCTTAAAAGACCTAGGTCTTACACTTGTGAGAAGCTTGCTTCTACACGTCTCTAGATTTTGCAGGTTCGATTGTCAGTTTGGTACTTGGTCGAGACGAGGGTATACGAGTGTTTATGATAGTTTGCGAGCCGACTGGTCCTCTTCCAGTCTTTTTGATATCAGGTGATTTAAGTTTCATAATTTATTTTGTTTTCTTAGTTTAAATGTTAAAAGTGTAATTGTATAGTTGCTAGTAAAACCGTCACATTTGAGCCCCGAATTTTTAAAATTGCTTAATAGTCAAAATGTCAATTTCAACCCCGTCCCTCAAATGTTCATAAATTGTTTAAATATTTTAACATTGAGGACAATTTAAACCTCAAGTGTGGGGATGAGGGAAATTTGAAAATTTTAGCCCGATAGTACCTCGAATAGTGTTCAGAAATCAAAGTTATTAACTGTTAATTATTGTCATCAATGCCAAGTTATAGGTTTCTGGTCATGGTTGGTTTTTCAGCTTCTCGATAGTTTTACTCACGAATGTTTTCAAAAAGAGAAGTTGAAAATAAGGTCGTTTAGGCGGGGATAACGAGTCAAGGGGACGGGAATACATGTTTCATATCGGCAACCCATTATTCCAGATATATTGTGAGATGCCCCCTATACTTAATACACATACTATATAATATATATAAAACATGTCTTACACCATTGATTGAGGGAAACCAGTATGTTTTACAGAGTTAGAACTTGCTTGTCACATGCTTATCGAGATCTTAATACCACCACCTGTATGGAGATTAGGACTTTAGAAAACCCTTACGTACACTTTTCTCCCACTAAATAAATTTCCTTACCCGACATTATTTCCCTAGGAGCCCATTTGGACCATATTCCTTTTCATTTATTAAACTGAACATTACACACCATTTCAGCCTTGGCTTTCACTTTATTTTAACCCTTTGTGATGAAATCCAGTTCGTTATCGAGTTGTATATAGTTAGTTGTTGAGCATAGTACATAATGTACGTATGTCTCGGTTGAGTTGTTAATATGTGTTTATCAGAGTTGTATATTTATTTGCTTCAGTATATTGTCTATCAATTGCAAAAAAAAAATCAAAAAAAAAATCAGCAAAAAGCCAAAAAGAAAGTCAGTTCTTATTCAGTTATGTAATTAGCAGTCTGTTTATTTTTGATTAGTTGTTTGTGTATTTGTAAACTGGGTTACATCCACCTTAGTCACTAAATATGCATATTCCGCACCCAACCTAAGCCCCAGCAAAACCTTAGTCCGAGTCTTTATACAACCGGTGGGTAATGGGTGGGGATAAGACTGGCGTGCAAGCTTATTAAGTTATGACTCATATTTGGTATTTGAGGGCAGAGACATATATTGGCACATCTTTTTCTAGTCCAAATATTAAACCGAGAGGAGTGTTGATAGTGTGAGGGGTATGAACATGTATGCCTTAACCGGAAATAAAGTACACTCGTCTGGGCGGCTCTATTGTTTTTATAGCATCATTTAACCTTATATGTGGGATGTCAATCTAGAAAGTGTCAGTCTGGGAAACTGGGTATGACCTTAAACCTTACTAGTATTAATGACGATAATTCACATACCTATGATGGAGGTTAATGTTTAATTTAGAGTTTTGCTTGAGGGCAATCAAAAGATAAGTGTGGGGATGTGATGGTCGGGTATTTTGTATATATATTAGTGTATTAATTATGTATTTTTATTGAGTATATTGTTAGAACTTTGGTACTTCATACGTCCTTTTGTAATTCAAGTAATTGATCGTTAAAGATGCTAAATGGGAGACCTGTACGAGCAAGGAATGATATCTCGGGAATACCGAAGCATGATTTGATGTCTTGGGAAGTGTTACAAGGATTCAGGAAGACTATGAATGAGAAATCATAAGCCAATGTTAAAACTGAACAAGATGAGTTGACAAAATGCGACCTTGAAGTAAAACGAGCATATACTGAGCTAGAAAATGAGTTACGAGAGACATAATATATGAATTTTGGTTTTCTCGATGAGAGGAATCTGAAAATGAGGTTTTCTTGGGTCGCGGTATGCCATGGGATGGACATAAAAAACGGGAATTTTAGGTTTATATCTCATTCTTCATAAACAAGAACGCTAACTCCGTTTTGACGACCAGCAACAGCTATTAAACGATTTTGGGTGAATTCCAGGGCTACCAATCATCTCTTGATCAATCCTAATGACCTTTCTCATCATAATTGAAGATCTAACGATTACGATGCTCGGCTAGTCTTCTCTGAATCATACCTAGGATGTATAGTTTGTAACTTTTACAATTTTTCTCATATGATTAAGAACATTCTTGTATAATTATTGATGGTTGATATATGATTATTGATGTTTAGTATTTCTGTGTGTTCAGTCGGTTTAGGTTTACGTTGGTCTGAACAATTTGTTACCAGTTGCTAGATAATTGATCATATGATTGTTTAATTAGATTGAATACGATAAAACATATAATTTCCCTTAACTGAGTCACACTGGCAAGGACCATTTGATAACCAGTGCCGTGTGTGAAGCAATTATAGATGTCTAAGGTTTTGTCTGATTGATCAGTCTGCAGTTAATTGTTAATAATTAATCTGTTAGGTTGCATGAGATAACTGTATGTTGCTTACTTGAATTCCCGGGTGTGATTTGCTTTGTTAACTGTTTAATACTCGTTTACTTGTTCGTTGCTTAGTTCTCTAAATTCAAATTAAATTGCTTGTGTGATCAGCACTAAACACTAGTTACTTCATAATATTAAATCTGTACACAAATTGCACTGACCACATACTCCTTGTGATCCGATACCCTACTTTCTCTAACTATTTAGTTTAATTAGGTTTTTGATTAACTCAAATGACGGTTATCACACGGCCAGGACATAGCTAAAGTTGTTACTGAGAAGACGAAGCTTTATGACGACTTGAGGTTTGCTATTGAAGACCAGATAGCCGAGCTTGCGAATAAAGAGGATGGGATTGATCAGTTGAAGATACTTCTTACAACTGATGATGAAGATCAAGAAGACGCGTAAGACGAAGATGCAGCTTTGTAATTATATATTTTCATAAATCACGTGTACTCGTCTTCCTTGTATTCCTTACTAAAATCCTGTAATCCCATTTGAACATAAATAAGAAGTTTGTTTCATCCAGTATACTTTGTCTTATTATTCATAATATAAGTATTTGTAGGATCTTCTTATTTGTTAATAAAGGATTACGTGATGTCCCGCTGTAAAATCATACAAGTCCCATTTGGTATGCGGACCAGAAAATGTACATTACATAAAACTGAAATGTAGGCTTAATAAAACTTTCCATATAAAAGGGCGTAAGCCAAACTGAATTACAAGCTAAGACATCAGATGTCATTCCACTAGTCTATTAGGCACGCAGGCTAAAATAAAAAAGTAAATAAAAAGTCTTGTTAAATGTAACACTTCTTCAACTATGCCACATTCCATGTTCTGGGGACCTCAATCTCGTCCAACTTTTATAACTTGTAAGCACCCTTGGACAATACTTCTTTAATCTTGTAAGGGCCTTCCCAAGTTGGGGCTAATTTGCCCGGAGGCTCTTGGCCAGATGCCTCATTGTTGCGGAATACGAAGTCTCCCGCGTCAAAAGTACACTTCTGGACCCGCGAGTCATAGTATTTTTGCAGTTAGCGTTTGTAGTTATGCTCGCAGATCAGTGCTAACTCTCTCCTTTCTTCGAGGAGGTCTAGGTTCATCCGCAATTCTTTGTCGTTATCATTGATCATCAATGTTCGTGCGGATGGAACCCCGATTTCGGCCGGGATCATGGCTTCAGTGTCATAGGTTAAACTGAACGGCGTTTCCGAAATGCTTGAATTCTTCTGGGTGCGAAAGGCCCAAAGTACATGAGGCAATTCATCGACCCAGCCTGTTCGTTTGGTGCCTAGCCTTGCTTTATTCCCTTCTTTGATAGTTCGGTTGGTCAGTTCAACCTGACCGTTGGCTTGCAGATGAGCCACAGATGTGTAAATCTGGGTGGCATGAAGCTCTTTTAGCCATTCATGTAACCCGCAATCCGCAAACTGGGCCCCATTGTCGCTCACAAGCTCTCGCGGAAGACCAAATCGACAAATTATAAATTCTCACAGGAATTTCTTGACACTTGATGCCGTAATGGATGCGACTGGTTTGGCTTCCACCCACTTGGTGAAGTAATCAATGGCCACAATTAAAAATTTAACCCGTACCGGGGCTTTTAGGAAAGGTCCCATAATATCAACAACCCATTTTTGGAACAGCCAAGCGGAGGTTACTGGTACAAGTTCATTCTTTGGTCGCAACGTATTGGGAGCATGACGTTGACTTGAGTCACATTTCCTGATCTCTTGTACGGCATCCATATGCATTCCCGGCCAGTAGTACCCGGCGTTCATGAGTTTTTCTATGAGGATTCTCGGGCCCGCGTGAAGACCACAAATGCCTTCATGAACTTTCCTAATCAAGTAATTTGCGTCCTCGGCGTCCACACATCTCAGAAGTGGATAGGGGAAGGATCAGCTGTACAAGACGCCTTCTTGAATTTGGTAGTTCACGACCTTGTGTTTTATCTTTTGAGTTGCGGCCTTCTCTTCTGGTAGAATTCCTGATGACAAGTAGGCCATGATTGGCGTCATCCAGGATTCTACTCCTGTTTCGATTACTAGGACTTGATTCTGTGGGACGGACGGGCAGTCTAGGACCTCAACACGAATTTATTTAGCAAAGTGCTCACAGTTTGTTGAAGCTAACTTGCTAAGGGCATCTGCTGACTTGTTCTTGTGTCTTTTGATATGAATTACTTTGCATGAAGAAAATTGAAGGATCAAGTCCTTTTCCTGTGATAAGTATGAAGCCATTACATCATTTTTTGCTTCATAAGTTCCATTAATTTGGCCCGCGATCAGCATAGAATCCACTCGCGCTTCTTGGTGTCTCACCCCAAGTTTCTTGGCTATTCGTAGGCCTGCCAGAAAGACTTCATACTCCGCTTCATTGTTAGTACTTTTAAAATCTAACTTGATAGCGTAAGTAAACTCATGACCTTCGGGATTGACTAGACTAAGGCCTGCGCCAGATCCCTCATTGCTGGAAGCTCCATCAATGAACAACGACCAAACTTGTCCTTGTTCCGGAGGTACTTAGGGTTGCTGTTCAACCAGACATTCTTTTTCCTTGTGCTGCGGAACTTCAGTGATGAAGTCCGCAAGTACTTGCCCTTTTATTGCTGGTCTGGGTTTGTATTCAATTGCATGTTCCCCCAGTTCGATGGCCCATTTCGCCAATCGCCCAGACATTTCTGGCTTTCTTAACACGTTTTTGAGTTTGTACCCTGTCAGCACATTTATAGGATGACCTTGGAAGTATCTGCCGAGGCGCCTGACAGCATAGAATAGTGCCAAAACCAGTTTTTTAAGCATTGAATATCTGGTTTCCGGCCCAGTCAACGTCCTACTGACATAATAAATTGGGGTTTGAACGTTCTTTCTGTCCGTCAGTAGTACGGCTCCAATGGCGATATCAGTTACTGACAAGTATAGTGTCAGAGGTTCCCCCGCGTGAGGTGCTGTTAATGTAGGCAACTCCATCAAACGCTTTTTGACTTCTAGGAATGCTTGTTCAGCTTCCGCGGTCCATTTAAATTGTGCTTTCTTGAGACAATTTCTCAAAGTCGAGACAAACGGATAAGACTTAGCCGCATGGTTGGCTAAAAATCTGTTCAATGCCACCAGTCTTCCATTGAGTGTCTGTACTTCCTTGAGAGAGGAAGGTGAAGGCATGCGGGCTACTGCTTGAACCTTGTATAGATTGGTTTGAAGCCCGCACCTGTTACGATGACGCCCAAAAAGTTTCCCTCTTCCATCCCGAAGGAGCACTTGGTTGGATTCAATTTCATGTTAATTTGTCTGAGGGTCTCAAACGTTTCCTCTATATCTCGAAGCATCTGATCTTCGTTGATGCTCTTGATCACCAGATCAACCATATACACCTCCAAGTTTCGACCAATTTGTTTCTTAAATGCCTCATCCATTAATCGCTGATATGTAGCACCCACGTGTTTTAAACCGAAGGGCGTCATCTTGTAAAAGAATGTGCCTTGGTCTGTGCGAAACGCTGTCTTGTCTTCATCACCCGCCGCCATGCGGATCTGATGGTAGCCTTTGTAGGTGCCCAGAAAACATTTGAACTTGAATGGGGCTACAACATCAACTTTGAGATCGATTTTCGACAATGGATAACAGTCTTTGGGACACGCCTTGTACAAATCTTTGAAGTCTATGCACATTCGCCATGTCCCATTGCTTTTGGAGATAATGACTGGATTGGCGACCCAAGTCTGGTACTAGATTGGGCGAATGATTCCAGCATGTAAGAGGTCCTGAACTTTTTGGTTCATTGCTTTTGTTTGTTCTGGGTTTACTTGCAACTTATGCTCTGCAATCTTCCACGGGACACCGGTCATGTCCGCGGGTTGCCATGAGAATATGTCTATATTCTTTGTCAATAACTGCTTTAAAAATGTCCTCACTATCTCAGAGATAGCGGGTCCGATTGTTACAATTTGATCTAGAAACTTTTTGTTTAATACCCATTTTTCAGGCTTTGTCCGCCGAACTTGCTTTGGGACCTTGTTGGGTTTCAAACTTTATGTCGTGAAGCAACGGCGATTAATGTGGATAATAGCCACACCAATGTGAGTGGGGACTCCCACCGCGCCGTGTGCTGTAGAAGGATGGGCATTAAATTCACCAATCGCTTCACGACTCAAATTGATGTCATGCTTTGATGTTACCGGTAGAACCAAAAATTCAACATCCTCTGTTCTTGAATGGATCCCGTCGCTAAGAGTAATCGGGAACGATATCACCCTCGCGGATGCATTACTTCTCCTCCAAACCCGGATACAGGTGCATGAATCGGTTACAACCTCACCTTGTCATCCTCATCCAATTGTTCGAAGCACTGCTCGTACATTATGTCTGAGGTCGATCCTGTGTCGAAAAAGACATAATGTGAATGATAGTGGCCCACGAGGGCAGTGATTATTAGAGGGTTCTTGTTACAAAGTCCTCCTCTGATCCGTGGAAAGATTACCGACTCATTTTTCCATTCCTCATCATCGAATTCTCTTCTCTTTCCTCCCACTTTGTATCCACCTTGAATCATATGGACGTTCAGGTCTTTAACTTTTTTCTTGGGCAGGCCCTGGTTATCTCGCGTGGGAGCTTTATCAGTCCCTGATCTTGCACCTTTGACCAAGTGTCCAAGTTTTCCTGATTTCACAGCCGCCTCAATTTCATTTTTCAAAGATATACACTCGTTCGTATTATGACCTATGTCGTCATGAAATGAACAGTGTTTCTTAGCATCAAGGAATGATCTCCTTGTGAATGGATGTGGCTTCCTGAAATTCATGTTTTCTGTGGTGAGGATTTCAGCAGGCGTCTTCAACAGTGGGGTCCAGTTATTGTTGACCAGCGCTGAAGAATTTGCCTTGTTTTTGTTGCCAATCAAAGATCTGGCATCAAATTGTTTTGATGATTCTGCAGAGGGTTGGAGCCTTGACCAAATAGTCCATTTCGCCTGTTTGTTCGGCCGTGGAGTTTGGAATTGAACCTTTAGATTCTGATTTTGACTATTGGTTGCCAAAGTCTTTCGAGTCCTTGCGAACAGCTTCGCTGCGGACATAATTTCATCCCAAGACATGGGCATTCCATCTCTTCTAGTCAGGGTCCAAATCAACTCATCACTCTTTACATTTTTGCAGAAGGCTCCCCGCAACATGTCTTCGCTCACACCGCGAATATTGAGACTCTCGTTGTTAAACCGGGTAATGAAGTCCTCAATAGACTCATTATTCCGCTTAACCACACCTAATATTTCAGACGAATCATGAGTGTGTTTTTTCTGCTGACTGAAGTGCTGGGAAATTTGGCAACAAAGTCATCCCAACTCTTGATTTTTCCGTCTGGAAGTTTCTCAAACCACTCCCGCGCATCATCTGTGAATGTTAATGCGATCATGTGGCACCAGTAAGGCAGAGTCCAACCGCTGACTCTACCTACAGCCACAAAGTTCAGTAAGTGATTAGTGGGATCGGTCATCCCATCGTATTTCCCTACGGATGTTGGAATTTTCACATTGACCAAGAATGGTGCAGTCGCAATACATGCAATAAACTTTGATTTTTCAGCGAAGGCTGCAGGACGATACGGCTTGGTAAAGACCACATTCGCGTCGCTATGATAACCCGCCTAGCGAACGACCTCCTGCGGACGACTAGTTCCTTTATGCAAGTGAAGTCTACTACCACCACTATAGTAACTGATATCATCTGGACGATATGAAGGATCATAACTATCATACTCGTCTAAGTAAGATGGCACACGCATGACCATGCGAGGACGGTCACGCCTTCTCCAAACTTCCTTAGGGTCTCGCTCCGTCTGAACACTGTGACGGATCTGAATCCTCCTCACTGTTGAAGGAGGGGAAGGAGACTTCCTGGGAGATTCTTCATAATTCGTAGTACGAGCATGGAGTTGCTCTTCACGTACCCTACGCTCGTACTCATCTACAAAATTCTCTTGCTGAATACGGAACCACTCATCGGGAGACAAGGGTCCCCTAGCTTTGGAGCTATGATGATGAGTTCTCGCCGGTTCAGAATCGTCAGAATCATCTTCAAGACCCAATTCTGAATGCGTTCGGCAAGTTTCTCTCGTGATTCACCCCAGATTTCCAAGATTGGAACCTCCTGGCGCCGTGACATGCCCCAGGTCCGTTGGAGTAGGACCTATAACATTCGTTACTTTTCAAACCCGAAAACCCGAACCATTTTAAATTTTCGGTTTTGTTTCTATTTAAATTCATATACTTTAATAATATTATTAATTAATCTCAATTTTCGTTATATGTATTTTATGTGATCATTTATATGCAAATATACTTTTTACCATTCTTGTAGTATTGCATACTCATTTAAAGATTATTTATTCATGAACTTTTCCCATGCAAATCATTAGAATAAATCATGGATTATTATTACTACCATCTTTTTTCATATGTTATTTTTAAAATAACTAATAAAAATAAAGCAATTATTGTTTTAATTAAATAAAATTTACTAAAAGAGTTAAAACACTTTGAAAACCTTTTAAACCATTTTAGTTTTTGTTTTTAATTATATTAAATATGATTAATTTTCATAAATCCCATAAGACATAACTACTTCATATCTTCACTATAAAATGAGGACAAATCCTCCATTATTTTCACACCTCAATCCACTATTTTCTTAAGATCGAAAGCACTAACAAGTAAGTTTTATGTTTCCATGCATTTTATAGTTTTGTTTTGATTTAATGTTGAATGTTCATAATTTATTCTTCATGATCATGTTACTTTTATCATAAAAATTTTATATTTTGGTCTTAAGAATCATTATGATCATGGATATCCAAAATAAACACTTTGATTTTTTCTAAATCTTGGATCAAACCTAGTTATTTTGCAAGAACAAGCATGAATATATATATATATATATGTAAATCTTATGATTTGTTGATCATCATAAACTTATAAACTTTCTTTCAAATAAGATGATTTATAAAAATTTCCTTTATTTAAAATATTTTACAATATATATAACATATTTCATATCTTTAAACTAATAATTGAGTAAGTTAATTATTGTTTATCTTATTTCAACATAAACTAATATTTATAATTTCTTTAAAAGAATTCATGCAAAACATTTAAGTTAATTAATTAGTAAATTAATTAATTATGTTACTAGAATAAAATATAACATTTAACCATTAATTGTTATTAATATTGATATTTAATCTTATATTAACAAGTTATAATTATTTATCTACAAATCATCTTCAACTAATAAACATCAAATGATTTATATAAACTTTATTCATTTTTGTTAAACTCATTAAAAATCCCCAAGTCCCCATTTACCATAAGTTAATTAACTTTATAATTCCGGTAGCTAGTACTTGATTTTTGTATCTTCGTTATTATTTATAGTTTCATGAGATTCAATTGCTTCGTTTGTTAACTCGCTTTCGGTTATTATTTCAAGTTGTCTCCAATATCAAAGGTCAGTTTCTCACACCCCCTTTTTATTCTTTTACTACTTTTGGGGGTAGCATATATATCCTATCAACATTACAATTCGTTATTCATTATTTACAAACTACAATTCGTTACATGGACTTGTGTGTTTATTTGCTTACTTGCTCAAATATTACGTGCTCATGGTTTCCTCATTAAGTATGATCATAAGCCCCCCCCCCCTATGCACTTAGGACCTCGATGTTATGAGTGGAATAGGGACCCCCGATCCGAGTACGTTGGTTATTACCAACGGAAAAGACACTTACTTGCGCTATTATCCGAGTACGTTGGTGCACAATCCCAATTGGAAAGGATCTTACTTGCTCATTTACGCTTATTCATGGAATTGTAGATTTTTATGTATTTATATCAAAACTTGTGTGAACTCACCAACTATTCATTTAGTTGACATTATTTTATATATATGCTACAGGTACCTTATTTAGAGCACACTGAAAATGACGAAGACATTAGTACATAGGATATTCAACTTAAATGGACGAATTGCTTAAATGTGTATTTATTTGTATTTCTCTTACTTCCAAAATTGTGTACTTGTTGTTTAAATAAATTAATGATAATATTGTCACTTAATAGTGTCACATGTGTTTTGAGCAATCTGTACGTCACACTCGGGCGTATTCCGCTTTAGCCGGGGTGTTACAGACTGGTATTAGAGTCGTGACTATAAGATAGGACATTAGACGAAATGTTCTATTTAGTTATAGCTTATTTTTATTTATGTAGGGTTGCATGTTAGAAATTATGTAAGCCCTATTTGATTGTTCAAAGCACTTATTTGATACTATTATTCTGATGATTCAATTACTTCAATTACATAAGCACACACAAGTTCAAGGCTTATGCCTAAAAACAAAGAGTTTTCCAACATTTTCAATTATTGATTTTTATTGTGGTGTTCCGATATTTATTCTTCTTAAAGATGGTTCTATATAGCGGGTATGTAGTAAACTGTAAGGGGTACGTGCCTGTTTTCCGAAAATCTTGACACCAAGGTTATTGAATCCTAATGATATGCAATGCTTATAAATCCCAATCAGAAGCGGGACCCGGTTGCTTACCTGGAGAGTTAGGAAAGAGCATGAACTCTATTAAGCCAAAGCATACCACTTTCAACGCCATATGAATCACAACTTTAAGTTTTCAAACGCGACCATGTTCTCTTTGTGTAAAGAATGTGGTTGCACTCCTTTATGTTTTACAATGTGTTTTAACTTGAAGTCTGTACACGAATACCCAGCTTTCGGTTCGATTTAATTACGCATTTTTAAAAGAGAATAGTTAAGTTTTAAAAAAATTTGTGACACGTTTTCTTTATTTATACGCTTATTTACGGCTTAAACTCTTAAAACTTTGCAAAGTAATAACGGAATTTTAAATGATTCATTCATTTTTTTACTATTATGTGTTAGAAGTGAAAATTTAAAAAGTCATGGTGGTTTATGAACATTCGATTTTCAATTCTACTTCATTATTTATCGTAAGGTTAATATTTTTTCCATATGATTATTCAATAATTTATGAGGTTTTCGTTTATTGAAAGGTGAAAACTCATGACGTTTCATGGGAATTCCAATTTCGATTTCAAATTTGTTTCATGCGATTTCTTTTCTTTACTTGTATCTATTAGTTGTTTTCATACTTACGTCTCAAGTCACGCGAATTCTTCACGTTTCGTATCATGCTTCCTTGATTTCCTAGTTGTCACACTCAACTCACGAAATGACAATCCAAGTTATCAAGTAAATGGCCTCCGCGATCCCAATCACCCCACATTTGACCGCACCTACCTTCATCGCTATAGTTAATTCAAATTCAAACCCAACACCATTCTTGGAAACGCAAACTAAACTCAACCGAAAGGTCTCGTGCTGAAACACACCCTTTGTACAGTATGTGTAAATTCCACCACTTTACTTCCCTGAAGCGTTGATATACTTCTATTTGTGGTAGATTCAATTACCACTTAATGCCAAAATATACCCAAACTCAACGCCACTCACCCATCTGCAAGACCTGTACCTAACCATTTGTCTCAATCACATGTTTAACCTCATGCTTCAAGCCTACTAACATTGTGGTGACCTTAGCACACCTGCCATACATTAAGGCCTAACTTGTTTCCGACATGCAATCGCATCCTTTGTCGACCTTATGCGATTTCTCGATTTCAATACTTAGGTTTTACAAA
This sequence comes from Bidens hawaiensis, assembly GCF_021521415.1. NCBI lineage: Eukaryota > Viridiplantae > Streptophyta > Magnoliopsida > Asterales > Asteraceae > Bidens > Bidens hawaiensis. Next base: position 580,660 of record NW_027491114.1, on the reverse strand, counting down.
CTCATCAACTTCTTCTATATTTTCTTTTGCATATTTTATTTCTTTTACTAACACCTCGCGCCTAATCCCAAATCCTCAGTTATTTTTAACTTTCAGTCAAATGGATTTTCTTTCAAAAGAATTTATTATTATTATTATCATCATCATCATCATCATCATCATCATCATCATCATCATCATCATCATCATCATCATCATCATCATTATTATTAAAATTATTAATATTACATCATTATTAATGTTACTACTACTATTGTTGTTAGTATCATCACCGTCATCATCATCATTATTATTACGGTAATTATCAATATGGTTATTATTAATTTTTTTTTATTATTATTGTTAATATTTTTATTATTATCGTTATTGGTAATATCATTATTACTAGTATCATCGTCACTACTATTAATATAATAATATTTAAAGTAAAATATTTGCTTCAAACAAGTTTTGAACCCTTTTGAAACTATTTTTCATTCAATAATATTTTTATGATTAGTAATATTATTATTACTAGTATTATCATCACCACTAATAATAATGTAATTATTATTTCAAACCATATTTAAAGTAAATTTTTGTTTCAAAACAAGTCTTAAGCCCTATAAGGCTATTTTTCATTCAACAATTCGGATACTTTGACGATCATTTCTTTCCTTTCTACCTAGGTCGTGGGCCAAAATAAAACATTTGTTTTTATGTGAAAGTTTCATAAAATTTACAACTCTTAGCGATAGCTAAAAACTTTTTGCCTAAGTAAAATAGAATAAATTTTATTTAATCATGAGATGAAAAAAAAAAGAAAAAAAAAGGCATCACGATTTACAACCGATTTTTGTAAATTAAAATATATGTTGCATCCATTCCTTTCTTTCCCCTTCATTAACGCCAATGATTTTCGGCTAAGAAATCATGGCACCATCTCTCATGTCAACTTTCATACCCCAAACAAACCGACCCTTGAGAAGACAAATGTCGAAAGCTACATTTATTTTTCTTTATTTTCTTCTTCACGTATGTTTCGAACTTACCCAAAGTGATTTTTATATCCACTTCTTTAGTATATTGTTTACGAAGTTATTTCGATTGTTCATTGATCTTTGATCCATATTCGTTTGTATTTTACGAAACGCAAATTCATACATCATCCTTAGTCGCATTTTGTGAATCGGTTTACGTTTGTTACCTCGGGATCTATGACCAATTTCCCATCAATGTAATCGTTAAGTGAAAATTGAGACTATGAACATTTATGTGTACATATCTACCTAATAGAAACCGTGTTTTCATGATATTTTTACATTTGAATATTTGTGACCGACTCTCTCTTAATAAATTCGTTTACTTTGAACCGGAATTGTGTCCCATGTACATGCCGAGTTTATGTTACGTTATATTTTTACACAAATTGTTTTGTTTATTCGTGTATTTCTCTTTCACTCGATGTTTTATTTAAACCATTTTGTGGTTCTTGATTTCATCAATTTGGAACAAATGCTTTATTCTGATTTCGAAATTTCAATAGTTTACTTTGATAAACTCAAGGTTGCTATTGGAACTTTTCTTTCACAAACTTAATGGATTTCCATATTGTGATAATAGAATATTGTTTATCTATTTTATTTCAAATTATTAATTTATATGTTGTAATGTTCACTTTATTTCATCTCAATGTTTTATTTGAACCAATATATTTTTCTTGATTTCATCAATCTAAGACAAATACTTTATTTTAATTTTGAAGTTCTAATTATATACTTGATAAGCACAAAGTTACTATTGGAAAATTTTTCTTTTCACAAACTTAATCGATTTCAATAGTTTAATATTAAAATTTCGTTTATCCATTTCATTTCGAGTTATTACCAATTTACATGTTTATAAGATATAATTGTTTTTTCATCTCGACGTTGCCATTGGTCACGTCTATGTTTTATTGGAGATTTTCATTTGTTAAACATCATGATATTTTGATACTTAAAAGTTTCGTTTAGTTAAGCTATTCTTGAACCTAATGCGTTATCAAGTTACATATTCATATTTCGTTGGTTAAATGCCACGTTTACTTACCACGTTATTCTCGACCCGATTATTTCAATCACATGTTACGATGTTCATAATTCTAAAATGCTTCATTCTTTAACTTCATTACCTCGTTTATTTCGTTTTTTTAAATCGTTTACTTGGTTTAGACTGGATGATTTTATTTACTTGACTTAGTGTTTCGCGTCGTCTTTAGTCTTAATGGTCTATCAATATGTTTTAGTAATGCTTACCCTTTAAATTCATTATTTTTTTTTATTTTCAACGTTGTATATGAGAATTTTATGTAATTATAAAGTCCATGTCTTAAAACCACACAATAGAGCAAGTTATATGGACCATCCGACGATAGAGGTAATTATGGGTCGACACATAATTATCAAATTCCTCACATGGAAAATATAATAAGTCCGGTTGTGTGAAATAACTCGGAACTTGGAATGATTTTTGGAGAACGGGGCAAATACAATATGATAAGGGCATGGTGGATACGCCGCTGGTACATCCTATATATAAGTGTCCTTGTAATATTTCCTATTTGTGGTGTTCTTTCGGGTCATTCAAAGATCTACGTTATTTTATTTTAATTATGCATGTATAAAATTACTAAAATTTCTAACAACTCCGTTTATTAGTTGTTCTCTTTTATTTTTTTTTATTTTAATTTCGGGACGAAATTTCTAAAAGTTGTAAGTCCTGTAACATTCGTTACTTTTCAAACCCGAAAACCCGAACCATTTTAAATTTTCGGTTTTGTTTCTATTTAAATTCATATACTTTAATAATATTATTAATTAATCTCAATTTTCGTTATATGTATTTTATGTGATCATTTATATGCAAATATACTTTTTACCATTCTTGTAGTATTGCATACTCATTTAAACATTATTTATTCATGAACTTTTCCCATGCAAATCATTAGAATAAATCTTAGATTATTATTATTACCATCTTTTTTTCATATGTTATTTTTTTATTAACTAATAAAAATAAAGCAATTATTGTTTTAATTAAATAAAATTTACTAAAAGAGTTAAAACACTTTGAAAACCTTTTAAACCATTTTAGTTTTTGTTTTTAATTATATTAAATATGATTAATTTTCATAAATCCCATAAGACATAACTACTTCATATCTTCACTATAAAATGAGGACAAATCCTCCATTATTTTCACACCTCAATCCATTATTTTCTTAAGATCGAAAGCACTAACAAGTAAGTTTTATGTTTCCATGCATTTTATAGTTTTGTTTTGATTTAATGTTGAATGTTCATAATTTATTCTTCATGATCATGTTACTTTTATCATAAAAATTTTATATTTTGGTCTTAAGAATCATTATGATCATGGATATCCAAAATAAACACTTTGATTTTTTCTAAATCTTGGATCAAACCTAGTTATTTTGCGAGAACAAGCATGAATATATATATATAAATATATATATATATATATTTATGTAAATCTTATGATTTGTTGATCATCATAAACTTATAAACTTTCTTTCAAATAAGATGATTTATAAAAATTTCTTTTATTTAAAATATTTACAATATATATAACATATTTCATATCTTTAAATTAATAATTGAGTAAGTTAATTATTGTTTATCTTATTTAAACATAAACTAATATTTATAATTTCTTTAAAAGAATTCATGCAAAACATTTAAGTTAATTAATTTGTAAATTAATTAATTAAGTTACTAGAATAAAATATAACATTTAACCATTAATTGTTATTAATATTGATATTTAATCTTATATTAACAAGTTATAATTATTTATCTACAAATCATCTTCAACTAATAAACATCAAATGATATATATAAACTTTATTCATTTTTGTTAAACTCATTAAAAATCCCCAAGTCTCCATTTACCATAAGTTAATTAACATTATAATTCCGGTAGCTAGTCCTTGATTTTTGTATCTTCGTTATTATTTATAGTTTCGTGAGATTCAATTGCTTCGTTTGTTAACTCGCTTTCGGTTATTATTTCAAGTTGTCTCCAATATCAAAGGTCAGTTTCTCACACCTCCTTTTTGTTCTTTTACTACTTTTGGGGGTAGCATATATATCCTATCAACATTACAATTTCGTTATTCATTATTTACAAACTACAAATCGTTACATGGACTTGTGTGTTTATTTGCTTACTTGCTCAAAGATTACGTGCTCATGGTTTCCTCATTAAGTATGATCATACGCCCCCCCTATGCACTCAGGACCTCGATGTTATGAGTGGAATAGGGACCCCCGATCCGAGTACGTTGGTTATTATCAACGGAAAAGACACTTACTTGCGCTATTATCCGAGTACGTTGGTGCACAATCCCAATTGGAAAGGACCTTACTTGCTCATTTACGCTTGTTCATGGAATTGTAGATTTTTATGTATTTATATCAAAACTTGTGTGAACTCACAAACTATTCATTTATTTGACATTATTTTATATATATGCTACAGGTACCTTATTTGGAGCACACTGAAATGACGAAGACATTAGTACGTAGGATATTCAACTTAAATGGACGAATTGCTTAAATGTGTATTTATTTGTATTTCTCTTACTTCCGAAATTGTGTACTTGTTGTTTAAATAAATTAATGATAATATTGTCACTTAATAGTGTCACATGTGTTTTGAGCAATCTACATCACACTCGGGCGTATTCCGCTTTAGCCGGGTGTTACAGATTGGTATCAGAGCCGTGACTATAAGATAAGACATTAGACGTAATGTTCTAGTTAGTTATAGCTTATTTTTATTTATGTAGGGTTGCATGTTAGAAATTATGTGGGCCCTATTTGATTGTTCAAAGCACTTATTTGATACTATTATACTGATGATTCAATTACTTCAATTACATAAGCACACACAAGTCCAAGGCTTATGCCTAAAAACAAAGAGTTTTCCAACATTTTCAATTATTGATTTTTATTGTGGTGTTCCGATATTTATTCTTCTTAAAGATGGTTCTATATGGCGGGTATGTAGTAAACTGTAAGGGGGATGTGCCTGTTTTCCGTGAGCTCGTTACGGGAAGGACAAGAAGGGGGGGTCTTACCGTAACCACCCTTTGGCGTGAGAATAAGTACAGTTCTGATGGAGAGAAAATATTTAAGTATTTTAAGTAGATAGTGGGGTGTGAATATGTACCTCATGCAGATTGAGAGAGTATTTGTAGTCGAAGGATGTGGGAGTATGATTGGGCCAGCTGTCACATTTTAGATGATCTCTCGTAACCGTATGGACACGTGTCCTCACGTGATAGGTTGAGCTATACGTCCCATGTGCATGGGTATAACAACCTGGACACGTGTCGCTCTATGATAGGACGAGTTAATCCCTGGCCATGGCACGGTTATTACAACCTGGCCAGCTGTCCTTTATTCATTGTTTAACGGGTCACGCATTCTTCAAGTAACGATGTTGGTAATTTCTTTTAGAAGGTAATTAGTTAATTACAGCTGTATAGTGGCATTGCCTTCCGGTCATCCTAGCGGGTGGATATGTTACCCTGCGGATGACTTTTGAAGGTGCCTGGATGCTTCCGCGCGTGGTCCCTCGGACGTAGCGTTGTTCCTTACTTAGTAAGTCATGCTGGTGATCCATATGTCCCGCGGGTGACGTATGAGGGGCTTCACTCTGACCCGCGGGTGGTACTTAAGGGTATTTGGGTCTTTTTGGTACCTACCTCTATCTAGGTTTACATGCTTTGTGTGATGTACGAATTAGGGATTTGCAAATGGTTTCCTCTGAAATATCATAGTGATGTGTCTTTCTCTCTGTTGCATTTTATTTTGGTTCCTATTTCGGCTTGGTAACTTTGAAAGGTAATAATTTTCTTCTAACTGAACTCAATACAAGATGTTACTTATCTTTCTTTTATCCTTTTATCCATTCTCTAATTTCTTAGCTTTCTTTGTTGCACCATTTTGTTACTTCCATTCTCATTATCAATTCATAAACTCTATTTTTACCATGCTAGTTCTTTAAGAACACGTTTTTTAGATCTGCAATTTGATAAGTTTCTCTAAATCTATTGATAACTATATTTTATGCGGTGTTTTTTTTTCAAGCAATCTGTGTTATAATGAAGGACCTATGATAATATTTCTGATGTAGTCGTCGTTTTCACAACTAGAGACTTCAACTGCTGGACCATCTTTTGTGATATTTTCTCAGTAAGGAGTGATTAGTATAACATGTATGTTAAAGCATACTCATCGAACCCACTATTTTATGTGAGGGATTTTTTTTTATAATTTAGAGAGTGATTTAGAGTGTTGTGAGTTAAGAGTTTTTATAGTTTAGAAAATACAGTGATTTTTCTGTATATTTGAAAAGTTAATGTTCACCCCCTATAATTTTTTAATATAAATTGAAAGTGGTTGTGAATGAATGTAAGAGAAAAGATAATGATACATGTATAAGACCATATGCTTTGGGCGATATTGGGGGCTCTCATGGGGCTTCGAAGCCCCTACACAATGCAGAGGGGCCCTAATATGTGTGTGTGTGTGTGTGTTTGTGTGTATATATATTGGGGGGGGCGTCCAAAGGGCTTTAAACTACAGCGGGGCGTTATGGAGAAGGGCATCGGAGCCCCCAGTGCTCGCGTGGCACTGACGTGGCACTGTGGAGGGGCTTCGATTCCCCCACCATAGAGAACAACCTAAAAAAGTATATTTAATTGAAATGGAGAGAGAAAATGTAGTGAATTTTAGTGTATTTTTTGGTTTAAAGATAGGGGGTTGCTGGGGCGGATCCAGCGCATGACGACGGTGGGTCGGTGCCCACCGTCGGGCTGCCGGAATGCCGCGTTTACAGATAGGTTTAAGTATATTATGACTCAACCATAAGTCTGTGCCCACCGTCCGACTGCTAGTCGTGCCCACCGTCGTTAACATCATCAGCAGATTTACATTTGTATTGACCTTGTGGCGGTGGCAGCGATGTTGCTGATTTGCTTTGAAAACCAGATATAATAGGGAAGATGGAGATGCTGAATATTATTATTTTATATTAACTATAGAGAGTTACCTTAGTGATATCTATACTTGAATTACTTAATTAAAAGGTACACTATTACTTTATTAGTGAAAAGATCTAATACACTAGTCCTTAATGTACATTAACGTACGCGAATCCCGTTTTTCATGAATCGATCCATGAAATCACATCCCAACATCTCAGAATCGTCAATACATATCCAATTAATCATTGGTTAACCGGAAAAAAATATTTTTGGATCGTTAATCGATCAATTTTTTACTTTTTTCACGAAGACCGTTTTTTGAGCGTTTTAGGTTTTTGGCTGAGAGTTTTAGGTTTTTGCATTTTAGCGTCTCGCGTACCTCTCGTACGTTAAGCATTAGCGTACAGTATCTCTACCCTACTTTATTGTATTGTTTCTTTTTTAAAGATTATTCAATTAGTTTAAAGAATTTTATATTACTTACCAATCTATTCAAGATTGAGTACATAATTAGTGTAACTTTTATCATTTTATTAATAGTTTGTTTAATATATTAACAACAGTTGGGTATGGATAATTCTAAAGTCAATGTGATATGTTTAAGACAACATAGTCTGATTAGAGTGGAACATTGAGACTCTCTAAATTTAAAAAACGCGATAGCCTAAATATAAGAAAGTCGTCGTTTTAAAGATATAGCGTTTGGGTATGAACTTTCTCTTTTTTAGGTTTTACGTTATAATTTTATAACAATTATATTATTTGGTCAAATATGCAATTTTAGTTTCGCAAAAATATTATTATCATTACATAAAAAAATCTTTTTTAAAAGATAATCAGTGACCCTCCAGTTGTTATCAACTAATGTCAATAAATTGTGAAACATATTAAACAAAAAGTATATTGTGGTCCTTCAATTAAAAGTTTATGGTTCTGTCACTGAAGGCGGCAAAAACGACAATGGTGCTTGGTGATGTTGTATATTAGTTAAAGGCGGGGGGTGGGGGGGGGGGGTCCAAAACGCATCTTAATTTTTAGCTTTTAAATGGTGGTGTGTAAAAATACTAGTTTACCCTCTCATTTGTTCGGAAGTTCATTTCGCTTTGGGCCTCCAAAATGGTTGGACGGCCTTGTTTAGCTGTTCTCTTGACCCGACCCATTTTTACTCGATCCAGTTTGTGCCCACCCTAGTAAAAGTTTCTGGATCCGCTGCTGGGGGGGTGTATGCGAATGCTATAAGAGAAGGCCTTTGTTGACGATTGCAGAAAAGGAAGCTAGTTTTCATGCTTATTGGAGCACTTGTAGTTAATGCGCATCCCTTAATCATTTTTGCATAAAAAACAATTTGAGTTGTCCCCTTATCTCTTTCTTGTCAATTTTTCTTCCATATACAAATTAATTGCATATAATACGACTACATTAATAGTCTATCTAGATTTAAATAAAACAATTTAGGAGAATGACGAATTGTAAACAATTTTATGTATTTTAACTAGTTGTAAAACAAAATTTATTGGACTTGACGATTTCTGAAATTGTGTTTTGTTTTTTTTTTTTCATTTCTTTACTTTGTAGTAGACTAAAATTTAAATGTGTCAGGTCTCTTACGAGTTTTCTTAATATGAATAAAGGGGTTTGGTGATAAAGGGATTTCTAATTTAATCTTTTGTGCGGATTACCGTAGGAGATTGTTCATGTTGTTGCTGCTTTTCTGATGATGGATATGGCTTATATTGTGGGCTTGTTGATGCTTATGTGGCTGGTTATTTGATTATTGTGATGTTACAACCACAAAACATGAGGTAGTATTCTTTTTTAGTCGGTAATAGTTGTAGTTTTAACTATATAATATGACGGGTTTAATTAAAATATCTTAAAAACACTAATATATTTTGAATCTTTCTGTGAGGTTTTAAATTTTTAATACATGTTTTAGCCATCCCATCATATAATTAGTTGAAGCATAATACTTTTAAACATAACTACTGGTTTCGTTATGGATCCTTTAATGGCTGTGATTAACAAAGAGATGGAATCATTTAAAGAGTGTACTGAAGTGGAAAAAATTAGTTAATTGCTTGAAATACAAAAATCAGTTGAACAACTTTTCACTGAATAAAAAAAATCGTTCTTCACTTCACCGGTACTACACAACATCTGCTGGGTTCCAGTGGTGATCAGTAAATGGTTTAACTTTTAACCCGGTTTAATTATAAACATATTTCATAATTATTAATCATATTAATAATGAATACGCAGCGGAATATAAAACGAGTAATCACCATTTAACGGAACCGTACAGGATCCGGTTACATACGATACGAGTACGATTTGAAACAACTAAATTAAATATAAATCTAAACCGACAATATTTAAGTTTACCTCGGTTAATGATTAACCAGTTGAGACACCGAGGTACAATGAACGATTCTAGGTGACGAACCGAACAAACGGAGTGTGACGGTGGCGCGAGAGGCAACAACGTCTTCTGTAAGCGGGCAGCAGCGGAGGACGTCGCGGATTACGAGGCGTCGTACGATGGTGGCCGGTTGCTTGTTGCGGCGGTGGATTTCTTTGAAAAACCAAAACGTGAAAAAAAAGAGCTGCTCCCACTTTCTTCGAATAATGGTGGCTGCACCTTCTTGTTCCCACCGTGTATTATTATTAGGTTATTATTATATATCATATATATAATAATAATAATCATAATCTAATAAGTAATAAATCCAAACCGGGCCTCCAAAGTCCAACTCGTTCAAAGCCCGAACAAGTTTATTTACATAGTAAATAAATAATATAATTTATAACAGTTATAAATTATAATTATGTCACACCTATATTTGTCATTTACTGGTTAAACAATTTAGGCGGATTTTAGTTCGTTGCCCAAGGTGTAACTCTCACGGGTCACAACCCGGTCGGCCACGTTGACTTATCCGAACCGGTCCATAATTCCAATAGTCTCCCACTTGGACGGATTCAGTTAAGTTTCTCAACGCTGACAACCAGCGGTGCTCTAGCTACACATGGCTGCCCCCAACAGGTTATGACATTTTAAATTCATTAACCAAAAGATCTTGGAATACACTATTGCAAGATAACGAAAATATAGTAATCATTGTCATCTATCCTTTCCATATAAGACACCAATTGAACAATGAGACATGGATCAGATCAATCTTATATGGCGTTCAATCATTATCGTTTTCGTTCTCGAGTCAAAGTGGTCCAATCAAACACACAGTAAGGTTAGGTGAGGCCTCACACTTTACCAGTTTGAATCAACGAAGCTGCCAAGATGTCTAACTGTTACATATCATGTAAGAGTACATAATCCCATCTTGATTACATACAACTCCCACTGAACTTCAGAATATTCCCAACCAATGCCTTTATGACTGGCAGTAACGCGACAGCGGTTGACACTGATCAAAGAATACCTTTAGTAAACGAAAGTTCTAATATGTATCTCAGGTCTAAGGATACTAAATGAGCATACCAATATCAAATGCATCTTATGACTAAGATCCATGAAGAAATTTGATGCGAGTTACATCCAACGTCATTCATAATGAGGTCTGTGAGTTTGGAAGTCAACCCCTTGAGTCCAAAGTCAGAATAGTCTTAATTCAGAATCGCTCCCACGAGTTTGACCGACTACGGATAACTTAGAATACAATATTCATGGATTAAACGTATTAAAATTGAACACAATTATAATATTCAATGTTTGCATTTAACCATTAAATCAAAAGTGAACTCAAAAGTATAACTGTTTAAATGTTCATACATCCAAATACTAAATCAAAACAAATTACTAGCTAATCTAAGACCGATGGCATCCCTGTGTTGGTCATAATCCTGAGTCATCGGCTTAGTGAACGGGTCTGCTAGGTTTTGATCTGTGTCTACTTTGCTAATTATGATGTCACCTCGTTCCAGTATCTCCCGTATGAGCTGGAACTTCCTTAGAATGTGTTTGGCTCTGTGATGAGATCTAGGCTCTTTGGCCTGAGCAATAGCACCTGTGTTATCACAGAACACCTCAATTGGTTTGCGAATACTCGGAACCACATCGAGATCGGTGATAAACTTCTTCATCCAAACAGCCTCTTTAGCAGCATCCGATGCAGCTATATATTCGGATTCGGTGGTAGAATCCGTCACTACACTCTGCTTGGAGCTCTTCCAATAAATAGCTCCTCCATTGAGAGTGAAAACGAAACCTGACTGTGAGCGAGAATCATCTCGGTCAGTCTGGAAGCTAGCATCAGTGTAACACCTTACAGTGAGCTCTTCTTCCACTCCCCCAAACACCAAGAACATATCTTTGGTCCGATTTAAGTACCTTAGAATATTCTTCACAGCAGTCCAATGGGCCATGCCAGGACTCTGTTGAAAACGACTGGCCATGCTCTAAGCATACGAGACGTCAGGTCTGGTGCATAACATAGCATACATGATAGAACCAACCGCAGAAGCATATGGAATTGCTTGCATATGCTTAGATTCAATGTCCATTGCCGGAGATTGCGATTTGCTTAACACGGTTCCTTTAGTCATTGGAACAGCTCCTTTCTTGGAGGTTTCCATTGAGAAGCGTGCCATTACTTTGTCTATGTAAGTACTTTGACTTAGCCCTAGAATCCGCTTAGATATATCTCTATAGATCTTTATTTCAGAATATATGCGGCTTCTCCAAGATCTTTCATTGCAAAACAAGATTCCAACCAGTGCTTAACTTCCTTAAGCATAGGAATGTTGTTTCCAATGATCAGTATATTAGCCACATACAAGATGAGGAATGATATAGTGCTCACACTAGCCTTTCTGTAAACACAAGGCTCATCTTCATTTTTGACAAAACCAAACTCTTTGATTTTTTCATCAAAGTGAAGATTCCAGCGTCGAGATGCTTGCTTAAGTCCATAAATGGACTTATTCAATTTGCAAACCCTATTAGGATATTTTGGATCGACAAAACCTTCAGGCTGAACCATATAGACATCTTCAGAAAGATGTCCATTAAGGAAAGCAGTTTTGACATCCATTTGCCATATCTCATAGTCATAATATGCAGCAATGGCAAGTAATATCCTTATTGACTTAGTCATAACAACGGGGGAGAAGGTTTCATCATAGTCAACACCTTGAGTTTGAGTAAAACCTTTCGCGACTAGCTGTGCCTTATAGGTTTGTACATTTCCATGCATGTCGGTTTTTATTTTGAAAATCCATTTGCTCCCTACCGCCCGACTATCGGGGGGTAGCTCAACCAAGTTCCAAACTTGGTTATCCTGCATGGATTTCATCTCGGCGTTCATGGCATCTTGCCATTTCTCGGATTCCAGATCCAAGATAGCAGATTTGTAGTTAGTAGGCTCTTCGCCAGACTCGGCTACTAATAAGACTTCGGGACCATCTAGATGCCATAAGTATCTAGAATTTGGTACGGGAGTCCTACTACTTCTGGGAACGCTCGTGTTTACGTCTGATGTATCAGCAACAACAACTTGTTGATCAGACGTTCCAACTTCCTCAGCGGTTGTTTGTGGTTCTTGAATTTCTTCAAGATCGAAAATGTTATCTTCAGTTCCTCGATTGAGAAATTTCTTCTCAAGGAAGTGACCTTTCCTCTTGATAGAAATCGTGTTTGTATCGGGATGAAAGAAGTAATAACCGCTTTGTTTATAGTATCCGACGAAAACAACTTTTACGCCGCGGGGATCAAGTTTGTCATCAGACTCACTTGAGATGTAAGCATCACATCCCCATACTCTAAGGTAAAACAATTTGGGCTTCTTTCCCTTGTGCCATATCTCATATGGGGTTTTGTCTATCTTCTTAGTTGGATCTAGATTGAGAATGCGGGCGGCGGTCATAAGGGCGTAACCCCCAAAGGAGTGAGGCAAGTTAGTTCTACACATCATCGATCGAACCATGTTTAGCAAAGTTTGATTTCTCCTCTCGCTCACGCCATTATGTTGGGGTGTGCCAGGTGGAGTGAGCTGTGAAACAATTCCATGCTCTTTTAGATGAGTGATGAATTCTGAGCTGAGATAATCTCCACCTCGATCTAATCGAAGCATTTTAATGGTTTTACCAAGTTGTTTTTCCACTTCGTTTTGAAACTCTTTGAACCTTTCAAAAGTTTCATGCTTGTGTTTCATAAGATACACATAAGCGTATCGACTATAATCGTCGATAAAGGAAACGAAGTATCTTTCATGGTTTCTAGTCATGGTTCTGAAAGGTCCACATACATCAGAATGTATGAGTCCTAACAAATCACCTGCTCGTTCACTTTTATGAGGGAATGAGTCTTTGGCGAGTTTGCCAGCTAAGCAAGATTCGCTATCATCAAAGGAGTCCGGTCCTGTGGATTCAATAATCGCTTCGGATTGGAGTCTTTTAACTCTTTCCTTGCTTATGTGGCCAAGTCGGCAAATGCCATAGAAAAGTATCATTGTTGCTAGTCTTGATACGTTTTGAAAGATGATATACGTTATTATCTGGTTGAACATCAATCTCATAAATACCATTTCGAGGTTTAGCCTCAAAATAAAAGATATCATTTAAGTAAGCAGAAATAGCCATGCCATTAAAAACATACTTAAAACCTTGTTCAAGCAACAATGAAAATGAAATGATGTTTCTGGTCAAACCAGGAGCATACAAACAATTATTCAAAGGAAAAACTAGGCCAGATGGACAAGTATGAAAAACTCCAGTTGCCAGAACTGGTACTCTCTTCCCATCTCCAATGATGAGTTCCATGCTGCCTTTATTCAGTTTCTTCCACTTCTCAGGCTCCTGCAAGACATTAACAATGTGGAAACCACATCCGGTATCAAATACCCATGTGTTGCTAGAGACAGTGAAAAGTTCAATAACGTATATGGGAATACCTCGAGAAGTGCCTTCACCATTGGCCTTCTTCTTTGCTATCTCAGCTAGATGCTCGGGGCAGTTATGCATCCAGTGCCCCATCTTGTTGCACTTGTAGCACTCGCGCTCCTCAGGAGGCGGCGGCGGTGCCTTTGCAACTTTCTTGTTAGTGTTGGTGGCAGATTTGGCAGCAACAGTAACTTTCTTCTTGCCTTTTCCCTTATAACCCTGATTCTTGGGTTTAGGCTTCTTTACACCAGCAGATCGGATCATCAGAACTTGATTGGTCCTAGAAGGAATGTTCATCTCAGCCGTTTTGAGCATGTTGTGCAGCTCCGGCACTGTCTTTACCCAGCCATTCATGTTGAAATTAATTACGAACTGGTCGTAAGAGCTGGGGAGAGAGTTGAGGATGAAATCCGCTGCCATTTTATCGGGCAGGGGATAATCAAGTTTCTTAAGCTGATCGATGTGCCCCTTCATCTTAAGAACATGTGCACTGACGGGAGACCCTTCTGCCATCTTGCAACTAATTAGTTGTTTCATGGTATCGAACCGTTCCTAACGGGCTTGTTTCTGGAACATGCCCTTGAGTTGTTCCAGCATCTCATAGGCACCAAAGTCTTCTAAGCCCTTAGCAAGCTTAGAAGTCATGGTGGCTAGCATAATACAAGAGACATCAGCTGAGTCATCCCTATGCTTGTCAAGAGCTTTTCGAGCAGCGGCTGTGTTGTTTTCAGGCTCGGCTGGAACAGGTCCATCGAGAACATACATGCGCTTTGCCATGGTGAGAACAAGTCTCAAGTTGCGGTGCCATTCGATGAAGTTGGTACCATTCAGTTTATCCTTCTCAAGGATAGACTTAAGGGCGTAGGGTGAGTTTTCTTTTGATGACATCTGAATAAAAAGCAAAAGTAAATTTAATTAGTATTTTCGACGTTGTAATCCTATTATTAATGACCCAATTAACATTAATGAAATAGGGATTTGAGAATCTGGCTTCCAGTTAGTAATGGCAACTGTAGCACACAACATTAGTAAGTGGTTAGGCAGATTGACAACGATTGCCAATTGTGAATAGAGCATAACTCTCAGTTATGAGGCCTATTAAGACAACAATTGCCTAAGTAGATACGCTTAGCCTCATCTATGCCCACCTTAGTCTTCAGACAGCTGTAGCACGTAACAGAAGAGTAAAGTAATAGTCGCCCTAGTATAGACACATGTGAAAGGGTCGGATGTGTCAACGAAACCCTTTCACCTTGAAGGGATATGCTAGAAAACAAGTGCGGTGCTTTAACTCCAAACACTCGAAATTTCGCAGTATGCCTCAAGTGTGGCTTATAGTAGGATGGCATTAACTATTGATTTTAAAATTGAGATTAATTTTAGAATTTACCAAATAGAGTAAAAGTCCAGTTTTACTGTATTAATCGGGACAACTAGATGAACATTTTCATCTCTCAGGACACTTAGTTTTAAATAACCTATTAAAACTAAGTTTGTCGCGATATGACTAACCAATTTTAAGTTAATAGTTAAACTATTAAGTTATAAGGTTTTGGAAAATCAAATTTAGTTTAATTTTGCAAAAGCTTAATTGGTTAATTAAAATTTATTTTAATATATAGTTGGTATTAGGTTGGTGGTATTATAACCTATTATAATCAAGCAAGCAACCACAATAGCAAACATGAATATGTAAATCTTAAATGGCCAAAAGGTGATTGGTCTTGCTAGAGCCTATTAGCAAGACCAATCGGGTCAAAAGGGGTCACAACACAAAAACAACCACATGGATAGACTGTTGGTGCATCCCGTCATCTTTGCTAACTCCCACTGACTTCAAGAACTCCGTGAGCTCGTACTCGGTTTTTCCTTTGGGTCTTCATCATTACAATATTTACTAATACAAGTAATGAAAAACTAAACCCTAGCTATTACAATTTTGAACCATCAAGGTGGCCAAAAACCATAAAATAAAACTGAAGAATAAAATACAACTTTGAACCATCCATATGGCCAAAATCAAACAACCAATCACACAAGGTCGGGCCAGATTTACATATTCAACAAAAATAAAATTGAGCAATATTTTGGTCAAATAAAATAAATAAAAATTGACCAAACCAAAAGTGCTCAAAAACATATCTAGATCAAAAACTTCAACTACCTTGAAGTTTATGATGTAGATCCGGTGAAAAGACCGGATTCGACTCGTATGTTGTAACCAAGGCTCTGATACCACTGTTGGGTTCCAGTGGTGATCAGTCAACGGTTTAACTTTTAAACCCGGTTTAATTATAAATAGATTTCATAATTATTAATCATATTAATAATGAATACGCAGCGGAATATAAAACGAGTAATCACCATTTAACGGAACCGTACAGGATCCGGTTACATACGATACGAGTAAGATTCGAAACAACTAAATTAAATATAAATCTAAACCGACAATATTTAAGTTTACCTCGGTTAATGATTAACCGGTTGAGACACCGAGTACAACGAACGATGCTAGGTGACGAATCGAACAAACAGTGTGTGACGGTGGCGCGAGAGGCAAGAACGTCTTTTGTAAGCGGGCAGCGGCGGAGGACATCGCGGATTACGAGGCGTCGTACGATGGTGGCCGGTTGCTTGTTGCGGCGGTGGATTTCTTTGAAAAACCAAAACGTGAAAAAAAAGAGCTGCTCCCACTTTCTTGGAATAACGGTGGCTGCACCTTCTTGTTCCCACCGTGTATTATTATTAGGTTTAGGTTATTATTATATATCATATATATAATAATAATAATCATAATCTAATAAGTAATAAATCCAAACCGGGCCTCCAAAGTCCAACTCGTTTAAAGCCCGAACAAGTTTATTTACATAGTAAATAAATAATATAGTTTATAACAGTTATAAATTATAATTATGTCACACCTATATTTGTCATTTCCCGGTTAAACAATTTAAGCGGATTTTAGTTCGTTGCCCAAGGTGTAACTCTCACGGGTCACAACCCGGTCGGCCACGTTGACTTATCCGAACCGGTCCATAATTCCATCAACATCTATATTTGACGAAACTCTATAACTGCTATCTCCAAACAAACTATTCAGATTTGATTTTGACCTGCATAGCCTGATAACTAGTAACAACTGTTGTATATCTTTAGTATATATACTTATGTTACATATTTTATTATTTTTTCCACAATTAGAGATGGAAAAATGGGAATCAGGCATAATAGATAACAGGTCAAAACTACCCATTTTAGGGCTGACCTCATAAGACTTGGTGTATTTCATGATGCCCTAGAGACTATCTAAGAAAAAAACGACAAAGTGATGTACCAACAAGAGTTATACACGTACTGGCTTCAGCCTATAACTATAAGCCTCTTCCTTATATGCCGATCGATGACCATTCTTTTCTTTTTTCGACACCTCTTTTACTATTTTGTAGTTAAGAGAACCTGTGTATATATGTTAATGGGCTCAAATTAGCAGTTTTTTTCATATGAACACACATCAAGTGCTCATGTAGTATATCAGAACACCCTCAAAATGGGTCCTATCAATCAGGTTCATTTTCCTTGCTTTTATATGTTGGTGTTTTTTCTAATTGTTAGGTGTTCGGGTCATTTTCTTATATATGTATTTCTTTTAATTTAAAATAATTACTTTAATAAATACAAGAGCTTTTAGAGCTTTTAGTTTGTTTTTTAATCAATACTGATGCTTGTTTATATGGTTGATAATGACAGGGTAGATATCATGAGAAGCTTTGGAGTTAAGTTTTATGAAAGTGAAATTCTCATCTAAAAGAATGTATAGACCAATAGTGTAAACTTTTGGAATTTGGAATATGTTAGATGTTACATTTTTTTCCAGCATTTTAGATATGTTTCGGATTGAACTGATTATTGAAGTTATAATATTGTGATTTCAATAGTATAAGTTTCTCAAACTTGTTTTATATATTATACTTTAGATTGTGGGGAAAAAAGTGTCACTAAAACTAGTATGAATATGTTACTTAGATTTACTTTTAGAGGCACACAAATTGTGCCACAAAAATATGCTTTTACATTTGGGAGGATCCGTACTAATTCTGTATTATCTCGGATCTGGTGATTTGAAGATGTGTTTTTGGTGATGAAGCTCGTAGTATTCTTCGCCATTGTCATGAGGGCCCGACTAGTGGCCATTTTGGTGCAACTTAAACCGCCAAACGCGTGTTTGATGCGGGATTCTATTGACCGACTATTTTCCGTGATGTTCATGAGTTTGTTTGTTCGTGTGACGCATGTCAGAGAGCTGGTAACATCTCATCCCGAATGAGATGCCCCAAAACCCCATCCAGGTGGTTGAGATCTTCGATATATGGGGCATTGATTTTGTGGGTCCATTTTCTATGTCAAGAGGGAACGTATACATACTCATAGCGGTCGACTACGTGTCTAAATGGGTGGAGGCTCAAGCCTTACCTAGAAATGACGCGCGAGTTGTAGTGGGATTGCTCCGAAAACTCTTTGCTCGATTCGGTACTCCTAAGGCCCTGATAGTGATCGGGGTACCCACTTTTGTAATGCTCAGATGGATAAGATTCTGAAACGTTATGGGGTTACCCATCGACTTTCTTCGGCCTACCATTCACAGACTAGCGGTCAAGTGGAAAACACCAATCGTGGTATTAAGAGGATCTTAGAAAAAACGGTTGGGAACAGTCGCGGGGACTGGACTGAAAAGCTAGATGATGCACTCTGGGCCTTTCGTACTGCATTCAAAACGCCTATCGGGACCACTCCCTTTCGACTAGTTTATGGAAAGGCGTGTCATCTCCCCGTTGAGTTAGAACATCGTGCGTATTGGGCGTTAAGAGCCGTAAATCTTGATTTATCTTCGGTGGGAAAGAGTCACTTTTCTTCAGATTCATGAGGTTGAGGAGCTACGAAATGAGGCGTATGAAAGAAGTTGGGAATATAAGGAGCGGACGAAGGAACGTCATGATAAACATATTTAGGGGCCCAAATATTTTAAGTGTGGGGATAAGGTTCTTCTATATAATTCTTGGTTGAAGTTGTTTCCGGGTAAATTGAAATCCCGATGGGATGGTCCGTTCGTTGTGAAAGAGGCATTTCTGTATGGAGCGGTTGAGATAGAGGCTGACGATGGACATTCTTGGAAAGTGAATGGGCATAGACTGAAGCATTATGTTGGAGGTCCACTTGGTGATCGTGAGGAGGAGGCGATCTACCTTGATCCTCCTGGAGAGCAGAGGAGGAGAGCACACTCGGGACTTTGCCTGAGTTGTAGAGTTTGTATAAAACTTTAGTTGCATTATTTTCATTTATTTTTATTCTTCTTTATTTTATTTTTCTTTGAGTGTGTTTTAGACCTTAGAGTCTATTTGATGTATGTTTTGGGTTGTTTTGAGTTTTATTTTGCAGGATTGGATTTTCTCGTTCGTACTCAATCTCTATTTGGACGAGGAGTGTCTGAGCCAATCATATTGTAGAGGACATCCAAAAGCTGCGGCAGTGAATGAAATGCTATACGGCCGCCTTGGACGAGACTTGTGAAGATAACTGCATTATTACCAGGGGAGTCTGTTCCACTTTATTGTTTTATTTGCTTAATTTTTTTTCTTTATTTTTTATTATACTTTATTTTCTGTCTTTTTCTATTCCTACATTGGGGACAATGTAGATTTTAAGTGTGAGGATGAGAACTGACGTTTTCTTTTGATAAAAAAAATCCAAATTTTATTAAAAAAAGAGAAAAAAATGAAATTTAAAAAAAATAAAAAATAAAAACAATAAAAAAATAAAAAGAAAAAGAGTTTTTAGAAATTACGGAGGATTATTATTATTTAAAAGAAAATTTAAAAGAAAAAGAGTTTTCTGCATTAAACAGGAGATGATATTATTACCGATGATTTTGACAACACTCTTGAAAGTTTTTAGAAAATTTAAAAGAAAAAGAGTTTTTAAATCAAGACATATAATGAGATGTGACTGAACGGGTAGACTCCGTAATTGATGTGTCAGTAGGCTCAGCCCATTAAGAATGAAAGGACAGTATGCTTGTAGACTTAATTGAACTTAAATTGCTTGATTTTAGTGGGATATATGTTAAAAATAATGGGATGAAAGGTCGGGTCATACTTAAGCCTTATGTTTAGTTTGATCATAAAATTATATTTTATAGAAATCTGAACAGACTAATCATACGATGCTTGGGTAGATTTAACGTTATGGTATGCCGACGTAGCCTGTGATATAAACATAAATTTCATACTTCTAGTTTTAGTGGTTAACACTTCATAGGCGTATGATTTTATAACCTTAAATCCTGTATTGATGGGATGCCTCAGGGTTCGTAGACCATGGGTCTATATGCGGTATATCATCCGGATATTCATATCTTCTAAGTGGATTTATGAATATTAAAAGAGCTCAAAGAGCAAACCCGCAGTTTTCTGCCAAACATAAGTCATTAAACTTGATCATCTAGTACTTCAAAGTACAAAATACACTACTGACTTGATCATCCACGCTGTTAGCCATATGTGGTCCCCTTTCTCGCGTCTCATTACCATTAAGAAACAGACCACAAGGGACACACCATATGTAAGCCTACAGATGAATTCGTGCATATTCACATATGGTGATGGACTTTGGGGTATTGCTTGATAACAGGGGTATGTCATGTAGTGGAGAACACTTACTAGTTAGTTACTTAATACATACCTTAATCATATCTAATGGGTAGACCTTGATGCTTAAGGTTAGGTAGATGGACAATATCCTTGATCGTCTTTAGCTATTTTTAAAAAAAATGGTATAACAAGTTTTGATCAACTAGATATAAGGTTTAAGTCAACTTTGGGTGGCTTGGTTCCGGTAAAACCATATAAAAAAATTGTTTCATTTGGGATCCTACTAGATCATATAAACTAATAAACTTGTCGCATCTTACTTGTCTCGGTAAGTATTAAAGGGCACAGGTTTAGGTGGACAACAATACTGGCAATCAACCGGATTTATCTTATTAGGAGAATTCCAATAGGTGGACAATTGTTTAAAGTGGATAAGTATATCAGTAATCGTGATAAATGTGTTTGATAGTTTTTGAAAACAGAAAATAAAAAAAAATAAAATAAAATAAAAATTCAAGAGTTGTGGGTTTATATTTTATATCTCGGTTATGATCTTGTGCTAATTATTTTTTCAGGGACGAAAAAGGTTTAAGTGTGGTGATATTTGATATGGGCTAAAATATATATAAAATACATAGATATTTAATACACTTTTGAGTAGTTTTTGGGCTAGCTGTTATTAAATTATATCTAATTGGCTCATATTTGTATTTTTAAGGTTTTATGACACCATGAGCTAAACTAGAATAGTTTACTAATATGAGACCGATAAGTGAATTTATAAATATTATTATATCTACTACTTATCACCTATGTTTTTCTTTTAACTTTTATGTTAAACATATTCTAAAATAATAATAATATTCTAAAATAATAATAATATTAATTGTTAATATTAATTGTTAATAATATTAATATTAATAATATTAATTGTTAATGTGATCATATTTTAGAATATGTTTAATTAGTATGGAGAACTAATTGATTTTTATATTCAGTTTGTTTTGAAGTGAATACATGTAACTTGAATTGGCCCACGTTGACAATACAATAAAAGCAAAAGGGTGCCCAAAGCCCATAATAAAAATTACAAAGCCCACGTAAATGAGTCTTAACCTATGATATGATTATTATAAAGAGACAGCCGCAAAGAAAGAAACTACGGAGGATTATTATTATTTCCAAGGGCTGTGGGAGAATAATATAAAATGGGTTTTTGTTTTGAAAAGGAGCCGCATACTAGAAGTCAACGTGAACAGGAGAAGAATGTATATGGTTATTATTTGTGAGTTATACGGTTGTGGGAGAATCAATCCCATCAAGAATTGTGTTTTTGTGTGTGTGGCAAGAGTGGAAGAAGCAGAAAGGAAAAATATAATAATTTTGGTGGTGGGCAACAATTCGCAAGAAGCATACAAAGTTGGTTTGTTTTATTAAATTTTTATTATGAATTATTTCTGTAAACTTATTTTTATTTTCGTTTCATACTTTATTATGAGTAACTAATATTTTACATTGCCTAAGTTTTGGTTTATTACTAGTTATATTAATGGTTTGACGAACTATTATTTAATGTTGGTTGATTTGATGCTATGGTAAAAGTTTTTAATTGGTTTGGTCATAATATTGTTGAGTAATTGAATCTAGTTTATTACTTTAATATTTATTCCACTTGTGTTTAATAGTTTTTGGTGATTGTTAGACGCATGATTAGGTTGTCGACTTTGTGTTTTTAACTTGTTTGCGGTTTATGATCGAAATAACCTTAGAAATAATTTAAAAAAGTTTATTTGATTTTATTGGTCTATCTCTAGAGAGGCCAGGAGACAGTTTAGTGTTGTGTCATCTTTGTCTATTGCGGGTTTGGGTAATAATTGCACGGGAGTGAGTTATCCTAGGTCCCTTAGATTATTGTGATACAAGTTGTGTTCAAGTTAATTAAAAATACCTCCTTATATTAATATATATTGAATTCGAAGAGACCGGGAGGTGATTTGGATTTTGGGGTACCATAGTATTATTAGGTAAGGTGAGACCGGGTGGTGATCCAAACCTTTAACAATTGAGCTTCACATGTCATTAGAGTTCTAGGGTGTCGTTGGTGAGGCTGGGAGGCGATCTAGCGTAATTTAGTGGTTTTTAGTGTCATATTTTTTAAATATTGTTTTTCAACCATGTCAAGTTCGTTAACTATTAATTTAACTAGTATGATTCCATTACCTAGGTAGTCGTTTCTCATATTTGTTTAAACCAGATTTTAATAAAGCTTTATTTTTAGTTTAATTATTAATTAGTTAAGTATTATTAGTTTAATTAATAAAAAAAATTCTAAAAAAACAAAAGAAAGTCTAAGTTAGTAATCATTAGGTTTAATAATTAGAGTTTACCCATAGTTTCCTAGGTTCGATATCCATTCTTACTTGCTAGCTACATTGCGACCGGTACACTTGCCGACTGTGTGTGGTTATTTTAGATGAATTCGGTAAAACTTGGTTTTTAATATTATATACGTTTTTCACACATCATTTAAGCTTTGAGTTAACAGTAACGAACCTCTGTCAAAATCCTCTCCGACTCAATTCTTCACTAATCTATTACTAATACACATAATATAACTAATATCATAGATAATCAATTTATAGCATATCATAAACTAGATCCATTTAAGGTATTAGAACTAATTCGTATAATCGATATAGATCAGATCTGAGGTATTTACAAGTGGTATAAAAGCTTTTGGTGTTAGATTGCTCTTGATTATGCTGTGATTGAAACTTATTAAATCGAGTTTTGGTTCGTTTAAGTGTTATTAAAATTCAGCTTGAATTTTGAGTTGGATTGAATGATTATGGATTGATTTGGTTCAGTTTGTATTTGGTAAGGATTAAGGTATATGTGTGTGGATTGAATTGTGAATTGGGGGTTGTTTGAACTGGTTTTGGTTTGGATTGACATGTGTACGGAACATGGGATGTTATATATGGTTTTTTGGTGATTGTTTGACCGATTAATGTATACGGGATTGAGATAATCGGATTCACGAGTGGTTTACGCGTAATTTAAGCTAAGATTTGGTGTTGGTTTTAGTTAGTATTACATATTTGAGCTTGTTTTCGTGTGTTTGTGAATCTGGAATTTTTGTAGATTTCTGGAAAACTTACTTGAAGGTTTGAAGATTCATCAATGGCGATAATTCGTTATTGTTGATTCGTTTCCTACATGTTCTAATTCATTACCAATTCCAAACAGATTCGTGCCACGTGGCTGAGTTTGTTATAACCGTCTAACAACCTTGTTCGTTATCAACTGTAGTTGATTCGTTATCAACTGTAGCTGATTCGTACTTACTGTTTCTAATCCGTGTTCTTGGATTCGTTATAATTTTATCACTGATTTGTTATTAATTCACATATTGATTCGTTTAGTGATTCGTTACTTATTTGTTCTTAATTCGTCATCTCAATTCGTCAACGATTTGTCAACGATTTCTCATTGAATCGTTACACTGATTCGTCAGTGCTTCGTTAGTGATGCATCTTTGATTCGTTACTAATTCGTTATAATCTTAATTTGTTACTAGTTCGTCGTTATTCCTGATTCGTTATCCATACCTCATCTAATTCGTTACTTCTGATTCGTTATAAATGTTTCAATCTTAACCCTCAAGTTTGACTTTATGTCAAGTTTGAACTTGCTATTTACAATGGTTGGTTTTTACGCGTTGGCATCTCAGAACGTGCTTATGCAGCAGATGTTACACTTGGATGCTTAAATTGGATCCCATTCCAAATGTCCTCGACTGATGAAATTCAGTGATTTTGCAAAATGAGAACCACGATTTCGAGCGTATCTTGGTTCTGTGCATCCCGATTTCTCTAGATGTCTTGATGATGTCTACACTGTGCCAATGATTGGTGATGAGACTACTGGTTTTACCGCTAAATCCTTTACACAGTATTCACAAGAAGAGAAGAAGGCTTTAAAATCGAGACTAAAGTATATTCGACTCTTACCATGGCTTTACCTGATAATATATTTCATCAAGTGGGAAGTATCAGGATCTATTCTTCATTGTTTCAGCACATTAGAATGAGAAGCATTGGGAATACCGAGGAGAGCAAGAAAGTAATGTTAAAGTTCCAATTCTGAAACATTAACTTACTCAAATGTGAAACTATTTAGTAAATGCTTACTCGTTTCAATCATTTAATTACTAAGATGAATAAGTTAAAGATGAAACGTTCTGAATCTAACAAGATGGATACGGTTAAAACTGCTTTACCTAGCTCATACTCAACATTTCTGATGGTGTTGAAGGAGAATAATTCATTCAAAAACGAAGATTTGACTGCTTCTGAGTTTATGCAAAAGATTGAATCTTGGGAATATGATTTGAAGTGTCAAAAGTCATCAAAAGATTTTCAAGGTCCATCTTTCTATGGTGGATGTATGCCTTTAAGCACCACAGCATCTCCGATCACTGCATTTCTCACTCATAATGCAAATGAAGGATCAACAACAACTTATAGTGATCCAAATGTCTTCTTTATGGCATCTGGTTTCACTGGTAACTCTGGAGGTTCAGCAAGTCATTTTTTTGCACCACATAAAGTGAACATGAAAGAGGCTGAACAAAATTTTTCCTTTCTGTGTGCTTTCATGACTTCGTATGAGAACTTGGTCGGTAGTAAAATTGCCACGAGTGAGTTAACCGACGAAGTTTATGACCAAATCGATCGTGATGATTTGGAGCTCATGGATCTTAAGTGGAACATGACAATGATAGTGAGCAAGAACTGGGAAAGATTTAGCATCATTGAACAAGAGAGTTGGTTTTGATAAGCTAAAAGTATATTGTTATAATTGTCAAGAGTTTGGCCACTTTGCCAAAGAGTGTGACAAACCAAAGAAAGAGTACACTGGACCTCGAAGCCAAGATAGAAGTTCTGTGAAAAAGAGTAATGATGTTGATAAACATTCTGGCAGTAAACCTCCTGCTTCGGGATCACAATATTTACTTTCTGCAGCTGATGGAACTGATTGGACACAAAGGTTATTGTGCAATGATAATCATGCAAACTTGACTATGTTCGAATTGAATGAAAGTTTTTAAGATGCAAGTGGGAATGAGCTATCTTCTGACAACGACAATGAGTCTAATTATGATGATTCATGTCAAATGCAGCCAACCATGTTAGCATGTATGGCAAAAATCTACGAGGTTCGTTCTTCTGTTTCTGATTCTGTTAATCTATTTGCAAATGTGCCTTGTGTTGATTGTGAGACTGTTAAGCCTAAGTTAGAATAGTTGAAAGAACATAACTATCATTTAGTGAAAGAAATGCTTCTCTTAAGAATAATTATAGACAATCTTTAGAATCTCCATTGAGATCTAGGGAGAAAATTGAAGCATTATCTATTAGTAACCATGATCTCAAAGCTTAATTGCCGGTTAAAATGACAATTAATGATCAGAAAAATTTCAAGAAATCTTGAAACATTGATCTAAGATAACTGAGCTTGAGAATGAAGTTCTTGAGTTGAAGAATAAATTGGTCAAATTTAGAAATTCATCATTTTTGCTAAATGAGATTATTGAAGTTACTGGTAAACAAAAAGATTCTAAAAAGGGTGTAGGTTTTGATGAAGTACCACCACCTTTTCATAATGACTATACTGCAAATCCTTTTGCTGGAAAAGAAGTTGTTAATGAACCTGTTTTTCAAGAAAAACCTAAACCGGTAAAAATTGATAATGTTAAAACCCAATCAACAACTCAAAAACATCATGTTGAAAGAAACAAAGTTTTTGTTGAGAATTTTGAGAAAGTTATCATTGAGGATGTGTTTGAATTTGAAGTAACACACAAAGAACAGAATATTCCACGTTCGAATCACATTCTATGTGAACCTCATGAATTTGAGGAGGCGGTGTATGGTTCAACCACGTCTCAGGTAAAAAGGGAGAAATTAGTTAAACTAGTGAAGGCTAAGAAATCAGAAAAGCCTAAAGTTTCTTATGAGGATTTGATGCGTTTTATCAATCCTATTGGTTCTAAGCCATCAACTAGTCGTGTTTTTAAGCTTAAAGGAATATAAGCAAAGTGTTAACTGAGAAAGGCATTCAACTTAACTTGATCAAGCCCCAATTGATTGAAAGTGTCTTTCACAATGAAACTTCTAAGTTACAAGACGTTGTAACCAAGTTTGTGAAATCCAAGACATCAAACATGGTAGATCCTTTGATAAAAGCTAAATATTTGTTAGAATCTGCTAAAAATGTTCAATTTGTGAAATCAAATGGAACTGACACTCTAGAAAGCTTTTCAAATTGTTCAAATCTAGATTTCTACATGAAAAGGAAATCAGTGATGTTTGATGACTTGGACAAAGGTCCCATTGCTGGAGTTTATCATCATCCTTCGGTTGCACATGTTTCTGCTAAACCATCACATGCATGTGTTGATATGAGAACATGTTTTATCTGTGGTAAACATGGTCATGTAGTCAAAAACTGTGGTCTGAAGAAATCCCAAAATCTTCATCAATTTATCAAGGAACAATCCAAACTCGTTCCTATGATTAAGAAGATTTTGAGAAGACCAATGTCTTTCGATGATGAAACCCACATTATGTTTTCTGATGTGAATCCTCGTAAGGTGGTTCATTTTAATGAAAATGCAAGTAATTTAGAACCCAAATTCGTTCCTACAGAACCTATTTGCAAAAATATGAATACAAATGTAGTTCAAGCTGCATACTTGTGATGAAATTCAAAACGTCCTTTGACTTATTCACAAGCGGCTAAGCAACATTTGGATTCATTGAATGTTAAGACTTCAAGAGAAACTCAAGGGGTGCCCAAGACTGAGGCCTGGGCTACCTTTTGAACTGATAATTTCCTTTTCATGTGCAGAGCTCATCCAAGAGTGTTTCTGGTGAAAACTGGATAATGGATAGTGGATGCTCTCGTCACATTACCGGCAACATCAATCTCTTAACAAATGTCAAAAATATAAAAAAGAGGGTATGTTGCGTTTGCTGGTAATTCGGGATGTATGATAACTAAGGAAGGTGATGTGTGAAATGGGTGTATCACGTTTGAAAAAGTCAATTATTGTGATAAGGTAGATCACAACTTGTTGAGTGTGTCACAAATCTGTGATAAGAAATATACTACCGTACTAATGATAAGGAATGCATAATGCTGAAACCGGGATACGTCATTTCAGAGGATATGGTAGTCATGCGATCTCCTCGATCAAATGATATTTATGTGTTGAACATGACTTCTAAAGTATTGACTTCTGTAGAAACGTGTTTTGTTTCTAAGGCAACTGAAAAAGACACGATTCTTTGGGACAGAAGAATGGGTCATATTCATGTAAGGAAAATGAATTATTTAATGGCAAATGACCTGGTTGATGGTGTTTCTTTGAAACATTTTAAGTTATCTGATCACTGTGTTGCTTGTAAAAAGGGCAAACAGAAGAAGAAGTCACACCCATCTAAGTTAATCAATACCATTGATACTCCACTAGAACGACTTCATATGGATTTATTTGGTCCTGTGATTCGTACGAGTATTGCTGGTGATTGGTATTGTCTCGTCTTCACTGATGATTATTCAAGATATTCATGGGTATTATTTATGAGTTCAAACGATCAAACACCCATTCTAGTTCAAAACTTAATCACTAAGATCGAATCACTATACAAACTAAAAGTGAGACGTATTCGAAGTGATAATGGTACGGAGTTCAAAAAAACAATGTATTGGATTTCTTCTGTATTCAAAAATGAATTCATCGAGAATATAGTGCTCCTTATGTACCACAATATAATGGGGTGGTTGAAAGGAAGAACAAAACATTAATTGAAGCTGCAAGAACAATGCTCGCAGATTCTAAGCTTCCTGTTCAATTCCGGAATGAGGCTGTGAATACTACTTGTTATACGCTCAATCGTGTTTTGATTGTGAAGAAGCTTCAAAAGAAGAGTTATGAACTTCTGAACAAGCGTAAGCCTAATTTAAAGTACTTGGAACCATTTGGGTGTCCTTGTACTATGTTGAAGAAAGATGTGGAAAAATTTGAAGAAAAAGAAATTGAAGAACATATCTTAGGTTATGCATCACCTAAGAAACGAGTATTTAATTTTACCTCGGGCAATGTAGAGGAGTGGTACCATGTTGGTTGTCAAAGTTATACCACACCTTCCCAAGGTAAAGGACCTGATTGGATGTTCGACTATGAGAGTTTATTTAATTCATTCACTCAAATAGTTGACCAACTAGATGAAGATTTGGTGCATGCATATCTTGAAGATCAATACTTACCACCAAGATCTTCTATTTCTAATTATAAAGAAGCTCCATATGATGATCTCCCTGATGTATCCGATGTGATTTCAATCTCTTCGGATGATAGTCATTTGTTGATTCTTCCTCGGCTCCATTTCCTGAAACACATGAGATCGGTGAATCGTCTCATGATGAATGTCACTAATTTAACAGGCAATGTTGTTGTACCTGAGAATCATATTCTTCGGATTCATAATTATCATCCATAGGACAACATCATTGGTGAACTTGATGTAGGTGTGCAAACACGTCATCAAGTTGCTACTTCAAATGAGTCTAACATACTGTGTGCTTATGCGGATTTGCATTCTTTGGGAATCATGAATCTTGCCAAATACACTTGCTTTCTATCTCAAGTGAAACCAACGATTACACGTATGGCACTTGAAGATCTATCTTGGGTAGAAGTGATGCAAGAAGAGTTGCAACAGTTCAACCAACTAGGTGTATGGGATCTCAATGATAAACCCGTTAGAGTTAAGAAGCCAATTCCTACTAAGTGGGTATTTAAGTGTAAGAAAGACGATCATGGTGTGATCGTTGGAAACAAAGCAAGATTAGTGGTTCAAGGCTTCCACCAGCAAGAAGGCATAGACAACACTGAAGTATATGCTCCAGTTGCACGATTGGAAGTTATACAAATATTTTTGGCTTATGCGGCTTTCAAGAATATTAAGGTTTATCAGATGGATGTGAAAAGTGCAATTTTCAACGGAGAATTACATGAGGAAGTGTTTGTTTTGCAGCCTCATGGTTTTGAAGATCGAGATTATCCGGAACGAGTTTACCGATTGAACAAGGCCATATATGGTCTACACCAAGCCCCGAGAGCTTGGTACGGCACACTTGCTGACCATCTTACTGATAATGGCTTCAAGCGAGGAACCGTGGATTGCATTTTATTTTATAAGAATGTTGGTGATGATCTGCTCCTCGTCCAGATATATGTTGATGACATCATATTTGGCTCAACAAATGACAAGTTATGTAAGGAATTCGAGAAGTTTATGCAAACGAAGTTCGAAATGAGCTCGATGAGGAAGATGAATTTCTTTTTAGAGTTGCAGGTTCATCAGTCTGACAAGGGAATCTTCATTCATCAGACAAAGTATGTGAACGATGTCTTAAGCCGATTCAAGATAACTGTCGGAAAAATCCCTTCAACACCTCTTCCCGTGGGTTACAATTTGTCACCGGACGAATTGGAGGATATCGTAGATCCTACCCTTTACCGAGCGATTATTGGTTCTTTAATGCATTTAACTGCTTCTCGACCTGATATAATGTTTGTAGTTTGTTTGTGTGCTAGGTACCAATCAAGTCCCAGAGTGACTTACCTGGCGACGGTTAAACGTATACTTCACTATCTGAAAGGTAATCCTGATACCGGGTAATGGTATCCCAAGGACGATAGCTTTGATTTCAATGAGTTTTCCGATTTGGATTATGGAGGATGCAAGATCAACTTTAAATCAACCACAGCGGGTTGTCAATTCCTTGGAAGCCGGTTTGTTTCCTGGCAGTGTAAGAAGCAGACAACGGTCTCCACTTCAACCGCCGATGCAGAATACATGGCAGCCTTGAGTTGTTGTTCACAGGTTCTATGGATCCAGCAACACTTGCGGGATTACGGTTTGAAGTTTCTTACTACTCCCATCTATATTGATAACTCTACTGCTATAAGTATCACCAAGAATACCGTGCAACACTAAAAAACTAAACATATCGACATTCGATATCATTTTATACGGGATTTTTTTGAAAAGAAATTAATTGATATTGAGAAAGTGCACACTGATTTTCAAAAATTCAATCTATTTACCAAGGCATTTGATAAAACACGTTTTAACTTTTTGCTTGGTTCAAATGGATTAAAAACTCTTGCTGAAATCCTTAAACAAGCTAGGATAACTATCTTTATTTTATTTGTGTTTATTTTTCTTTCTTTATTTTTATGTTTTGGGTTTTGGGGGTGAAAAATGAAAATACAAAAATATTGTGATTTTGTTTGTATAGAAAAAATCCAAAAAACATTAAAAATTTTGAAAAATATAAAAATATGGTGATTTCTGTTAATATATTTAAAAAAAATTCAAAAACATTGAAAAAACTTGAAAAATAAAAAAATATATTGTGTTTTCTGTTTTTATAGAAAAATCCGAATTAGAAAATCAAAAAGATTTTTGCATAACTTTCGCTTAAAATTATGCCATTTACTCATATTTGAAGGACATATACTTGTATATGTTTGGTCCTGATATTTACTTGTAAATGTTCGGGATAGCCATTTACCTGATTGGATAGTCATTTATCTATAGACTAAAAGTAACTAGGGCGATTGAATTTATTTTTATGCTCCTCAAAAATTTTGAGTTTTGAAGCAAAAAGAAAAAAATGATAGTACATTGATCATCTGGTCCAATATCCAGAAAGAAATAAGCTTAAAAGACTAAGTGCTTAATTGCATTGGTGTATTGATAGGTCTTAAAGAAGACGTTAGAGTAAAGTATGTGATATAAACATAAAGAAACGCCAAATTGAAAGAGGTGTTAGTCTCTGCCAGAAATCTCGGTAATGATGGCAGAAATGTAATAGCCTGTCATACTCAAGCCTTATGTTTTTCTGATCACCAAAAACTCATAAGATTGAATAACAAGCATTTGGGTTCTTGACATCGTGATTCTTTATGAGGCGTAATCATCTAGGTATTCATATGCATGAATATTTCAAACGCTTTTAAAGCAAACCCAAAGTCATTAAACCTTGATCACTGCTGTACATCGCACAAATTGAATTACTGAGTTGATTAAAATCCCATGTTGGTCATACATTCTTCCTCCCTTGCGTGCGTCTTAATACCAATAAGAAAAGGACCCCAGGGGACACAGTGTATGTAAGCCGACAGATGGACTCGTGCATACTCACTTTCGGTAAAGGAATCTTGGTGCATCAATCAAAATTACCTATAAATTCAAAATTTTGATCAACATCATAATGGTTTAAGTCAAGTTGGGGTGATACGATAAAAATCAAATTAATCTTGAACCGAGATTAGAGGCTGATAGTTTCTGATATTCTGTGCTTTAATTGAACAATTAATCATATCACAAAAACGCTTGAAAGTTTGTTATAAGATTTAAGTGTACAACAATATCAATGACCGACTTAACCCAGTCATAATATCGCTAAAATATAAAACTGCGATGGAAGGGCAATTTGGTCAATATGATTTTCTGCTTAAACTCACGAAAAATCCGAAAATATGTACTGCTTTTGAAAAACATACAAAATCACAAAAAATATTTTGTTTTATGCTTGCCTTTTGGATCTGTATGTAAATATTTTGAAAAGAAAATGAAAAATACCAAAAAGATTTTATGTCTTGTTTTACATATTATTTAATCATTTTAAAGCTATTTTTAAGTTATGTGTTTTAAGCGTAAAATATGTTAAGGCAATACATCTTTTCACGTTGGGAAAAGTTCGTAAGGTATAAGGTCATCAAGATAAGGGTTTCATTGAGTTAATATTTATTTATTCATTCATTTCTTTATTATTAAATTATTTAATTATTTTATTAGTTAACAAATTTAAAAAAAAATTACATTGAAAAAGGAATTAAATAAATTAATTCGTTACTTATGGATAACGAATAGGGTTATTTTCATAACGAATTACTTCAATTCGTTATCACTTAATTCGTTTCCGCCACTCTGTAACGAATGACCTTATTCGTCATCTAATATATAACGAATTAAGCACGAATTACCATTAGTTCGTTATTACTTCGTGTAAGTTATAATGAATTACTTATTCGTTGCCACGTGTTACTCATTCGTTGTCACGTGTTACGAATGAGATAACGAATTGGCTGATTCGTTAATTCAAAATTAACGAATCAGTTGATTCGTTGTCTTGGGGAATGTGTCGATTCGTTCTATATAGGGAACAATGACAAACGATTCAGTTCATTCATTCACTATTTTCTCTTCGTCCTTAAGCAAACTCTTGCATAAATTTTCCAGAAATCTCGTATATCACTATACACTCTTTTATCATCAATCAAGCTTTGTAAGGTACTATGGATCAAAACGCAATGCGTTTCGTCGATTAACATAAACATTTCATGGGTCTATTAATCGATTATGTATACAGGTTTAACTTATAAAACGAAAACCATTAAAACCTAAGTTATACTCAGTTTTAATCAATTTACATAGATTGTGTTAGATATCGATGTGTTTCCGAGTTGATTTATGCTAATTGCATATCATTGTATCGTCTTACATGGTTCAGTTGATTCCGATATTTCATGTTTGATTTTCAAGCTCACTTAATTTAGACTTTGAGCTCTGATTAGTCAAAATTGTGAATTATTGGTGTCGATTCGCTATTTAGTAACGAATTGAAACTCATTCGTGTTCTGTTCATTACTGATGACATAACGAATCCACTCTTTCATGAAGTTGATAACGAATTACTTCACATTCGTTCTTTAATTGGTTATTCCTTCAAAGGTGATTAGTTACATCTAGTTCGTGTTCTCTCATTGATAACGAATTAAACAATTCGTTATAACGAAGTACCAAATTCGTTATAACGAATCAGAAAGACTAACGAATTATACTTAGATTTATTTTGAAAATTTAAAACAAAAAATTATAAAATATTTATATTATTTTTTCGTTTTACTAAATCTCAGGTTTTTTGTATCCTCAGTTATTGGCAGACGAAATTGTTCAAGATGTCCCCGCTGCTGGGCAACAACCGGTGCAACAACAACAAGAACCGAAACCCTTGTTGTTATCTTTTGACAAAAAGCATAACATTTGTGCTTTTATTGGGACTAATTTTGCTGATGAAGATTTAATTCAAGATATGCTAGCTTTTATACGTCACTCTTGTATAAGCTATGCTGTCATAGCAAACCCAAAGATTCGATTTAGTATTATACGTCCGTTCTGAAACTCAGCTCAATACGTGGAGTCTGAAGATCATATAGTTGCTGAGGTGAATAGGAGACCGATTATTATATCAACCGAGGTGATACGAAGGGTGTTGAAGTTTGGGGATAATATTGACAACCCGCGTGAATCCGATAAGCGGTTGATCTGAGGTTTAATTCGTCGCGTGTTTTATACTGGCGACCTTGAACGTTCGATGTACAACAAGGCTTACTTGTGCCCCACGGACAAGTATTTATTACACATGCTTATCCACAGCCTTGGAGGTCGTAAAGGTGGATTCGAAGAGTGTTGTACCATGTTGCAATCGAGATTTGTCTTTTTGATTTTGGACAAACCGTTCAACTTCTCCGAGATGATCTTCTATCATCTTAAGGAAAATTGGTTAGTCAAAAATCAACGAAACAATTTCCTTATGTATCAACGGTTTATCCAGACTGATCATTCATGATGCTATTCCTGATTTGGAGGTTGATGCATCGCTTCGCAACGACGTGCTGAAGGTTGATCATATGACTGCTGACACTTTGAAGAGAATGAAGCAGTACCGTCAGGAAACGCCGAGTACCAAACGCTTGATTGGTCATATCTCGAATCCGGCGTATATATGTCCTTCTGATGATCGTTGGATCCACGATAATTCAGATTTCGAACGTGAAGAGGGTCCAGGTGGGAACGAAGGAGGTGGTGATGGAGACGATTGTGGAGATGTGGCGGCATGTTCATCTGCTGCACAACGTAAACAGAAGGGTAAGGAGCTAGCAACTGAGCAACCGCCCAAACGTCGTGTGGTTCATGGCTCTTGGGTTGAGATAGGTCAATGTGAGCCAAGGTCGTCTGATATTCAAAGCCCGGCGATGTTTCTTACTACTAGAACCCCAGAATTCACATTGACGACAACGCTAACATCTAATCCGAGGCTTGGTGTGATTCCTTAATATGTGTTATCTACTATACCAAGGCATACTGTGGCTACATCAGTGGTTCCTCCAACAACGACCGTGATGCCGACACATCCCATGGACGTTTCTTTAGGAACAGGAGGATATGATTCTTCAGCTTACATGCAAAGACGTTCAACTAAAGAAGCTGAAGAATGACGACGATGATCATGACGCCTTGGGTGCTGGAGGCAATGAGCCGAAACAAGCTCATAAATCATCCTCTGGTGCTGGCGTGAGCGATGGTGAAGGCGGTGATAGATAGATGGTGGTCTATCATGACTCGACGAACGTCCAACCAATCGAATCGGTCAAAGCCAACACCATCCTGTTCATGGATTACGAGAAGGGCATTTTGATGAGTTCTGCCAACATTGATGATATTTAAGAAGGGCAGTTCGTTGATCAGTCCCTTACACGTCAACAGATTTCTTTATTGTTGGTACTGAACGATGAAGAACTCGATGCTCTGGAAACCGAGGACGATGTGGAGGTGATAAACGACGAGGAAGTCTTACAAGATCTGACGATTCCTCAGATGAATACATCGTTTATTTATGAAGATGAAGAAATAAAGATTGAGGATGTGACAACAGAGGAATACCCCGATCTTTATCAACGATCCAATGTTGATGAGGGTATTCCTACCTTCAATGAAGAAAATGTCAAAGCTGCTGAAGATCATCTGGAAAAGATATCAAAGGTAAAGGCAAGAAGTTTGAGTGGAATCCTGATCCGTCGGTTGCTGATATTCAGGGTTGGTTCGAGTACCGGAGCAAACGGGCTCGTAAAATTATTGAGGCATACAAGTATGTGGATGAAGAACAGAAGCAGGATGCGATCACACGCGCTAAAGCCAATCAGAAAACAACCTTTAAAGCCATGTCGACTATAAAAGGTGATATTGTTTCCTGGCTTTATGATTCTGAGCTTAAGGTCTGTATTGTAAAACGGGAGAACGGTGTTCAGTATTATCAGAATATCACTGACGTTCTGTGATTACCGCGTTGGGATGTTCGTACCCTCGCGAATCGACCTTTCATCAACCGCGGTGGAGATCGTCGAGCAGAATGGTTTCATCAACATTTGCTCTTCGAGGTAAACCGTGGGTTTAAATTCTTTAAGCCACAGATTTCGATCCGTAAACGTATTGACGAGATTGATCCACTTACGTGATGGAGGAAGCTCGTGCTTAAGGTAAAACCACCGAAATCGATGAAGTATGTACCGGTGAAGACATTCCCGCAAAGTCTTCACCTAACGTTTAACCGATGGTACTATGACAATCATATCGGTGAGGCCGTCATTGTCCTTGGGAAAGGTTTGAAGACTAATTTTATTCGAGTTATCGACCCAATGTAGCTCGTTAACTTATCAAAAACAGACAATGACGTGGTGTTTGTGAACAAAATCTTGATAGAGCGCCATAAAGACTATAAACGAGCTATGTAGTTCCAGTGTGTCGTATGTGTATGTGTATATCACAAGTTCGGGATTCATAGTTGACACGATTGGCAGTCAAAGCGCTTCAAGTAAATTAAAGACAAAGAGCTCAAGAAGAGAGGGTGTTTGTTAGTGCACGGTTTTGTCTTCTCGAGTCTTTGTAATTATCGTTTGTAATTTATTAATATTTTAATGTTATGGGAGTTTATGTAATTTATGTTAATTCTTTAATGTAAAGGCTAATTCGTTAAGGATGTTTAACGAATTAGCCAGTTCGTTTAATGTAAAGCCCATTCGTTAAGGATGTTTAACGAATGGACTGTTAGTTCGTTATGTATGTTCCCATTCGTCATGGAATGTTGACGAATGGGCGCATAACGAACCAAAGATTCGCTATGCTTTCCTTTTGAGTCATGTAAGTTAACGAACAAGATCCAATTCTTTACGGGATGTGTAACGAATTGGTATCCATCGTCTACATATAGGGTGTTTATACCCTTGATAATTTAAGCTTTGAGTTAACAATAACAAACCTTTGTCAAAATCCTCTCCAACTCAATTCTTCACTAATCTATTACTAATACAAATAATATAATTAATATTATAGATAATCAATTTATAGCATATCATTAACTAGATCCTTTTATGGTATTATATCTAATCCGTATAATCAATATAGATCAGATCTGAGGTTTCTACACGTTTAAGCACTATTAAACGAGTCAAGGGTTCGGTGACACGTAGATACATGCTTTGTATCCGAGATGGAAAACCGAAATTTCAAGATTTTGATTCAACTAATTCAAGCTCTGTTTCAACCTCATGTCGCAGCAGCTCCAAAGACATGTCTTGCAATGCACGCGTAAGATTGAAACTCGTTCCAAACAGCATGAGATTCAAGATTTATGATTTTGTCGATATTCATACCCATGAGCTGATTGGACCGAACGGTATGGAGTTTACAAAGAAACGATGAAAACTTGGGTACTCTGAACGCAATTTCATTCACAAACTTAGTTTAAAGAAACTTGGTTGAAGAATTGCGCATAACATGCAATGTTCGTTAAAGAGCGTAATCGACAACGTTCATGGTACTAAAACTGATTTCCAAAATGCTACGCCACTTTATTGTTGACAGAGATGCGCAAATGATTGTGGACACATTGACATCTCGTTCGGTCAACTTGCCAAATTTCTCGTTTGAATACAAAGTTGTTGGAAATGAAATCCGGTATACATTTTGGGCTGACGATGTTTGAAAATGCAACTATGATGCATTTGGGAGGTGTTAGATTTTGATGCAACATACCGTACCAACAAGTAAGTGATCGATACACATATGCATTACACGTGTATATATATATATATATATATATATATATATATATATATATATGATGTTAACCATTTTAAACTGCATACTGGGATACTATCCCACCTATATGATACCAACATGCCACTCACATTTTTATGCGTGTCTTGTATGCATGTTGTATAACATGTTATTTGGGTTTTTTGTAATTATATAGCAGGTACGACATGATATTTGTACCATTTACTGGAGTGGATCATCATAAGAAGTGTGTGACATTTGGTTCTGGTGTAATATATTTCGAGACTATCGATTCCTACAAGTGGTTACTTGACATGTTTCTTAAAACACATAAAAAAACCCAAACTCGTTTAACCGATCAAGATGATGCGGTTAAACAAGTCGTCCATGCTGTGTTTGAACAGTTAATTCACCGAATGTGTATGTGGCACATTGTTAAGAAGATATCATTAAAGGTACGATTATTTTATTTTTTGTTTTATTTATTTATTTTTTTATATATGATGTCTTGTCATGTTTTTTACAAACCTGCACATATGTAACGCTCATACAATTCTAACAAATTTCGGTGACCTGTTAGCAAATACAGATTTGCGAGTTTCCATACATAAACTGGTGTGGAACTTGTTTATAGCAGCCTCTACCTTTGAAGAACAATGGAAATTGCTTATTGATGACCTTCATTTGAGTGATCATCATTGGCTTACCGAGATTTATGCAATTAGGGGGCAATGGGTCCCTTGTTATTTTAGAGAAATACAATGGTGTTGCCTTATGAAAACCATGTTGAGATGTGTAAGCTCCAATTCTCTTTTTAAAGACAACACCAGTCATGCCAACAAGCTTGTCCAGTTTCTCTTGTGTTTTGGCACTACTCTTGATAGACAACGAAAAACTCAACTCGAGCTTGACACTGAAACTAATACAACGACACCAAGACTGCCCGCAAAACTGCATTCAGAAATACACGCATCCAAAATATATACACACCAAATATTTCTTAAGGTTCGAAAGGAAATTTACAGAGGAATGCGGAAATGTTATATTATAAGTATTTCAGAATCAGAGGCATTGAGAAATTCAACATTGCACATACCAACAAAAGATTCAAAGTAGTCAACACTTATGTGGTACGTTTGTTTACATTTTCAACTATTTTTATGTTTACATGTTAACGATTACATTCATCGACATTCACCTTATTTTCATGTTATATTTTGTTGGTTAAAATATGCAGGTTGACTTTAACGCACACGATACAACTGTTTCTTGCTCGTGCATAGGGTTCACACGTGTTGGATATCTGTGAAGACATGCATTTTCTGTGTTTAAGTACAACGTGTTCGAATTGATACCTGACAAATACCTGTCTACTCTATGGATGAGGAGCGTACTTCCAGACAGGGTTCATGACATTGCGAACAGATAATCTACTAAAGACGACGAGGAGTCCGTGCTTAGACGCAACATGTTTGAATTGTTAAGCGACGGTGCTGACCGACTCAAACCAGATTGCCTTAATGCCCTCTTTGCACAACATAAAGATATAAAAAGACAAAGTGTTTAAAGAGTTCTTGTCTGAGCCACCTTGTAATAGTAAACGTTCGATTATAAGTGAGCTTGTTGGACAGCCCGACGAGGTTGATGTGAGTATCAAGCCACCCACTAGTATTAAAAACAAGGGGTCAGATACTAACTGTCATGTTGGCGTAGTTGAAAAACTGCTGGAAAACTGTAACCAAAACCCAAGGCTATGTCACAAGTGCAACAAATACGTGACTGATCATGACTCCTGTAACTGCGAAAAAGTCAAAGCTGCCAAAGAAGTTGCCGCCGCCGCAGCTGTTTTAGCTGAAGCTATTGTGGCTAGGTCAACCACCGATCGTTCTGTCAACCACTATGTGAAACGTTCCAACCGCATTGGTTCTACTTGATTTTCTGCGCTTCATGTTACATACCTACTTGATTTTCTGCACTTTATATTACATACGCGCATTACATTGTTATATTTCAATAAGCGCATACATTGTTATTGTATTGGACAATTATGCCTTTTATGAAATTTTGATATTAATACCGGTACATCAACCCAATGAAAGTTACGTTGGTGTAATACATATTCATCTTTGAATTTTATACTTGCGTTTAAATCGTTTTATCTGGATGCACATGCGTGGTATATATCGTGTGCGCACATTTTTGACGTGTGCATTATCATTACGTGTTGTACGGTTTATATACCTGTGTTTTTTACATGCTACATTATGATTATTGTATTGCGTATACGCATTTACATGCGCTTTTTGATGCTGCATTCTGATTATTATGTTGCGTATACGCATTATAACGCGTATACACATTTTCATTCTTTTTTATTTGCACACCTGATTGAATATAATTAGATACATGTGTTTTTTAATCTCCAATTATCTATTGTAATTTATGATCCCTAACTATCCTTATTATGTTTTCATATTACATGTGTGCATCACACATTCCATGTACATTGTATCAGTGTCACACATTCTATTTACATATGTGGAACATCTATCACACCCCTATCTTAGGGCTGGGCATATGACCAACAGTTGGTACCGCATTTGTAAATATATCAGAGTTATGTATTAAAAGCGGAAGTCTTATATTGATGTGGATTAAAATATTTATATTTACATAATTCAAAAGACGAGATTTAAAACCTTTCCGATTAATGTTAACAAAGTTAACTTGTCTTATAAACCACCATTTACACATGTTATATTTAAACAAAATAATCCAAGCCATCGGATATCTTGAGCACTTCAAGCTTCCAAGCCCTAATCTTGGTTACCTGCAATATATTTGGAAAATACGTCAGCAACGTATGCTGGTGAATATGCTGACGCTAAAACATTTTCTTTTACTTGATTGCCCCTCGAGACTAACTAGGTCTCGGCCAAGCTTTAAATAATACAATTATAAACACAAGTCTCTACATTAAATACCCCAGCAAACACCGCAGCGTTCGACTTAGTTAAGTACCTATTCTTATACACATGGTTATTAACTCCCTGCATGGAAGCTTAATATGACCAGGTGTGGTGCGATGAGCCCACCGCGTTTACCACATATGTAAGGATCCAGACAAATGTACACGACAGCCTGAGGGCTAGCGCTTATACCTTTGTTCATAAATGTTTTAGACACACATAGTCTCATGTAAACCTTTCCATTTAACACATTTGACTCGTTTTAAAACAAGTTTGTAAAGTTTAGGGCGCATTCACCTTTTTGATTTGGATCAGCTTCAAACATTGTCCGAGGGTCTTTCCTGTTGCTATCTCGCACCTATAGTACGAGTATAAACTTTGTTAGTCGGATATACAATCCCGCTTAAGACCTTTAGTCTTTTATAATCTTTACCTCGAATTTTAAACCTTAGTTAAAAAGTATTCTTTCTTTCCTTTATATATTAAAAGTCTTTCTTTTAACTTATATTCTTTTATAATATAAACCTTTAGTTTATTTCGTTTAAACCCTACATTTCTTCTTCTTTAAGAAACGTATTCTTTTCTTTTCTTTATTATCTAAGAATAACTATATCAAACTTAAATAATACATATAACAAAGAATAATATTAATCAATTGTACATATTTATATCTCTTTCTTTTCTTTGTTATATTTTTTTATTTATCGAGGTATCGAGTATTTCCTCGACTCTAGGTTTTAAGCCTTTTCAATATTTTATTATTTTATTTGGGCATTATGCCTACCTTTCTTGGCTTAAGAATCCTAAACACTCAAGCAGCACTTCGACGCCGCTATTCTTTCTTTATCTTCTTGATCAACCCTTCCACTCGACACTTATTCCTTGGCACGCAAAAAGATGCTCTCCAATCTTTCCCACACTTTAGCACGCTTTACGAGGCGGGTCATAGGGATGTCGAGATGGCACCACCTTTTTGGTTTGAACGTCAATACATATAACAAAGAATAATATTAATCAATTGTACATATTTATATCTCTTTCTTTTCTTTGTTATATTTTTTTATTTATCGAGGTATCGAGTATTTCCTCGACTCTAGGTTTTAAGCCTTTTCAATATTTTATTATTTTATTTGGGCATTATGCCTACCTTTCTTGGCTTAAGAATCCTAAACACTCAAGCAGCACTTCGACGCTGCTATTCCTTCTTTATCTTCTTGATCAACCCTTCCACTCGACACTTATTCCTTGGCACGCAAAAAGATGCTCTCCAATCTTTCCCACACTTTAGCACGCTTTACGAGGCGGGTCATAGGGATGTCGAGATGGCACCACCTTTTTGGTTTGAACGTCGTTGGAATGTGGCAGGAAAATCGAGAAATGGGCACGAAAATTGAGGAATCCAGGCACGTTTTTCAAGGTAAACGAGAGTATGGTTTATGATGCTTAGAGAGATATGATAGTTGATTTGGGATGAGAGAAATGAGATGCCCTTCGCAAACGTATACACATACACATAGTGGGAGGGTCTGACGGGACGTACCCACGCCGTCTAACGTTATGACTTCGGTTGTTCGTCAGGTGGTTCTCATTTCCCCTATTACTATGGGCTTGGATAAAGAAATTGGAGGACGACATTAATTGATTTCATTTACTTTACGCTTGAATATTTATCACATTACGAATGTTGAATCGTGCCTTTCATATATATGTATACTCAAAAACTTATGAAAAGTCACCAACTTAATTGTTGACAAATATACTATTTTCAACGTGCTATAGGTTGAATCGATGGCGTGCTAAGGATGAAGATCATTAGTATACCTTAGGATATTTGAATAAAGAACTTATTTATTGTTTTGATGAAATGTTTTCTTTTATTTTTAATTATTAATAATTGTGTACTTGTTACGTTATGAAATGAAATGATATAATTATTACCGCTTTAATAGTGTTACGAGCTATGAGTGATCTGTACGTTACACCCGGGCGTATTCTGCTTAAAGTCGGGATGTTATATATTGGTATCAGATCCGTAACTATAAGATAGGTTGTTAGACGTATCGGCCTAGTATAGTTATAGTTATTTAGGGCCCTGATATGCATGTATACCCTATGTGCTATGTGCCCGCACTATTATTAAAAGTTCATTCATACGCTCGAATTTATTATGTTTTATAGCGTCACATGTACACATATTCACACACAAACTCCAAGGCTTATTCCTAAACATTTATTTTATTTTTATTTATTTATTTTTTTTATTTAAAAAAACGATTTTCAATCCTCTTAAAGATGGTTCTACGTGACGGGTATGTCGTAACTGGAAATGTGACACACTTGTTTTTCGAACCCTTGACACCAAGGATTTTTAAACCTAAGGATAAGCAATGGGCATAAATCCCAATCAGACGCGGGACCCGATTGCTTACCTGGAGGGTTCGAAGAGGATGCTGGAACTTATTAGGCCAAATCATACCACACCGAACGTCATATGAACCATAACTTTAAGATTTCAAACGTGGTCATTTTCCTTTGTGAATTGAGACTGGTTGCACTCCTACTCTTAATTCAGTATAATTTTAATGTGATTTTAGTATTATCAATTTTTTTCTTATTTTATTCAAATGGTTTAAATATTCCACTTCTCGAAATCATCACTCGATAACTCACGTGCGTAATACTCTCTTTTCAGCATGTCTTTACGTTTCCCTCGTCGTCCCGCAAGAAACTCTAGCCGCAAGATGACAGCCGAGATCACTAAGCAACTGGTTGCTGTGCTCCCGGAATTGTGGTCCAAATGCACCAAACCATTGCTTTCAATTCGAACTCAGCCACTTCAGGTTCAAACTCCAACTCTTGTCGATACAAGACCTTCACCGGTACAAATCCACTTAAGTTTGACGACTCTGAAGGTGCCACTGCCCTACTAGAATGGTACCAAAGTATAGAGAGTACTTTCCTCCATATCGAATGTCCCAAGGACAAGAAAACACGCTTTGCTTCAAGTGTCTTTTGAAAAAGAGCCTTAACTTGGTGGGTGCAAGAAAAATCCACTCGTGGTGCTGATGTATTCATGGCCTTGCCATCGGAGGAACTTAAGGGAATCATGATCGAAGATTTCTGTCCACCCAATGAACTCATGAACCTTGAGGTGGAATTTTGGAATCTTAAGTAAGAGGGTGGTGGTAACGCTACTTACACCGCTAGCTTCAACGAGCTTAGCGTCTTGGTGCCACATCTTGTCACCCCTCTTTCTCGTGGGATTATCAATTATGTTCGGGGTTTGCCAAGGCAAATACATGACTCAATGCAAAGCAGTGCCCCCAAAAATCTTCGCGAGGCTGTTGTCCTTGCTGCATCCTTGTCTGAAAACCACGTTAAGGTGAGAACCCTCAAAGGCAGCAAGAAGATTGTTGAGAAAACCGAAGCCGAACCTGTGACACCCGGTAAACTCCCAACCCCTTAAACTAAGTAATCAACCTAATAATTAGGTGATTGTGAATATTAAGCGCGCCATATTAGTCAGCGCGTGCATTTGTTATGTGCGCCCTGCGCGAGCGCGCCATGTTAGTCAGCGCGTGCATCTGTTATGTGCGCCCTGCGCGAGCGC
Source organism: Bidens hawaiensis (assembly GCF_021521415.1). NCBI lineage: Eukaryota > Viridiplantae > Streptophyta > Magnoliopsida > Asterales > Asteraceae > Bidens > Bidens hawaiensis. The sequence goes on along the minus strand of NW_027491114.1, from coordinate 536,462 downwards.
ACCATGTTAAGAACCAGCGTGAGCATATGTTATATGCGCCATGCGTGAATGTTTTGGCTTTATGTTTTCATGTAACTTAACGTTATGTTGTCTATGGGTTGACCATCCCGCATGATGCTAAGGCGGGTGCATCCTAAATCGTTTATGCGCGTGCGGAAGGGAACTAACCTCCCCGCATGGCGGGAACATTGAGAGCTAGTTTGTCTGAAGCTCCAAGATGGAATTGACTTCAACATGACTGATCACTATGTTGAAATACCAAGACCCCCTGGAGAATCTACAAATGAAACTCAATGTCCCTAACTGCGAGAAGGTTACGCACCTACCCGCAGCAAAGAAATGTCCTTCACGCAGAAAGCTATGCGCACAAAGTGATGCGCACAGAACACTTAGTCTATTCTCCAGTTATAAGGAGATTACTCCCGCCCGAAAGGAAACAGTAGCGTGTTTCAGAGATTTTCCACTTTTTACTGTACACTGACAAAAGTACCTGAAAAAGCACACTGTAACATGAAAAGTCAACTGTCAGCCACCCTATTCTCACCAACCCCAGACCTGCATGTTCTGTCCAAATCAAATCAAAATCTTTTATCCACCACTCCACTCTTAAGTAAATAATAATAACTTCCATACTTTATCATCATTACATTTAGATATGAAAAGATTTCAATCCCCTAAAGCAAGGGATTGTGTTCCCTTGAGTTTGCCTATAAATTTGTAACCTAAATTATCACCCAAAACACACTTCAAAGAACTACAAACTTGCACAAATCCTCTCCCAAGCATCCGTTGTTTTCATTTCCGATCCTGTTACTAGGTAAGCCGAGAATATAACCCTGAGATCTACTTTCCAACCCTTATGTTCTCCCGTTTATTGATCTTAATACATATACTTCTTGTTATTTAATCGTATTCTAGACCTTCGATTCCGAGGCCAACACCAAGAAAACCCGAATCTCGATTAATCCCTTAACAAGAACCTCAGGTGAGTCTCACAGCCCCTATTTTCACTATTTTCACTATTTTAAACTGTTTTCGGGGCGAGGGACACGTACCTAAATAATGTTTTATCATGGTATACTTACAAGCTATGCAAGCGATTATGTGTTTAAATTATATTTCATGATGAGCAATGCGAACGGTTATCTAAGGTTTTCGATGTATGTGCGCTAGAACTCGAGTAAGTGATCACTTTACCATTGGAACTCTAAGGGTAGGGACTGCTGGTTTGATCCACCCACTCGTAGGGGTCGCACCTCTTTACATGGACGAGTGCCTAGTATGGTCATGGGGCAGTACTATGGGTTTGAGCCCGCTCGTAGGGGTCGCGCCTCTTTGCATGGACGAGCGCCTTGCTTTCCGGCACAACGTCCGCGCGTAACCCGCGGGACGGAATTATTGATTAGCTCGTAGTGGCAGTGCCACTTTGCATGGACGAGCACATTTTCCTGAAACGTTCGCGCGTAACCCGCGGGACGGTATTACTTATTTTAGCTCGTAGTGGCAGCGCCACTTTGCATAGACTAGCACAGTTCCCAGAAATGTTCGCGCGTAAACCGCGGAACGATTTTATCAGAATATGTTGATAGAACTATGTTTTACCAAGCATGTGTTTTAATGATGCTACCAGAATTATGTTTCAGAATGATTATGATGCAATACGATTTATCAAGTTACTAAAACTTGTGAACTCACTCAGTTTATACTGATTCAAATGTTTTTACGTGTCTTTCAGGAGATAATTAGGTAGCGCATGGAGTCACACTTAGAGCACCTCACGCTGAACATCTAAACTAGCTTTTTGGAAGATTTTAGTTCTATCCCTTCGATGCGCGTGGTTGTTCCCGCCGCGCAAGGGGATATGGCTTGGAAATCTTCAACAGTTTTATACTTGGATGTTTTTATGTAATTTTTAAACAATGTAATGTATTGTATTAAACAATTCATGCGCAATGAAAATCTTTGAATGTTTGCAATGGCCCGTGCTTAATTATCAATCCCCACTCGCGCGCGCCCGGCTGTTTCCGCCGCTCAGGGCCGGGTGTGACAGATTGGTATCAGAGCACTGGTTATAGCGAACTAGGAAAAGAAGTTTTAACCTAGACTATAACCGTTGGGGAATCGCATGAAATATTTTTCAAAAAAAAATATTTTCAAAAGAAACTATACACACACTTAGGAACACGGGTCACACTGTCTAGTAAATAATGATAACATTATGTGCTCAGAGTACATGCGCTAAGTTTAATATATTTCCACTCTTTTAAAGCGAGAATGCCTCCAACTAAAGCCAAAGGAATTACCATGACACCCGAGGAACTCGCGGAAATAATCGCGCAGGCGATTGCGACTCATGAGGCCAGCAAGGCCGAATCAAGTCAGGGTCGTCAGAATGAGACCCCAGATCCCGAATCAGGAGCCTTGGACAAAGGATGCTCCTATAAGACATTCATGGCCTGTAAGCCTTGGCCATTCAAGGGAACCGAAGGGGCCATTGGGCTCTACAACTGGATTGACAAGATGGAGACAGTTCTCTCCATTAGCGGATGTAGTGAGAACCAGAAGGTCCTTTACGCGACCTGCATGTTCCAGGAAGCAGCTTCGTCTTGGTGGAAGCTTCAAACGAAAACATTGGGGCGAGAAGTTGCTCTCCACAAGACCTGGGAGGAACTGAAGGAGATGTTGATGAGAAAGTTCTGCTCTCGCGCAGAAATCCAGAGCCTACAACAGGAATTCTGGAACCACACCATGGTAGGAACGGATATCGACGCCTACAACAACCGGTTCAACGAACTTTGCCAGTTGGTGCCAGATATGGCAAACACGGAGGAAAAGAAGATCGAGAGGTATATTTTTGGGTTACCTCCTGTTGTTAGGGTTCCGCTCAACGCCGCAGCGCCTCCAACCTTTGATGAGGCGGTAGCGCGGGCCATCACCCTTACAAGGGATACGGTCCGTGCGGGTATGTTAACTACGCGCGGAACCGAGCAGCGAACCTCTGATCCCAAGAGGAAATGGAACTCTCACCACCGAGGGTCCGACTCCAAGCAGCCACCGTTCAAGAAGCAGGAAAGCGCAAGGGTTTACGCGATTCAGGCCGCGGAGCCACCACGAAAAGGATACAGCGGGCCTCGCCCATGGTGCAACAAATGCAAGTACCACCACGAGGGTGAATGCGCAAGAATCGAATGTGCCAAATGTGGCAGACCAGGGCACAAGACGATGAATTGCCGTGTCAGAGAAGCTGGAGCCAGTGACAACTGCTACGCATGCGGAAAGCCAGGGCATTTTAGTCGGGATTGCCCGCAAAAGGGGAACCAAGCTCGCGGGAGAGCTTTTGTGATCGGCGCAGGCGAAGCTAAAGAAGAGCCGAATGTGGTAACCGGTACGTTTTTGCTTAACGGCCATTTTGCATCTGTCTTATTTGATACTGGCGCTGACCTAAGTTTTATATCTGCTGAGTTTAAAAACTCCCTAGGCTTAGCAACCAGTAGGCTAGACACGCCTTATACTATAGAACTAGCCAATGGTAGGCAGTTATGCGCGAACGAAAGAACTGAAGAATGTGTAATAGTCATGGGAGGTCACGGGTTCAATATTAACTTGTTGCCAATAGACTTGGGAAGTTTTGACATTGTGGTAGGTATGGATTGGTTAGTCGAGAACCACGCGGAAGTTATTTGCCATGAGAAGCAGGTTCGGATCCCACTGTTGAACGGAGAAACCTTGTTAATTCAAGGGGAAAGAAGGGGAGTTGCGACGAAACTGATTTCGTGCCTAAAGGCGCGTAAGTGCCTAAGGAAAGGGTGCTACGCCTTCCTGGCGCATGTAGTAGAGAAGAAAGGTGATGAGCGAAGGATTGAAGACTTACCAGTAGTGCGTGAATTTCCAGAAGTTTTTCATGAAGATTTGCCCGGATTGCCGCAGCCGCGACAAGTAGAATTTCGTATTGATTTAGTCCCAGGAGCTGCGCCAGTAGCTCGAGCGCCTTATCGATTAGCTCCATCTGAGATGCAAGAGCTATCCAATCAGTTACAGGAACTATTGGATAAGGGTTTCATACGCCCAAGCTTTTCACCTTGGGGAGCTCCAGTACTGTTTGTTAAGAAGAAGGATGGTTCCTTCCGGATGTGTATTGACTACAGGGAGCTGAACAAGCTGACAGTCAAGAATCGGTACCCTTTACCGAGGATTGACGACTTATTTGACCAGTTGCAGGGATCCAGTTATTATTCGAAAATAGATCTACGGTCCGGATACCACCAACTTAGGGTCCATGAGGAAGATGTGCCGAAAACAGCCTTCCGAACTAGATACGGCCATTATGAGTTCTTAGTGATGCCTTTCGGGCTAACTAATGCGCCGGCTGTATTCATGGATCTGATGAACCGCGTGTGCAAACCATACTTGGACAAGTTTGTGATTGTGTTTATAGATGATATTCTGATTTACTCTCGGACCAAGGCCGAGCATGAGCAACACCTGAGATTGATTTTGGAATTGTTGAGGAAAGAAAAGTTGTATGCGAAGTTTTCCAAATGTGAGTTTTGGCTTAGAGAAGTTCATTTTCTCGGTCACGTTGTAAACGAGAAAGGAATACACGTTGATCCTTCTAAAGTCAAGGCCATCGAAAACTGGGAAGCGCCAAAAACCCCAACTGAGGTGAGGCAATTCCTAGGGCTAGCTGGCTACTATCGACGCTTCATTGAGAACTTCTCCAAAATAGCTCTACCTCTGACCGCGCTAACTCAGAAAGACAAGAAGTTTGTTTGGGGCGAAAATCAGGAAACAGCATTTCAAATGTTGAAACAGAAGTTATGTAGTGCGCCAATTTTGTCTCTGCCCGAGGGGACGGATGACATCGTCGTTTACTGCGACGCTTCACATCAAGGACTCGGATGTGTCCTTATGCAGCGAGACAGAGTCATAGCGTATGCCTCGCGCCAACTCAAGACCAATGAAAAGAACTACACAACGCATGATTTAGAACTTGGAGCGGTTGTCTTCGCGCTAAAGATTTGGCGCCATTACCTCTATGGTACAAAGTGTGTAATCTTTACGGATCACAAGAGCCTTCAACATATATTTGATCAAAAGGATTTAAACATGAGGCAACGAAGATGGGTTGAATTGTTGAACGATTATGATTGTGAAATCAAGTACCACCCTGGAAAGGCGAATGTGGTAGCAGACGCGCTAAGTAGGAAGGAGCGAATAAAAACGCTACGAGTCAAGGCTCTAAGGTTGACCATTCACGCAGATCTCTCTACCCGCATCCGAGACGCTCAGCAAGAAGCCTTGAAACCAGAGTTTGTTAAAAACGAATGCCTTGGGGGTATGGTTAAGAATTTGGAACTGAAAGAGAACGGCAATCTATATTTCGCTAACCGCATATGGGTCCCTCTCAAGAGAGGATTGCGCGAACAGGTATTGAACGAAGCTCACAAGACGCGGTATTCCGTACATCCTGGCGCAGACAAGATGTACCAAGATGTTAAAACGCTGTATTGGTGGCCCAATCTTAAAGGCGCCATCGCGACGTATGTCAGTAAGTGCCTGACGTGTTCAAAGGTAAAGGCTGAATATCAGAAGCCGTCGGGGTTACTTCAGCAGCCAGAAATTCCCATGTGGAAGTGGGAACAAATCTCTATGGACTTCATCACCAAACTGCCAAGGACACCTGGGGGTTATGACACGATCTGGGTTATTGTAGATCGGCTAACTAAGTCAGCGCACTTCCTGCCGATCAAGGAAACCGATAAGATGGAAAAGTTAGCCAGATTGTATATTCGAGAAGTAGTTTCAAAACATGGAGTCCCAGTGTCCATCATTTCTGATAGAGATAGTCGGTTCACATCAAGGTTTTGGAGATCGTTACAAGGAGCTCTAGGTACTCGCCTTGATATGAGTACAGCTTATCATCCTCAAACGGATGGGCAAAGCGAGCGAACAATCCAGACATTGGAAGATATGCTGCGCGCGTGCGCAATCGATTTCGGAGGTAGCTGGGATACTCACCTCCCATTGGTTGAATTTTCTTACAACAATAGCTATCACACAAGCATTAAGGCTGCGCCGTTCGAAGCTTTGTATGGGCGCAAGTGTAGATCCCCACTGTGCTGGGCTGAAGTGGGTGACAAGCAAATGACTGGTCCAGAATTGATCCAAGAAACAACAGACAAGATTTTTCAGATAAGGGATCGCCTTAAGACAGCGCGCGATAGACAGAAGAGCTACGCAGATGTGCGAAGGAAACCATTGGAATTTCAAGTAGGGGATAAAGTACTTTTGAAAGTCTCTCCATGGAAAGGAGTCCCCCGTTTCGGCAAGCGAGGAAAGTTGAATCCACGCTACATTGGACCATTTGAGATCCTGGAAAGGATCGGTCCGGTTGCTTATAAACTCCGTTTACCCGCCGAACTCAGTGGAGTTCATGATACGTTTCATGTGTCCAACCTCAAAAAGTGCCTATCTGACGAAACGTTGATTTTGCCGTTGGAAGAGATTCACATCGACAAACAGCTGCACTTCGTAGAAGAACCTATAGCAGTAACCGATTGGAAAGAACAAAAGTTGCGCAGAAGCAGAATCAAGTTAGTAAAGGTTCAATGGAACTCGAGGCGTGGGCCTGAATTCACTTGGGAAAGAGAAGACCAGATGCGCATGAAATACCCACACCTCTTTCAGAACATGGCTTCTGCCAGCAACGTCTCCTAAATTTCGGGACGAAATTCGTTTAACGAGGGGAGAATGTGACACCCGGTAAACTCCCAACCCCTTAAACTAAGTAATCAACCTAATAATTAGGTGATTGTGAATATTAAGCGCGCCATATTAGTCAGCGCGTGCATTTGTTATGTGCGCCCTGCGCGAGCGCGCCATGTTAGTCAGCGCGTGCATCTGTTATGTGCGCCCTGCGCGAGCGCACCATGTTAAGAACCAGCGTGAGCATATGTTATATGCGCCATGCGTGAATGTTTTGGCTTTATGTTTTCATGTAACTTAACGTTATGTTGTCTATGGGTTGACCATCCCGCATGATGCTAAGGCGGGTGCATCCTAAATCGTTTATGCGCGTGCGGAAGGGAACTAACCTCCCCGCATGGCGGGAACATTGAGAGCTAGTTTGTCTGAAGCTCCAAGATGGAATTGACTTCAACATGACTGATCACTATGTTGAAATACCAAGACCCCCTGGAGAATCTACAAATGAAACTCAATGTACCTAACTGCGAGAAGGTTACGCACCTACCCGCAGCAAAGAAATGTCCTTCACGCAGAAAGCTATGCGCACAAAGTGATGCGCACAGAACACTTAGTCTATTCTCCAGTTATAAGGAGATTACTCCCGCCCGAAAGGAAACAGTAGCGTGTTTCAGAGATTTTCCACTTTTTACTGTACACTGACAAAAGTACCTGAAAAAGCACACTGTAACATGAAAAGTCAACTGTCAGCCACCCTATTCTCACCAACCCCAGACCTGCATGTTCTGTCCAAATCAAATCAAAATCTTTTATCCACCACTCCACTCTTAAGTAAATAATAATAACTTCCATACTTTATCATCATTACATTTAGATATGCAAAGATTTCAATCCCCTAAAGCAAGGGATTGTGTTCCCTTGAGTTTGCCTATAAATTTGTAACCTAAATTATCACCCAAAACACACTTCAAAGAACTACAAACTTGCACAAATCCTCTCCCAAGCATCCGTTGTTTTCATTTCCGATCCTGTTACTAGGTAAGCCGAGAATATAACCCTGAGATCTACTTTCCAACCCTTATGTTCTCCCGTTTATTGATCTTAATACATATACTTCTTGTTATTTAATCGTATTCTAGACCTTCGATTCCGAGGCCAACACCAAGAAAACCCGAATCTCGATTAATCCCTTAACAAGAACCTCAGGTGAGTCTCACAGCCCCTATTTTCACTATTTTCACTATTTTAAACTGTTTTCGGGGCGAGGGACACGTACCTAAATAATGTTTTATCATGGTATACTTACAAGCTATGCAAGCGATTATGTGTTTAAATTATATTTCATGATGAGCAATGCGAACGGTTATCTAAGGTTTTCGATGTATGTGCGCTAGAACTCGAGTAAGTGATCACTTTACCATTGGAACTCTAAGGGTAGGGACTGCTGGTTTGATCCACCCACTCGTAGGGGTCGCACCTCTTTACATGGACGAGTGCCTAGTATGGTCATGGGGCAGTACTATGGGTTTGAGCCCGCTCGTAGGGGTCGCGCCTCTTTGCATGGACGAGCACCTTGCTTTCCGGCACAACGTCCGCGCGTAACCCGCGGGACGGAATTATTGATTAGCTCGTAGTGGCAGTGCCACTTTGCATGGACGAGCACATTTTCCTGAAACGTTCGTGCGTAACCCGCGGGACGGTATTACTTATTTTAGCTCGTAGTGGCAGCGCCACTTTGCATAGACGAGCACAGTTCCCAGAAATGTTCGCGCGTAAACCGCGGAACGATTTTATCAGAATATGTTGATAGAACTATGTTTTACCAAGCATGTGTTTTAATGATGCTACCAGAATTATGTTTCAGAATGATTATGATGCAATACGATTTATCAAGTTACTAAAACTTGTGAACTCACTCAGTTTATACTGATTCAAATGTTTTTACGTGTCTTTCAGGAGATAATTAGGTAGCGCATGGAGTCACACTTAGAGCACCTCACGCTGAACATCTAAACTAGCTTTTTGGAAGATTTTAGTTCTATCCCTTCGATGCGCGTGGTTGTTCCCGCCGCGCAAGGGGATATGGCTTGGAAATCTTCAACAGTTTTATACTTGGATGTTTTTATGTAATTTTTAAACAATGTAATGTATTGTATTAAACAATTCATGCGCAATGAAAATCTTTGAATGTTTGCAATGGCCCGTGCTTAATTATCAATCCCCACTCGCGCGCGCCCGGCTGTTTCCGCCGCTCAGGGCCGGGTGTGACAGAACCTTCCAAGGAGGTCAAGCCCGAAGCCACACCCAAACCAAACCGCAACAACAACAACAACAACCACTCCAAGAGACGAAAGCAAAACTATGCCTTAACCCAACAAAACCCACCTCAACCTCAATACCAACAAACCCAAAACCAAAACTTTCAAGCTCCACCCCCAAAGAAAACTTACCACGGACCTCACCCGTTTTGCCAAATTTGCCAACGACACCATCAACTTGGCATCTCTTGCCGACAATGCACCCATTGTGGCCGTTTTGAACACCTGCTAAGCGCATACTTCGAATTCATGCGTACCCAACCAACCCTCACCAAACCACCCCACGCTTTCAACCAAAACCATGTTTTAACTCAAGCTCAACCCATTTCTCAAGCCTACCCCACCCCTCGAGCGTGTTTCAATTGTGGAGATCCTAGTCATTTCCGCAACACGTGTCCTCGACTCGCATATCAAGTCCAAATGGCCACTCCGCCTGTGTACCCTGCTCAAGCCTATCAAGTTCAGGCCTTTCAACCAGTTCCGCAAATTATGGCCAACCAAGTTGTTCAACCAATTAAAGCTAATCAAGCCTCGACTTCTCAAGCTACACCAGTCGTCCCCAATGCTCGCGGGAGGGCATTCGTGATCAATGCAAACCAAGCCCAACATAACAATGATGTAGTGAACGGTACGTTCTTGGTTAATAACGTGTATGCATCCATTTTATTCGATACCTGTGCTGATGAGTTTTGTGTCTTTTGATTTTGAGCCTATTCTTTCTTCGTCTCGTTCTAAACTCGAAAGTTCCTTTACGGTTGAAGTCGCGTATGGTAAAACTATCTTGATTGACTCGGTTATTCGTCGTTATACTCTAAATCTCAACGACTATGATTTTTCTATCGACCTCATTCCTATGCAACTCGAAAGTTTTGATATCATAGTAGGCATGGATTGGTTAGCTCAACACTGTGCCGAAGTCGTGTGCTTTGAGAAGTATATTGGAATTCCACTAGACGATGATCAGATTTTGCGTATTTTCAGAGAAAAGCCTTCTAAGGGGCTTAAGCTTATGTCGTGTACTCAAGCCCAAAAATACTTAGGTAAAAAGTATATGGTTTTTCTTGCCAACGTCTTAGAAAAGAAACACGAAGAGAAGACAATAAAAGTCATTCCAGTAGTTCGTGATTTTCCCGAAGTTTTCCCTGAAGATGTTTCTGGTTTACCTCATACTCGTGAAGTGGAGTTTCGTATTGATCTTGTGCTTGGGGCGAACCCCGTCGCCAAAGCTCCTTATCGTCTCGCACCTTCGGAAATGCAAGAGCTAGCGAGTCAACTCAAAGAACTCTCTAGCAAAGGTTTCATCCGCCCAAGTTCATCGCCTTGGGGCGCACTTGTTCTTTTCGTTAAAAAAAGGATGGTTCCTTTCGAATGTGTATCGATTATCGTTAACTCAATAAACTCACGATTAAGAACCGTTACCCTTTGCCTAGAATTGACGATCTTTTCAATCAACTTCAAGGCGTATCTTGTTTTTCAAAAATCGATGTTCATTCGGGTTATCACAAATTGCGCGTTCATGTGGATGATATACCCAAAACAGCTTTTCGAACTCGTTACGGTCATTACGAATTTATGGCCATGCATTTCGGCTTTACCAATGCACTTGCGGTTTTTATGGACCTCATGAACCGCGTATGCAACCCTTACCTTGATAAGTTCGTGATCGTGTTCATCGAAGACATTCTCATTTACTCGAAATTTAAAGTTGAGCATGAAGAGCATTTGCATGATATCCTCTTGTTATTGAAGAAAGACCACTTTTTGCCAAGTTTTCCAAATGCGAGTTTTAGATAAATGAAGTTCAATTCCTTGGTCATATCGTTAACGAAAAAGGCATTTCTGTTGATCCCATTAAAATCGAAGCTGTTAAAATTGTACGACCCCGACTTCACCTACGGAAGTTCGATCCTTTCTTGGTCTCACTGGTTATTACCGTCGTTTCATCTTTAACTTTTCCATGATCGCTTTACCCCTCACCGCCTTAACTCATAAGGATAAACCATATGAGTGGGGGGCTAAGCAAGATGAAGCTTTTCAAACCTTGACGCGTCTGCTTTGCAACGCCCCTATCCTAGCACTTCCCGAAGGAAACGAGGATTTTGTTGTCTATTGTGATGCCTCGAATCAAGGTCTCGGTTGCGTTCTCATTCAATGAGGAAAGGTCATCGCCTATGCGTCACAACAACTTAAGCTTCATGAAAAGAATTATACGACACACGACCTTGAGCTCGGTGCTGTTGTATCCGCGTTGAAAATTTAGAGACACTATTTGTATGGAACGAAATGTGTGGTATTCACCGACCACATGAGCCTCCAACATATTTTTGACGAAAAAGATTTAAACATGAGGCAACGACGATGGGCCGAACTCCTTACTGACAACGATTGCGAAATACGTTACCACCCTGGTAAAGCAAACGTAGTAGCTGATGCCCTTAGTCGTAAAACCCATGTCAAAAGCATTCTTCTTCTATGCGTTGTTATCCAGACCGATCTTCATCTACGTATCTTTGAGGCCCAACACATCTCTGTCACTGAAGGCAATTTGTACAAAGAGATGTCGTATGCTGCTGAACTCTAACTCAAAACAAAGCGTGATGGTTTGATCTACTTTCTCAACCGCCTTCGGGTCCCAGATCGTGACAATCTTCGCATGTTTATAATGGACGAAGCTCACAAGTCACAATATTCTATCTACCCTGGTGCTTCTAAAATGTATTTCGACCATGGAACTACTTTCTGGTGGCCCGACATGAAGAAAGATATCGCTATCTATGTCGGAAAATGTTTAACATGTGCAAAGGTAAAATCCGAGCATCAAAAACCTGATGGTTTGCTCGTGCAACCTTTTATTCCAGTTTGGAAGTGGGAGAACATTATGAAGGACTTCGTCACAAAACTTCCAACCACCAAGAGGCAACATGATAGCATTTGGGTAATCGTCGATCGATTAACCAAATCGGCTCATTTCATTCCCATTCGAGAAAAGCATTCGATCGAGTAGCTCCCTCAAATCTATGTCAACGAGATTGTTTGTTGCCATGGTATACCTTTGAGTATTATATCTGACCAGGAAGATGGTCGTTTTGTGTCTCATTTTTGGAATTCGCTTCAAACCGCTTTGGGAACCCGTCTAGATCTTAGCACCACTTATCATCCTCAAACGGATGGACAGTCTGAAAGAACCATTCAAACCCCTGAGGACATGCTAAGAACATGTGTGGTTGATTTTGGTGGTAATTGGGATACTCATCTTCCGTTGGTTGAGTTTTCATACAATAAAAGTTATCATTCGAGCATCAAAATGGCCCCATTCGAAGCACTCTACGGCCATAAATGTCGTTCTCCTATTTGTTGGAATGATATCGGTGGTACTCAGCTCACTGGACCTAAAATGGTACAAGATACCACCGACAAAATAGCTAAAATTCGTAATAATCTGCTTACTGCTAGAAGTCGTCAAAAGTCTTATGCTGATAAGCGACGGCGACTCTTGGAATTCGAAGTCGGCTACCTTGTCCTCCTTAAGGTTTCACATTGGAAATGAGTATTACGCTTTGGTATGAAGGGTAAACTAGCCCCCCGTTTTTTTGGTCCGTTCAAAATCCTTGAACGAATCCAAGATGTTACTTATCGCCTCGAGCTCCCGTAAGAGCTTCAAGGCATCCATCCAGTGTTTCATGTTTCAAACCTTCGAAGGTGTCTAGCTGACGAGAACCTTCATCTACCTCTCAACGAGGTACGTATCGATAAGACAATGCACTTTGTTGAGACCCCGGTGGAAATAGTGGATCGAATGGATAAGAAAACCAAGCGTAGCCGAATCCCTTTGGTCAAGGTTCATTGGGAATCTAAGCGCGGTGCAGAAGTCACTTGGGAACGTGAAGACCAAATGAATTCTAAGTATCCGCATCTTTTTGCTATGGATGTTAATTCCTAATTTCGGGAAGAAATTTTCTAAAAGTTAGGAATGTTGTGACATTCGTAATATTTCCATTTAGTATTTACTCGTTTGTAATCGGATCATCGCATTTAATCAAACGATGAGTTATTAATTTTGTTATTCGGTGTTATCTTTAATTATGCGTGACTCATATTAAAATACTTATAATCGTTAAAGTATACAATATGTACAATCTAACCCCTACCTTTAGTTTTACAATTTCTAACCACCAAACCTAAGATTAAGGACTTGGTTGCAAATTTTATTCAAACTCCCTCTTTCCCTCTTCCTTTCCTGTCACCACCATCAGCACCCCTCCTTTCCAATCTTTGATTCATTTGACTCATAAATCACGGGATTTGGTTAATTAATTCAATTCTTAACATGCACGCTTCATCTCGTTATGGTATAACGCGTAAATGACAGCTAATTTATATCAATTAGTATCAATTTACTTAACTCTAGCCGCGGACTGAAACTAACCTCGAATCACTATAAATATGAGATGAAAATGTAGTTGGTTTGGACCTGCACCATCCTTGCTGCATCTCGAACCATAACCCTCTATCAAATCACCTCTGAAGCACTCCAGTATCATTTTTGAATTCAAAATACAAGCCGAAACCCTAGTTCTTATTCTCCTTCAATCCTTCATCATATTAGGTAATCTTTATATGGGTTGGGTTAGGATTTAAGCGTCTGATAAAACCCCTCTATCAATTTTAATTGACAGAAGGTATATAATCCTCAATTGAGATCAATTCGATTTAGGGTTTATAATGAATATGGGGAAAACCAGAACTATCATATTTAAATATTGGTTCTTATGTTCTAAACAAAATAAAGGCTAGTCCAGATGGTCAGTACATGTGGATAAACACCTTGAACTGGCCTGGGGCGCGGGTTCGATTCCCCCAGGCCCGGTTTTTGTTGATATTTTTAATATTAATTGTTTTTAAACCTTTTTAATTATTAATTACTTTACTATATTATAATAAATATTGTTTACACTCGTTTAATAAACCGAATCTCGTTAAACTCATAAAATAGATATCCATAAAATGTTTTCATATATATATATATATATATATATATATATATATATATATATATATATATAATTCGGTTATTATATTTTAAATAGTTAAAACTTATAGCTTCATTTAATAAACAAATATGATTTTTTTTCTTTACTATAATAATTAAACTAATGGAATATCATTTCACCTTTATCAAATATTCTATAAAATATAATAAACCCTTTAACGTTTTCCAAATCCGTTATAAACCCATTTACGCCTTACTAATTAGGACAAATCGTTGGGACTTCTTGTGTAACCATCTAGTTGCTTTAATCGTCACCACCTTCTCGTTAGCGTAGTCCCTATTCCAAGTTAGTTCTTCATAACCCCATTTTAACTCTTTTAATATTTTTGGTGTAGCATGTCACAAGTTTTATCTTGTTAGTTATGTGCTTATTTATAAACTGATTCACAATTAGCGTACATGTTAATATTATTCTTGCATATTGTTTTTGATTATACGTGAACTTGCTTGCAACGTGTTTACTATTCTTATGCTGGAAGTTACGCAAACGCATACACATACACATAGTGGGAGGGTCCGACGAGACGTACCCGCGCCGTCTAACGTTATGACTTCGGTTGTTCGTCAGGTGGTTCTCATTTCCCATATTACTACGGCCTCGGATAAAGGAATGGGAGGACGACATTAATTGATTTCATTTACTTTACGCTTGAATATTTATTACATTACGAATGTTGAATCGTGCCTTTCATATATATGTATACTCAAAAACTTATGAAAACTCATCAACTTAATTGTTGACAAATATATTTTTTTCAACGTGCTACAGGTTGAATCGATGACATGCTAAGGATGAAGATCATTAGTATACCTTAGGATTTGAATAAAGAACTTATTTATTGTTTTGGTTAAATGTTTCTTTTTATTTTTAATTATTAATAATTGTGTACTTTACGTTATGAAATGAAATGATATAATTATTACCACTTTAATAGTGTTACGAGCTATGAGCGATCTGTACGTTATACCCGGACGTATTCCGCTTAAAGCCGAATGTTACATGTAGTGAGTTGTTCAAGAATAATAATTTACCAACCCCAACACATGCATATCTTGGAAGTGTAAAAAATGGAAGAGAGAGAGGGTAAAGGGGGCCGGCCAAGGAGGGGTTTTCCCCCCCAAAACTTAAAACCATTTTTATTTATCATTTGCATATAATATGGTATTTATCCACATAAGTAACTTCTCTCAAAATATAAATTATCACATAGTTTATTTATCACACAAGTGCAAATATTTAGAAAACCAATTTCCAAATATTATAAGTGTTGATAATTATTAGTTAGATCATATCTAATAATAAATATCGTGGAGTTTGTCTTGCTTATTATTGGGTATGACCCGACTTGGATCATGACGTACTAGCCACATCAACTCAAATATGTGTATTTGGCAGATCGATTCCAACAATATCCCACTTGCACAAGATACATAGAATATTGATGCAAGTAGCAAATGCTGCCTAACAATGGTTTACTACCCCTAATACGTATGACGAAGTGCCATTCAATAACATCATCCCCTTCAAGTCCCTTCCTTGAAAATGATTTAGGTGAAACTATCATTTATCCTTTTGCCACAAATTTCATGTTAAATCCAGAGAAAAAGAGTGATCATTCTCTGTTGATCTAATTTATCAAGCCTTAGACATTTAACTCTCAACGAATAAGTGGGACAAATTCCCTATTTACTACATACGTCTCTCACTATCACCTCGTACTATACTTGAGCTTAGCCTTATGTACTGACATATTACAGAGTAGCGAAAAACTAGGTCAAAGTATGATTTTTGGTAAATATCAAGACCCGATTTGTATCTCAGGTAGAAGGATACTATGATGTTCGTCTTTACTCAAATTTACTTATGACCACAAACACAAGGATTCCATGCAGTAAAATTTGTGGGCGGGTCAGTCCAATATTTATCCCATAAATATCTATGAACCTTGGCAGCAAACCCTTGCTATATTCTTACCTTATGAATATCTACCAATCCAAGTTCATAATAGTCTTTCCTTCACATTTGTTCCCACAAATATGATCGACTACGGACATTTAGAATAATTAAATTATTCATGGATTTAAACATGCTAAAAGGGAACTTAACTCAAAAACATAATCATAAACCATAATCATATGATTGAGTCAAACTAAAAATTGTTCCGATATCCAAATACAAAATTTGATCAAATCCAATCACTAGAATATCGAAGTCCTAAGGCACAAGTATGACCTTCATCCTTTGGCCTTTCTAGGAGCTTCGTGAGTGGATCCTCAATGTTTTGATCAGTGTGAACTTTCCTGTTGGTGCATTTTGTAACCGTCGCTATGCAATTCTGACCAGCGTAGACGAGGTGGTGAAGTTAGAACAACTTCACCGTAGGCGAAGTTAGAACAACTTCACCATTGGCGAAGTTAAGACTACTTCACCTACAGGCCCAAGCCCAAGCCCGCGAAGTTGGTTATCTATATATATATGTGTGTCTTGTTTAGGGTGGAGAATCCAGAAAAAGTGTGTGTGTTTTGTGTAGTTGTCATTGTCTAGAGAGAAACAGAGAGGGCGATTCGTGTGGGACGGCCCGAGGTAGAGCTAACCTCGGGTCGGCCGTGTTTTTGTTTATGTTCGGTATGTAACGTGTTATGGTTATTATATAAAGGATCTGCAGATTCGTTTATCCCATTCGTGTGTTTATTCGTGTATTTGTTTGTGTGTAATCGTGTTCTTCGTCTCCTACACCATTAAACGAGTCTAGGAGGATTCCACACTCCTAGACCTCGTGCGGATCTCGTATCGATCAGCGACGCCCTGAGGGGGATCTACAAGTGGTATCAGAGCCTTAGGCTCTTATGCTATGGTTCAAGATCTGCGTTTTGGTGTTTCTGGCCCGTTTCTGATGTGTTTTTGGCCGAACAGCCGCCGTCGGCGAAGTTATTGGGTTCAGGCGAAGTTGTCGCTAAAATTTTAGGGTTTTGGCGAAGTTGACTTTTTTGGCGAAGTTGACTTTTTTGGCGAAGTTGACTTTTTGGCGAAGTTGACTGTTGACTTTTGGCGAAGTTGACTTTTGGCGAAGTTAAAAAAAAACAAAAAAAAAAGTTTAAAAAAAAATTTGATTGGAGTTTTCGTCCGAATGGCCAGGTGTACACGATTATTGTGAGACCGAAGACGTTGTTCTGGCAACGAGTGAAACTTGGTATTTCTTGGTCTTACGCGTGAACAAATACAGGTTAACTCTGGATATGGAGTTGAAGTTGTGAATGGGATATTGATTGAAACTGGATATTGACACATATTTGGGTGTTTTTGGGCAAAGAAATAGTTGTTGTTCGAGGTTGACCAACTGAAGAAAGTCAAATTTTGTTCGGGTTTTCGTCATTACTGGATTGCGGTCGGAGCATATTATTTATGTTATTTTCAAGGCGTTCAAGAATTGGATCCTGAAAACGTAGGATACGAGCATCCGGGATGCGTACTTATTAAGGTGAAAATCTTGGAACAAGTTGGATTTAATAGGGAATTAATTTGTTTAAGTTCTGATCGTTATCCCTGGTGATTGAAGATGCTTCAGATTTATTAATGGTCATGTGTGTTAGATTCTGTCAAGGTGGTTTTGTGATGAAACTGATCACTTGATGTTGAGTAGTTGAAGATTGAACCTTATCTTACTATGTAATTCCGACTAATTAGGTGAAGTTGTGGAGGGAGCACAACTTCACGTGTTGGTGAAGTTAGGAACAACTTCACGTGTTGGTTGAAATGATCGATTAGGCACGGGGATGCAGGTCAAAGATCTCGATCGATATAGTTCGGAGGAGCTTACATTGAATGGGAGATCTGATATGGAAGACGCCGGGTGATTGGTAGATTTGTGAAGCTACAAGACAGTTTCTGACACGGCTGGTTGAAGACAGGATGGATGTTGCATGTATATGTGAAGTTCAAGTTTGAAGATCACAGTGCAATCGAGTCATGTTTTGTAACAGATGATCTTTTATGTGTGTTAGAATTAAGAGCAACGGTCAAAGGGGAGTCTGTTGGTGCATTTTGTGACCGTCGCTATGCAATTCTGACCAGCGGAGATGACGTGGTGAAGTTAGAACAACTTCACCGTAGGCGAAGTTAGAACAACTTCGCCATTGGCGAAGTTAAGACAACTTCGCCTACATGCCCAAGCCCAAGCCCGCGAAGTTGGTTATCTATATATATATGGGTGTCTTGTTTAGGGTGGAGAATCCAGAAAAAGTGTGTGTGTTTTGTGTAGTTGTCATTGTCTAGAGAGAAACAGAGAGGGAGATTCGTGTGGGACGGCCCGAGGTAGAGCTCACCTCGGGTCGGCCATGTTTTTGTTTATGTTCGGTATGTAACGTGTTATGGTTATTATATAAAGAATGTACAGATTCGTTTATCCCATTCGTGTGTTTATTCGTGTATTTGTTTGTGTGTAATCGTGTTCTTCGTCTCCTACACCATTAAACGAGTCTAGGAGGATTCCGCACTCCTAGACCTCGTGCGGATCTCGTATCGATCAGCGACGCCCCGGGTGGACCTACATTTGCGAATACATATCTTTTCTTTTTCAACTTCATCCCTTATGTAGTTGAATCTCCGCTCAATATGCCTTGTCTTTTGATGTGCACGGGGTTCCTTGATTTGAGCAATCGCACCCAAGTTGTCATAGAAGATCTCTAGAGGGTCCTGAATGGTACGGACTACCCGTAGATCAGCAATGAACTTTCTAATCCACGCAGCTTCTTGAGCTACCTATGAGGCGGCGATGTATTCCAATTCAGTGGTGGACAACGCTACCACATCTTGTTTTGCGCTCTTCCAATAGACAGCGCCACCATTTAAAATGAAAACATATCCCGATTGTGATCGAGAATCATCTTGATCAGTTTGGAAACTCGCATCAGTGTAACCCTTTACAACGAGTTCCTCCTCACCAGAGCCATATATTAGAAACATATCCTTAGTCCTCCTAAAGTATTTCAATATGCTCTTAACCGCTATCCAATGGCTAGTTCCCGAATTTTGTTGGTATCTACTTGTCACGCTTAAAGCGCATGACACATACGGTCTAGTGCATATTATGGCATACATGATGGATCCTATAGCATATGCATATGGGATTACATTCATTTTGTCTTGGTCATCTTTTGAGCTTGGACATTGAGATGCACTAAATATTGTTTCTATTTGAATAGGTACCAAACCTTTTTTAGAGTTGTCCATCTTGAACCTTTTCAATATTTTGTCAATGTATGCACTTTGATTTAAACCTATCAATCGCCTTGATCTATCCCTATACATCCTTATTCCAAGAATATAGGCGGCCTCACCAAGATCCTTGATGGAAAAACAATTTCCAAGCCAGGTTTTTACACCTTCCAAGGTTGGAATGTCATTTCCAAACAGTAGTATGTCATCGACATATAATACCAGAAAGGTAATGATGCTCCCAATAGCTTTCTTATACACACAAGCCTCATCAGCGTTCTTGATGAATCCAAATTTCTTGACCACTTCATCAAAACGGTGATTCCAACTTCTAGATGCTTGTTTCAATCCATAGATTGACTTCTTTAACTTGCACACGTTATTAGGATGTTATGGATCAACAAAACCTTCAGGCTGAACCATATAGACATCTTCCTCAAGGTGTCCATTAAGAAAAGCAGTCTTGACATCCATTTGCCATATCTCATAGTCATAATATGCGGCTATAGTAAACAATATCCTTATAGACTTTAGCATCTCTATAGGCGAAAAAGTTTCATCATAGTCAGCCCCTTGATTTTGAGTGAAACCTTTTGCTACAAGTCTTGCTTTGTAAGTATCAAGTTTCCATGCATATCAGTTTTCTTCTTGAAACCCATTTACTTCCAACAAGTTTGGAATTAAGAGGTGGTGCAACCAAGTCCCATACTTGGTTCTCATGCATGGATTGCATCTCAACGTTCATGGCTTCAAGCCATTTATCACAATCAGATTGTGACATTGCATCGTGGTACGTGATGGGTTCATCCGAATCTATCACATAGCATCCATTCACGAAAAATCCATATCTTTCAGGTGGATTGCTAATTCTACTAAATTTGCGAACGTTTTGTGTGTCTTGATCAACCATTTGATCATTCTCAACAACCTCTTGTTGATTGCTAGTATCAATCAAACGTGTATCGGCTTGTGGTTCTCGATCCTCCTCGAGTTCCACTGTTCTACTAGTTCCTTCCATAAGGAACTTTCTTTCCAAGAACTCAGCCTTCGAGGAACAAACACCTTCTGCTCGTTTGGGTTGTAGAAATAATATCCCATAGAATCTTTGGGATATCCTACAAAAATACACTTAGTGGATCGACTTTCAAGTTTTTTTTTGGGTGTTTTGCTTAACATAATCCTCACAACCCCATACCTTTAAATATGATAATGATGGAACCTTCCATGCCATATTTCAAAAGGTGTCCTTTCCACTTTCTTGGTTGGTGCCGTATTTAGAATAGGGCTGCAGAGATCAATGCGAAACCCAAAAATGATAGAGGTAATGTGTTTCTAGCCATCATAGATCTAACCATATCCAATAGAGTTTGATTCCTCCTTTCAGCCACACCATTATGTTGAGGTGTTCCGGGTGGAGTAAGTTGTGAGACAATCCCACAGCTCCTAAGATGATCTAGAAAAACATCATTGAGGTATTCACCTCCTCTATCGGAACGATGCACTTTTATTGTTTTATTGAGTTGATTTTGTACTTCAGTTTGGAAGACTTTGAACATTTCAAAGGCTCCATATTTGTGTCTTAACAAGAACAAATACCCATAGAGACTATAATCATCGGTAAAGATAATGAAGTATCTTTCACCATTCCTTGTCATTGTCTTAAAAGGACCACATACATCCGAATGTATGATACCTAATAAGTCATTCGCCCTATCATTAGTTCCACTAAAAGGCTCCTTGGTCATATTTCCCAATAAACAAGATTCACACTTATCAAACGAATCATAATTTGATTCCAAAAGACCATTCTTTTGAAGTGTATGCATGTGATCCTTGTTTATGTGACCAAGGCGACAATGCCAAAGAAAAGTCTTACTCAAATCCAATTTGATTCTTTTGGTGCTAGTTTGGTACAACGAGTTATCAATGGATGTATTATCATGAACTAATTCATAAATGCCATTAGACGGCATTGCTTTAAAATAAAAGACATCATTCATGAAAACATAAATACCATCGTTTACAAACTTTAAATCATAACCAAATTGTCTTAACAAAGAAACAGAGATAATATTCCTAGTCAAACTAGAAGAACACAAAATGTTTTTCAAAATAACTTCCAAACCATTTGGAAGTTTCAAAAGATAATCTCCTCGGGCTTGAACGTCAACCTTTGCTCCATTGCCCATGAAGAGACTTATATCTCCTTTCTTGTAATCATTTCTTGTTATGAACTCCTGCAATGAATTGCATATATGAGTTTCACATCCGTTATCCAATACCCATGTGTTAGAAGAAATATTATTAAGATCAATATGGATCATCAAAGTTGTACCTAAGGTTTGCCCCGCATCCCTCTTAGCTTTCAACTCCTTGAGATAGGTTTGACAATTTCTCATCCAATGTCCTATCTCTCCACAACCAAAGCACAGATCCTTAGAGCTAACCTTTAGCTTCTTTGGTTTTGGTTCCGCGTTTGCCTTTCCCTTTAACCTACCCTTGACTTGCCCTTTACCACTAACAATCTTTGCTTTGGGTTCTGGGTAATGCCTCTTCTTCAAGCCACCTTCATTGATCGTAAGAACGGGTAAAACCTTTTTACCCATTCTGGCTTCGGCTGTTTTGAGCATTGCGTGAAGCTCACCAATACTCTTGTCCCATCCATTCATGTTAAAATTCATAACAAATGTCTCAAACCTTTTAGTTATGCCATTAAGGATCATATCCGTGGCTAACTCTTTTGAGACGGGACAGTTATGCCGATCATTGTGGCTTTTCATCTTAAGCACATAAGATGAGACAGATTGGGTTTCTTCCATACGACATGCATGAAACGCTCGAACCGTTTCGAAGCATTCCACCCTTGCTTGAGTAAGGAACATTTCATTAAGATGGGTGATCATGTCATATTCCCAATGATTCTCGACATCCTTTTGGATCTCGGGAATCATTGTTCCTTAAGCTGGGTGATCATGTCGTAATATACACGTGTTTTCGTATACGTAATACAATGAATCCGCTTAAACGTGAAATGCAATGGTAGTACACATGTGCATTTCATCCTGCAATGCATATACGTATTGCATTAATGATGCATATAATGCATATGCATTGCCTATACACAATACATGATATCTACATCCATGTTTGATACACCATATACACGTAAATGAACACATCGGTAATGCATTTGCGTTATAAGCGTAAACGTATAAGACACATTAAATCATGTAATGCATATACGTATTGCATTAATGATGCAGATAATGTAAATGCATTGTCTATACGCACTACATGAAGTCCACATCAACGTTTAATACACCATATCCGCGTAAACGTCTAACACACCAGTAATGCGTATGTGTTATATGCTTAAACGTATAAGACGCATTAATACCGTATATACACAAATTGGTAATGCATAAGTGTAATGCAATATATAATGCTCATGTGTATACCATAACATAAACTTCATTATTTATAAGGTTTATATCATTGACATTTTCCATGTCCTCACCTTCATTGCTTTTGGATACGTCAACAACCAATGATTCATATCTCAATACGCATGCACGTTTTGATGACCTCAATGCACTTTTTGCTGTAAAATATATGAAATATTATATATGTATATAATACGTGTTAACAAGTTTGTGTACGTTTAACTACTTTTTACTTGAATTTGCATCTTCGGCGTCCAACGTTATTCCTTGTTACAAACTCCTGCTCCTTTTATGTCCCATTGTTTGTGACATTCGTCATTTTCGGTTTAACTTGTATTTGTTTTTGTATCAGAAACCCGACCCGTTTTGGTCTTTCGGACCCTACGTTATTAATAAAATGTTGGGTTTTATGTTCATTTATGTTACACAATTGTTGGATCAAGAAAACATCATTTTCGGTACCTTAAAACATCCTTTTATGACTAAAAACGAGTTAAAACCAACTTAAGGGACTAGATTTATCAAATATCAAAAGTTGGAGACCCACCCCCACCCATAGGGGCGCCGCGCCACGCGGCCACCAAGGGCAAGGGTGGTCGCACAACATCTAGGCCTACCTGCAGATTGCACAGTTCATTTTTGTTTGTTTATATCTTGTTTGACCCATTTTTAACCAATGAAATGCATGCTTTACTTGAAAGCAACTATAAACAAACTCTTACTATTCCCTTATATAACCAAGACCATTTCACCCATTGTTGGTTTCTCATTCACCTCAAACTCTCCCAAATCGAAGTTTCCTTGTTTCTAACTAATTACTGTTAATTAAAGCTTGTTATTATAGTTTGCTTAAAGCATATTCCCCTTGTTTCCTTAGCTTTCCCTTCTCCGGCTATGGTCGGTTTCGGTATTGCTAGGCAAGGCTACATGGAGGACTATTATTGTCATTGTTAAACACTTTAATTCATGCTTTAATTTTGTTTAATCTTGTTAATATTATTTAGTTCCTAATTATTTTTGTTTCCAAATCATTTTAATAGTTCAATGGTATTTTGGTATGTGATTACCATCCTCGGTTTCATTCCGAATCAAGAACCGAACCAAAACCGAACTTTTGTTTAAATACTTTATTGTTAAAATATTGTATGTAAGACTTGAGTATTACCATTTCTAAGTTTATTCTAATGAGTTCCATGGTATTAGGTATATGGTAACTATCCTCGGTCTCATACCGAGTTAAGGACTGAACCGAAACCGAACTCTCGTTTAACTCTTTATTTAATTGTTTTAAAACAAGTTGTAGTAAGATTTAAATGCTTAAGTTCTTTAATTTACATGTTTGTATTTGTTATTATATTATGGACTTGTTGGACCCAAACTTGGTCACATACCAAGTTTTGAACCAACCAAACCAAACCGAGTTCACTCGCTTAAAACACACTAGTTGTGTTTCGGGCAACCGAATCTCACATTTTCTTTTAAGATCTTTTACAAACTAATTATAAGTGTTTTCTTAAAGTACTTGGTATGTCGGATCTAACTTGATCTTATAACAAGCTTGGACCGATAAAACTGAACACTCGCTTAACATCAATGTTTGTAGTTTCTCCTTAATAGAAATTCTAGCATTAGTTAAGTTTCTGTTTTAAATAATTTATCTCATTATATTTATCACTTTGGAATGTCGAGTTCGGACTTGACAATTTATCAAGACCCGAACCGACTAAACCAAACGCTAGTTAAAATCTCGTTTTGGTATTTATCTAACAAGGGATCATGCACTATTGCATTAAACATTTCTCCACATATTTACTTAACAAAGGTTAAGTAAAACTAATGAATAGAATACCGAGACCCGATTTCAAGCAAACTTACTTTTCAAAAACCATTACTTTAATTTCTTATGTATTTACACATTAACCCTCAAACTTTAATTTTTTATCTTGTCGTATTATTTCACTTTAAAGCTTTTAAGACCATCTGCTAACTCAAGACACTCTCAATCTAGGTCTTGCTCATCGAACTTATCTTTCCATTTTACCGCAAACTAATCCTTCAAGCTACTGATTTCATGTGAGTAATCACACTCCCCCTTTTTACGCTTTTATACTTTTGGGGGTGGCATGCATACCATATTCAAATTTACTTGTTTTATGATCTCAATATCAAATCCGCAATTCATCATTATGTGTTTGTACGAATACTTGCTCGATCTTTGTTTATGCCTCAAATTGATTATGTGCATGAGTGTTTACTTTTATGTTGTTGTTGAGCCTCAATAAGTATGATCATACACACCCCTAACTACTTTAGCCTTGTGCTAGTAGAATAGGGCCTAATTCTCCGAGTATTTTGGTTGTTACCAAATAGAAAGGAGCCACAGTTATTTACTTTACATTTACAATGGTTATTGTATTATTCTATTTACACATGTAAATTGTGATTTTTGCCTCTGCAGGTTCCCAGCCGGATCTATACGGAATATCTCGTTCTACGTAGGTGCGGAATCCCTACGTAAGACGTTACGAGCGTAGAAGACGATACGAGTTAACACGATCAAACACATGTTACAATAAACAAAGACACGTTGTATTGCAACCGAAAACACGTGATATCAATCACAAACACTGGACTCGTAAACTCGATACAATGAATAATCCCTTTCTAAACAAGCCATAACCTAATGTTTTCATAACACGACAACTTCGCCTGGCATGTTCAGGCGAAGTTGTTCCTAACTTCGCTTGTAACCACAAGTTCGCCTATATCAGCGAACTTGTGAGAACTTCGCTTACATCCAAAACACAAATCCAACTAACTCGATTACAGACACTAGACACTGAACTACTGACATCATGTACCAACAGACTCCCCCTTGGCAGTAGCTTCATATCTTTATCTTCAAACACGTGTCTTGTAATCTTCAACAATCTCGTATCTTTCATCTTCAAGCATGAACTCCTTCTCGTACACATACCGAAACAACTCTTTGATATTTCTTCGCTTCGTCTTTCCAAGCAGGAATATAAAATATCTTCTTCTCATTCAGCACCTGCATATCAGCTTGAGACAAGTTCACTAGATGCATCGGATCATATACTCTCAGCAGCTCTTGTTCATCTTCATCCTCCATTACTGCTTCAGCTGTTTCACAATCTACATACCACCACTTCAGATCTTTGAGCACATCCTTGGGCATTTGTTTCATCGGCACTTCTTTTAAACACCGGATCGGCTTATACTTCATAATCATCCAAGGCTTGCCATCTGCTCTCAATCCTCTATCTTTGTCTTCGATAAGTTTTCCCTTTTGTGGTTTCAACAGCTCGAACTTCTTCTCTTTTATACTTTCCTTCCAAACAATCTTTCTAATGACTCTAGCCATGTTATCATCACTCCTGTTTATCAACCCCAATCTGGCTAAGTCCTTCACTTCACACTCAGGCAATGTGTTCAACGATCTCAACATCCTCTTGAAGTACTGAACACCATCATATCCTTTAATCACAAAGAGCCTCAACTGCTCATCATATATCCAGCATATAATCCCCTTTCTCGATTCAGCATAACCTCTAATGTTGTAACTCTTCTTAAACATAGTAGGGACCGCCGGTTTCTTCGTTTTTACAAACCATTGAGCGTAGCCTTCTTTCCATCTTGGCTGCTCTTCCCATTCCGTCTCATCATTTCCCATATCTTTACTCATATCTGCCTTATCAACATCCGGAATCTCATGCTCAATATTCTCTTCTATAATCTCTCCCTCTTCAATATCATTATCAATAACAATCTCTGCACCAATCTTCTCTATCTCTTTAACTGGTAATACATCATCATCACCTATAAACTCATCATCCATCTCCTCAACATCCACGACCACCACCTCATCACCTGTACCGCCCGCTGCACTTGTTGACTCCCCCTGAGATGTGGAAGTCCCAAGAGCTTGTTCAGTTCTTGGCAACTCTCCACCTGCACCTTTCGATGCATTGGGATCATCGTCTCGATCATTTCGCTTCTTAGTCCTCAGCTCATCGCCCTTACAGCTCGTCTCCCCCTGAGATGCCAAGAACTCCTTCAAAGCATCAATGATTTTGCCATGTTCTATCAGCAGGGACGACTGTATCTGATTCTCTGCAACAAGGCGCTGAATAGCATGGGTCTGGATAAGATTCACCCTTGATTGTTCTGCCACGACCCTCTCAAGCGCTGCTATTCGTTCTGAGTCTGATAAGGTTGCATCGAAATCAAACCTCAGATGTGATATATCTTGAGTGTACTGAGGAGGGATTTCCATTGTAACCGGGACCTCAGAAGTAGGCGCGGATCTACACTATAAGCCTACACGCCTTTAATCACGGATTAGAACTGAGAAAATAATAACACAGATGATCGAGAAATAAGTTCGCCTAGGGTTCTGGAGATAAGTTCGCTGGGTTTTGAAATAATGAACAGTTTGACCTTAAAAATCCTTTATATAGGGTCAAGGTTATACAGGCGAAGTTATGGATAACTTCGCCGATTGCATGCGAAGTTAAGGAAAGGCGAAGTTGACTTTAGGCGAAGTTAACAGATGTAACAGATGATCTTTTGTGTTTGTTAGAATTGAGAGCAACGGTCAAAGGGGAGTCTGTTGGTGCATTTTGTGACCGTCGCTATGCAATTCTGACCAGCGGAGTCGCCAAAGGCGAAGTTGTTATAACTTCGCCTAAGGTGAAGTTGTTCTAACTTCGCCTATGGCGACTCCGCTGGTCAGAATTGCATAGCGACGGTCACAAAATGCACCAACAGACTCCCCTTTGACCGTTGCTCTCAATTCTAACAAACACAAAAGATCATCTGTTACAAAACATGCACCAATAGCCTCATTATATACATATATCAAAAACTAGTGTATTGATCACCAACATTCGTGTTGGTCAAATCTATTTTTATGCATGCTACATGTTTACTCTTATCATGTTGCTTGTGAAGATTGAAGACTCGTCACTTAGATTAAGCCTTTAGGATACTTTAATAAATTTAGTGATGATATGAAATTATTTGTGTTTTATCTTGAAAGAGTTGTATTTGTGATTATTAAATGAAATAAACGAGTTGAGTAAATATTGTCACTTAAATAGTGCCATAGTGTTCTTGAGCAATCCGTTGTACCCAGGCATGTTATGCCGCCTTTGGTCGGGGTGTGACATTGTTCATGACATCTTTGGTTTTTCTATTTTTGTAAAAGAAATAAATAAATGTCTAAAATTAAATAAAAAACTCTATAGTTGACTACTTTGTTCTTTTAAAAATAACGAAAAAACAAATAAACATTATAACTTACCTGATTTTGTATCATCAGACAACAGTTTTTTACTTTTTTTTGTTACATACAGTTGTTAACTTTTTTATCACATGTTCTGTCTGCTCATCATCAGACATTATCGGTACTTTTATTGACCTTGCGGCTTCAGATTCTGTTTCTTTTCTTTTGCCTTTATTTGTAAGTTTTAAAACTGTCATCTTTTTTTTGTTATTACTTGTATGCATTATGTACACATGTTAGTAAACATGATGAAAGTTACATATATTTGCATGTACGTATACCTAACCAAACACCATACAATTCCTTTCCATTCATTGGCAATTATATGATACATGTATACAATAAACACAAGTACAAATGTTGTATCAACCTAACTCTATTCATGTTATAATGTACACCTATGCATTTATATACATATATGATCATGTAAGACAACATTACAGTGTTTTGACAAACTTATCTATCAAACATTCAATCAGTCACATTAATCATGTACTGCGTATATGCAATCAAATAAATAGTAACTTTTAATCAACGTTTTATTGTTTGGTTTAAAAAAATAACATGGTATAATGTGTATGTAAACTGATATACACAAAATAATGTTTGATTTGCAACCCAAACACACAATAACAACATATATATTGTGTCAATCATGTATAATATACCAATGATTCATGTGCTACATATGTGCAATCAGACATATACGATCTAGTATCAACATATTGTTACTCGATTTACAAAAATAAAGCACAGCCTCATATAATATTGAATAGGTGAACCGGTAAACACAAATTAACGTTTAATTTACAACAAAAACGCACAATAACAATATATGTTGCTTCGGTTATGTGTAATGCACCAATAACTCCTGTACTAAATATGTGAAATCACATATATACTAGATTTATCAACATATTATTACTCGAATTACAAAACTAAACACAAAACTCAAGTAATATTGGACATATGAATTGTTATACACACGATAAAGTTTAATTTACAATCGAAACGCACAATAACAGAATATGTTGCTTCGTTTATGTGTAATATACCAATGATTCATGTACTACATATGCGCAATCATACATATATGATATATTATCAACATATTGTTACTTGATTTACAAAAATAAAACACAATAAACATAGTATAATGCGTATGTGAAGTGGTATACAAAAAATAATGTTTGATTTATAACCGAAACGCAAAATAATAGCATATGTTGCTTCGATTATGTGTAATATACCAATGATTCATGTACTACATATGTGCAATCATACATATACGATCTATTATCAACATATTGTTACTCGATTTACAAAAATAAAGCAAAAAAACAGATAATCAATTACTTTTTTTAGTTGATTCACTGTAATACGAATGATATCGTGATAATAACTTGCACGGACGATTACCTGCTAGTGTTCTTCGTTGTAATCAGCTTAAATTAGCGTTGAATCAGCCGATATGAAGAAACCCTAGGTTTATGGATTTCTGGAATAAACAAAGGAAGACGGTGTGAATTTTGGAGAGAGATAGAAAGCGTTATTTTTTAGCAGGGAATTTGATATATTTTTAATTCCTTATTTTCCATTTCCTATGTAAAACGGTTTTTGTTTTCTTTGTTTTTAATTTTCTTTTATTTTCACTTTTGATTAAGTGAAATCAATGAACATAATGAAGTTCTCTAGTTCTCATTTGGAAGAGTTCTCTCTAGATCCTACCCTATATATATATATAACTATCTATATAACTATCTATCATGAAATCATGTGTCACTCTCAGGTTGTTCCCATATTCTCTAGAGCCACAAGATTGCTTTATTTTTAATTGGAGGCTTCTCATGCATTTGACCATAATTCACGGGTATGGGTCTTACCAAACCCAGATAGTCTTTAAATGTGTTATAACATCTCATATATTTATGAAACTCTTTCATAATCAAACAATAATTTTTGCGGGTCGTGGGTCTCACCAACCCCGGATAACTCCTAAACGGGTTATAACATCTTATTTATTTGTGAAATAACCCATAAATCATTAAAGAATAATTTACACTGGTTATGGGTCTTACCAAACCCTTATAGCCCTCAAATGGGTTATAAGATCTCATTTAATGGTAAACACTATCATTAAACCCTAATTTAATTTATCTCATTCACATGTTCTCTGTTACTGGTCTATCATCTTTATCGCCGATTAACTTCCAATACTACACACCATTGTCAACTACACTAACATCCCCTTTTTCATTAGACAAATATTTGTGTTCATGTTTGTTCAATTAAAAAATCAACATGCTCGTGTCCGTTTATGTTTGTTCGTTAAAAATCTAAAAAAACCTACACATCTCAAATGAAAAAACTCAAATGCTAAAAAATATAATAACAAAACTAATATATATGTATTAAATTAAAACTAAACTACGCTAAAAAATAAAATAAATCATCATAAGATAGCAAAATGATTAAAACAAAAACTTGAATAAACCCCCGTAACACGGTAGGATCAAACTAGTGTGTGTGTGTGTGTGTGTATAAACGAAAACATAAAAATCCTACGTGTAGCTATGTGATCGCTCCCCATTTTTTTTGAGTCACCAGATTTGCTTGATTTTTAAATGGAGGTTTCTCATGCATTTGACCCGAATTCACGGGTATAGGTCTTATCAAACCCAGATATTTCTTAAACGGTGTACAATATCTCATTAAATTAAAAACTAATCTCACCAAATATTTGATACAAAAATCCTATAAAGTATGAATATACTAAAAATTAATATTTGATTTATTTAAAAAAATATATATGTTATTTATAATTAAAAGCCAACTTTATTGTAAAAAAAAATAAACGGTTCTTGGGTCCCATCAAACTCATATAGCTTTTAAACCGGGTTACAACATCTCATTTATTTGTGAAACAATTTAATATCAAACCAAAAGTATATTATTAACTTTCATACGATAAAAAAAATAAAAATTCAAAAATAGATAAATATTAAAAGAAAATAATATACAACGACCCCCGTAAACGGGGGATAAAAACTAGTATATATATAAATGAAACCTCTCTAAATTCTCTCAAGCCAACAGATTGCTTTATTTGTAAATGAAGGCTTCTCGTGTATTTGACTCGAATTCACAGGTATGGGTCTCACCAACCCAGATAGCCCTTCAACGGGTTATAACATCTCATTATATTAAAAATTAATTTAATCAAATATTTGATATGAAAATCCTATAAAATATGGATATACTAAAATTTAATATTCGATTTTTTTTTGAAAAATATATTATTTATAATTACGAAACCACTTTATATTAATAAAAAAAAGCGGGTCATGGGTCTCACCAAAACCAGATAGTTTTTTAAACCTGGTTATAACTGTAACACCCCGGCCTCTCTATGACAACCGCCAATTTTCAGGTCAATATCCGTACATGTCCTAAACGCGCTTACATTTTATGAGTTTCTATTTGGATTAAATTGCATTAACTAAGTCATATAAAGTCTAGCGAATCCATACATATCGTTATCATGCGTTGGGTAATTTTAGAAATTAACGGTATACATGCAAGTTAACCCGACAAACCCGAACGTTAGTTTTAAAGTTTTATAAATCCAAATTAAGGTTCAATAGTCTGGTATATAGACTTATATTGTACAATTAAAACCCAATAACTTAAGATTTATGACAATTTATGTAACACCCCGCAACCACAGCGGAAACGTAAACGGGATGCGACAGACACCTCTGATATCAACCACATTGTTTATAAAGAAAACTGAATGCATTAATATACTTCAAAATTACATTATCTCATCTTTCATTACCGTCTAGGTGATACACACATCATACAATACGATTCATAATTCTATCTGTTATAATGTATCCTAACATCCCGCACACAAATCTTACACACATCAAGCACTTAGCACGTAAGCAATCACTTCATCTAAATTGTACCTGAAAAGCATGTGAGAAAACGGGTCAACTACGAATAGTTGGTGAGTTTCACAATTTTAGTAAACCATGATAAATCCATATCATAATATAATATTATCTGGGGACACTGTTAACCCAGTACTGTACTCACTCCGGGGACACTGTTAACCCAGAAACACATCCAATAACCTCTGGGAACACTGTTAACCCAGAGACACATCAAATAACCTCTGGGGACACTGTTAACCCAGAAACACATTTAATAACCTCTGGGGACACTGTTAACCCGGAAACACATTTAATAACCTCTGGGGACACTGTTAACCCAGAACACTGTTTCGGGCCTTACAGTGTTAGCAACTCAGACAATTACCATCTTAATACATTACCGTACGATTCCCGTATAATAAACATTATATAATTTCATTCATTTCCATGCGATAAGCATGTACTTAAACATTTTGATGGAAACATGCTTTCCGCCCCGGGAAAATATTTAAAGCAGTTCAGTAAAAAGGGGCTCGTGAAACTCACCTTAGCACATGCAAGCAGGTAACAACAATCATTATCAGTTAACACGTCCAATCTGTAATATGATCCCTACGATCGTTACTATACACTCATTATTAATATAACTTTAACCAAGTTAACCGGTACATCTGGGGACACTGTTAACCCAGCACTGTACCCGTTCTGGGGGAAAGGTTAACCCAGAAACACTTTTCCGGACTCAGATTGTGATGTCGTTTAGAGTTCAACAGTCAAATCTTCTAATAGCTTGTTTTCCCCGTTTTGCGTGCCTAGCACGGTTATCCAATTTTATATTTCAAAATGAGTTTGGTCACACACGACCCGAAAATAGTTGTTGACTGATAATTTATTTAAAGTGGTGAAATTAGTACTCGGTTTAGACGCCCCGATTGACCGCGGGACCCGTTTCCGTCTTTGGCGTACCGGAAACTGTTAAATCGGTTAAAAATACCCAAATCATCCGAATTATTTTCGGATGATTCATTTTTACTTGTTTAACTCAATTATATGAAAATAGTCCATTTTTAGGGTTTTTATACACCAGTCAGCTCGCTTAAGCGAACTTCACCGGTTTACGCGTTTTAACTTTAAAAGTTTGATAATTAGCACAAATACTTATCCGTTTACTCTCGGATCTCGAAATTTTGCAAAAATCACTTTTTAACAGTGGGGAATTTTATAAAATTATTTCCAGAATTAATTCTTATATTTAAAATTTATTTATCTATTTTTAAACACCATTTAAACACTAAATATGTCGTAAATACCAAACGATCTTAGAAAAATCCCAAATTTTTCCTGGATGTCCCCTGCTATCCACATAGTCCCCTGTAATTTTTCCAGAACCAAAATCTTCTTTTACATGTCATTTTTACTAAAACCGAGCTAGAACACCCTAGAACTCGTTTAACCGAAAAGCCTATTTAGACTTCTCCAACTGACCTCAAATTTTGTGTGTGACTTATACATGATATAAAAAGCTTATCTGAAATTTTCCAGAATTTTTCATAATATTTAACTATTTTTCACCATTTTTGGCCAAAACCGAGCATTAAATTCACCAAATATTCATCCTTTGTCCAAAAATTACCAAAAATTCACAGAACTCTTATTTTCATGTGTAGAATATCCCTGTAAAATTTCATGACCTAACTCTAAAGCATCAACAATCTGTCCAAATTTCCCAAAACCGAACATAACCGAATATACCTTTCGTTTTCCGCCACTACGAGCCACAAACTCGTCTTTCCGCCTTATCTACCACTAAATACAGAGCCTACAATCAACATACCACAATACCAAGCAAGTTACACTCACGATCAAGCCATTTCTTTCATTGTTACGGTTATGATACTAAAACAAAGATTTAACCGTAAAAATTCGTTTTTAATTCGTTTAACTCCTTTCTTGGACCAAGTTCCGTTGTATAACCCGTATACATCACTTGATCATGCAAGAATCGGTTTCCATCTCGGGTTTTCACCCTTTTTCACTTGGAAACCTTCTTTTCTTGCAAGAACACTCAAGAAACGAACATAAACACGTACATAACACAATTTTACCTCGGTTTTTCTTGTCAAAATCTCGGTTTTAGGCTCTTGGTCTTGAGAGAATTGGAGGTTTGTTGAAAAAGTTGGATGAAAAAAAGAAAATGTAAGGGGTATATCACCCCTATATTCCGATCGGAATTTTGGATGGGTGGGGTGGGACCCACAACTTCATTTTAAGCCACATATTTGGATTCTCGTAATCCGGATAATGTTTTGGATAATCTGGTTCAGTTCGTTTCTCGGTTAAACGTTTAATTCGGCTTAAAACGAGGCCAAAACGGTTGTTTTTCGGCTAAAAAATGAAATTTATATAAAACCGATTAAAAACTTTAAAAACTTAAACCATGACATTTATTAACTCAAAACATCATATTATTAATTATCGCGCATCTTTCTCGGCTTGATCGATTGTCTCTTGCTCGGTTTGGTATTAAAGGTTTCGTTTAATGTACCGTCATACCATTAAATCGAAATTCTTTTTCTGTGCCGTACTTTACTTATCCCGAAGCATTAATGCTTCGTAAAATCACTAAATATCATATATCTCGTCTATAATTGAACCCTCGATTCGTTCGGGTTTCAATAACTATCAATCGATTAATCGCATATTCAATACGATGAATTATTTATTCACGCACAATCAATACAGTGAACCCTGTATTCTCGTATAGTTACTATGGTAACTCATGTACCCGACATTACATATGACGTAACTAACGTCTACCGGTTAGGGTATACCTGGTTTCGTCGGAATCGTTACATTCTCCCCCCGTTAAGAAATTTCGTCCTCGAAATTTTACACGCCCACTATCTCCTTTCGAGAGAAAGGTGGGGGGTTTTTCCTTCAGAATTCACCCTCGCGTTACCAAGTATAATCTGGTCCTCGCTGTGAATTCCACTTAATCTTAATTAATAAAGCTTGGTATGTCCAAACTGTTTAGTTTTCCCGTCTACTATCTCTACGGAATTAGTTATGATATCAAGCATGTCTTCTATGAGTACCTCTATTACTAGTACTTTCGTTGCCTCATCGCTTAGGAACTTTTCAATCCGTATACACGGCAAAATATCATGTATAGTACTTAGCCCCTGGAATACTTTAATCAATAAACTAAGTGACCAATCATGGAGATAGTCTCATGAGGCCCAATATATTAAGGAGCTATTTTCGGTTTTGGCAAACCTCATATCACCTCTCTAAGGTGATGCCTTAAAAATGCCTTGTCACCTCTTTCCAATGACAATGGTTTCCTATGAATGTTGGCATAAATCCTTTGCCAATCTCGCGATGCTTTCAACTCATCTTAAATATTATAAATCCGATTGGTTGTTTCTCGAATCAATTCAAATCTTATGGCTTGATTGACGCCCATTTTCAATTTACAAATGGGTGATAATTACTTCACCCATAGAAAGCTTCAAGCTCTCGATGCTTCCTTCCCCGCCTTCCAATAATGGAAGTAGGATGACTATTTCGATCTGAGATCATTGAAAATGGTACTCCACGACGAGATACCATTTCACCCTCAGGAATTTGGGCAAGAATTCATTGTGGTAATCGTCATGGTTTGGGATGAAATGCGAGGATTGGTTAATCGATCCGCGATTACCCAATTTATCTCATGCCTTTGATATATCTTGGGAATTTGCGTCCCGAAATCCATGGTAATTTATTCCCACTATCATTGGCGAATTCTCTGTCGTTGCGGCGTACCCCAGGGTTTTCGGTGTGCAGCCTTATCTCTCGCATAACTCAAATATCTTCTAATATACGTATCCATATATTTCTCCGACTCAGCTATTAATAAGATCCTTTCAGATATTCGCATCATCAATAGTCTAATCCGATCCCAGATGTATGAAATATTTCGATCTATGCGCTTCGTCCATGATTAAATCACGAAGGTCATGGAGGGTCGGGATCCAAGCCCGATTTTTGAAGTAGAGAATTTCGTCCACGCGCTGTTCGAAATTCTTCTCATTGCCGTAAAGTCCCTCATTTTCCAATTATTTCTCTTTCAACGCCTCCCGTTGAGAGACTCGAATCAGGTCCTAAAGGTTTGACTGGACAATCATCCCCAGCACTCGCACTCGCAATGGCTTAACCCGATCTTTCTTACTCAAGGCATCGGCTACGACGTTAGCCTTGCCAGGGTGATAACGGATGTCACAGTCATAATCGCTTAACAACTCGACCCATCTTCGTTGCCTCATATTCAGTTCCTTCTGATCAATTATGTGCTGCAAACTTTTATGATCGGTGAAGATGGTGCACTTCGTATCGTAGAGGCAATGTCACCACATTTTAAGTGCGTAGATAACCGCTCCCAGTTCTAAGTCATGAGTAGTGTAATTTTTCTCGTGTATTTTTAACTGTCGGGAAGCATAGTCTATAACCTTATTATTCAGCATTAACACGCATCCTAACCCTCTATGCGATGTGTCACAATACGCGACAAAACCATCGTCTCCATCGGGGAGACTTAAAATCGGCGCTTGGCACAATTTTAATGGTTTCTATCTTATTTGGATCTATGTGAAATCCTTGTTGTTCTACAACATGACCAAGGGATTATGCCTTCTTTATTCAAAATCACATTTCGAAAACTTCGCGTACAACTCCTCTTGCTTTAACGCTCCCACAATTTTCCTTAACCGTCGTTCGTGCTCTTCTTTACGTTGCGAATATATCAAAATATCATTAATGAATTTTATGAAAAATTTGTCAAAATAAAGTTTACAGACTCGGTTCATGAGTTCCATGAATGCTGCCGGCGCATTTGTTAGCCCGAAAGGCATAACTAAGAATTCATAATGGCCGTAGCGAGTCCGAAACGCTGTTGTTGCAACGTCCTCCTCTTGGATATTTTTTCATTTGGTGATAACTATATCTAAGATCAATTTCTAAAAATAAATCGCCCCTTGCAGTTGATTAAACAGATCATTCACTTCGAAGAAGTGAGTACCTACTCTTGATTGTCACTTTATTCAATTCTCCCTAATCAATACATATCCTAACACTTCCGTCCTTCATTTCCCAAATAACACTGGTGCACCCCAAGGTGACTAACTAGGTCGTATAAAACCTTATCCAATAATTCTTGCATTTCAGTTGGTGTAAGTCGGTAAGATGCTTTAGCAACAGGGCCAGCTTGAGGTATTAAATTGATTCCGAATTTGACATGTCGGGTTGGCGGTAATCCAGGAAGTTCTTCTGGGAAAACTTGTGGAAATTCGCGTACCACCAGGATATCTTCTGTATGTTTTCTTTTAAATACTTTGGCAATCGCGTTTGTTAAATACACCACGTCTTCTTGTCGTAAATACTATAACATCTCAAAATGAGATTAGAGTGGTAACATAATACCGTATACTTTTCTCTGTATCTAATCGCTTCATCGTCCGAAGGAGAGCTTCTAATCATCTTCTTTTCATAATTGATTTCAGCTTCATGTCGAGTTAGCCAGTCCATGTTAACTATTACGTCAAACTTTTTAACTTTACTGGTCGTAGGTCAATAAGGAAAGGTTAATCGTTCAGAATAATAGGAAAATTCCGAACAATTTAGTTAACCATTAGGGGTTTACCGTTAGCGATTCTACAGTATAGGGTTCTATAGTTTCACTAATCGGTATCTTTCCAAATGATAGGAGGTTAACAGGAGCTAACTTCTATCGACGACCGTAAAAATATCGCTGAAGTCTATTGATTTAAAACTACAACGTACTTAATACCACTTTTGAATCATGACTTGCTTTATTTGAATTGCTCCCAAAAGCACGGCTCCTTGCTTGATCAGAGGTTGATGCTTGTCATGAGGTTCATCTTCCAACAACACCTTGGTTCAACTTTGGGCAATTTCTCTTGAAACGTTCTGTACTGCCACATTCCTAACAAGTACAACTGTTTGGCATAATTTGATTTCTTTGGATGGATTGTTATTGAAATTGTTGGGTTCGGAGTGGTTGTACACGAATGGGTTGGGGTTGTCGGTTCACATGGCTTCACTTGGTTCTACAATTGTGGCATTACGTCCATCTTTACTACACCTGTGGCCTACTATCACTCGACATTCTTCTTCCTGCCGATAACCATATTTTCCACATTTAGGGAAGGACCCTTTATGCGGTTCATGTTTTCACACCAGAACTAGTCTTAGTATAATTCTGGGTTGTAGGACTTACCTACTTATTCAAAGGCCTATCTTGCACTATGCCTTTATCACTTCTCTTCTTTAACACCCGACGTCTCACCTAACGTCCTTCCAGTCCGCTTCCCATAGAGTTAAATATATCGATGCTGGCTTGTGACACAACCCTTCCAAAGGTTGTATATTTTACCGGATTGACTATACTCCTTATCGATGGAGTTAGTCCCCAATATAGCGCTCACTTCGCTTAGTTTCAGGGGTAATTAGCCATGTTACCAGACATGACAATTCCTTCAAACTATTAGCGTGTTCTAAGTAATCAGCACGCAACATTTCTATTTTTTTTTTTATAGCTCAGTTCCCAATCCCTGAACTTAATTACTCGAATAAAAGTGCTCTAGCACAAGAATTTTAAATTCCGACCATGTCCTCTGAGCAATAATTTTCTAACAATAATTTTGTACCATCGTGTTCCATCACGATACAACATAAACTACCAACATATCTGTAGCATATTTCACTACACAATGTTCTAGTCTCTTACCAATATCCTTAACCATTTCGATCTTTTCTATCTACTCGTTAACCTATTCCTCCCTTTACCATCAGTACCCTATTAATAATTTCCTTACCACAAACAACAACATATCCTTCATACCGGATCTAATTCATTACGACTACTATTCATATTTAGTTTATAACTAATACTTGTAGTCATAATAGTATTCGGTGGAACATTATCACTTTTAGTAATACCACCAAGAATTGGAATATTCATATTCATGTGATTGCTCGATCTACAATCTTGCGATCACATTTGTATCAACACTAGCTGTGATCTGTGATACGACATTCGGTATCATCATCTGCTATCTTTGAGCAATCAACTGAATCATATCAATCTCCATCATTGGAGTTACTCTTTTTATGTCATTCTGCCGTACTCATCCCGTATGCAGTAATCAATTCTAATCTCACCGTATAACTCGTTACCAGCTCAATCATGACGGCAGGTACACATACACACCAAATATTATCATACATATTACACATATCAGTATCTAATATATATGTCCCACAAATATAATAACATATGGACTAATCCGGACGTCGGTTAACGTTTAAATATGTTTCATAACCCTTGTCACCAACTGACGTATAGATCTTTCTCAACAAAGATTAATGTTTAATATACTTGATTTCAATATCCTTCTGCATGTCAACATAACCGATACATGCTCACCGTGAGCACCAAACGATTACGTACCACGGAGTTATAATATCCGTGTCTATTCGTATTTCCGGTATACGCGGTATACCACCTACGAACGAATAACCAATTATGCTATAATGATTCCAACACCTCTTTGTGTATAGGTAATCATTCTATTCGAGTATACATGGGTATATGCATCTAACGGATGTAAGGATAACATAGGGAGTTGCAAGGTTCAAGGTAATCGCGCAACATGGGTTACCTTCAAATATTATTAATTACTATTATGGGAAACTCTATCACTTGCTCAGTCAATGTCCTCAGGCGTTCTAGGTTCGTTGAAATCGGTAATTCTCGATCTGGAGGTGGTATGACTCATATGTTTGAGAGTGAGAAATACATATATATATTTCTATATATTATTTTATTTATTTATTTACCATAATGGAATAAGAATGGGTTCAGGTACGGATCCGTCCGTACGTGAGGGTCGACGGTTCGGGTGAACATCTGGGGTTATTAGGATATACGGTACCGGTGTTGATATGGTAAGGGATTCATCAATTTTGGTTGGGAGTGACGGTTACTAGATATTTCTGGTTAATGTCAAACTGGAGATCTAACTTGGTACTATCATAACTATGGTCCGATAAGTCAGACTCATTATCAACCGATGCTCTAGAAATTTCAGCATCTTCAGTACTTTTATTATTTCATCCCCCGGTTCCTTATCCGGGTCCCATTTCTCAATACATGTACCCACAAGATATGTACATATATATATATATACACATTAGCACGTATAAATAGTATTATATACTTTACACATATGTTGCCATTTTTACCTATTAATGTACCCATTGACTTCCCCTGAATTCCCTCGTGCAGACAAGTCTGTTATTATGTTCCGGACCATAATAACTCACTTGTCCATTCAAGTTCATCCAGATCCCGTCACTATATATTATTAGTTGATATTCAGATCCTATAATACTTGAGCTACTGGTTATATTTTAGGTATCTTTTAAAGACATCCTAAATCTTTATAACCAATGGCTCTAATACCAAGTTCTGTAACACCCCGCAACCGCAGCGGAAACGTAAACGGGATGCGACAGACACCTCTGATATCAACCACATTGTTTATAAAGAAAACTGAATGCATTAATATACTTCAAAATTACATTATCTCATCTTTCATTACCGTCTAGGTGATACACACATCATACAATACGATTCATAATTCTATCTGTTATAATGTATCCTAACATCCCGCACACAAATCTTACATACATCAAGCACTTAGCATGTAAGCAATCACTTCATCTAAATTGTACATGAAAAGCATGTGAGAAAACGGGTCAACTACGAATAGTTGGTGAGTTTCACAATTTTAGTAAACCATGATAAATCCATATCATAATATAATATTATCTGGGGACACTGTTAACCCAGTACTGTACTCACTCCGGGGACACTGTTAACCCAGAAACACATCCAATAACCTCTGGGAACACTGTTAACCCAGAGACACATCAAATAACCTCTGGGGACACTGTTAACCCAGAAACACATTTAATAACCTCTGGGGACACTGTTAACCCAGAACACTGTTTCGGCCCTTACAGTGTTAGCAACTCAGACAATTACCATCTTAATACATTACCGTACGATTCCCGTATAATAAACATTATATAATTTCATTCATTTCCATGCGATAAGCATGTACTTAAACATTTTGATGGAAACATGCTTTCCGCCCCGGGAAAATATTTAAAGCAGTTCAGTAAAAAGGGGCTCGTGAAACTCACCTTAGCACATGCAAGCAGGTAACAACAATCATTATCAGTTAACACGTCCAATCTGTAATATGATCCCTACGATCGTTACTATACACTCATTATTAATATAACTTTAACCAAGTTAACCGGTACATCTGGGGACACTGTTAACCCAGCACTGTACCCGTTCTGGGGGCAAGGTTAACCCAGAAACACTTTTCCGGACTCAGATTGTGATGTCGTTTAGAGTTCAACAGTCAAATCTTCTAATAGCTTGTTTTCCCCGTTTTGCGTGCCTAGCACGGTTATCCAATTTTATATTTCAAAATGAGTTTGGTCACACACGACCCGAAAATAGTTGTTGACTGATAATTTATTTAAAGTGGTGAAATTAGTACTCGGTTTAGACGCCCCGATTGACCGCGGGACCCGTTTCCGTCTTTGGCGTACCGGAAACTGTTAAATCGGTTAAAAATACCCAAATCATCCGAATTATTTTCGGATGATTCATTTTTACTTGTTTAACTCAATTATATGAAAATAGTCCATTTTTAGGGTTTTTATACACCAGTCAGCTCGCTTAAGCGAACTTCACCGGTTTACGCGTTTTAAGTTTAAAAGTTTGATAATTAGCACAAATACTTATCCGTTTACTCTCGGATCTCGAAATTTTGCAAAAATCACTTTTTAACAGTGGGGAATTTTATAAAATTATTTCCAGAATTAATTCTTATATTTAAAATTTATTTATCTATTTTTAAACACCATTTAAACACTAAATATGTCGTAAATACCAAACGATCTTAGAAAAATCCCAAATTTTTCCTGGATGTCCCCTGCCATCCACATAGTCCCCTGTAATTTTTCCAGAACCAAAATCTTCTTTTACATGTCATTTTTACTAAAACCGAGCTAGAACACCCTAGAACTCGTTTAACCGAAAAGCCTACTTAGACTTCTCCAACTGACCTCAAATTTTGTGTGTGACTTATACATGATATATAAAGCTTATCTGAAATTTTCCAGAATTTTTCATAATATTTAACTATTTTTCACCATTTTTGGCCAAAACCGAGCATTAAATTCACCAAATATTCATCCTTTGTCCAAAAATTACCAAAACTTCACAGAACTCTTATTTTCATGTGTAGAATATCTCTGTAAAATTTCATGACCTAACTCTAAAGCATCAACAATCTATCCAAATTTCCCAAAACCGAACATAACCGAATATACCTTTCGTTTTCCGTCACTACGAGCCACAAACTCGTCTTTCCGCCTTATCTATCACTAAATACAGAGCCTACAATCAACATACCACAATACCAAGCAAGTTACACTCACGATCAAGCCATTTCTTTCATGGTTACGGTTATGATACTAAAACAAAGATTTAACCGTAAAAATTTGTTTTTGATTCGTTTAACTTCTTTCTTGGACCAAGATCCCTTGTATAACCCGTATACATCACTTGATCATGCAAGAATCGGTTTCCATCTCGGGTTTTCACCCTTTTTCACTTGGAAACCTCCTTTTCTTGCAAGAACACTCAAGAAACGAACATAAACACGTACATAACACAATTTTACCTCGGTTTTTCTTGTCAAAATCTCGGTTTTAGGCTCTTGGTCTTGAGAGAATTGGAGGTTTGTTGAAAAAGTTGGATGAAAAAAAGAAAATGTAAGGGGTATATCACCCCTATATTCCGATCGGAATTTTGGATGGGTGGGGTGGGACCCACAACTTCATTTTAAGCCACATATTTGGATTCTCGTAATCCGGATAATGTTTTGGATAATCTGGTTCAGTTCGTTTCTCGGTTAAACGTTTAATTCGGCTTAAAACGAGGCCAAAACGGTTGTTTTTCGGCTAAAAAATGAAATTTATATAAAACCGATTAAAAACTTTAAAAACTTAAACCATGACATTTATTAACTCAAAACATCATATTATTAATTATCGCGCATCTTTCTCGGCTTGATCGATTGTCTCTTGCTCGGTTTGGTATTAAAGGTTTCGTTTAATGTACCGTCATACCATTAAATCGAAATTCTTTTTCTGTGCCGTACTTTACTTATCCCGAAGCATTAATGCTTCGTAAAATCACTAAATATCATATATCTCGTCTATAATTGAACCCTCGATTCGTTCGGGTTTCAATAACTATCAATCGATTAATCGCATATTCAATACGATGAATTATTTATTCACGCACAATCAATACAGTGAACCCTGTATTCTCGTATAGTTACTATGGTAACTCATGTACCCGACATTACATATGACGTAACTAACGTCTACCGGTTAGGGTATACCTGGTTTCGTCGGAATCGTTACAATTTATAACCCAGTAAAATTATTATCTTTATATGAGTACGGTACATATAACATACTAGTATAGTTAAGTTAACATGAGTGGCCCTGTGTAAGAAAATATTTCCATTCCTTGAATCACCTAATTTTTGTTATTGAGATGTCATACACAATACAAGAGATTTCACTTTTATAATGTTACACACTAATATGCTAGCACGTTTAAAAGAACCTAAAGGAAATATAATGTAAACAAATAAATGCCTAACTGGATAATTTAACTACTACCAAGTAATAATCAGAAATGGCCACACCTCTTAACCCCACTTCCTTTTAGATTTCGAACCAAACAAAACTCAATTTTAACCAAAGAGTTTCTAAGTAACCAAACCACTTCCATATGTCTCCTAGGATGTTGCATAAAGAACAAGCATGCCATAAAAGTCAACCTAGGAATTAGCATGTTTTCATTTCAACATCACCACCTAAACACTCGATCACACTTAAAATTTCTTGGACCAAATAATTATCCAAAAGATTATTAACTACACAATTTCAATATAGAAAACAAATAATCACTAGACTAAACCACATCCCGACCTCACATACCCCTTTGATCTCTCGGTACTCCCTCACCCCACAGAACCCCCTTCCTTCAACTTTAATAATCAACACCCACATACTCTTGCACCCATATTTCATTTATAACTTTCAAGAATCAAATCCAAGTAAACAAGTAAAGATGAAGATGCAAGTGCAAGGGGGCAAGACTTGTGGTGCTAGGAGCTCAAGATTTCTTCCTTTCTTCTTATTTTTTTATTATCTCCCCTATCCTTTACGTAAGTGAGCCTCTACACTCTAATTCTTTGTACTTTTGTTAATATATATATACAAGTCTTGAAAGCTTGTATAATGAACCACCCAAAATATTAGACTAAAAGATGAATGAACACAAACTAGTAACTAAAATCTTATTTTCTCTAAACAAATATATTCTCTAAATCATGGCATATTAAAGTGTTTACATAGAAGATATATTTAATACAAGTCTTTCATATGATTTGTTAGTAAAAGAGTAACATTTTGGTAAACCATAAAATACTACTAAAGATCTAAGTATGACTTGTTTTGAACTAACAAAATTGGTGTGTTCATCCTTTTTAAATATGAGAAACAATCAACTTATGTTATTTAAGGTGTATGAAAACTTAAAGTAATAAGATCTAACTAAAGAACTTATAAGGAACAAAGATCTATAAGAACATGTATGAGAAAATCAAGAACTATGGACAAACA
This sequence comes from Bidens hawaiensis, assembly GCF_021521415.1. Classification (NCBI taxonomy): domain Eukaryota; kingdom Viridiplantae; phylum Streptophyta; class Magnoliopsida; order Asterales; family Asteraceae; genus Bidens; species Bidens hawaiensis. The sequence goes on along the minus strand of NW_027491114.1, from coordinate 491,636 downwards.
CGAAACCGAGAACCCGAGACTTGTAATCACCACATAAACGTTGTTAAGGATCTGGAACAAAAGGCCAATATTATTTTAAACATAATGTTAAACAAAGTTTATAAACCATTAACCATAGGATAAAGTGGTTACACACCTAGGAAATGTGTAAAAGTGTCTCACAAGTACAACTAGAGATGGACAGTTTGCTGGCAGTTTTAAAACTTGGATTCACAAGGTCATATCTCAGTCAATATTTAACCAAAAATCATGATTCTTGAGTCTAAAATATACTACTAAGAGTCTAGTTTCCAACCCAACCAGTTTTGATACCCGAAACGGACTTTACAAAAATACGTGTCAAAACTGTCAGTTTGTTAACCGATTTGACTCTTACTCAAGAACCCATAACTCAGTCATATTAAGTCCAAATGGCATGGAGAGAGTTGATCCTGAGGCAGAGATTCAGGTCTCAGTAGCGGAGGTTTCTAGTGTTGATGTGTCGTTGGTAGCTACGTCTGTAGCTGATTCTGAAAGAACCGACTCTGACTCCTCTGCTGATGATATTGCTGAAGCAAGACAGATTCTGGTCGCCCAAGAAAGAATTCATGGAAAAAGAAAGAAAGATACAGATGACAGTTAATCTGATTTTGAGGAGGATTTAGATCGTTTGATTCATCGATCGAAAAGGGTTAGAACGGGTGAAGGCTCGGGAGCTGGTGAAAGCTCAAGGGTGGTTCATTTCTCTCCACCCGCCTTATCTGGTATGACTATGGTCCCTGCATCGATGACTGTGACAAGACCGATCACCTCGGATGTTCCCGTGATATCTACATCTTCTTCCTTTGGCATTCCACCTACTACTTTTCAGTTTTCGGCTCCAGAAATTGTTTCCTTGCCACCTCCTACTCTTACTCCATCGGAGGTTGTGGCAAGATTTGTTGAGTCGACTTTGGTTGCCACCGCGGGTTTATCTGTTACAATACCACCTGCGGTTACTGTTCAGCCTGTTTCTGATGTTCCGGCTACCTTGGGAATCTCTCCACCGTATGCTCAAGACACTTCTCATATGAGGTTTGATTTTGATGCAACTTTATCTGACTCGGAAAGGATAGCAACTCTTGAAAGGGTCGTGGCAGAACAGTCAAGAATCAACTTGATCCAGACTCACGCTATCCAGCGCCTTGTTGCAGAAAATCAAATTCAGTCATCCATCCTGATTGAGCATGGTAAACTTTTTGATGCTTTAAAACAGTTCTTAGCATCTCAGGGGGAGACGAGCTGCAAGGGCGATGAGTTGAGGACGAAGAAGAGTAATGATAGAGACGATGATCCCAATGCATCGAAAGATACAGGTGGTGAGTTGCCAAGAACTGAACAAACTCTTGGGACTTCCAGATCTCAGGGGGAGTCAACTAGTGCAACAGGTGGATCAGGGGGTGATGATGTGGTGGTAGCGGATGATGAGGAGATGTTGGATGATGATACTGTGGGTGACGACGATGTGCTACCGGTTGAAGAGATTGAGAAGATAGGAGCCGAGATTGTGATTGACAGTGAGATTGAAGAGGGAGAGATTGTGGAGGAAAATGTTGAGCATGAAATTCCAGAAGTTGATAAGTCAAATGTGAGTCAAGATATGGGAAGCGATGAGACTGAATGGGAAGAGCAGCCGAGATGGAAAGAAGGCTACGCTCGATGGTTCGTAAAGACAAAGAAGCCAGCGGTTCCAACTATGTTTAAAAAGAGTTATAATATCAAAGGGTATGCTGAATCAAAGAAGGGGATAATATGCTGGTTGTATGATGACCAGTTGAGGCTGTTTGTGATTAAACGTTTTGACGGAGTTCAGTACTTCAAAAGGTTGTTGAGATCATTGAATACCTTGCCGAAGTGTGAGGTGAAGGATTTAGCCAAGTTGGGGTTGATAAACAGGAGTGATGATAATATGGCTAGGATTATTGGAAAGATCGTGTGGAAAGAAACTATAAAAGAGAAAAAGTTCGAGTTGTTAAAGCCGCAGAAAGGGAAGCTTGTTGAAGATAAAGACAGAGGAATGAGAGCTGATGGAAAACCTTGGATGGTAATGAAGTATAAGCCTATCCGGTGTTTAAAAGAAGTGCCGATGAAACAAATGCCCAAGGATGTCCTAAAGGATCTGAAATGGTGGTATGTCGACAGTCAAACAGCTGAAGTGGTTATGGAGGATGAAGATGAACAAGAGGTGCTGAGAGTGTATGATCCTATGCACTTGGTGAATTTGTCTCAAGCTGACTTGCAGGTGCTGAACGAGAAAAATATATTCTATATTCCTGCATGGAAAGAAGAAGCCAAGAAATACCAGAGAGTTGTCTCTGTCTGTGTAAGACAGGGAGTTCATGCTTGAAGACGGGAGATACAAGATTTTGGGATTACCAGACACGTGATTAAAGATAGAGATATGAAGCTACTACCAAGGGGGAGTCTGTTGGTACATGATGTCAGTAGTTCAGTATCTAGTGTTATGTTTGTGTCTGTAATCGTGTTAGTTTGTTTTGGTTTAGATAGGTTGTCTCACAAGTTCGCCTGATATAAGCGAACTTGTGGACAAGCGAAGTTTTGACAACTTCGCCTAGTCTGTTAGGCGAAGTTTTCGTAACATATATATACATATGTTACGGGTTGTATGAGATAGTTAATTTGGAGAACGTGTAATTGTGATTGAACATCACGTGTTGAAGGGTTGCAATACAACGTGTCTTTGAGTATTGTAACGTGTATTTGTGCTTGGTTTTAACGTATATCGCATCTAACGGTCATATCGTCTTACGTAGGGATTCCGCACCTACGTAGAACGAGATGCTTCCGTGTAGATCCGGCTGGGAACCTACACCAACGGTTCATCGGGATATACATCAACAATACACACATACACCATCGAGTCTAACATGTTGGGTGGATTTTATACAAGATCAACTTGTATGTTGATATTGTACTTTGGGATTCTAAGTAACCGTAACTGATTAGGTCGCGGTTAGGAGAAGTCTCACGCTTGTTTTCGATATTCGCTAACTATTTCGCGCAAAAACTCAAAGGTGAGTTTCACGGCCCCTTTACTTTTAAACGTTTATAAATCTGGGGGGCAACATACAAATACTCGTTTTTATACGTTAATAAGAAACAAAATCCGACCTTTACGTTTACATGAGTTATCATTTGGATCCATAAAGTCCCCATATCATTTATTTATAACCATTAGCTATGTTTTAGCCAGAGATTCTGTGAATAGTACTATTGGGTTTGACACCCCAGTCATGGTTAGTCGCTCTAACTGCCGATCCGTATGGTTGAATGATTGCACAGTGTCTACTCGTTGCTCGTGAGGTATGAGTGAGGGGCGAAACACTTGTGTCTTGGTTTGGTTATGCCTCATGTAGTTCATATTTGTCGTATTCTTTGCTAGCTTATGATAGGTCAATCGTTACTTGTTTTTGCTTATCGTATACGTGGAAGCATTTTCATACTAAGAGGTTTTACAAATTTGTAAACGCTAAAACCTGTGAACTCACCAACACTACGTTGACATTTCAAAGTATGTTTTTCAGGTACTTAAAGCACTATCACTCAGGTGGAAAGCGTCGTAGGATAACATGCACACGAGTGTCGGATACGCATTTTGGAGGATTTTACTTGTATAACCCATGTATTGGGTCATATGGGCAAAATCTTAGAAACATTGTCTTTTAATAAATGTTTTGAGACTTAAAAGTTGATTTTGGGATGTAAACTCTGAATTTTAACTATGTATCCAATTTGTGTGTTTGTGTTTGTGTTTGCAATAATCATATGCTTTGACAACCACATTCGTCACCCCTCACGATTCCGCCGAGGCGGGGTGTGACAGATTGGTATCAGAGCCATTGGTTATAGCGAACTAGGAGTCTAAATGAACCTGGTCTATAACTAAATGACTCTTCAAAAATGTTTTCGTAAATACGTGGCTTGTTAAGGCATTTTCAAAAAAATATATATATCAAGTATCCTTTCGAAATTGTTTTCATGTGTTCCACAGCCAACTAAGCCCAAAACGCGTTGGTGATTTTAAGAGGCAAGACATTACTTATGAACCAAGGATCTCTCTTGTCCACGCCCGATGTGGGATAGTCTAAGAGTGGGACGATGTTGTGTTTGCCAAGGGTGTTACAAACAACCCCCCTTTGGACTCATCGGCATCAATGAGGCATGTCCCATCATCCCGAACGGCACAAGAGTGGCTCTGATACCACCTGTAATACCCCGGCCTCTCGTACCACCAATATTGTCCGCCTTGCCCCCGATGGGTTGCCCATCCGAGAACTCAGGGCTTTGTCTTTGGTTGCCTAGGTAGAGACTTCCTAGGTGGTCACCCATCCTAGTACTACTTCCACCTAAGCACGCTTAACTGTGGAGTTTTCATGTGCTCCACAGCCAACTAAGCCCAAAACGCGTTAGTGATGTTAAGAGGCAGGACATTACTTATGAACCAAGGATCTCTCTTATCCACGGCCGATGTGGGATAGCGTAAGAGTGGGACGATGTTGTATTTGCCAAGGGTGTTACAATAACATCTTATTTATTTCATCATCATCATCATCATCGTACTCAGTATATCCCACCAATAGCAAAGCTATAGTAGGGTCTGAGGAGGGTAAGATGTAGACAGCCTTACCTCTACCCCATAAGGATGGAGAGGCTGCTTCCGGTGAGACCCCCGGCTCGATAGTAGTTTTGCATCAAGCCTTGGACATAAGGCACATAGCACTCAATCATCGGGACACCGGCTGATCGGTGCATGTACCCTTGTCTTTCGGCTATCAACGCCACTACATGATGCCTGATTAACCGTCCGTCACTTTTAACGTTATTTTCACGAGATTAGTAAAATAACGTCAAAATTAGTGCAATTTCACTTTTGCCCACCTGAGGGTTTACACATATATACATCATATGTGCGCACCGCAAGCAGGGCTAATAAATAAAATAAATATATATAACTAGCTTGTGAAACCCTTTTATCATCAAATCATAAGTGACTTTGTTACAATAAATAAAATTAAAATCCTAAAAAATATATACATATTAAAAACAAATAATATAAACAACCCCGTAGAGTAATACCAGAGATAAAAACTAATATATATATATATATATATATATATATATATATATATATATATATATATATAACTAGCTTTTGAACCCGTGTATTACACGGAATTTGTAAAATAATAAAAATAAAAAGATCTATTATCAGAAAGAATGAACAAAGTTATAGATAAAAAGAAGATAAAATATATAGTACAAACAATAAGAAGTATAGAATCTCAAATTTACAAATTCGATTTTTCTTATATACAACGTTTGCATAAATTGTTTTGACCAATTACCCGTGGATTCCTATGATAATGAGATGAGAGATTAAGGAATTAGAAGATAAATTATAACCTATTTCTCAAAATTGTTTTATCCCATAACCAATGGATAAGTAAGATAAATAAGATGAGAAATTAGAGAATTAGAAATTAAATTAAAACCTATTTGGCAAAATTATTTTGACCAATGACCAATGGATAGTTAGGATGAATGAAATGAAACATGTCCGATCTGCCGTAAGGCTTGTCTGGATAAATTCGGAGAGCATGCGGTTCATTGCAAGGAGATGCCTGGGTTCAAATACCGACATGATTGGGTGCGGGACGTTCTTTAGGACATCTTAAGGCGAGCTGGGATATCAGCTAAAAAGGAAGCCCCCGTAAACTTCCTTACAGACCCCACGGAAGGGAGATCCACTCTACGACCGGCAGATTTGCTCGTCTTTGGTTGGGCTGGGGGAAAACACGCTTGTGTTGACCTCACAGGGGTATCTCCCTTAGCTGGTTTGAGGGATAATGGGTTTGTAGCTGGGCAAGCAATGAAAAGGGCTGAAACGAAGAAGGTGGAGAAACATACTAAAGCCTGCGAAGAGAACCAATATGTTTTTGTCCCTCAGGCTTTTGATACATTTGGCTCCTTGGCACCGGAATCTATCTGTTTCCTAACCAGGGTCCAACAGGTTGTGCATAGCAATGTGTCGACTCCAAAGGGGCAGGGTATGTCTTTAGCAGGTTATGGTTTGCAATTCAGAAAGGGGTGGCGGCGCAACTTGTTGCCCGCCTACCTGCTATATTGATGTAATATCTATGTTTCTATAAAAAAAAAATTGAACTTAAAAAAAAAAAAATTGTCAATATAATTTTGCTCCATAACCCATGAATAGGTAGGATGAATGAGAAAAGAGATTAGACTAATAATGAATATGAAATTATCGCACCATTCTCGTTATTTTCTTTTATTAGTATTTTATTATTATTATAGTTAGAAGTTAGATTTTATTGATAAAGTATAGTGATTTTAACGTGGAAAAAAGATTTGATGTTAAAAATTAATACTAATAAATTAAATAATAATGATTTGCAGACGCAGAGTTGACATTTGCTGGGTTAAACGATTTGCAGCACCATGTTTACAAATTGTTAAGATTCACACACACACGTCTCTCTCTCTCTCTCTCTCTCTCTCTCTCTCTAGTAATGTAATGTTGTAGAAAGAGAAACCCACACCCACACACACACTTGATCCAATCAATAATTCCCAAAATCAATCAATCAATAATACTAATACTGCTGCTGCCAGATCTGATCTGCATCAGTCATTGAATATTTATTTAGATGGGGTGCTCTTTCTCCGGACTGAACGCCTTGTACGATTCCAGCGGCGGCGATGTTTGGATCAACGAAAACCGGTACAAAGTCATCCGGCAGCTGGGTGAAGGTGGTTTTGCTTACGTCTTCCTAGTCAAGGAGCTGCTCATCACTTCCGATTCGAATAAATTCAAAGATCCCTCTCGCATCTCCGGTAGCCCCACATTCTATGAGTTAGATTTTACTAGGTATGTTTCTTGTTTGAAGGAAATGATTTATCTATATCTATGCAGATGATGGAACTTATGCTATGAAGAAAGTTTTGATTCAGAATAACCAACAGTTGCAGTTTGTGAAGGAGGAAATTCGGATCTCATCCCTGTTTAATCACCCAAATCTGCTTCCTTTACTTGACCATGCCATTATTCCAGTAAAGGTAGTGCTGCTGATCACATCTCACATCTTAAATTATAGTATTTCTGTTCTGAACCTGGTTTAAAAAGGCCAAAATCAGGGCTGTACGAGGGCAACATATAAAAACAGCCCAAGGAATGAAGAGATTGTAAATGTTGTTTTACTTGATAAAAAAAAGTATATATTGTAAAATAGATGAGGCAGATGGAACTTTTGGCTGTACATATTGCGCTTTTTAAAACAAAGTTTTGAATTTGTGTAATTCAAGAACCGATCTAACTCTTGAATACTCTTCTTAAGCACAAAATAATATTTTGTTGGCTTGTTAGGGCACACCAGAACAAAATTGGACGCATGAGGCATATCTGTTATTTCCGGTCCATTTGGATGGGACATTGTTGGATAATGCAAAAACCATGAAAGCTAAGGAGGAGTTCTTTTCTACATCAGATGTTCTTCAAGTTTTTCGTCAGGTAAATATTTTTATTTTGTACATGACATGAGTTTTTTATGTTTGTTATTAATTGTCATATTTGTGTAGGGTATGTTTTGTAATTTGAATTAGAGATTTTTCTTAGAGGTCTTTAACGGGTTATGTTTTATCTCTAATGGGTCACATAGTAAAAAACAAATAGCTAAAGGAAATGAGTTGAAAGTTGCCCACAATGCATCATTAATGCGTAAAAGCTTCTAAATCTTTTTTTACAACTTATTATTGGAAAAATCGGTTTGCAGCTTTGTGCAGGACTCCAGCACATGCATAATCTTGAAACACCATATGCACATAACGATGTAAAACCAGGAAATGTTATTCTAACACACCGAAAAGGACAGCCTCCATTGGCTATATTGATGGATTTTGGAAGTGCCCGCCCTGCTAGAAAGCAGATCCGCTCTCGACCCGAGGCCCTTCAGTTGCAGGTTTATATTTTATTTTATTTAATGTTGCTTATTAAATGACAGTAGTTCAATGATTATTTTTGTAATGTGTTGGCCAGGAATGGGCATCTGAGCATGTTTCAGCCCCTTACCGCGCACCTGAATTATGGGACTGCCCGAGCCAAGCAGATATTGATGAACGGACCGATGTGTGGTCTTTAGGTTGCACTTTGTATGCTATAATGTAAGACAATTCTTATTTTTTTATTTGAAATTACTTAGTTTAATTCACAGCTGTATTTCTTAATTAAAACAATTAGGTTCTTTAATCGAACAAACGATCATGGACAATTAAACGAATAGAGCTTTCTTGTTCATGTTCATTCGTTAAGAAAATGAACGTGTATCTGTTTATGTTCGTTTGTTAACATTATAAACGAATGGTTCACAAATGTAAATGGACAAACATAACATAAATACATGAAGATAACTATGCTAAAACCATATAAAACTAAATGTGAACAACAATGTATTGGGCCTAAAGGTTGTTACAACCAGACTGAATTTTAACGGCCCTAAAAATTTTAAATGAATATACCAACGAATGTATTGAATGAACTTAAACAAACATAACCTATCGAACATAAATGAAAGTAAACGAATTTATATGAACGAACGTTCAACGTTCATAAACATAAACAAATGAATGATACATGTGCTCATGTTCGTTTGTTTAAGATGTTTAACTAGTTGAACACATTTTGTTCATGTTTTTTTTGTCTGTTATATAAATGAACATAAACGGACTTGTTGCCGAACGTTTGGTTTGTTCAACAGGTATGGCGTGTCTCCATTTGAGTATGCACTAGGGGAATCAGGTGGCAGCTTGCAGTTGGCTGTGATGAATGCACAAATTAAGTGGCCGACAAACCCTAAACCATCGTATCCGGAAGCCCTTCATCAGTTTGTATCATGGATGCTTCAGCCTCAACCAACGGTTCGACCCCGCATAGACGACATCATCATTCATGTTGACAAGTTGATCCAGAAATTCTCTGTTTAACCATTACTTCATGACAGTTGCAGATGGTTTATTGTTATTGACTTTATACATACATGATTCTTGAAGGGTGTGCGATGTGCTGATGTATCATTTTGACTAGAAAATATTTATCTTTTATTTTGTAAAATATTTATGGGAGGTCAGCTGAATAATATTATGTGTACTCTTTGTTTGTGAAACAATTTGTTATGTAATTGAAGAATTGTTACCAGGATAATACCAGTTGGCGCATTGTGATGGATTAGTCGTTACCATTAATGATCATCCGAGTGTTGTTGGTCCGGTTGATGGTCTAAGGACTGGGTCGTGTTGGCTTGCGTGTGTCAGGTTGAAACTGAATTGGACCTGAACCCAAAATTTAGAAAAATAAACACGAAGACCAGACTGACATATTGTACGGTCATGTTCTTTCTGGGTTGGGTTGGGTTGGGTTAGTCTCTGGTTGGCCAGGTTCTTTCTGGGTTGGGTTAGTCTCTGGTTGGCCAAGACTGTCGACCACTTATGAGTTTTTTTTTTTTTTTTTTGTGCTATTCGGAACTGGTCAATGGGAGAACCCGAATTCACCCCACAGTTAAGGCCAAAAAGCAGACCCGATATGCTTAACTGGTTCAGTCTTTACTTGCTTATGAGTCATCTGTAAACATTTGTAAACTGATTTGTAAACAATAAAGTTGGAGGAAAGAAAAAAGAAGCTTTTTCAGTACGTACAAGCTCTTTTTTTTTTAAATATTATTATATAATAGACAAAACAAGACATTACAAAGTCCAATTTACACCTTGAAAATCACACCAACCTTACCAACAACATTCATCAATAATCACGACCAGCTCTTTCCGCCTTCCTTGGCTCATACTCAACGTCATCTGTCACCATGGTAAACATGATGACACGGAAGCTTCTTTGCCATCTTTACAAACAGCACAAAGCGCGCTCAATGTTTTCATTCTTTATCACCACAGATAATAAATTTTCCACTACCGTTGTGGCAGCCGAAGACGATGAGTCACTATCCAAAACATCTCGTAATTCGTGTCCACTAATATTATGATTGTTGACAAAACCTCCCATTCCAAACCACTGGGTATTACTATTTCTTCCCATTCGTTAGCATTCGGAATAGAAGAAGATTCTGGTTGAAAATCAGAATCTGATCCCGTACCAGCTGTGCTCCTGCTCCTGCTCCTGGATACGAAGAAATCATCCCAAACATAAACCCTGAATAACAATAATTCTCATGTTTGATGAAGCATGTCGATGACAAAATTAACCTGGTTTTGACGATCAAAGAGGATTGAACTGTCGTCGTTGGTGCGGCAAAAGAAATCGAGATCATCCTCGTGTTCATGAAGTTGGAGGTAAGAAACCTCCGCCATAGGAGATTTGGATCAAGGATCGAAAAAGATGTGCGCTTTTTGATGAAATTCAGAAAGGAAATAAATTGCATGGAAATAGGATATTGGTTGGTTGGTTGTCGTCAGCTTCAACTTTCATCTCCTGGCGGCACACTGTTTCTTGCAAGAGACCGGTGTGTAACTGAAAGACCTAAGAATCACAAAGACTGATCTTTGGTTTCATACAGTAAAACCCATTTTATAAAGCCAACCAGCCACCATGTACAAACTTTGACCGATATCGGTTAAGTTTGTTACGATTCTAACACTAAATAAAATAAAATAAATTTGTAGGCATCCAATTAGCATGGCTACAGGTACCACGCATGATCAAAGCGACACAACTTTGGTCGATATTGGTTAGGTGTTTTACGTTACTGATACTAAACCCAAAAATTAAAATAATTAGTCAATGTTCATTATAGTAATGACACTTGTATAGTTTATGATACAACAAATTTTATATTTATGAAAAATAACGTTTATTGGGTCGGTAAAACCCAAGTGTTGCAGCGATGAGTTGACGCAAATTCTATTGTATATATGTTCGCAACAGTATCGAAACTAAACCTAAATAATAAATTCGACAAATAGGCATATTTTAAACCCAAAAAAAGTAGTGTCACTTGTATAACTTATGATAAAAAATAAAATATTTTTAAATTGAAGTTTATTTGGGTCCGTAAACCGACGGTTGCTAAAACTCACGCGTTGCGGCAACGAGTCGGTGCAACATTCGTTTTGTTTCCGGAACTAAATTCAAATAATTGGAAAAAAATCGGCCATTGGTAAAACCCAACTTCGCGACGGAGAGTCGTTGACGGTTACGTTCATCATGTTTAAAGTATTTTACAAATTCCAAATGTGAACGATTCTCAACTCTAATCAGTGAATTGACAATGGTTTATGTTACCTTTACAAATTCTGTTCTTATTGAGATCACTTTCAGAAAGTTGGGGCACTCATGCTATTATACTAAGAACTTTACTAAATTTTTAAGATCTGAGTCTGACTATTCTTCATGGCATGTTACTTTCCTTTAAAATGGAAATATGTCAAAAGAAGAAGTTGATCACTACAGTCAAATCAGCTGATGAGTATACCATAGTATCAACACTTTTAATGTCAAGAAACTCGATCTTTCCAAACTGCTGATCAAAGTTATGACTATCATATAGACATAACAACCAGTATTGGTTCAGCAGTTGATAATCAAGCATTTGTTGCTCAAGATAATTCATCACATGTGTCTAACAATTGGATCAGTAGTTTGGACATATTGAGTTTCTTGACATAAAAGTGTTGATACTATGGTATATTCATCAGCTGATTTGCCTGTAGTGATTAACTTCTTCTTTTGACATATTTCCCTTTCAAAGGTAAGTAACATGCCATGAAGAATAGTCAGACTCACATCTTGAATATATGGTAAAGTTCTTAGTATAATAGCATGAGTGCCCCAACTTTCTAGAAGTGATCTCAAAAATCGGTTGTTAAGAGCAGATGTTGTAAAGGTAACATAAACCATTGTCAATTCACTGATTAGAGTTGAGTTTACCAAGTTTTCAAGCTCCGAGCCTGAATATTCTTAATGGCATGTTACTTACCTTTGTCACACCCTCAAAATCCACTAATGGAGTTTTACCGTCAGAAGGTGTGAACTTACAAGATTGGAATCATTAGTTATATCAAACGCCATATTTAAAGTTTTCAAAAACAACCAAGACAAACAAGTCTTAAGTAAAAATGCGGAAGCGTAAATTGTAAAGCAAATAGTTGCGCCACACAGGGCGACTTAAAAACACAGTTTTCATGATAAAACTCAAAAGAAGTTTAAAGCATAATCGTTTAGTGGATGCATGTCCTATACCGCTCGCTCGCCTCGGCTACCTGAGATAAACATACTTAAAGTGTCAACACAAGGTTGGTGAGTTCACAGGTTTACATAAATTAAACGTTGCGTTTTACGTTACCAGATAGCGTTAAGTCAATTATATATCAATAGGTAGCTAACCTATCAAACATGTATTACTAAGTGTTCGACACCGAAGCTGACTGTTTAAACTATTGCCTTGCTACCAGGTCAACCACGACCATGGTAATGTGTTAGCCAAAATTACACCCAATCGACCTACAGTCGAGTTTAGAGTCGGGTGGGGTTTGTCAAACCCAGTAGTACTACTCAAAGGTGACTCGTTATTATCCAAATATTAACCGGTTCGATGTTCGAAGGACTTAGTTGGTTTGTTTGCCACTTAGCCTTACAAGTGATATAAAATGAATAGCAAAATCTAAATCGTTGGAGTATATTATCTCCCCTTAATAAAAGCGTTAAAGAGTAAAAGAGGCCGTGAAACTCACTGTTTGCGAAGTTAACAAAAAGATCCGAAAAAACGCGCGTCACAGAAATCCTCACTAGTGCTCTAAAAACAAAACGGGACTTTCTAAGTAATTGAACTACAAGTAAGTCCCTAGACTCGACACATAAAACTTATGCATGAGATGCGTTTGTGTTATTTTGTGAAGCAAGTGCGACTCGACAAACACGTTGGTGATTAGTTACATGTGTGAACAAGTAATAAGTGTTAAGTGTTACCATTGTAAATTACTAGCAAACTATCTCCCACAAGGGCAAATAAGTCAAACACATAGCAAACATTGATCAACAATTCACTTTTCATGTTAACTCAAATAATTCAGCAGCTAATTTATCGAGACAGATTTTAACCCGACAAAATTACTCTATTTAATAGATCATAACAAGTCAATATAATCACAAAAAATCATCACAGAAGCACACGTGAGTTAGGTTTCTAAATTATTTTTATTATATTTTTATCACATACGGTTTTCTCACAATGATCAAAACAACACAGTAAACACCAAGCAGTCATTATCATGCGCAACAGAACATTATTTGTTATTCCCGTTACATGGCAAATCCAATTAATGCAAGGACAATTGGGTCAGATTTCTAACTCAAATTATTAACTTCCAGAAGTGGAATCAACTCAATTGGTCTTGTCACTAATTACAAAACAGCCTAACAACAGGCTTCTTGAATCAGACTTCCACAACAGATTTTTGTAAATTAATAAAAACTAACTTTCACAAGTCCAAAAATTACAAACTCAGACTCTTTAGAAGCTAGACTCGACCTACTACATCATAGAGTCAATAATCACTTCCAAACACAACATTAACATCGAGTTACAGTCATTTAAACAAGCAATTAAGAATCTGTCTAGCATCAGTTTTCACTAAAATTCAACAAACTAATAACCTATGGTCTAACAATCATGCATACAACCCTCTAGACCCATAATTCACCAACCATGCACCTCCATTTCACCTTTCATGCACATCTAGGGTTTTACTTCAAGATTCAATTTCAAGAAACATGTAATTAACAATCAATAACAATGCAATTAGTTATCAATTCACTAGTGTTCATCAACAATCATACAAATAAACCATAACTCATCTTTATTTATCACTTTCAAGATTTAGGGTTTTGATTAACATGTTCAATAGTATAATTAAATCAATAGAATGGCTAAAGAGGATGTTAGTTACCTATCTAGCACCTTGATTCTTTCAAACAAGCTTGAAAAACACTTTTGTATGTGTGTGTGTGTGTCTACGGTCAACAAAAGGAGAGAAGGCAGGGAGGCCGATCGTACTAGGGAGGGAGGGGGATTAGGGTTGTGTAATAATATGTTTAAGTATTGACTCATGTTACATTTCACCCCCTAACCTTCTAGTTCACCCAGTTCTAGCATAAATTAGTTTATACCATTCATATCTAATTTTAGACACATAAAAACCAAGTAACACACAAACTTAACACATAATTATCCAATACTTGTTTATGATATTTATTGTTTGTTCACCAACGGTTTGAGTCGACTCGTGTGTGTTTCGGTGAAATTCCGAAGGACTACTTGTGTAATGATTGTCAAACGTCATTTAAACCCTAATTTAAATGTATTGAGACATGCGTTACAGTTCGTGTGATCTTGGGTTTTGAATTAACGGAGTTCGGATTAACGGAGTTAACCTGAAATTTGGCGAGTGTCACATCATTCCTATGTTGAAAGAATTTTCGTCCTGAAAATTTGTGTCATGTCACGATGGTTGTCTGAAAAAGGCAAAAATTTTCAGTTTGTCACATCATCCCCCTGTAGAAAGGAATTTCGTCCCGAAATTTAATTCATACCTCTGGTGTATTCTGACGGTTTGTCGGCTTTCGCGGTTTACGGTTCTTGGTCAACCCTTTGAAAAGGTGAGGATATTTTTTCATCATTTGATCCTCGCGTTCCCACATGAAATTTGGTCCACGTCTCGAGTTCCAACGAACTTTAACGATGGGAATCTTGCTGTGTTTGAGTGTTTTGGTTTCCCAATCCAAAACTTCGACTGGTTCTTCGATGAAGCATAACTGTTCATCAACTTCCAACTCGCCCAAAGGAACTGCTTGTGTTTCGTTAGAAAGGCATTTCTTCAAGTTGGATACATGAAAAACATTATGTACGCCACTGAGTTCCGTTGGTAAATCCAATCGGTACGCTACCGGACCAATACGTTCAGTTATCCGGTATGGGCCAACGTATCGTGGATTGAGTTTGTTTCGCTTTCCAAAGCGAACTACACCTTTCAAAAGTGAGACTTTCAGTAAAACCTTGTCATCCACTTGGAATTCTAGAGGTATTCGGCGCTTGTCGGCGTAACTCTTTTGGTGATCCCGTGCTGCTGCCATGCGATTTCGGATTTGGACAATCTTCTCTGAGGTCTCGAGCACTAATTATGGACTAGTGATTTGGCTATCACCCACTTCGGCCTAGCAAAGAGGCGATCGACACTTTCGTCCGTACAACGCTTCAAACGGCGCTGCTTTAATACTAGCGTGGTAGCTGTTATTATACGAAAACTCTACCAGCGGTAAGTGGGGTTCCCAACTCTTTCCGAAGTCCAAAACGCATGCACGCAACATGTCTTCCAAAGTCTGAATGGTGCGTTCACTTTGCCCATCCGATTGAGGATGGTATGCTGTGCTTATATCAAGGTGGGTGCCTAGTGCGCTCTGTAGTGACTTCCAAAAGTGCGAAGTGAAATGAGAATCTCGATCAGATATGATTGAGACAGGCACTCCATGTCTAGCCACAACTTCTTTTATGTAGATGCGAGTCAGTCTTTCCATCTTGTTCGATTCCTTGATCGCTAAGAAATGCGCAGACTTAGTCAACTGGTCAACGATCACCCGGGTGGTATCGCACCCCGTCGGTGTTTTGGGTAAGCCTGTGATGGAGTCCATGGAAATGTATTCCCATTTCCATGTTGGGATTTCCGGTTGCTGTAACAGACCAGATGGTTTCTGATATTCCACCTTGACTCTTGCACAGGTTAAACATTTGCTCACGTAGGTGGCAATGTCGGCTTTCATGTTTGGCCACCAGTAAAGTACTTTTAGGTCATGGTACATTTTATCAGAGCCGGGGTGAATGGAATATCGTGACTTATGTGCCTCGTCCATCGCCAGATTTCTCAAGTTTCCATAACAAGGGACCCAAATCTGGTTTTCGAAGTATCGGACCCCGTCCGATTTGATTTCAAGCTGCTTCTCCATGCCCCGCATGGATTTGGGTGGAAGGCTATCGTCTTTCAAAGCTTCGAGTTGAGCATCACGAATCTGATCAGGTAAGTTGGCATGAATCGTGGGTTGTAATGCTCGCACTCGTCTAGGCTTATTAGTTTCCTTTCTACTGAGAGCATCAACCACTACATTGGCCGTGCCAGGGTGGTACTTGATGGCACAATCATAATCCTTAAGTAGCTCTACCCAACGACGCTGTCGCATGTTCAACTCCTGTGGTCGGTGTAAATGGTGAATTTGGTACCATACAAGTAATGTCTCCATATGTTAAAGGCAAACACCATAGCTCCGAGTTCCAAGTCATGGGTCGTATAGTTCTTCTCGTGTACCCGCAGTTGTCGAGAGGCATATGCTATAATCTTCTCAAGTTTCATCAATACGCAACCGAGACCCTATATCGATGCGTCACAATGTACCTCAAATTTTCTGTTCCCTCGGGGAGGGCTAGGATAGGTGCGCTACAGAGTTTGGTTTTCAAGAGTTGGAAAGCAGTCTCCTGCGCGTCACTCCAATTGTACTTAGTACCCTTGTGTGTCAGTGCGGTGAGAGGTTGAGCAATCTTCGAAAATCCCTCGATGAAACGTCGATAGTAGCCAGCCAGTCCTAGGAATTATCGCACCTCAGTTGGAGTTGTGACAATCGTCAATTTCAGGTTAACTCCGTTAACTCAACTCCGTCAATTTAAACTTAAAGATCACTGAATCTATAACGCACACCTCATTACATTTAAACTAGGGTTTAAATGACGCTTGACACTTACTACATGTATAGTCTTTCGGGAATTGGACCGAAACGCAAACGAGTTGACGCAAACAATTGGTGAATAAACGAAAAACGTCAAAACAATAATTATGTGATAATTATGTGTTAGACTTATGTGTTATGTGATAACATTGTTATAAACGTTAACTCAATGTGCTAGAACTAGTTATTTAAGCTAGAAAAGTCCAAACTAGAAGTTGAGGGACTAAAGTGTAACATGTTATTATTATTAATAAATATAAACCCTAACCTCTCCTCCCTCTCCCTCTTCCCAAAACCGACGGCCAGCCCCCCTTCCCCCTTTTCACGATCGGCTCACACACACACACACATATCTTTTGGTTTTTGATCTTATTTTTCACAATTGAAGCCTCCTACACCCGATTCTAGTCATCTTCTACCTTCCTCTTGCTTATTTTTGTGCTTTTGAAGGTATAATTATAAACCCTAAAATCTGGAAATTTCATATATTGTGTTCATATGATCTTTGTTTGATTTGATGATGTATTGATGATGATTTGATAACTAGAATTGATATTATTACATGTTAATTGTTGTGTCTTTGATTTTGAGATCAAATAAAACCCTAAACATGTATGTATGGTGTAATTGATATGCATGGATGATGGTTATGGTGTCTAGAATGTTATATGAACGGATTATGGTCCATAGATAGTTAATATATTCAGTTTGGATGCAAACAGTTTCTGGACAGATTGTGTTGCTGATGTTCAATTGACTGTAACGGGGTGTAAATGTGAAAATTGGTTGAGATTATTGATACTACAGTAAACTAGGATGAGTCTAGTTTCTAAAGAATGTAAATTTGCAATTTTTGGACGTGTAAAAGTTAACCTTTATGATTTTACAAAAACGTTGTGCAAAGCTGAGTTGTTAGACCTATTGTTAGGTTGTTTTGTAAATGTTATATCTCATGAACTACGAGACCAATTGGATTGGTTCCACTTCTGGAAGTTGACTTGTTGAGTTAGGAACCTAACCCAAGTGGTCTTGCATTTGTTGGATTTTTCATTTAACGGGAAATGCAAATAACTTTCTATTGCGCATAAATTTGACTATTATGAGTTTGCTGTGGTAAATTGATCATTATGAGAAATATATATGGAATAAAAATACAACAAAATATGTTCTGGAAACCTAACACATATATGCTTTTGTGATGATTTTTGGTAAATTAATTGAGATGCTATGATCAGTGGAATAATATAATCTTTCAAGTAGAATTTCTGTCTCGGTGAAACTAGCTGCTGAATTTTGTGAAAATGCATGAAACATGATAATTGCTAGTTAATTGTTATGTTTTGACCAAATTGCCCCTGTGGGGAATACTTGCTATATAATTGTTATGTTTTGACCAAATTGCCCCTGTGGGGAATACTTGCTATATAATTGTTATGTTTTGATTAAATTGCCCCTGTGGGGAATACTTGCTAAATAGTTGTCGTGTTTTGACCAAATTGCCCTTGCGGGGAATAATTGCTAGTTAATTGTTATGTGTGACCAAATTGCCTTTACGGGGAGTAATCGCTAGTGATGTACATTATTAATACATGACACGTAAATAATTGCTCACACATGTAATGTATCACGAATGTACTTGTTAAAGTCACACGCTATTCACAAACGAAACACGAAACACATTGTATGCATAGGTATTATATGCCGAGTCTAGAGACTCGATAATAGTTCCGACACTTAGAAAAATCTCTTTGTTATTTTAGAACGCTAGAGAGAGTTTTTCTGTGACGCGCATCCTTTGGTGATTTATTTTGGGAATTCTTCGCAAACAGTGAGTTCACTTACCCCTCTAAACTATTTTTAAACGCTTTTCACTTGGGGAGATAACATACTCCGAAAACGCATTTAAGATTTTGTTAATATAAATTATATATCACTTGTAAAGACTAAGTGGCAAACGCAATAACTAAAGTCCTTCATTCACATCGAACCGTTTAATATTGGATAATAGCGAGTCATTGTTGAGTAGTACTACTGGGTTTGACAAACCCCACCCAACGCTAAACTCGACTGGAGGTCGAGTGGGTGTAATCTTGGCTAAACACATACCATGGTCGGGATAGACCTGGTGGCAAGGCAAATGATAAACAGTCAGCTTCGGTGTCGAACACTTAGTAATACTTGTTTTATAGGCTAGCTACCTATAGATATATAATTGACATAACACTATCTGGTAACGCAAAACGCTGAACGCTAAACGCAAAACGCTGAACGCTAAACGCAAAACGCTGAACGCAAACGTAACGCTTTATTGATATAAGCTTGTGAACTCACCAACCCCGTGTTGACACTTTTAGTATGTTATTCTCAGGTAGCCGAGGCGGGCGCGCGGTATACGATCATGCATTGCTTGAAAACGCTTTTGTTATGCAAACTATTTTAAAACTGTTATCATTGGGTTTAAGTCGTCCTGCGTGACGCAACATTTTTTTTTTATGGTTTTTACGCTTCCGCATTTAAATACTCGTAAACGTTTTCATGGTTTTGAAACTTTGTTTTATGGTTTGATTATAACTAATGAATCCGATCCTGTTAGTTCACACCCTCTGACGGTAAAACTCCGTTAGTGGATTTTGAGGGTGTGACAGATTGGTATCAGAGCCATTGGTTATAGCGAACTAGAAATTGCATGCATACTAGACTATAACCGCGACGACCCATTAGTTATAATGATACGCACTGCATATATTTGTGTAATCTTTGTTATCTCATCTCTTTACCTCATTCACTCATACGCGCGCATACACGGCTTACCTGTAGGGATGTCGACGCCACCCTCATCATCATCTGATTCGATGACTCATGCTCATGGGAAGGAACCGCAGTTACCTACCGCATCGCCACCCCGAGTAGTCCCGGAACTCGAAGCTCCTGCACCGAAGAGGTACCGCTTATCCGAAGGCATGTACGAAAACGAAGTTAGCTGGGATTGGTACCCTAATATGATCAGACGTATGGTTTATCGTGAACAAGTTCCCCCATTACCTCACCCGAACCATCCTGCTTACCCCAACACCCTACCACCCATAACCGAACCAGTAGAGCGTGTACTTGCAGCTGTTGTTTCTTGCTTAGAGCGTGATGTTGGTTACATGCGCTATACGAGAGCGAACGTATCCGGACTGTTAAAAGATGGAACCGAGACTAAAGAGGAAATTTCCCGCATGACAGCAGCAATGAAGGAAATGCAAGAGGCTAGTGATCAACAGATGAAGATTATGAGAAAGATGCAAGCCGAGATGATAGACTTGCATGAGCAACTCCAAGTAGCAAGGACCCGAACCGAGATAGCTTTAGAACGTTGCGATGTCTTACAAATGCAGATTGCTCAGAACGCAGCCGAACCTGAGGCAGAACCTTAGGCAGAGCCTGAAGAGGAACCCGAAGAAGATCCCGAAGAAGAGCCTGAGGAGGATCTCGAGGAAGATCCCGAGGAGGAACCTGAAGAAGAACCGGAGGAAGAACCGGCTGAGCCAGAGGCACACTCAGAGGTGTCCTCAGACGATGACATCTAAGGATGATAACACCTAGATGTCTGGAAGAGACGCTGGTCATGGGCGCGGTAACATCAACTTAACCGCAGCAGAACTTCAGACCTTATTGAATGACCATGCGGCGACAGCTCTAGCTGCACATGTTCAGAATCAAGCTGGAGGTCCGACTAGAACGTGTACTTTCAAGAACTACCTGGATTGCAAGCCCAATTCGTTTAAGGGCACTGAGGGAGCTATAGGCTTCCTGCGTTGGGCTGAGAAGGCGAATCGGCGTTTGAGATGTGTAATTGCCCCCCTGCCAGTAGGGTCAAATTTGCCACTGGAACTCTTGAAGATTCTGCCATCACTTGGTGGAATTCAAACATGCAGATCCTTGGGTTGGAACTGGCTAATGCTATGAACTGGGAGGAGTTCAAGAACATGATGCGAGAAGAGTACTGTCCGAGAGAGGATATTGCAAAGTTGGAATCAGAGTTTTGGTCATTGAAGATGGTGGGTTCAGAAATCGAAGCCTACACTACCCGTTCTCACGAGTTGGCCGTGATGTGTCCACGGATGGTAGACCCGCCGAGTAAGAGGATTGAAATGTATATTGATGGGTTAGCACCTCAAATTCAGGGCATGGTGACGTCTTCCAGATCAGCCACGATTCAACAAGCGATCCGGTTAGCTCACAAACTGACGGATCAAGCAGTTACCCAAGGTGCGCTACCACCTAGGGGTTCAACCATCAAAGCCCGTGACAACCCAAGCACTGACAACAACAGCCACAGCAACCCGAGCAGCGGAAAAAGAAAGTTTGACAACACCAGATCCTCATCCTCGAATCCCCCACAGCAACAACAACACTACCGCAAGCCCGAATTCACTCGGAGCTTCAACAATCAGGGTCACAACAACAATAACAACGGTAGCGGGCAGGGTTCGAGCGGATATGCTGGGAAATATCCGAAGTGCAACAGGTGCAACTATCATCATGCTGGCCCGTGTGACCGTGTCAAGTGTCAGAGATGCGGAAAGATGGGTCACCAGGCAAAGGAATGTAGAGGAAACCTCGCGGAAAAGGGTGCTCCTAAACCACCCATGACAACCAAGGGATGTTTTGAGTGTGGACAAGAGGGACATTTTAAGAAAGACTGCCCCAAGCTGAAACAGAACGACAAAAATGGAGGTAATGGAAGTGGCAGTGGTGGTGGAAACAATGGTAAAGGAAGAGCTTTTGTTATTGGGTCGGGTCAAGCCCGCAATGATCCGTACGTGGTGACTGGTAAGTTCCCTGTGAACGATTGTTTTCCTTCTGTTTTGTTTGACACTGGAGCTGATAGGAGTTTTGTGTCGAAAGCCTTTAGTCAACTCTTAGACTTAACTCCAACCCCGTTAGATGCTAAATTTCCTGTTGAATTAGCTGACGGTAAGACTATAGTAACGACTCATGTACTTGCGGGATGTAAGTTAAAACTGTCAGGTCATATTTTTGATATCGACCTCATACCTTTTACGCTTGGTAGTTTCGATGTCGTTGTCGGTTTGGACTGGTTATCCGAGAACCGAGCGGAGATTATATGTCACGACAAGATAGTCCACATTACTACCCCTTCCGGCGAGGGGCGAGAGAAGCGGCATGACAACTAGCGTCATCACCCTCATGAAGGCACAGAAGTATCTACGAAAGGGTCATCCGGCAATTTTAGCACATATTGTCGAGAAACCAGCTGAGGAGAAACGAATCGAAGATATACCGATCGTGCGAGATTTTCCGGAAGTATTCCCGGAGGATTTGCCTGGACTCCCTCCTATTCGACAAGTCAAATTCCAAATCGAGTTGACACCCGGTGCAGCACCCATAGCACGAGCCCCGTATCGGCTCGCACCGGCGGAGCTTCAGGAACTGTCCACTCAGTTGCAAGATTTGTTGGATAAGGATTTTATCCGACCTAGCTCATCGCCATGGGGAGCCCCTGTCTTATTTGTCAGAAAGAAGGACGGGTCTTTCCGAATGTGTATCGACTACCGGGAGTTGAACAAGGTGACGGTTAAGAACCGTTATCCTTTACCCCGAATTGATGATCTGTTTGACCAGCTTCAAGGATCGAGTTATTACTCGAAGATCGATCTGCGATCTGGTTACCATCAATTAAGAGTGCGCGAAGAAGATATCTCAAAGACGGCTTTCAGAACACGGTATGGTCACTACGAGTTTTCGGTTATGCCTTTTGGCCTAACCAATGCGCCAGCCGTATTTATGGATCTCATGAATCGAGTATGCAAGGCGTACCTCGACAAGTTTGTGATTGTGATTATTGATGATATTCTCGTCTACTCCAAGGACAAGGCTGACCATGAGGAACACTTAAGGGTAATTCTGGAACTGTTGAAGAAGGAACAACTGTACGCAAAACTCTCAAAATGCGAATTTTGGCTTCACGAGGTTCACTTTTTAGGACATGTGATCAACGAGAATGGTATCCATGTCGATCCCGGTAAGGTAGAGGCCATCAAAAACTGGGAAGCACCTAAGACTCCGACTGAGGTGCGGCAATTCCTAGGACTGGCCGGCTACTACCGGTGTTTCATCGAAGGATTTTCAAAGATTGCTCAACCTCTCACCGCTTTGACTCACAAGGGTACTAAGTACAATTGGGGTGACGCGCAAGAATCCGCTTTTCAACTGTTGAAAACCAAACTCTGCAGCGCCCCTATTCTAGCCCTACCCGAGGGAACGGAGAATTTTGAGGTACACTGTGACGCATCGATACAAGGTCTCGGTTGTGTGCTGATGCAACTCGAGAAGGTTATAGCCTATGCCTCTCGGCAACTACGGGTTCACGAGAAGAACTACACGACCCATGATTTGGAACTCGGAGCTGTGGTGTTTGCCCTTAAGATATGGAGGCATTACTTGTACGGTACCAAGTTTACCATTTACACCGACCACAAGAGTCTCCAACATATCTACGATCAGAAGGAGCTGAACATGCGACAGCGTCATTGGGTCGAGCTGCTTAAAGATTATGATTGTGCCATCAAGTACCACCCTGGCAAGGCCAATGTAGTGGCCGACGCTCTCAGCAGAAAAGAAACCGATAAACCCAGGCGAGTGCGAGCATTGCAACTCACGATTCATACCAACTTACCCGATCAGATTCGCGATGCACAACTTGAAGCTCTGAAAGATGATAATCTTCCATCGGAACTCATGCGGGGCATGAACAGGCAACTTGAAACCAAATCAGACGGGGTCCGATATTTTGAGAACCGGATTTGGGTTCCACGGTACGGAGAGTTGAGAACTCTGGTGATGGACGAAGCACACAAGTCCCGATATTCTATCCATCCTGGCTCAGATAAAATGTATCATGACTTAAAGGCGCTTTACTGGTGGCTAAACATGAAAGCCGACATTGCCATCTACGTGAGCAAATGCTTGACTTGTGCCAGAGTCAAAATAGAATACCAGAAACCATCTGGTTTGCTGCAACAACTGGAACTTCCAATGTGGAAATGGGAACACATCTCAATGGATTTTATCACGGGTTTACCTAAGACACCGACGGGATGCGATACCATCTGGGTGATTGTTGACCGGTTGACTAAGTCGGCACACTTTTTAGCGATTAAGGAATCGGCCAAAATGGAAAGACTGACTCGCATCTACATGAAGGAAGTAGTGTCTAGACACGGAGTGCCTGTCTCAATTATTTCTGATCGAGATTCCCGTTTCACTTCGCACTTTTGGAAGTCGCTATAGAGTGCCCTAGGCACACGCCTTGATATGAGCACAGCATACCATCCTCAGACGGATGGGCAAAGTGAACGAACTATTCAGACCTTAGAGGACATGTTGCGTGCATGTGTATTAGATTTCGGAAAAAGTTGGGAACCTCAGTTACCTTTGGTAGAGTTTTCATATAATAACAGCTACCACGCAAGTATTAAAGCAGCGCCGTTTGAAGCACTGTACGGACGGAAGTGTCGATCACCTCTCTGCTGGGCAGAGGTGGGTGACAGCCAAATCACTGGTCTAGAACTGGTACTCGAAACTTCGGAAAAGATTGTTCAAATCCGAAACCGCATGGCAGCAGCACGAGATCGCCAAAAGAGTTACGCTGACAAGCGCCGAAAACCTCTCGAATTTCAAGTGAACGATCAAGTGTTACTCAAAGTCTCACATTGGAAAGGTGTGGTTCGCTTTGGAAAGCGAAACAAACTCAACCCCCGATATGTTGGTCCTTACCGGATAACGGAACGCGTTGGTCCAATGGCGTACCGGCTGGACTTACCAGCGGAACTCAGCAGTGTATACAATGTTTTTCACGTATCCAATTTGAAGAAATGCCTATCTGATGAAACCCAAGTAGTCCCTTTGGACGAACTGCAAGTTGATGAACAGCTACGCTTCATTGAAGAACCAGTTGAAGTTTTGGATTGGGAAACCAAAACACTCAAGCACAGCAAGATTCCAATCGTTAAGGTTCGTTGGAACTCGAGACGTGGACCGGAGTTCACGTGGGAACGCGAGGATCAAATAATGAAAAAGTATCCTCACTTTTTTGAAGGGCTGACCAAACACCGAAAACCGCGAAACCCGGCAAACCGTCAGAAATCACCGGAGGTAAGAATTAAATTTCGGGACTAAATTTCTTTCTACTAGGGGATGATATGACAAACTGAAAATTTTTCTTACTTTTTCAGACACTCATCACGACTTGACTCAAATTTTCGGGACGAAAATTCTTTAACATGGGAATGATGTGACAATCGTCAATTTCAGGTTAACTCCGTTAACTCAACTCCGTCAATTTAAACTTAAAGATCACTGAATCTATAACGCACACCTCATTACATTTAAACTAGGGTTTAAATGACGCTTGACACTTACTACATGTGTAGTCTTTCGGGAATCGCACCGAAACGCAAACGAGTTGACGCAAACAATTGGTGAATAAACGAAAAACGTCAAAACAATAATTATGTGATAATTATGTGTTAGACTTATGTGTTATGTGATAACATTGTTATAAACGTTAACTCAATGTGCTAGAACTAGTTATTTAAGCTAGAAAAGTACAAACTAGAAGTTGAGGGACTAAAGTGTAACATGTTATTATTATTAATAAATATAAACCCTAACCTCTCCTCCCTCTCCCTCTTCCCAAAACCGACGGCCAGCCCCCCTTCCCCCTCCTCACGATCGGCTCACACACACACACACATATCTTTTGGTTTTTGATCTTATTTTTCACAATTGAAGCCTCCTACACCCGATTCTAGTCATCTTCTACCTTCCTCTTGCTTATTTTTGTGCTTTTGAAGGTATAATTATAAACCCTAAAATCTGGAAATTTCATATATTGTGTTCATATGATCTTTGTTTGATTTGATGATGTATTGATGATGATTTGATAACTAGAATTGATATTATTACATGTTAATTGTTGTGTCTTTGATTTTGAGATCAAATAAAACCCTAACCATGTATGTATGGTGTAATTGATATGCATGGATGATGGTTATGGTGTCTAGAATGTTATATGAACGGATTATGGTCCATTGATAGTTAATATATTCAGTTTGGATGCAAACAATTTCTGGACAGATTGTGTTGCTGATGTTCAATTGACTGTAACGGGGTGTAAATGAGAAAATTGGTTGAGATTATTGATACTACAGTAAACTAGGATGAGTCTAGTTTCTAAAGAATGTAAATTTGCAATTTTTGGACGTGTAAAAGTTAACCTTTATGATTTTACAAAAACCTTGTGCAAAGCTGAGTTGTTAGACCTGCTGTTAGGTTGTTTTGTAAATGTTATATCTCATGAACTACGAGACCAATTGGGTTGGTTTCACTTCTGGAAGTTGACTTGTTGAGTTAGGAACCTAACCCAAGTGGTCTTGCATTTGTTGGATTTTTCATTTAACGGGAATTGCAAATAACTTTCTGTTGCGCATAAATTTGACTGTTATGAGTTTGCTGTGGTAAATTGATCATTATAAGAAATATATATGGAATAAAAATACAACAAAATATGTTCTGGAAACCGAACACATATATGCTTTTGTGATGATTTTTGGTAAATTAATTGAGATCCTATGATAGGTGGAATAGTACAATCTTTCAAGTAGAATTTCTGTCTCGGTGAAACTAGCTGCTGAATTTTGTGAAAATGCATGAAACATGATAATTGCTAGTTAATTGTTATGTTTTGACCAAATTGCTCCTGTGGGGAATACTTGCTATATAATTGTTATGTTTTGACCAAATTGCCCCTGTGGGGAATACTTGCTATATAATTGTTATGTTTTGATTAAATTGCCCCTGTGGGGAATACTTGCTAAATAGTTGTCGTGTTTTGACCAAATTGCCCTTGCGGGGAATAATTGCTAGTTAATTGTTATGTGTGACCAAATTGCCCTTACGGGGAGTAATTGCTAGTGATGTACATTATTAATACATGACACGTAAATAATTGCTCACACATGTAATGTATCACGAATGTACTTGTTAAAGTCACACGCTATTCACAAACGAAACACGAAACACATTGTGTGCATAGGTATTATGTGCCGAGTCTAGAGACTCGATAATAGTTCCGACACTTAGAAAAATCTCTTTGTTGTTTTAGAATGCTAGAGAGAGTTTTTCTGTGACGCGCATCCTTTGGTGATTTATTTTGGGAATTCTTCTCAAACAGTGAGTTCACTTACCCCTCTAAACTATTTTCAAACGCTTTTCACTTGGGGAGATAACATACTCCGAAAACGCATTTAAGATTTTGTTAATATAAATTATATATCACTTGTGAAGACTAAGTGGCAAACGCAATAACTAAAGTCCTTCATTCACATCGAACCGTTTAATATTGGATAATAGCGAGTCATTGTTGAGTAGTACTACTGGGTTTGACAAACCTCACCCAACGCTAAACTCGACTGGAGGTCGAGTGGGTGTAATCTTGGCTAAACACATACCATGGTCGGGATAGACCTGGTGGCAAGGCAAATGATAAACAGTCAGCTTCGGTGTCGAACACTTAGTAATACTTGTTTTATAGGCTAGCTACCTATAGATATATAATTGACATAACACCATCTGGTAACGCAAAACGCTGAACGCTAAACGCAAAACGCTGAACGCTAAACGCTGAACGCTAAACGCAAAACGCTGAACGCAAACGTAACGCTTTATTGATATAAGCTTGTGAACTCACCAACCCCGTGTTGACACTTTTAGTATGTTATTCTCAGGTAGCCGAGGCGGGCGCGCGGTATAGGATCATGCATTGCTTGAAAACGCTTTTGTTATGCAAACTATTTTAAAACTGTTATAATTGGGTTTAAGTCGTCCTGCGTGACGCAACATTTTTTTTATGGTTTTTACGCTTCCGCATTTAAATACTCGTAAACGTTTTCATGGTTTTGAAACTTTGTTTTATGGTTTGATTATAACTAATGAATCCGATCCTGTTAGTTCACACCCTCTGACGGTAAAACTCCGTTAGTGGATTTTTAGGGTGTGACAGGAGTCTTAGGTGCTTCCCAGTTTTTTATGGCCTCTACCTTTCCTGGATCGACATGGATACCACTCTCATTGATCACATCTCCTAAGAAGTGAGCCTCGCGAAGCCAAAATTCGCATTTCGAAAGCTTAGCGTATAGTTGTTCCTTCTTTAGCAACTCCAGGATTAACCTCAGGTGTTCTTCATGTTCGGTCGTGTTCTTGGAGTAGACGAGGATATCGTCGATAAAGACAATAACAAACTTGTTGAGGTACGCCTTGCATACTCTGTTCATGAGGTCCATGAATACGGCTGGTGCATTGGTTAAGCCAAAAGGCATAACCGAAAACTCATAGTGACCGTACCGAGTTCTGAATGCCGTCTTCAAAATTTCTTCTTCATGCACTATTAATTGATGGTAACCAGATCTCAGATCGATCTTCGAGTAGTAACTCGATCCTAGAAACTGGTCGAAAAGATCATCAATTCGTTGTAGGGGATAACGTTTTTTGACCGTCACATTGTTCTGATCCCGGTAGTCGATGCACGTGCGGAAAGTCCCGTCTTTCTTTTGAACAAATAGGATAGGGGCTCCCCATGGTGATGAGCTGCGTCGGATGAAACCTTTATCCAACAAGTCCTGAAACTGAGTGGACAACTCCTGAAGCTCTTCTGGTGCGAGCCGATAAGGGGCTCGTGCTATAGGTGCAGCACCAGGGGCTAAGTCGATTTGGAACTCGACTTGTCGAATGGGTGGGAGTCCCGGCAAATCTTCCGGGAAGACTTCGGGAAAATCTCGCACAATCGGTATATCTTCAATCCGCTTTTCTTCCGTGGGTTTCTCAATTAAATGAGCTAAGATCGCCGGATGACCCTTTCGTAAATATTTCAGCGCCTTCATGAGGGTGATGATGTTAGTGGTCATGCCGCTCTTCTCGCCCTGTACCGAGATGATATCGCCGGAAGGAGTAGTGATATGAACTATCTTATCATGGCATATAATCTCAGCTCTATTCTCGGATAGCTAGTCCATGCCGACAACAACGTCGAAACTACCAAGTGTAAAGGGTATGAGGTCGATATCAAAAGTATGACCCAACAGTTTCAACCTACATCCCACTAGTACATGAGTTGTTTCTATAGACTTACCGTCAGCCAATTCAATAGGAAACTTAGCATCTAACGGAGTTGGAGTTAAGTATAAGAGTTCACTAAAGGCTTTTGACACAAAACTCCTATAAGCTCCAGTGTCAAACAATATAGAAGCAAAACAGTCGTTTACGGGAAACTTACCGGTAACCATGTTCGGATCTCTGCGGGCATGGCCCGATCCAATGACAAAGGCTCTACCCTTAGTACATCCTCCATCACTGTTATTACCTCCGTTTCCCTCATTCTGCTTCAGTTTAGGACAATCCTTCCTAAAATGACCCTCCTGGCCACACTCAAAGCACCCTTTCGTTGTTGCAGGCTGTTTAGGAGCACCCTTACCCGCGAGTTCTCCCCTACAGTCCTTGGCCTGATAACCCAATTTACCGCATCGCAGACACTTGATTCGGTCGCATGGGCCAGCATGGTGATAGTTGCACTTGTTGCACTTTGGGTACTTTCCAGCATAGCCACTCAAACCCTGTCCGCCACCGTTGTTGCTGTTGGAACCCTGGTTATTGAAGTTTCGGGTGGGTTCGGGTTTACGGTGGTGTTGTTGTTGTGGGGGGTTCAACGATGAGTACCTTGTGTTGTGAAACTTCCTCTTTCCATTCCCAGAGTTGTTGTTGTCATTGCTCGAGTTGTCACGAGTTTTAGAGGTGGAACCTCTAGGTGGTAACGCACCTTGTGCCACTGCTTGATCCGTCAGCTTGTGGGCTATTCGGATCGCTTGCTGAATAGTGGTTGGTTTAGAAGACGTCACCATACCCTAAATCTGGGGCACCAAACCATCGATATACATCTCGATTCTCTTACTTGGTGGATCTACCATCCGCGGGCACATCACCGCTAGTTCGTGGGAACGGGTGATGTAGGCTTCAATCTCAGAACCCACCATCTTCAAAGCCCAAAATTCTGACTCCAACTTTGAGATTTCCTCTCTAGGACAATACTCTTCACGCATCATATTCTTGAATTCCTCCCAATTCATAGCATTTGCCAATTCCAATCTGAGTATCTGCATATTTGAATTCCACCAGGTGAGGGCTGAATCTTGCAGTGTTCCAGCAGCAAACTTGACCTTGCTGGCTGGTGGACAGTTACACATCTCAAAAGCTGATTCTGCCTTCTCGGTCCAACGCAGGAAACCTATGGTTCCCACAGTGCCATCGAATGAATTGGGCTTACAGTCCAAGTAATTCTTGAAAGTACAGACTCCGGCTTAACCTCCGGCTTGATTCTGAACATGAGCAGCAAGAGCCGCCGCCGCATGGTCGTTTAGTAATGCTTGGAGTTCTGCTGCGGTCATGTTGATGTTACCGCGACCACGACCAGCGTTTCTTCCGGACATCTCCTAGAATCACAGCATAAAATGTTAGACATGAACTCTCGGTTTCATATGCAACAAACCATACATGTAATAAAAGGTAGAAAAGAAAGGAAAGAAACAGAAATAAAAAAAACATCGCATCACAACCATATAATAATCCAAATAATAATTCATGATTAAACCATTGTATCCACTACAAAGTATTTAAAATCAATCCCTAAAATTATAGAAAACATAAGTTTGGATGGAGACAGCCCCTCCATCTAGGCGTTATCACCCTTAGATGTCATCATCTGAGGACACTTCCGAGTGTGCCTCCTCCTTAGCCGGCTCTTCCTCCGGTTCCTCTTCGGGTTCCTCCTCGGGATCTTCTTCGGGTTCTTCCTCTGGATCTTCTTCAGGATCCTCTTCCTGTCCAGCTGCATTCGGGGCAATTCGCGCCTCTAGTGTCTTGCAACGAGCTAGAGCTACTGCTGCAAGAGTTCTTGCTTTCCAAACTTCTTCCTACAAGTCTATCATTTCTACTTGCATTTTGTTCACTATCTTTACTTGCTGAACATAAGCATCCCGAACTTCCTTCATGGCTTCAGTCAGGTAGGTAAGTCTCCTTCGAGCATCAGCTCCATCCTCTTTCAGTTTAGTAACCTTCGCTCTAGCGGAGTGCATAATGCCAACTTCACGCTCTAAACAGGAGGCGAGAGCTGCGAAAGCGCGCTCTATCGGGAGTGTTAGAGGTGGTAGTGTGTTAAAGGATGAATGACAGCCCGAGAGAGGTAGTGGGAGAACCTGCTCACGGTAAACAATCCGTTCGATCAATCTTGGGTACCAATCCCAGTTACCGTTGCACTCGTAAATGTCTCCAGATGGTCGGTGCCTCTTCGGTGCAGGGGTTGCTAGTGCTGGGACTACTCGACGTGGTGATGAGTTGGGTAGTTGTGATTCCTTTACTGGGGCATGGAACACCGGGTCGGATGATGATGATGACGTTGAAATCCCTACAGGATATGTCGTGTATGGGTTACGCGCGTATGAGTGAATGAGGAAAAAGAAGTAAAAAAAGTGAGCAGTCAAATATATATCATATATATATAAATACTTATATGCAGTGCGTAAGATCATAACTAATGGATCGTTGCGGTTATAGTCTAGTATGAATGCAATTCTAGTTCGCTATAACCAATGGATTTGATACCAATCTGTCACACCCTCAAAATCCACTAACGGAGTTTTACCTTCAGAGGGTGTGAACTTACAGGATCGGAATCATTTTTTATATCAAACACCATATTTAAAGTTTTCAAAAACAACCAAGACAAACAAGTCTAAGTAAAAATGCGAAAGCATAAATTGTAAAGCAAATAGTTGCACCACACAGGGCGACTTAAAAACACAGTTTTCATGATAAAACTTAAAAGAAGTTTAAAGCATAATCGTTTAGTGGATGCATATCCTATACCACTCGCCCGCCTCGGCTACCTGAGATAAACATACTAAAAGTGTCAACACAGGGTTGGTGAGTTCACAGGTTTAGATAAATTAAACGTTGCGTTTTAGCGTTACCAAATAGTGTTAAGTCAACTATATATCAATAGGTAGCTAACCTATCAAACATGTATTACTAAGTGTTCGACACCGAAGTTGACTGTTTATGACATTGCCTTGCCACCAGGTCAACCACGACCATGGTAATGTGTTAGCCAAAATTACACCCAATCGACCTACAGTCGAGTTAGAGTCGGGTGGGGTTTGTCAAACCTAGTAGTGCTACTCAAAGGTGACTCGCTATTATCCAAATATTAACCGGTTCGACGTTCAGAAGGACTTAGTTGGTTTGTTTGCCACTTAGCCATACAAGTGATATACAATGAATAACAAAATCTAAATCGTTGGAGTATATTATCTCCCCCTAATAAAAGCGTTAAAAGAGTACAAGGGGACGTGAAACTAACTGTTTGAGAAGTTAACAAAAAGATCCGATTAAA
Organism: Bidens hawaiensis; assembly: GCF_021521415.1. Lineage (NCBI taxonomy): Eukaryota > Viridiplantae > Streptophyta > Magnoliopsida > Asterales > Asteraceae > Bidens > Bidens hawaiensis. Next base: position 459,306 of record NW_027491114.1, on the reverse strand, counting down.
ACGCGCGTCACAGAAATCCTCACTAGTGCTCTAAAAACAAAACGAGATTTTCTAAGTAATTGAACTACGCCTAGACTCGACACATAAAACTTATGCATGAGATGCGTTTGTGTTATTTTGTGAAGTAAGTGCGACTTGACAAACACGTTGGTGATTAGTTACATGTGTGAACAAGTATTAAGTGTTAAGTGTTACCATTGTACATTACTAGCAAATTATCTCCCACAAGGGCAAATAAGTCAAACACATAGCAAACATTGATCAACAATTCTCTTTTCATGTTAACCCAAATAATTCAGCAGCTAATTTATCGAGACAGATTTTAACCCAACAAAATTACTCTATTTGATAGATCATAACAAGTCAATAAAATCACCAAAAATCATCACAGAAGCTCACATGAGTTAGGTTTTTCTAAAAATAGTTTAATTATATTTTTATCACATACGGTTTTCTCACAATGATCAAAACAACACTGTAAACACCAAGCAGTCATTATCATGCACCACAGAACGTTATTAGTTATTCCCGTTACATGGAAAATCCAATTAATGCAAGGCCAATTGGATCAGATTCCTAACTCAAATTATTAACTTCCAGAAGTGAAATCAACTCAATTGGTCTTGTCGTTTATGAGATACTCTAATTACAAAACAGCCTACCAGCAGGCTTCCCGAATCAGACTTGCACAACAGAGTTTTGTAAATTAATAAAAACTAAGTTTCACAAGTCCAAAAATTACAAACTCAGACTCTTTAGAAACTAGACTCGACCTACTACCTCATAGAGTCAATAATAACTTCCAAACACAACATTAACATCGACATACAGTCATTTAAACAAGCAATTAAGAATCTGCCCAGCATCAGTTTTCACTAAAATTCAACAAACTAATAACCTATGCTCTAACAATCATGCATACAACCCTATAGACCCATAATTCACCAACCATGCATCTCAATTTCACCTTTCATGCACATCTAGGGTTTTACTTCAAGATTCAATTTCAAGAAACATGTAATTAACAATCAATAACAATGCAATTAGTTATCAATTCACTAGTGTTCATCAACAATTATACAAATAAACATAACTCATCTTTATTCATCACTTTCAAGATTTAGGGTTTTGATTAACATGTTCAATAGTATAATTAAATCAATAGAATGGCTAAAGAGGATGTTAATTACCTATCTAGCACCATGATTCCTTCAAACAAGCTTGAAAAACACTTTTGTATGTGTGTGTGTGTCTACGGTCGAAAAAGGGAGAGAGGGGAGGGAGGCCGATCGTACAAGGGAGGGGGGGGGATTAGGGTTGTGTAATAATATGTTTAAGTATTAACTCATGTTACACTTCACCCCCCCCCCCCCTAACCTTTTAGTTCACCCAGTTCTAACACAAATTAGTTTATACCATTCATAATTAATTTTATACACGTAAACACCAAGTAACACATAAACTTAACACATAATTATCCAATACTTGTTTATGATATTTTTGTTTGTTCACCAACGGTTTGAGTCGACTCGTGTGTGTTTCGGTGAAATTTCGAAAGACTACTTTTGTATTGATTTTCATGCGTCATTTAAACCCTAATTTAAATGTAATGAGACATGCGTTACAGTTCATGTGATCTTGGGTTTTGAATTATCGGAGTTCGGATTAACGGAGTTAACCTGAAATTTGGCGAGTGTCACAACCTTTGAATGGGAAATTTGTCAAAAGAAGAAGTTGATCACTACAGGCAAATCAGCTGATGATTATACCATAGTATCAACACTTTTATGTCAAGAAATTCGATCTGTCCAAACTGCATATCAAAGTTATGACTATCATATAGACATAACAACTGGTATTGGTTCATCAGTTGATAATTAAGCATTTGTTACTCAAGATAATTCATCACATGTGTCTGACAATCTTTCATTTACCATGGAAGATCTGCAATACATAGATCCAATTGATTTGGAAGAGACGGAAAATTTAAGCTCCTTGGCATTGCTTACAGTCAAAACAAACAAGTTCTACAAAAAGACATGAAAGAAGTTTCCTGGTATAAATAATAAGACAAAAGTGGGCTATGATAAATCGAAAATGACATGTCACAAGTGTGGCAGGCTAGGACTTTTGCACACGAATGCAGAACACAGTCATTGCCATGTCCTAATCATATCCAGCCTATAATAACCTACCCAAGTTCACCTCTCCATCCTCACTCACAACAACAATCATTCAATAACCTCTCCACAACACACTTTTCTCAAACCTCCAATATGCCAAATAATGTTCCTCAGTATCATTATCAGTATCCACTTATGCCTCAACAAATGCACCAGATCTAGTTTGTTCAACCTCCAGTCATGCAACCCATTAATACGCATGTTAAACCAACTCATGTAGCCAAAATTGGATCATCTTCATCTAGTCATGATAGCTCCAAGACAAGTTTCTTTACTCAAGAATTTGTTAATTGGAGTAGTCTACATGAAGAAATGAACACTAAAGATCTAGCTCTAGTGGTTATATGGAGAAGAAACATCTGGGGAGAAAGAATTGAAGAATAATTTCAACAATGATATTCTGCAAGTATAGATGATAAGCAATGCTTCAAAAAACACACAAACTACTACTGAGAAGGTTTTCCAAACTGCTGTTGATGAGGTAGCACCTGAGATTTGTCAAAAGCTATGTTCTAATAACTGCACCATTGCATTTTCAAACATCAAACTTGCAAAAGCATTTGAACAAACTCAAGCAAATCGTGGTAAATGGATTGAATCCAACAAAGGATTTCAAATGCTGGTAAGTAAGAAATAAAGCAACAATGTGAAGTTTGGTATCGGATATAATCATATTGAACACCCTCAACATTATACTCCAATAACTCCTTTCAGTTGTGTTGATAAACTTGAGAAATAAGAAATTTTTCAAAAACAAGTTTCATCAGTTGTTTTACCAAATACTATTCCATTGAAACTTGCTAGTCAAGATGAAATAGGGAACTAGTATCAAATAACTGATGCATCACAAGAGTACAAACCAACTTCATTTGTCGATTTAAGTGTTCAAAGATCAGTTGTTGAGCACTATTCATCAGCACTTTTAGAAACAACTGGTGTAAACACTACAATAGTTGGTTCAACTCAAACAGGCTATGCATCAAGGTCATCAACAATTTCAAAGAAAAGTGAATTAAACAAACGAGTAGCACCTTTCCCTCATTTGTTCCTAGATCAGTTGTATCTCAAATCAAGAATAATGCATTTGACATTAATCAAGATGAACTTCATCCAACTTCTGTACCTGGATACAAATCACCAAGAACAATAGTTGTTGACAAATTGGGTGTAACTAACAACAAGAAATCAAAAAATGTACAAAAAAACTTTGTTGCCAAATCCATGTGTATGTAAAAAGAACAGTCATCTAACTGAGGATTGTAAATTTTTAAAAGCTGTTCATCACAAGAAAATTGTTGAAAAACCTGATGTCTTCATTAAAAATCAGAGTCCCATACCTAAGAAGAAAGTTCAATTTGAAACCATTGAAACACTTGTTACTTTGGCTCTAAATAACATTCCTATTTCAAGAATTGTTCAAGTAACAAATGCTCCACCAACAAGCATCTCTCCTCACAAAACTGTTGTATCCATCAGAATTTCACAAAGTGCTGAGGTCAAGATGCTAATGGAAAAATAAAAAAACAATTGATGAATCTTGTAAAGAATCTTCAACAAAAAATTAATTTGTCTTCTTTAAATGAGCAACCCAAGACCAACATGGCTTGGGTTAAACCTTCTAACTAATTTTCTTTATATGTGCAGGGAGCTTTCACAAGCATGGAGAGTCTATGGTATGTGGACAGTGGAGGCTCTAGGCACATGACAGGAAGCATGTATTTCCTTTTTGAATTTAAAACACATGGAGGAGGAGTTGTGTCATTTGAAAATGATGAGAAATGAAGTGTACTTGGCTCAGGTAAGGTGGAAGCAGGTTAGGTGACTTTTGATAATGTCATTTAACTAACAAATTGAAATTTAATTGGTGAAGTGTATCACGGATGTGTGATAAAGGATATGGTGCTTTCTTTACTAAGAAAACATGCAAAATTGACAACTCAAATTGGTCAATGCAAATTGAAAAACTGATTGCAGAGAACACCTTGTTAACTGCAAACAGGAGTTGCAATGTCTATGCTGTGGACATGCATAAGGATAAAAACATTCCTATTGCAACGTGTTTTCTTAGTAGACCATCAACCAAAGAAACAAATTTATGGCACATGGGATTAGGTCATGTTAATTTATAATTAATTAACAATCTAACTAAGAAACAACTGGTTGGAGGCCTACTTGTCAAAGAATATGTCTGTGATAAAAATTGGGTTGTTTTTTAAAAGAGAAACAACACAATATCTCATATAAATCCATAGAAGAATCTAAAACTGCTGCTTGTATTATTCTCTTACACATGGACCTTTGTGAACCAGTTAGAATACTAAGTCTTGGAAAAAAGATGTATTGTCTTGTGATCATAGATTATTACTCAAGATTCACTTTGACATTCTTCTTGAACTCAGAGCATGAGAAAATAGAAAAGATCAAAAACTTCATTGTTCAAGTGGAGAAACACTTTGATCTATCAGTCAAAATCCTAAGAATTGACAATGGAACTGAATTAAAAAATGAGGTGCTAGATACTTTTTGTGTCTCCAAAGGAATTGTCAGGCAATTCAACATTCCAAGGCAACCACAGCAAAATGGAGTTGTAGAAAGTAAGAACATAACTTGAATTGAACCTGCTAGATCCATGCTTGCTGATTCAAGGCTACCTTCATATTTTTGGGCTGAAGCAGTCATCACTGCAGGATATTTTCAAAACAGGATTTTAATAAATCAAAGACAGGAGAAAACAACCTATGAAATCCTTTAAAAAATAAACCATTAATCTCCTTTTTTAAAGCCTTTGGTTGACCATGTTTTATTTTTAACCTAAAAGATTCAATTTCAAAATTTGCATCCGAGGTAGATTGTGGTTGTTCTCTAGGCTATTCCTAAACTTCTAAAGCTTATAGAGTTTTTACTCTTGAACAAAGACTATAGTAGAAACATTAAATGTTAAATTTAATGAAATGTCTGATTTAAAAATTCCTAACGATCCTACTGATTTCTTTAATCTAGGCAACTTAAAGTTTGAACCTAGGAATTATGAAACTAATTATGATGGTATTCATTCTGACAGGTTATACCTCTTTGAAGAGTCAAATACAGAAAACAACAGCAGTTTCATCAAAATTTCTGATCAAGTAAAACCTGCTGATCAAGTATGTCAAGGTTGCGAAGCTACTAATGATTAAACAAATGCTTCTCAAAATGGACTTTCTAATTTCAATATCGGAAGTCCATCGGTTGTTTCTCAAAACAGTGGTTTACAACCAATACCCCCACCTTTGATATTAGTTTTATCATTTTTTATATCTTTATCTACAATTACAATTTTGAAATTAGTTTTTTCTACATATCTATGATTTGTTTGAAACCTATGTAAATTTGTTAATTCATAAATTTTACACATATGTAAACTTGTGATTAATATATGTAATCAAACTTTTTTATATAAAATATGATAAAACTACTCTTAAATAATGTTAATATATAAAAAAAATTAAAAAAATTGTTTGATTGTTAAGGGTTCCTAAGAGTTCTTAACTTTTTTAGAGTTCTTAAATGATACCAACCCTATATATATATATATATATATATATATATATATATATATATATATATATATATATAAAGCATGAGTTACAGATCTCTTAAATTTTAAGAGGTATCAAATTCATTGCTTTATATACAACACATAATGCATCAAAAATTTAGAAATTAGGGGTAATTAAGTCTTTACTCATAAATATTACGTAACTTTCATTTTTTCAAAATATACTTATAACTTTGGTCCCTCAACTTCACTACCTTTTAAGTAAAGTTTAATAATAGTGACACATATGCTCCCTAATTCAAAACCAACTACACAAAGACTTTTTAACGACTATAACTTTTTCACACGTTAATATTTTTTTTTCAAAAAAGTTGCATCATAAGAACGAGCATTTTATTATCTTTAATTTGAGTATAATATTGCTATATTTTTAGTTTTAAAAAGTTAGTATGTTACGCGCTTACCATTTAGAACCTTGTAACAAGTCGAGTCGAGCGAGTTCAGGTCATTTGTAAAAGTACAACAGGGTCGGAATGAGTCGATACAAAAAAATGATTATGGTTTAGGTTCGAGTAGAAATGGACCATGTCATTACGTTGTTGAGTCGGAACGGGTTTGAGGCCAAAAAGGTTGGTTTAAAAAATGATTTATTTCAAATTACTGTCTATTTGTTAAGCATGTTTTAATTTCAGTAACGTGCATTCCCGTCCGGTTACGCGTGTTTAATCTTCGATTACATGCAACTGGCTTTGCATGAGTTACGCGTCCAACTTTAGGCTTCGTGTGCACTGTCCTCAGGTGACGTATTTACTAGCACGGACTATGCGTTCAATATTAAGTTCGACGTTGTTCGGGAACCCTGCTAGTACATATATATATATATATATATATATATATATATATATATATATAAGGGATGGTTCATGCGAGAAGTAAAGTTACAGCGAGAAGTTAATCTGGACGACACATTTCAGTTTTAATCTTAAATCATTAAAAATTAATGAAAAGGATATTAAAGTAATATAATTATATTCTCTCCCCAATTAATATATATAGTTAAACCATACGAGTTACATTTTTAACAAATACAATTAATTCAATCACAATAAATAAAAGATTTAAAAAATCAATAAATAAATTATAAAATAATAAATTTATCTTTATAATTTTTTACAATATCTCTTGAGTTTACCCTACACAACTATAATTTTTTTCTTACACCTCTTCAAAATTTTCCAACATATGTTAATTTTTCATAGACGTCTTAATTTGTTTTTCCTACACATTTTCAATTTCTTTATATGCATGTTTTTCGTCCTAAACATATTCAAATCTTTCCTACGCATATTCAATTTCTTCTTACACATATTTAGTTTTTCATACACATCTTACTTTATTTTCATACACATCTTATAGTTTTCTTATACACAACATATTTTTTTTCCTACACATCTATAATTTCGTGTACACTTTTTTTTCTTCCTACACATCTTCAAATATCTCCTACACGTCTTTAATTTTCTCATACACATCTAACTTTTTTTACCTACACATATTTAATTTTCTCATACACATCATTTTTTACACATTTTCAATTTCTTCGTGCACATTTTTTTTTCCGTCTCACACATCTTCAAATTATTGATTTATCTTTCAGAAGAGCAATCGATGATGAAGATACAATTTTACTTAAATGTTATAAATTATAAACATTTTATTGGTGAAATAAAAACAAAATACATCTTACACTAAACAAATATGAAATAAATAAATTGTAACTTACAAATCATAAATTTTGGATATTTATGCTTTGGCTTTATTTAGGGATAGATAAAATAAATTAAATGATGAATTAATTTATCTTACCTAAACTAACCTTTTCTTATTTATTTTAATGTCTTTCAAATTTTATTAATTACAATAAATGCAATAATGTTTCAACCATTGATTAATAATCTAATGGTTGAGATCACTTCTCACACTTCTCTCTATAAGAATCACTTTTGAAAATAACCTAATCCTATATATATATATATTTGAATATATATGTACATATATATATATATAAAGGTTGTTAAGATTGTTAATAGTTTTATGATAAAGATTTTAATAATAAGGTTTTAATTTAAAATACATGATATAATTTTGATAATTAAGATATTTAAAATATAGGTACCCGTATTTATAAAAGATTTTATTTATAAAAATATTATTACATAGCATATGTTATTTATTATTTATAATATTAAGTTAAAGGTAATCTGATTCCATAAATAACAATCTCCTTATGATATATTTTATTATAACAATGTGTGTATAAGCATTTTATAAGCAAAAGTATTTTTTTATTTACTCACAATTTTTAATTAAACATTAACCGTTTTAAATAAATAGTACATTTCATTTAATTATTATTGTAATTAACCGTTTATGTTTCATTTCTCTAGTAGTCCATCTCTTAATCCGTAGTTATTTCTCCAATTATTATCACTATTTAGTGTTTTCCGTTGATTCATCTCATTTGATCGTGACAGTTGTTGCTTCCTATTCTTAATGCATTTATTCATTTGCTTATTACTAAGGTGAGTATCTCACTCCCATCTTTACTGTTTAGGGGACATATGCATTCGTAGATATTTTACTATTATTTAATACTCAAACTTCCGACTGTTAGTCTTGTGTGTTTAACAATTTATGTCTAACGTGTTATGTGCTTATATGCTTTACTTGAATACATTTCGAAGAGGTCCAACATATTCTCAGACTAGTATGATCATACGCCCGTCGTGTTAGCCATCATTCAGTTTCATCTGGAATCGAACTTACCGACAACATTATTTACTTGCTCATTGGTTAAATTGCTTATTTCACTTGACACAATTTGCTCTTTTATATTATTATTATTTTTAGATTGTCTTAAATCTGGTGTTGTACTCACTCAATCTAGTGTTGACAAAATTATTGTATTTTTAACGCATATGCAAGTTACCGTATGATATGATTATCAATTAGGATTGCATGCTAGAGAAGGAGATACAAGAATTAAATTTTGGATTTTGTTTTACTTGTTTTATTTCTAAATTATATAATTTGTTTATTTTGATATACTTGATTATTTAATTAAATTTAATAGATATTGTCACCTTTTACTTGGGACGGGTCGGGTCGGATAGGGTCACATATAACCAAATTACAATATAAACTCATAACAAGATTACGCAAATCGTAACGAACAGAGGCAACAGGGCCCCAATCCAAAGTGCAAAAGCGTACCAATTTACGTATACGATTAATTATAAATAAAATTAGTGTATTATTTACTTTGTAAATAACCTATATGTAGTATCAAAATAATATAATTCTAAACTTCTCTAACAATCTCGCTTTATGTGTGTTTTTATTTTTTAGTAAAGTATATCTTAAAACTTCACATATATATATATATATATATATGATAAAAATGTATATTATTTATAAGAAAGCATCTTTATATATTGATGAAATATGTTGTATTTTCAATAATATTTAAAATGAAACATAAAAAAAATATGTATAATATAGACAATAAATCAATATACTTCACATTAAAAAAATATACAACACAATAAAGAAAATAAAAACATATAAAAACAAAATAAAATAAAACCTAGACATATTACATATGCCTTTGTGTGGGTGGATTTTCTTCGGAACTTGAGATAATTTTGAGACGCTTAAGGGCTCTCTATAACTAGGTTGGGCCAGCTGATGGTGACATTTTACCATGGGGTCACTCCATACAAAATACTTAAGCAATTCTGTTTGTTGGCCGTTAAAAAAAGATATATTACATATACCAAGCTAAAGAAAATGATCCGATTCTTTCTTAGGGTAATAAAATATTGTATGGAAGTCTCCAAGACCGAATTTTCGCCACTGAAGAAATAAAGAAAACAAAGAAAATGGTGAATTTAAAGCTGACACAGTCAACGACCAAATTAAATGTGTCAAGTTATTTAAGTGTTTATTTTAATCTCCTCTTTATTGAAATGTGTCAGCTATCAAATCTACATCAAATCTACATGTCTAGGTAGAGTGTTTTGAAATCAATTATTATAAAGTAAATAGTGAAGAAAACCGTAGAGAGAGAGAGAGAGAAAATTGAGAGAAAAATTTGCAACTCTTCGTCTTCTTCAACTTTATCACTTCTACTACCACCTTTCGGTTATTGCCGGAAATTTTTTCTCCTGCTCTACTTTTCTTCTCCTCTTTTTTAGTATTTCACAGGTGTCGGGGTTGAAATTTCACAAGGGTCGGTCGAGATTTTATCAGATATATAACACTAGAAATAAAAATTTCACAGGGGACGGCCGACACCTGCGTCTAAGCGATAGGTTCGCCCTGTTGAGAGCTGTGAGTAATCAGCTCACGCTCCAGCATTTCCGCCGTAGGTTGGGGTGTGACACATCTTTTGGTGATTTGAATATTTTTAGTATTTTTCTCTTTTATTTATGTAAGATGATGAAGATAGTAAATAACACCTCGACGTATTATAGACCTTACAACCGTGTTTGCTTGATTCGCACCATCATCTTGTAGCTAATAATGTTCTGTATCCCTGCTCATCTTGTACAAATGTGTGGCCAAATGTTTATTAACAGAACTTTATCTTATTCTTGGCACAAATTCAAAAATAACCTTTCGATTTGTTACATCAAGTGGCTTTTCATTCTTTTTATACAAGCTCCTAGTCGCTGCTCAAAAAAAAAAAAGAAAAAATTCAAGTATGCACAATTCTTTTAACAATTGTTCATAATTATAATAATAAATAAGAAAACTTACCTCCATGTATCATGCTATGTCCGAAACTCAAAAGCTTTATGAACTGTTAGTAACCTGTAATAAAGCCGAGCAAAGTTTAATTAAAAGATATAAGCTAATTCATACGATTAGACGTAAACTTATTATATCAATAGAATTTTAAAATGACAACATAGCTTCTGACTTGTTATTTTTGTACGGTTATTTCAATAACGAATTTAAAATTTGAACTTACACGCGTACGTGTCCATCAATCATTGTGTTATTTGCAAAACATATTCGAAACCGTATCCCAGCATAAAATTGTGATAAAGATTGCTCTAAATTATGCATAGTATGTTCTTGTATCATGCTTTTATGTATCTGGGTAAAAGAAAATAATGAATACAAAAAGGTTTAAAACTTGTCTGCATGTCCTCAAAAAATGAAATCAGAAGCTTCAGTTTCAAATATATCACTTATTATTTTACTACCACATGCCACACAATGCAAAAATTATATTTAGCAAATAATGTCCCCATTCATAATATATATGAAGTTTCATGGGACTTTCTATCAGCAATATAATTCGTATCTTGATTACTATAAATAGATCATGACCATGGTACCCTCTAAAACCACGTAGGTTCAAATTACATATAATCACATCATAGCGTACATACAGTTACTAATGCTAATAATCAAATTGTAAGCAATCACAATCACAACTTGTATTCATATTTTATAGCATTGTTTAACAAAATTAAATTCTAACCTTTTATTTCTCAACATCCTTTTTGATTTCTTACAACTTATTTAACTGTCAACTGAAAAAAATGTGCAGATCTTATTAATCTTGGTAATACTCTGATAAATAATTATTGGCACTCAAGGTTATCCAGATGGTTATATAAACCTTGTGTGAAGCACAATTAAGTAAAAGAAACCATTAATTATTTAAAAGGTAATATAATAATATCTAAAATCCTGAAACGTATATCTTCCTTTGAAAATAAAATTTTCAAATCCACTGCACAAAAAGTTCAAAATAACAAATTTAGGTTTGATATGTCATTTCATTTTCCAACTCTTCTAGCTATATGATTACTTAATTTTTGATTTCAAATGCTATATCCAACTTTGAGTAACATGATTAAAGTTTGCAAGCAGGTGACAAAAAATAGAACAATAGGACTTATCTGAACCATTTTCGTGGTGAACACATCAACAATTTTTGCTGGAGAATAGATGGAAAGTGTCATAACCTGGTTATAAGAAAAAATCGATGAACATCACGGCCAACACCGCAAATTCCGGAGAGTGGGTCGATTATAGTCAAGGCTCTGATTACTGGCTGTCGATTAGAAGAGACGATCGTGTAGAGAACTTGCACAAGGACATGCTAGATACTCCAAGACAGTGTCGAAGCTTAGACTAAGACACCGGGGTGGCCGGATTCAAAATGTATACAAAATTTCACAAACGAAGGTGTCCGGGCTCAAATTTTCGGCCAAAAGGGCTATAATCGACCCACTCTCCGGAATTTGTCATTTACTGAGCCCTTCTGTTATCTTAATTCCCTCTCGTAACAATGCTCTGAGCATGGCTCTTTGAGTCACATTCGTATTGATGCTCCTTTTAGGGTGTTACCCTTACAAGTCGATGCTCTGCTTTGTTGTAGGATCGTCTGACTATAAGAGTGGACTTATTAACCTTCTGCCATCTGAAGCCAGCTGTCTCCTGACTTGATGTGAAGGTTTTTTGCGTGGCTGATGTCATGCCTATTTTCCCGCTTCCCAACCTTGCTTAGGTATTTTAACTTCTCCTTTCTTTTTAATTTACCTTTCATCTATGTTTTCTTCTTCCTTCTTTATATTTGCAGGTATTTTTCTCTTCAATTCTCTTTTTTGGTTTTCTACTTTATCATGTCTTCCTCTTCTAAGAATGATATATTCGATCGATTTTCGATCATGAGTGACGACAATGTCACGTTGTTGTTATTGATTACTGAATTTCTCTTCACTTGAATCCGGTGAGGGCTTCGTCAGATATGCCGATTTATTCTTTCCCCGTCGGGGAAATTTTCGTTTATCAAGATATCTTCAGGATATCTAACTGCAGGATCCCTTTTAGCAAGTTTTTAATTAGGGTTTTGATGTTGCTTACATATATCCCAATGTGATCCCCTAGCCCTCGCCCGTGTTTCTCACTTTGAGGTCCTTTCTTGTTCCTTCAAAAAGACCCCGACCATCAATATTTTAAGAGCTTTCTATCGAATTACTAGGGCTGGTCACTTGTTCATTTTCGAGAAGCGCCATAACGTTATCATTGAAACGAATCCTCCTTCGAACATTCGAGGATGGAAAAATCGCTTTTTATTATCTCGATGACCGTTGTTTGCACACGTAGAGATACAGTGGTGGTCTTTGACTCTTCCGATGGCGGATGTGGTCCCATCTACGATTGATTATGATGTCAAGCTCTATGATTTGTTTAAGGATAACCCCACCGACCTAGTGTTGTATTCTGAAGTTGTGTTATTGTGGGCTCGTATAAGTAGAAATTGGTTCTCTGAGAGACCATACCCTGTCATGGTTGTCGATGATAAGGGTTTGTCTTTTCAGCTTTTATTTCTCCATGTTGCTTTATCGTTTTATTGATATCTTTGTTGTCGATGCGGAGATGGATCTTCACAAAATCTAGAAGTTTCGAGGGGCTTCCAAGGTGGAGGTTCGGGAGGTAATCCTGGAGGAGGGCTGCACTTTTTTGTTGGAGTAGATGACCAATGTTGTTTTCCAAATTCGTATCCCGACTGCTCCTGACCAGAGGCCTTCGTCGTCTCACACTTTAGCCTCCAACACTTCTGTTGTATCCTCGGAGCCCTGGGTGGATCTTTCCAAGGATCAATTCATTCCCAACGATCAAGTGGCCATTTTGTTCGACACTGGCTCTTCTGAGCCTAGAGTCTCCGAGTCGGATGAGCCCATTTGTACTCGTAAGTAGAGTTTTTCAATTATTGCTGGCAAGTGCTCTTCCTTCAAAGCTCATGTGGCTAAGAGGGTAAATCGGTCGAAGAATGATGCCACTGGCATGTCTCTTTTATCTTTCTTATTCCTAGTTTTCTTAATGGAATGATTTTAAACCCCTTTGGTTTGTAGATTTGGTTATGTTGGATTGGGTTGGCGAAGTGGCTAGCAAGTGTGTTCGATCGGTTATAGATGTAGGTGTTAGTGGTGAGAAGTATGAGCCTGGTTGGGATTTGATAGGAGCGGACTCTGTCTCTTTGCCCGATGCTGCCAGAGCTTTTGTTTATAATGTAGGTCTGCCCTTAGATGCGATCCATGTGAGTCAGTTGGGCGATCCTGAGTTTTCGGATCCCGTGATGGTTCACATTGCTTAAGACTCTATGTATAACGGCGAGCTTCACAAGCGGTAGATCTATGCTCATGTCAAGATCAAGGAGCTTGAAGAACAGCTTTTACAAGCTCGAACTTCTTCTGGTGATGTCAAGAAGCTCAAGAAGACCAATGCCGATTTGCAGAAGCAAGTAGCCAATTTGCAAGAGCACATTTCCATTTTGTAGAAATCCCGTGAGGAGGCCCATGATGCTCTTTCTTAGTAACGCTTGAAGTGGTTTATTTTTGCCCACTCTGCAAAATCTGCTAAGGACATGATTCACGTTCTAAACTTGGTCATTCATCACCTTCCAGACCGAAGCAAGAAGTTGTCTACTAGTATGTGCAATCTCTTTGCCTTATCTTTTCTCTCTCTCTCTTTTTTTTGATAACCGGTTCATTATATCCTTGCTTTGTTATCCAAGGGTCACTTCTGATTAGGCTTTGTAGATGCCATTCACGAGGAAATGAAGATACTTCAAGCCACTGTTGATAGTTTTTCGGAGCAGAAGCGATGGTTGTTTAAAGTTGGTTTGGAGCGTTTTACTCAGATGGTCTTAGGCCACATCAACAATGCGGTAGACAGCTTTGGGTACCATGCGGGACTGGTAGAGGGATACAAGAATGCCAGCAGGGGACAACTTTGAAACAGATCCCGAATACACCCTCCGCCAACTCGGACGTGGAGTCGGATATGACAAGTTTTAATAACCTTTGTTTTTCGTTCCTTCCTCGATTTGTGGCTCTGGCCGATACCCTTTTAGGACCAATCCAAGCTGCTTTACCTGCGATTCCTTTTTGTTGAAGATGGCGAAGCTTCTGATCCTCTTGTTTAAGGAGTTTATTTTGGTTTAAAATTTTCTTTTGTTGGTACTTTCTGAAAAAAGTCCTCTTTGTTGAGGAAAACAACTTGTGTTGTTTGAACTCCTCTTTGTTGAGGCAGATAATCTGTGGTGCTCTTTTGATGATGATATAAGTTTTCTTTGTTGACTTGCTTTGTGTTATTATGTTAGCCTTTAGCGATTGTCTGTTTTTTGTTGAATGTACATTATTATCCCTTTAGCATAGCATAGTATGATATGCTTGCTTTTGATGGGTAGATAGCATTGCTTCTTTCGGTATACTTTAACTTTGGTAAATAACCGTTATCGCTTCTCATAGTATTGTCGTATGTGATCTACTTAGTTCTAGTAGGAAACCATTGTTGCTCCTACAAAACTTTTTTATTTGGTGTACTTAGTTTTTGGAAGTACCCATTATTCTTGCTTTTATGGCATTTTTTTTAAGCACCCGTTTTTGCTTCTAAAGCATTGTTTTTATCCGGTGTACTTAGCTTTGGTAAGTACCCATTTTTTCTCCTCTTCGAGAGGACTCATCGATCCTTATTTCTTGTTCCTTGTCCGGGTTTAAGTACTTTAAGGAGATGTATAGCGGACTTGTCCTTTCTTCATAGTCGCGGGTCTCCGATATCCAGGTTGGTATCCCTAAATTTATTTCGCTTCTCGTACCTGACCTGTTATTTATATAGCTCTTCTCTGATGATCTTGTCACGGGTAATTTGCTTCTCGACAATGTTAAGGATCATATCCTTTATTGTTTCGCTTTTTGTGAACAGTTTTCTATGGAAAATGCTCGTTTTCTTATTTATTTTGTCAAAAGTCTTATATTTTGTTTATATTTTTCTATGGAAAGTGATTTACTTTCTTTTCTTTGGATCCTTTACTATGGAAAGTGATCATCATATTGGAAAAAGTGCATTTCATAAACATCATTTATGCATTGATAAAATATAGCCAACATTGTAAGTCTTTTCTAGCTTAAGCGAAAAACATATAAAGGAAAACAAAAGTAACCTGATGCTTAGCATTCTTTGCACATTGTGTTTCATATGTAATACTTCTTAATGTGGATGCCATTTCACATTCTGGGCATTATTGTCCCATCCAGTTTCTTCAGCTCATAGGCCCATTTTCGGTAGCTTCGACAACAATGTAAGGTCACTCCCATCTTGGACCTAACTTGCCCTGCGGTTCTACGTGGCTGGCCTCAATGATTCTCATCACACATTCCCCTTCTTTGAACTTGATTTATTTTACTCTTTTGTTGTAATACTTATCCATTTCTTTTTTGTAGTTCAGTTCTCTTATGGCTGCCATTTCCCTTCATTCCTCGACTAGGTCGAGGTTGTATCGAAGATCTTCATCATTTGGATCATGATCTTGTATTCTTATTTATAGTGTGCCTATCTTGGCGGGGATAACAGCTTCGGTTCCATATGTGAGACTTAAGGGTGATTCCCTTTGTCCTGATTTCTGTATGGTTCTGTAAGCCCATAACACATGTGGTAGTTCATCTACCATGCCTATCCTTGTCTCCCAAGCTGACTTTGATACTCCCAAGAATGCTCTAGTTGACCCTTTGTATTTGTCCGTTTTCTTGGGGATGTGCCACAAAGGCAAATATTTGCTTGATGTGTAGATCCACACCATTTTTTAAATGGACCGTCTGCAAATTGCTTAACGTTGTCACTGATGATGTATAAGGCAATCCGAATCGGCACACTATCTTCTCCCATACAAATATTTTCATTTGGTGCCCCGTGATGGTAGCGAGAGGCTTGGCTTCAACCCACTTTGTGAAACAGTCTACTGCTACTACCAGAAACTTTACTTTGCCTGCGGCTTCAGGGAATGGTCTCATAATGTCGATGCCCATTTCTGGAATGGCCAGGCCGATGTGACAACAATAAGCTTATTGTCGGCTCGCATTGTTATCGGAGCGTGCTTTTGGCATTATTCACATCTTTTGATTTCTTTTATTATGCTTTGGTGCATGCCCAACCAAAAGTTCCTAGCGTTCATGACTTTTCCGCTATCATTCTTTGGACCGATGTGGATTTCACATATCCCCCAATGGATTTTCCGTATCACATAGTTGGCTTCTTCTTTATCAAAACATCTCAACTTTGGTCCTAGGTAGGATATTCTGTAAATGATACCTCCCTGGACTTTATATTGCATTGCCTTTACTTGTATCTTTCTGGCTTGCCCCTTGTCGGTTGGTAGTTTCTCATACTTCAAGTAATCAATTATGGGAGTCATCCATGATTCCTTTCTTACAGTCAATGACAACACTTCCCCCGGTTGGATCGATGACTCTTTTAATACTTCTACGCTCACTTCTTTAGTCAGATGATTAAAATTGACTGAAGTCAACTTGCTTAGGACATCAGCTTTCTAGTTTTGGCTTCTTGGGATATGTATGACATAGAATTCGTCAAAACTACCCATTAGTGTCTTGGATACATGCACGTATGATACCATTGTTGGCTCTTTTACATTGCATTCATCTGATAATTTTTTGGCTACTCACATTGAGTCGATGTGTGTGATCAAACGCTTGGCCCCTACCTTCTTGGCCATTTTGAGTCCGGTGACCAGAGCCTCTTATTCAGCAGCATTGTTTGAGCTAGGGAAGTCGAAGCGGAGGGCATAAGTAATTTCTTTACCATCTGGACAATTAAGTATCAGTCCTGCCCCTGCCCCTTCGACATTAGATACCCCATCGATGTATAAGGACCACAATGGAGCTTCGACCAATAATTCTTTAATGGCCTCTTATGATGTTTCTGCTTGAAAATCTGCTATGACTTGACCCTTCATAGTTGTTTTGGACTTGTACTTGATTCCAAAAGCTCCTAACTCGATGGCCATTTTGCCAACCTTCCTGATATTGCGAGTTTCTTTTGGATTTGTTGGATGAGTTGCGAGGTCAATACCTCTATCTGAAACCCTTGGAAGTACCTTCAGCCTTTTTGAGGTGTGCACCAATGCTAGGGCCAATTTCTCCATTGGTGCATGTTCTTCTTAATAATCTTTTAGTGTTCTGCTTATGTAGTAGACTGGTCTCGGCACCATCGACCTTTACACCACAAGCACTGCGCTAATGGAATTGGTTGATGCAGCTACGTACACCATTATAGGTTCTCCGGCTTTGGGGGCTGTTAGCATTGGTAGGTGATGTAGATGCTCTTTTTGGGCTTCGAAAGTTGCTTCTGCTTCATTGGTCCAGCTGGAACTTGACTTGTTTATGCATCTTTTAAGGATGGTCATGAATGGTTGCAACCTATCCGCTGCTCATGATAGAAAAATACGCAATACTACGATTCTGCCATTTAAAACTTCGATGTCTTTTGTTAGTGCACGGTTTTGCGTCTTGAGTTTTTGTAATTATCGTTAACGTAATTGGTTTATGTTTAATGTAATAAACTATTAAGTTATTCTCTAGTTCTCTAATGTAATGTCTAGTTCGCTAGGGGATGTTTTAGCGAACTAAGACTTAAGGTTATTCCCTCTGATTCGTTAGGGGATGTTAACGAATCAAAGGATGTTTCGTTAAGATATTTTGTTTTATTTATGTATGTAACGAAGTAGCGTCTGGTTCGCTAGGGGATGTTATCTTCTATATATAGTGAACACTGTTCACGTTTAATTTTAGTTTTGAGAGTTAATTAACGAAACCCTGTCCAAATCCTCTCTCGATCTTCATACTAATATTATAACATTACTAATACATATATACTGATAATACATATACATATACAACACTTAATCTAAGGTAATTATAAGTTAGATCTATAGTTAAGGTATTAATATGTTATAGACAGATCTGAGATCTGTTATTGGAATTGGATTGATACACCACGGGTTCCAACAAGTGGTATCAGAGCTTTCGGGGCTCAATTACACTTGATTTGGTGTTTATTTGGAGTATTAGTTTGCTAGTGTTCTGTTTTAGTGAATTTGGATTAATTTAGAGGTTAATGGATTGATTTATGGTTAGTTTGGATTGGATTTGAGTTGTTAAAGGTATTGGTAAGGGATTGCGAGTTTGGAATTGAGGTTTGGATTGGTTTTGAGTGGATTTGGTATCGGTTTTGGTTTAAGGCCGAAACAGAGGTGTATTTTGGTATAATTTAGTTGGATATTGGTGATAATCGGTTACGAGGTTTGGTATATTGGATTCGTGATCGTGTTAAGAGTGTTTTGATAGGTTATTTTTGTGATTTGGTTTAGAATCGAGATGGTATTACAGATTTTAAGTTTCTGAATTTCTGGGTTGGTGTTCATCATTTCCAGATTTCTGGAAATCTTTTGTTGAAGATTTGAAGATTCAAAGATGAACATGATTCGTTATCATCTTTTTGGTGATTCGCTATCTTTTTTCCTTTGATTCGTTATCTAGGTGAGTTGATTCGTTATTAATTACAAGTGATTCACTAGCCAGTTCGCATCAATCGCTGATTCGTGTTATCTAATTCGTTGATTGGGTTAACTGATTCGTGTGACACGTGTCTACTTTGGGATTTGTGTCAAAACAACCTTTGCCACGTGGCATAAGGTGTCAGCGTTTGTTACAAACCGTTGTAACAACCTGATTCGTTATAACTGATTCACTAATCAACTGTAGCTGGTTCGCTATCTATTTCGCTAAGTTTTCCTTAGTGATTCGTTACTGAAAACCTTCCAATTCGTCAAGGTTTCTCTTATCAATTCTCTTGCTAATTCGTTAGTCAATTTGTTGGTTTGACTTATTGTTAAATCTGATTCGTTGACTTTCTAACTCGTTGGATTGATTCGTTAAACTCAATCTTGATTCGTTATCTGATCAATCTTAGCTTCGTTAAGATTTGTTAATATACTGTTCACAGTTCGCTACAACTGTTTACAGTTTGTTAATCTTATTCGCTTGTTGATTCGTTATACCCTTAAATTTTTGAAACTTGTCAAAAATGGCTGGTATGTATGCATTGGCTTCTCAAAACATGTTGATGCAACAAATGTTGCAACTTGATACCGAGATAGGTTCTGTGACATCCGTGGCAAAACCGAGTACACCTTAGTACTTACAAACTCGAATAAGCGTTTAACTACTTATTGCGTAACGAACAAACGAATGACCAAACGGGTCTGGTTATGGTTCGGATATCCCAGGGTGCTATCTATAAGCGATATATGTGACATTCGTGACAAAACGAGGTATACTATATTCATTACGTAACAAGTAAACGATAAATCAGTTAATTCGTAGTGCTTAAACGAGTAACCGACCGATACTAATTATGACTCGTATATATACTGAGGGGTCATATACGAGTTATATATATATATATATTATAGAGGCTAACATATTGATATTTAGGCCCCAGTACGTTTAAAACTCTTTAAACGAAAAAGGTTTCGTTTATCGATACGCTATAAGCTTAAACACAATCGTTAATATCAAAACGAGCATTGTAGCATCCGTTAAGCCGAAAAAAATTTATAAAACACTTATATGACATGTTCTAAGCAATCCGTGATAATATTTTGGAATTTTACAACGAGTCAGTACGTTTTTCTTATTTTACAAAAAGAAGCTGAAAAACACTCGTTTTCGCGCTGGTTTTCGCACTCGAACTAGTTTTGTTGCGAAAAACCGAACCCGAATTAAATTTTGGACCGACATTTACGTGTGGCACGAAAACGGAGGCACCATTGGGCCAAAAAGAGGCCCAATGGGCCTTATATACTTGCGGTCGCCCCCCTTACATTATTCTACCAAATATATTACCTTGAAAGCTTCTTGAATAAGCCACCTATTTTATACATTAAACATAAAGACCAGACCTTCTTCAGCTGTGTTCTTCAAGTTCAGCCAAAGTTTTGAGGTAAACCCTCTAATTTTCATTGATTTCATACTTATTACCGAATTGGGACGTTTATTTGGGAAAAAATAGCTAAAATACTTCAAAAATTATGAAATTTTTCTGGGAACTCAGATTTAATGTTTTTGATCACATATGAATTTTGAGATCATTTGGAGAAGTCTAAGGGTGTTTTGTACATATGCGTTCATGCGAATTTTTATAGCCGAAAAGAATATTGAACAGGCTTTTTACATTTTGGAATTGATACAGGTTGTTTTGGGACATGATTTGAGTATTCAGGAAATTTTATGGAATTTTTGGAAATTGTTTGGGATAAACAGATGATTTTCAGGCGAAATATAGCTGATAAAATGAATTTTTATAAATTATTAAATCAGTAAATAATTCCAGAAATATTTTTATTAAAATATACATATTTTAATTGATAAGTGGCTAAATTTTCATAATTTAATGATTAACGGTTAATTCATTATGCTAATTTAAAGATTAAACAAATTCAGTTTTTATAAAAACCGGCAAGTTCGCGACTAACGAACCTGCAGGAATATCAAAACACCAAGAGTGATCAAAAATCAAATTTTTGGACTAATTAAGTAAAAACGAACTTTTCTATGAAAAACCTGGACAATCCGGATAGATTGTGCGCGTTTCTTCTTAAATCAAACTGAATAAATGGAAACGGACCCCGAGGCTAATCCGGTACCCCAGTATGTGATCCTTCTTTAAAACTTAATCATTTTATTAACCAATACATTTACCCAAGCTTATTCTCCCATAACTGTTTTTTGAACGCGTAAACGAACAACTTGGCCCAGCTGGGAAAACGGGAATCTGAGCCAAGTTCAGTTTTAAGTATTAGACATTAAACAACATCACAGCCTAAGCCTATTACCACTTTCTGGGCGTACCAGCTATACCCAGATTAGTTATACAGCCCAGTTTAATACTGAGATTATAATAATATTAAAATATTAATATTATTATAATATGGACTATAGGGACCAAGTGATAGCAAGGGAAACGAACCCCGTGCTGATCTCGCACTGAGTGCCTACAAAACCGTGAGTTTCATGACCCCACTCTTTAAACTATTTTACGAACTTTTGGGGTGGAAAGCATGTTTATACACGTTATTTATCTAAACACGGATCAGGATATAAAATATCTGAACATTTATATATGAAAAGTCCCTACAAACATAATGACTGACTACGTGCTGATGAAAGATGATTATTATCGTTAATTGATATATTGAGTGGAGATAATACGAATTGCAAAACATAATGAAATTACACGTGACAGCATGTTTATACAAACACGTTATGTAATGTTAAACATAACTAATTTGGGAGACAATGTGGTCTGTAATGGCCGTGGAGATAAGGTGGTCTGTGATGATTATGGGGTTGTTGTGGGCAGAAGGGGGGCCACAATAGTAACAAACTAAAGTTGAGTATGGCCTATGAGCCAAGTTCTGCTGCAACTTATAAACTAAAGTTGAGTACGGCC
Organism: Bidens hawaiensis; assembly: GCF_021521415.1. Classification (NCBI taxonomy): domain Eukaryota; kingdom Viridiplantae; phylum Streptophyta; class Magnoliopsida; order Asterales; family Asteraceae; genus Bidens; species Bidens hawaiensis. The sequence goes on along the minus strand of NW_027491114.1, from coordinate 437,193 downwards.
TATGAGCCAAGTTCTGCTGCAACTTACTAAACTAAAGTTGAGTATGGCCTATGAGCCAAGTTCTGCTGCAACTTATAAACTAAAGTTGAGTATGGCCTATGAGCCAAGTTCTGCTGCAACTTATTAAACGAACTAACTTGATTATGACATGAATGCTAAGAAAATAATGTGATTATGCGTATTGTTGGCGGATGGGGAGCCACAATATTTGGTGATACGTGATAAATACTATATGTATATGTGTCTATATACATGCTATGTGATTAGCCGTAGGAAATAATATGTGTAGAATATACTAATTATTTGTGTGTACACTATATAATGTTTGAGTTTACATGGAATCATTGTGGGTGGAAGGGGGGCCACAGTGGTTGATGTTAATGCGGAACCGTTGTGGGCGGAAGGGGGGCCACAATGGTTGAGTTTATGTGGAACCGTTGTGGGAGAAAGGGGGTCCACAGTGGTTGGTTAAACACGGAAATTGGAAACAGGTAGTACGAACAAACAATCACGATTTTACCGAAATTTCGAATTTATATTATAAACCTACATGTGTGCATATGCACACACAAGGATATGGCTGTACATATTTATACAACCGTAAATACATATTTTTACATAGGCGCGTACATACAAACTATGACTGTATGGTGCGCAGAACTGATTTAGTTAAAACTTATGAAACTCACCAACTATTCGTAGTTGACCTGTTTTAACATGCTTTTCAGGTAATCAGATATGAGAAGTAATTTACTGTGCGTTACGTGTATTGGTGATTGATGTCGTGGGCATTTGAGTTAGAAGTAAAGTGATTGAAGAACAGGTTAAATTGTATCACCTAGTTTGTAAAAGATGTTAGAACGATGTAATAAATTGTAAATTAGTTAGTAATGTTTCTTTATGAACAATGTATTTGATACCAGTTGTATCTGTTGCATTTCCGTTTTACGTTTCCGCAATTCGCTTAACGGGGTGTGACAGGTTCACATTCGAAATGTCCAAGATTGATGAAGTTTAGTGATTTTGCCAAGTGGGAACCTCGGTTTCGTGCTCATTTGGGGTCTGTTCAGCCTGATTACTCATATTATCTCGATAAAGTTTATATGGCACCAATGATTGGTGATGATACTATTGGGTATACTCCTAAAGCTGTTTCTCAATACTCACAAGAAGAGAAGAAAGCTTTAGAAATCGAGATAAAAGCTTATTCCACTCTTACAATGGCATTACCAGAAAATATCTTTCATCAATGGCTTAAAAACTCAGGATAAGGTAAGGTATTGGGAGACCAGAAATGATGTTAGCCAAGTGTGTCCGTTTTGTGATATTCAGCCTGATTCTCATGATCATCTATTTTTTCGTTGCTCATTCTCGCTCAAAGTTTGGAAAGGTGTGTGTGGTTTTGCTAAGATCGAATCCTATTCTGATACTTGGGGTGATATCTTGGTGAAATATGAATCTTTTGCTTCTAGTAAAGCGGCGGATGTGGTTACTGCTAAACTCGCTCTAGCCGCGAGCTGTTATCTGATTTGGCAGGAAAGGAATCTAAGACTATTCAAAAATCAAAAGAGGGACTGCAGTCAGATCATTGATGCTATTGTGGGCATCGTCAGATTGAAACTTCTCTCGAGTCGGTTAAGTTCGGGCTCAAGGAAGTGGATGGAAGTTTGGAAGCTGCCTAATGCTATTTTGGAAGACTAATGTGTATTTTGTTTTTTTGTAGTTTTTTTGGGCTGTGTTAGTGAGTTTTGGCTAGCGAGTGGTATGCCTCTCGGCTAGTGTGTGGTTGTGTGTTTTTTGTGTTGCCGTTTTGATACTTTGTCATTACGCCAGTTCTTATTGTTAATATATAGCCTGGGTACCCCCCTTTTACCCAAAAAAAAAAGTGGGTAGTATTAAGAGATGTGCTTCTTTATTTCAACATCTGCGTATGAGAAGTATGGGGAACACAGCTGAGAGTAAGAAAGTGATGCTCAAGTTTCAGTTTTGAAACTTTAATCTATTGAAGGGAGAAACAGTTGAAGAGATGATTACACGGTTTAATCATTTAATTGTTGAAATGGACAAGATGAAATTGGAAATTTCTGAAACTGATAAAATTGACACTACTAAGAGTGTGCTTCCAAGTTCTTACTCAACATTTCTAATAGTTTTGAAAGAGAATGACTATTTCTTGAATGAAGAATTGACTGCACTTGAATTTTTACAAAAGATCGAAGCCAGAGAATATGATCTTAAGTATCAAAAATCCTCCAAGGAAAGTCAAGATCCAGCTTTCTATGGTGGAAGTATGCCTCTTAGTTCAACGATCTCTCCAATAAATACTTTTCTTACACAAGCTGCAAGTGAAAAAGAATCAACTATGTTTAATGATCCAAAAGTATGTTTCTACTCTGCTGGTAATTCTGGATTGTCTGGTGGTTCTGGAAGTTCAACTACTACTAATCCATTTGCTTCACCACCTAGTGTTAATATGAAGGAAGCTGAGCAAAATTTTGCTTTTCTGACAGCTTTCATGTCTTCATATGAAAACTTAGTAAGTAGTAAAATTGCCACAAGTGATTTAACTGATGAGGACTATGATCAGATAGATCCAGATGATTTGGAAATCATGGATTTAAAGTGGAACATGGCTATGATCGTCCGTAAAGTTAAAAGATTCATGCAGAGAAGTAAAGATCTTCCGGCTTTAAACAAGAAACTGGGTTTTGACAAGTTGAAAGTAAAATGCTATAATTGTCAAGAATTTGGGCATTTCTTAAAGGAATGTGACAAACCAAATAAAGAATATACTGGTTCTCGTGGTCAACATCAAAATTCTTCTACACCACGAGGTAGTGATGCTGAAAAGAAACCATCTTCTTCTACAACACAAGCAATGTTGGCAGATGGAAATGATTGGTCACAACGGTTACTATGTAATGATACTCAAGCAAATTTGGCTATGTTTGGGTTACATATGTTGGAATTACGTATGCCCGAGACACATACTTATACTAATGTGGCTAACTGTGTTTGATCCAAGTCGGGTCATACCCAATAACAAGCTAGACGACACCAAATGTATTCTTTTAATGATTTGATCATTTAAACGAATACCGAACACTACGTGTGTAGAAAATTGGTTTTCTAAACAAACACACTTGAGGATTTAAATAAATTATCTGGATAATTTGTTTATATAAATTAATTATTTAATTGGTTAAATAATTACATAAATGTATGTGCATTTTATAAAAATGAGTTTTATAAAATAAAAGGAGATGTTTTAAATGGTTAAAACAAAACAACAAAAAAAAAAAAAAAAAAAAAAAAAAGGGAAAACCGGCCACCCCATGTGGGTGGTGGTTTTGGTTCAACCAAATGTTTTGTCCTTTTGTGTGGACCATCTCTTTATACTCCACCATTCACAAGACATGCATTTTTGATCTTGTCCCCATTTTGAATTCAAGAGTTGAATCAAAAATCCTCTCTCTCTTCCTCCTCCAAAAAAAACTCACGGCCAAAGAGGGGATTTTGGGAGAGCTTGGTGAGCTTGTTTAAGTGTTCATAAATCCTAGCAATCAAATTGGTGTTGTCACAAATAGCTTGGGGTATCACTATCTTGAGGTCTTCTTCTTTGGAGGCTTGCCATTCATCCACCATCATCTTCAATATCTTACTTATTCTTCTAAAGGTAGAAGAAGGTACATTTACATTTTGTGAGCATATTGTTCTTGTAATTTTGATCCTTGTTCATTGGGTTTTGATTTTAACATAATGGTATGTTCATAACTAGATTTAAAATCTAAGCTTCCGTTGCGTTTTCTAGTTAAATATGGTTAACTTGACTTTGATAAACTTGTATAAAACCCAACAATGGCATCAAGAGCCGGTTACAAGGACTTATGCTCCTTGCATGTTCATAGATTTCGGGTTTTTCATGGGTGAAAAAGGGGTCCGAAATTTTGGTGGATTTTACCCCTCATGGTTTTGTAAGATCTTGACATGCATGCAAAGATCTTAGGAAACCATTTAACATTTGGATGTTGAAATATCAAAATTGCAAAAATTTTGGGGGGGGGGGATGGGCCGTAGCCTCTTGGGGGGGGGGGGGGGCCGATTCCTTTTGGTGATTTTGGGCATTGGTTGCTTAGGTTGCATGCTTAGAACATTTGGTATGTTTGATTGTGTCATAACCGAAACCGAGACCTTGGATGTGTTGATTGTTGTTTGTGTATGTTGATTATGTTTATTATTCAATATGGTTGTAATAATTCATAATCTTAGGCTTATGTAATTTATTTATTCATAAGTTGGTATGTAATAAATAGATTAGTTGCATTTTCTTTTTTTTTGAAAAATATGTATTAGGATACATTTTGTAAAAAATTGAAGATGCAAGAATTGGTGGATTTGGGCCTTGGACCGAAATTTTGGGCTTGTTGGGCCTCACCGGCCCATCATGGGATTCAAGCCCATTAGGCCCATAAATTTCACTCTTGGGCCCAAGAAGACTTTTGGAAGTTTGGAGCCCATTTACAAGCCCAACAAGAACACAACAACTTGGAAAGGATACTTGAAGCATTTGGATGCAAGGTCAAGTGGGAGTCAACATTCCATCCTTGTGTCATGTTTTGTTCCTTAGGTGAGACTTATGACCTATACTTGTTTCGGCTAACAAGTATGGTCAAACTTAGCGGTTCTCGGTTATGACTATATTTTGCATGTATGCTTGGTTGTTTGTTTTACTTTATGTAATGTGTGGTTGATAGATATTAGGATATCCAAACCGTCACATAGGAACGACAACTAGCATAAAACGGGTTCTAATATATATTTGGTAATATCGCGTCAATTAGTTAATAAAATGGGTTTATTAAAACTAAGCGATTACTCACATATAATAAAATTGGTTTTATTATAACTAGAACCTTGAAAATTGGTTTTCAAAATCGCCATATTACTAAATGCATGTTAGGATATGGCATAATGTTTTTCAAACTAGAATATTGGAAAACTTAAAAAATCCCTTTTTCATAATTACCAAGGAAACAAGTCTAACACCATCCTTTTGTAAGACACTTAACGTATTAGGAAACTTTAAATGGGATAAAGGTCACCTAACCATTTTAGAGCAAACTAATATACTTAAGGTAATATTAACATAATTGTGGGATAAAGGTCACCTAACCACTTGTATGTTAATCTTACATGTTTATACAAGTAGGACGACTTGAATTGGAAACCATGTGATAAAGGTCACCTAAGCATGGGGTCCAATGGTGTTGATGGGATAAACATGCCAACACGAAATAAGGATTTCGAATGGTCCCATACCTCTAGAAGTTGCAAAGGGTTGCAATTGTCAAGGTTGACTACCTTGTTAAATCAAATAACGGGATAAAGGTCACCTAACCAAAATTTGATTTATCGTTGGATTCTAGAATTTAATTATTATTTTAAAATTTGGAATAAAAGGGTATTAATAATTAAATTGTTTATAATACTAAAATAAAACTTTGTTAAATTTTGTAGATGGCCGCTAACAATGCAAACACCTCTACCCATAACACCCGTAACCTATCCTTAAGAACCATCCTTGAAAAGGATCGTCTAAACCATAATAACTTTATGGATTGGTATCGCAACTTGAGAATAGTTCTCAAGCAAGAAGAGATATCATATGTCTTAGACGATCCCATTCCCGACGAGCCTAACGTGGAAGATGAGGAGGCTTATTACGATTGGGTTAAGTACACCAAAGATTCGGTGCAAGCCTCTTGCCTCATGTTGGGAACTATGATTCCCGAAATCCAAAAGGATTTCGAGCATCATGGGGCATACGACATGATAACTCAATTGAAGGAAATGTTCCTTCAACAAGCTAGAGCGGAACGTTTCGAAACGGTTCGAGCGTTTCATGCATGTCGTATGGAGGAAACCCAAAGCGTCTCATCTTATGTCCTAAAGATGAAAAGCTACATTGAAAAGCTTCGTAGGTTGAATTGTCCCGTCTCTAATGAGTTGGCTACGGATTTGATCCTCAACTCTTTGACCAAAAGGTTTGAAACCTTTGTCATGAACTATAACATGAACGGGTGGGACAAAAGCATTGGTGAGCTTCACGCAATGCTAAGAACGGCCGAAGCGGGAATGGGTAAAAGGGTTTTACCCGTTCTAACAATCAATGAAGGCAAAAGGGGACATAACTCCAACCCCAAAGCAAGTGTTGCTAAGGGCAAGGGCCACGTCCAAGGAAAGGGAAAGAGGAAAGCCATCACGCCCTACAAACCGAAGGAAAAGAAGCAAAAGGTTGCGACGCAAGATCCATGCTTTGAGTGTGGAGAGATAGGTCATTGGAAAAGAAATTGTCCGACCTATCTCAAAGCGTTAAAAGATAAGAGGGATGCGGAGCAAACCTCAGGTATTATCTTTACTATATATGTTGAACTAAATGTTATTTCTTCAAATACATGGGTACTTGATACCGGATGTGGAACTCACATTTGCAATTTGTTGCAGGGGTTCAAAAGAAGTAAGCAACTCAACAAAGGGGACATTAGTCTCTTTATGGGCAATGGAGCAAGAGTTGAAGTCCAAGCTCAAGGAGACTACATGTTAAAGCTTCCAAGTGGTTTGGAAGTAATTTTGAAAAATGTTTTGTATGCTCCTAAGTTAAGGAGAAACATTATTTCCGTGTCCCTTTTAAAACAATGTGGCTTTGATCTTAAGTTTATTGATTATGATATTCATGTTTTGATGAATGGCATATTTTATTTTAAAGCTATACCCATGAATGGTATATATGAAATAGATCAAAGTGGTATGTCACATAGTAGTTCAATGTATAATGTCAACACCAAGAAACTCAAGAAGGACTTGGGTGATCCCTATCTTTGGCATTGTCGCCTTGGACATATAAGCAAGAATCGCATGCAAACTCTTCGCAAGAGTGGTATTCTAGAAACCAATGAGTTTGATTCATTTGATGTATGTGAATCTTGTTTACAAGGCAAAATGACAAAGCAACCCTTTAATAAAACTTTTGAAAGGTCAAAAGAATTATTGGGTATCATACATTCGGATGTATGTGGTCCTTTTAGACCAATGACTAGGAATGGTGAAAGATACTTCATTACCTTTATTGACGATTATAGTCGATATGGTTATGTGTACTTAATGAAACACAAAGATGAAGCTTTTGAAATGTTCAAAGACTTCAAAGCTGAAGTAGAAAGACAACTCAAAACCACAATCAAAGTACTTCGTAGTGATAGAGGAGGTGAATACCTAAGTAGTGTTTTTCAAGATCATCTTAAGAGTTGTGGAATTATTTCACAACTTACTCCACCTGGAACACCACAACATAATGGTGTGTCTGAAAGGAGAAATCGTACCCTATTAGATATGGTTCGATCGATGATGGCTAGAAGCACTTTACCTCTATCATTTTGGGGCTATGCTTTACTTTCCGCTGTTCGCATATTGAATATGGCTCCAACCAAGAAAGTGGAGAAGACACCTTTTGAAGTATGGCATGGAAAGGCTCCATCGCTATCATTCTTAAAAGTTTGGGGTTGTGAAGCTTATGTAAAGCAATACACCCCAAACAAATTAGAAGTCCGATCCACTAAGTGTATCTTTATAGGTTATCCTAAAGATGATTTAGGATATTACTTTTACGATCCTAGTGAGCAAAATGTTATTATTGCTCGAAAGGGTAAGTTCTTGGAAACTAAGTTCCTTGAGGAAGGAACTAATAGTAGAACAGTGAAATTTGATGAGGATCAAGAATCACAAGATGATACACAATTGGTTGATACTAGCACTCAACAAGAGGTTGTTGAAAGTGATCAAGTGGTTGATCAAAACACACAAAACGTTCGCAGATCTGGTAGAATTAGCAATCCACCTGAAAAATATGGATTTTTTTGTAGAAGGTTGCTACGTGGTAGATTCGGATGAACCGACCACATACCGTGATGCAATGTCCAAGAATGATTGTGACAAATGGCTTGAAGCCATGAACGTTGAGATGCAATCCATGTATGACAACCAAGTTTGGGAATTGGTTGAACCACCACTCAACTCCAAAGCTGTTGGAAGTAAGTGGGTTTTCAAAAGGAAAACTGATATGCATGGAAACTTGGATACTTATAAAGCAAGACTTGTAGCTAAAGGTTTCACTCAAACTCAAGGGGTTGATTATGATGAAACTTTTTCGCCTGTGGCAATGCTAAAGTCTATTAGGATATTATTTGCCATAGCTGCACATTATGATTATGAAATCTGGCAAATGGATGTCAAGACCGCTTTCCTAAATGGATATCTTGAGGAAGATGTCTATATGGTTCAGCCTGAAGGTTTTGTCGATCCAAAACATCCTAATAAAGTATGCAAGTTAAAGAAATCAATCTATGGATTGAAACAAGCATCTAGAACTTGGAATCATCGTTTTGATGAAGAAATCAAAAGTTTTGGATTCATCAAGAACGCTGATGAGGCTTGTGTGTATAAGAAAGCTAGTGGGAGTATAATTACCTTCTTAGTATTGTATGTCGATGACATTCTACTATTTGGAAATGACATTCCAACCATGGAAAGCGTTAAGGCTTGGCTTGGAAGTAGATTTTCCATCAAGGATCTTGGTGAAGCTGCCTATATTTTGGGAATAAAGATCTATAGGGATAGGTCAAGGCGCTTGATAGGTTTGAACCAAAGTACATACATTGATAAGATCTTGAAAAGGTTCAAGATGGAAAACTCCAAGAAAGGTTTTGTACCTATTCAAAGAGGGACCATATTGAGTTCAGCTCAATGTCCAAGCTCAAAGGGTGAGCAAGACATGATGAAACAAATCCCATATGCTTCTGCTATAGGATCCATCATGTATGCGATGATATGTACTAGACCGGATGTGTCATGCGCTTTGAGCATGACAAGCAGATACCAACAGAATCCAGGAGACAGTCATTGGATGGCTGTTAAGAGCATATTGAAATACCTTAGGAGGACTAAGGATATGTTTCTGATATATGGATCTGGTGAGGAGGAACTCGCTATAAAAGGTTACACGGATGCGAGCTTCCAAACTGATCGAGATGATTCTCGATCACAATCTGGGTATGTGTTCACTCTTAATGGAGGAGCTGTCTCTTGGAAGAGCTCAAAACAGGAAGTGGTAGCATTGTCCACTACAGAATCAGAATACATCGCCGCTTCATTGGCAGCTCAGGAAGCTGCATGGTTGAAGAAATTCATTACTGATCTAGGGGTGGTCTCTTCCATTCAAGACCCCCTAGAAATCTTTTGTGACAACGAGGGTGCGATTGCACAAATCAAGGAACCTCGTTCGCACCAAAAGACAAGGCACATAGAGCGGAGATTCAACTACATAAGGGATGAAGTTGAAAAGGGAAAGATATGTATTCGCAAAGTTGGAACTGATCAAAATCTTGCGGATCCATTCACGAAGCTCCTAGAAAGACCGAAACATGAGCGTCATGCGAGTGGCTTAGGACTTCGATATTCTAGTAATTGGATTTGATCTATTTTGTATTACGTTTAAAAGACTTTTGTAATTTAACTCTTTTATATGATTATGGAATCTTGAGTTAAATTCTAATATTGCATGTTTAATCCATGAATAAGTTATCTTATTCTAAAAGTCCGTAGTCGATCACATTTGTGGGAACAAATATGAAGCAAGACTATTATGAACTAGGATTGGTGGATATTCATAAGGAATGAATATGGAGCATAGGTTTGCTGCCAAAGTTCATAGATATTTGTGGGATACAAATATTGGACTGACCCGCTCTCAATATTACTACATGGAGTCGATTGACCTGATCATTAGTAATTTTGAGTAAAGGAGAATTTCATATTATCCTTAGACCTGAGATGTATATTGGGTCTTGATTTTCACCGAGTATTACACTTTGACTCTCCCCTTCGCTATTCGTAAAAGATGGTACATAAGGATGAGCTCAGGTGGAGTATAAAGTGATAGTGAGAGGCGTATACAGTCAAGACGGAATTTGTTCCTCTTATGTGTTGAGAGTTTAGATGTCTAAGGCCTGATAAAGTTGAATTGTAAAGAGAATGATCACCTATGTTTCTTAGATTCAACATGACATCTAGTAACAAAGGGATATAATGATAGATTCACCTAAATCATATCAAGTAAGGGACTTGAAGGGATGATGTTATTGAATGGCACTTCGTCAAACACATTAGGGGTGGTGAACTGTTGTTAGGCGGTATTCACCACTTGCATTAATTTTCTATGTATCTCGTGCAAGTGGGAGATTGTTGGAATTACGTATGCCCGAGACACATACTTATACTAATGTGGCTAACTGTGTTTGATCCAAGTCGGGTCATACCCAATAACAAGCTAGACGACACCAAATGTATTCTTTTAATGATTTGATCATTTAAACGAATACCGAACACTACGTGTGTAGAAAATTGGTTTTCTAAACAAACACACTTGAGGATTTAAATAAATTATCTGGATAATTTGTTTATATAAATTAATTATTTAATTGGTTAAATAATTACATAAATGTATGTGCATTTTATAAAAATGAGTTTTATAAAATAAAAGGAGATGTTTTAAATGGTTAAAACAAAACAACAAAAAAAAAAAAAAAAAAAAAAAAAGGGAAAACCGGCCACCCCATGTGGGTGGTGGTTTTGGTTCAACCAAATGTTTTGTCCTTTTGTGTGGACCATCTCTTTATACTCCACCATTCACAAGACATGCATTTTTGATCTTGTCCCCATTTTGAATTCAAGAGTTGAATCAAAAATCCTCTCTCTCTTCCTCCTCCAAAAAAAACTCACGGCCAAAGAGGGGATTTTGGGAGAGCTTGGTGAGCTTGTTTAAGTGTTCATAAATCCTAGCAATCAAATTGGTGTTGTCACAAATAGCTTGGGGTATCACTATCTTGAGGTCTTCTTCTTTGGAGGCTTGCCATTCATCCACCATCATCTTCAATATCTTACTTATTCTTCTAAAGGTAGAAGAAGGTACATTTACATTTTGTGAGCATATTGTTCTTGTAATTTTGATCCTTGTTCATTGGGTTTTGATTTTAACATAATGGTATGTTCATAACTAGATTTAAAATCTAAGCTTCCGTTGCGTTTTCTAGTTAAATATGGTTAACTTGACTTTGATAAACTTGTATAAAACCCAACAACATAAAGGTTGTCAAGATACAAGTGGGAGTGAAATGTCTTCTGACAATGATTCTGGATCTGATTCTGACGACTCTTGCAACAAGCCTCCAACAGTATTTGCTTGCATGGCCAAGACCAATGAGGTTAGTCATTCGATCTCTGCTACTTCATCTGTTAAAGTATCATGTGTTGAGTGTGAGTCTAACAAACCTAAGTTAAACGCTTTGAAAAATCAAAATGATAATCTTATAAGAGAAATTGCTTCTCTGAAGGATACTTATCGACAATCTCTTGAATCTCAAATGAGATCTCGAGAAAAGATTGAAGCATTGTCGACAAGTAACCACGATCTCAAAGCTGAGTTATCTGTAAAAATGACGATTAATGACCAAAAGTTTCAAGAAATTCTGAAACATCGTTCAAAGATAACTAAACTTGAGAATGAGGTTCTTGAGTTGAAGAACAAACTGGGAAAATTTAGAAATTCTTCTTTTCTGTTGTATGAAATTATTGAAGTATCTGGTAAACAAAAGGATTCTAAGAAAGGAATTGGTTTTGTTGAAATTCCCCCACCTTTTCACAATGATTACAAAATTAATCCTTTTGCTAGAAAAGAAGAGGATTTGATTGAGAAAGAAACTGTGATTTCTGAAAAATCTAAACCAGTTAAAACAGAAACTGTTAAGACCCAAGTTGCTCCTCAAAAACCTCATGTTCAAAGGAAAAAGGTCTTTGTTGAGAATGTTGACAAAGTAATTATCGAGGACGTGTTTGAACCTGAGATAATACACAAGAATAAGAACATCCCAAGTTCTAATCATATTCTTTGCGAACCTCAAGAATTTGAGGAAGCTGTGTATGGTTCATTCAAGTCTCACATGAAAAAGGAAGAACCGGTGAAAACTAAATCAGTAAAGGCAAAGAAGTCAGATAAACCAAAGATTTCTGATGAGGACTTAATGCGGTTTGTTAATCCTCCTAGTTCTAAGCCTTCATCTGTTAGAGTTTTTAAGTTAAAAGGGATGGACATGATATTCATAGAAAAAGATATTCCAATAAGTATCATTAAACCTGAACTTATTGAGAGTGTATTTATCAATGAAACATCACAGATTCAAGAACTTGAACGTGTGTATGCTCAAGCAAAAACATCAGTTCCATCTGACCCTTTGACTAAAGCAAAACAAGTTTTAAAACACGCTAATAAAATTCAATTTGTGAAATCAACTGGGACAAATACGTTGAAAAGTTTCTCGAACTGTTCTAATTTAGATTTCTACTTGAAAAAGAAGTCTGAATTATCTGATGAGTTTGCTAAGAGCATGACAAAAAATGTGAGTCATCATCAAACTTCTGCGTCATTTATTCCAACTACTTCTCAACATCATCGTGTAGACATGCGAAGCTGTTTTCTTTGCGGTCAACATGGTCATGTAGTGAGGAATTGTAGTCAGAAGAACCATCAGAATCTTCATCCTTTTATCAAGGACCACTCTAAGCCGGCTCCTTTGGTAAAAGAGATTCTGAAACGACCTGCGTCGTATGATGATGACACTCATATTATGTTCTCTAATGTGAATCCTCGAAAGGTTATTCATGTTAATGAGACACATGGTCAGGTAAAACCAAAGTTTGTCCCGCATGAGCCAATTTATAGGAACACGAATTCAAACATTGTTCAAGCAGCTTACTTAAGACGAAAGTCTAGGAAGCCGGTAACTTATTCACAAGTGGTTGAACAACAGTTGAATTCTGTTAAAGTTAATGATCAAAGAGAAAACCAAAAGGTGCCCAAGACTGAGGCATGGGCTGCCTTTTTGAACTAATCATCTTTATTTTGTGTGTAGGGTACATCCAAGAGTGTGTCTAGTAAAAACTGGATAATGGATATTGGATGTTCTCGTCATATCACTGGTAATCTCGACCTATTAACCAACGTGAGAAATATTCAAGGGGGTTATGTGGCATTTGCTGGGAATTCTGGGGGCATATCACACAAGAGGGTGAAGTTTCAAATGGTCACATTACTTTTGAGAGTAAATTATTGTGATAAAGTGGATCATAACTTATTAAGTGTATCGCAGATTTGTGATAAAAAGTACACAACGATATTTACTGACAAAGAATGTCTTATCTTGAAACCGGGTTATGTTATTCCTGAGGACATGGTTGTCATGCGATCACCACGATCGAATGATATTTATGTCTTAAACATGAGCTCTAAGATATCCACATCGATCGAAACATGTTTTGTCTCGAAAGCAACCGAGAAAGACTCGATTCTATGGCATCGCAGAATGGGTCACATACATGATAGAAAAATGAATTATTTGATGGCTAATGATTTAGTGGAAGGTGTCTCGTTGAAGAATTTTAAATTATCCGATCACTGCGTTGCATGCAAAAAAGGCAAGCAGAAGAAGAAGACACATCCTTCTAAATTATTGAATTCCATTAATACTCCTCTTGAACGACTTCATATGGATTTATGTGGTCCTGTGAATCGTGCGAGTATTTCTGGGGATTGGTATTGTCTTGTGGTGACTGATAATTATTCAAGATACTCATGGGTGTTATTTATGAGTTCATTTTATACGGGATTGCTTTGAGAAGAAGTTGATTGACCTTGCTTAAAGTACATACTAACTTTCAGAAAGCCGATCTGTTTACCAAAGCTTTTGACAAAACGCGTTTTCATTTTTTTCTTGGTTTAAACGGATTGAAGACCCTCGCTGATATCCTTAAACAAGGATGACTATCTTTATTTTATGTCATTTTTCTTTTAAAATTTATTTTGGTTTTTGGGGGTGAAAATCTAGAAAATACAAAAAGATTGTGTTTTTCGTTTGTATAGATAAAATCAAAAAACATTAAAAATTCCTAAAAAATCCAAAAAGATTGTTTTCTTTTCTTTAATGTTTTCCTTTAAAATATTTTTAAAAACCAAAAACATTTTAAAATTTGAAAATCCAAAAAGAATGTATTTTTCAGTTTGTACAGAAAAATCCGAATATCCAAAAAGACTGTGAAGTTTATTTTGTTTATAAGAAAATTGTAAAAGACAAAAATATTGTGTTTTTAAAAGTATGTATAGAGAAAAACCAAAAAGATTTTTGCATGCGTTTGCTGAAATTTATGTCAATTATCTACATTTGAAGGGCATGTATGTGTAAATGTTTGGTCCTGACATTTACTTGTAAATGATCAGGTTAGCCATTCACCTGATAATGGAAAATAGTTGGGGCGTTCGTGATGCGTTTTTTGATTATTTTCTCGCTGAAAATTATGTCGGTTATTTAAGTTTGTGAAGCATGCTTGCATGTCTTGGTCCTATTATTCACTTGTTGAATTGATAGAACAGCCATTTATTTATGGACTTAAGTTAACTGGGGCGATTAAATTTATCTTTATTTTGTTTTTATGCTCCTCAAAATTTTGAGTTTTTGAAGCAAAAAGAGAAAATGATAGTACATTGATTATCTTGACTCCAAATCCAGCAAAAAGTAAGCTTAAAAGACTGTGTGCATAATTGCATTGGTGCATTGGTAGGTCTTAAAACAACCAAGTAGAGTAAAGTATGTGATATAAACATAAAGAAATGCCAAATTGAAAGGGGTGTTAGTCTCTAGAAAAAGTCTCGGTGAGGATGGCAGAAATGTAATAACCTGTCATACTCAAGCCTTATACTTGTTGATCAACCAAAAATAAAATAAAACAAATAACAAGCTTTGAGGTTCTGGACACTGTGAGTCTTTATGCGGCTTAATAATTTGGGTATTCATAAGCATGAACTCGCTTTCTAGAGCAAACCCAAAGTCATTAAACTTGATCACTGCTGTACTTAGTACAAACTTTCAAATTACTGACTTGATCAAAATCAACTGTTAGTCATACATGGTTCCTCCCTTGCGGGCGTCTTAATACCATTAAAAAACGGACCCCAGGGGATACAATGTATGTAAGCCGACAGATGGACACGTGCATATTCATTCACAGTAACAGAAAATCAATGCATTGCTCATAAATTTCTTTAAAATAAATTTTGATCAACAATATAATGGTTTAAGTCAAGTTGGGGTGATATGGCAAAAATCAAATTAAGCTTGAACCGAGATTAGAGGCTGATAGTTTCTGATATTCTGTGCTATAATTGAATCAATTAATCATATCACAAAAACACTTGAAAGTTTGTTATTAGATTTAAGTGGACAACAATACCAATGACCGACTTAACGCCAGTCATAATATCGTTGAAATATAAAACTATGATGGAAGGGCAATTTGGTCAATATGATTCTCTGCTCAAACTCAACAAAATCACAAAAATATGTACTGTTTTTGATAAATCATAGAAAAACACAAAAAGATTGTTCATTTTTTTTAATGTTCGGATCCTTTTTGTTCATACATTCTTTAAAATTTTTACAAAATACCAAAAATATTCTATCTTTCTTTCTTTACATATTATTTAATTCTTTAAGTTATGTTTCGAAAAGGTGAAACGATTTTAAAGTATTCAATTATCGGGATAAAATGGTCCTTGGTAATGGTTTTAAGTTAAATTTTTTTAATTATTTATTTATTGGTTATTACTTACTTCATTTATTTATTTAAGTTAAAATTAAATAAAATTTTTAATTTGTTAATAGTTATTTCGTTATGTATGAATAACAAACTAGATGATTCCTCAGCGAACTAAGTTGTAGTTCGCTCACCTAATTCGCTTCCGCACTCTGTAACGAATCACTTCTCCTTCGTTATACATATTTAACGAATCATAACACGAATCATGTCTTGTTCGCTACTCTGTAGTAACGAATTGGAATAGAGAATTGTCTAATTCGTTAATTTAAAGTTTATACGAATCTCTTGATTCGTAAAAAGGGTACCTTGGGTGGCGTGCTAGGCTATATAGGACAAGAAACATGAACAGTCCTTCACTGTTCATCATTTTTCTTCACACTAAAGTCACCTTTTTCAAATTTTTCTCTGAATTTCGACCTTCAACTTTTGATCTTTAGCGAGTATCATTGTGTTACTAAGATGTTGCTGATGAAGCTCTGTTCGGGGCTATGTTAGCATTTTTGCGTCGTTCGGTGATCCTTTATGCTTTAACAGAAAATCCCAAGGTTTATCTGAGCATTATTAGATAGTTTTGGGATACTGCGGAGTATGTAGAGGTTTAGAATCACATTCGAGCCACAATCAATCAAACTGTTATTATCATTAATGTGAATGTGGTTCGCCGTGTGCTTCGGTTTGATGAAAATGACGACAACCCAAGTGAATTTGACAAGCAGTTTATCAAGGGGTTGTTTACTCGTTTACGTTATGGTGGAAATATTGATGATTCGATGTTGAACAAGAATTGATTATGTCCACCATACAAGTATCTTCTACATATTCTGATTCATTGTATGAGTGGTCGTCGTGGTGGGTTTGATCAATTCAGAAGCAGTATACAATCGGCTTTTGTTGCTCTTATAATCAACAAGACATTTAATTATTCTGAGCTGGTTTTTGATCATATGAAGGAACAAGTTCAGAAAACGCTTCAAAAAAAGAAATTTTTAATGTATCCAAGATTTCTACAACTGATCATTCAAGATTTGATACCAAATTTAGTCATTGATCAAACTTTGGTAAATGATGTGTTGTCTATGGAACACATGACGGCGGACACTGTACGTCGAATGACGATTTATAGAAAGGAGAAACCGAAGGATAAAAGGATGATTGGTCACATCATTATCACGGATTATGTATGTCCTCCCGAGGATCGCTGGATCCATGATGACTCGGATTCCGAGCGTGAGGGGGGAGAAGGTGGGAACGATGGTAATGATGGAGATGATGGTGGTAATGAAGGTGGAAATGGTGGTAATGGTGATGAAGCTCTTCGAGAGCAATAAGCCCAGTTGAGGCTGCATTAGCTGCCACTATTGCCGCTCAACGAGAAAGAAAGAGAAAAGGCAAGGCAGTGGCAACTGGTGAGCCATCAAAGAAGAGACGTGTATCTGCTGGGGCTGGTGTAATCTTCGGTGTGCCACCACCTCGTCAACCAACACCTCAACGTCTGGTAGTTCCAGTTACAACTAGCACTCCGGCGATGACTTTAACAACGACGATGGTTCCATATGATCAGTTGGGTATGATTCCTCAGTCAGCGTTAACTGAAATACCTTTGCCGACTGATACAGTGGATACAGTTCCTCCAACAACATTTATGAGGCCTCCTCCTCCTAGTGATCCCTCATTTATGAGAATTACAAGGCCTCAAGGTTCAATCCAACCAGTTATCCATCCTTGTATGCTTTACCACCAAATCATCAGACACACATGCTTTTAAATCTTATGCATTTGTATGAGAACCAGATGTCTGCTGATCGGTTGAATCAAGATCGCTTGATGGAGAACCAGAAGAAACTACTCAGTTATGTTTCTTTCTGTCAAAAGGAAACAAAGGCCCTACGTGAGATTGTTGAGTCTCGGGGGATGAAACTTAAAGAGCAAGAGGATCTGATTCTGCAATTGACGTGCAAAGATGATGCTTTAAAGAAGATCAAGAATAATGAGGAAGATCCTGATGATGATTAGTCTGGTGCTGGTGGTGAGCCTAAACAAACTCAAGACCCTGCTTCTGGTGTGGGTACGAGTTCTGTTGATGATTCGGAAAAACAAATTGTTGTTTTCATGATTATTCGGATGCTAAACCAATTGAGATGATTGAAGCTGACACGGTAATATTTATGGATGGAAAGGGGGTGATTAAAAGTATGGTGAACAAGGATGAGATAGAGGTGGGTGAGTTTGTTGACAGGTCTCTGACACGAGAGCAGATTTCCATATTGCTTGGGTTGAATGACGAACAGTTGACTGTGTTAGAAACTGAGCCGGATGTCGAAGTGGTGAATGAGGAAGGTATAGAGGATGATCCGTCTATCCAAATGAATGCGGATTTTATCTATGAAGACGAGGATGTTGAGATGGAAGATGTCACTGCTGAGGAGTACTCTGACTTGTTTCAACACACAAATGTTGATCAAGGTGCTCCCGTGTTTAATGAAGAAATAATTAAAGAAGCAGAAGACCATCTTGAAAAGAAGTCCAAAGGAAAGGGTTTTTATTCTGGTTCGCCTTTTGATCCGTCTGTTAAGGAGATTCTGAGTTGGTTCAGATTTAAAGCTGCAGGTAAAATTATTCAGGCACATCGATATGTTGATCAAGAACGAAAAGACACAGCTGCAGCTTGGGTCAAAGCAAACCAAGTGACCTCCTTCAAGACTGTTTCCAAGGTACATGGTGATATTGTCTCATGGATGTATGATTCAGGGCTTAAGGTATGTATAGTCAAGTGGGAGAAGGGAATCCAGTACTACGAACCGATAATGGGTGTTCTTACCTTACCGCGTTGGGATGTTCGTACCCTCGCGAGACGTCCATTTATCAATCGTGGTGGCGACCGGACAGCTGAGTGGTTTCATCAACACTTGTTGTTCGAGGTAAATCATGGGTCAAGTTCTTCAAACCCAAGGTCCCTAGACGTAAACGTATTGACGAGATTGACCCAAGGACTGGATGGAAGAAACTTGTTCTTAAAGTAAAGCCTCCGAAGACGATGAAGCGAGTGTCGGTGAAGACAATGCCACAGCACATGTATCTCTTGTTCAACCGCTGGTACTATGACAATCATATTGGCGAGGCCGTCATTGTTCTTGGCAGAGGACTGAAGACTGAACTTATCAAGATAATCGACTCGATGTGGTTGGTTAATTTATCTGAAACAGACAATGACGTGCTACACAGGAAGCAGATTTTGTTCGAGCGCATAAAGACTACGACCTGGCTATGCAATTCCAACGCGTTGTGCGTGTCATGAAAATGGAATTCATAGTTGCAGAGACTGGCACTCCAAGCGAGGGGGTGTCTGTTAGTGCACGGTTTTGCGTCTTGAGTCTTTGTAATTATCGTTAACGTAATTGGTTTACGTTTAATGTAATAAACTATTAAGTTATTCTCTAGTTCTCTAATGTAATGTCTAGTTCTCTAGGGGATGTTAGTGAACTAAGACTTAAGGTTATTCCCTCTGATTCGTGAGGGGATGTTAACGAATCAAAGGATGTTTCGTTATGATATTTTGTTTTTTTTATGTATGTAACGAAGTAGCGTCTGGTTCGCTAGGGGATGTTAGCGAACCAGACCTATCTTCTATATATAGTGAACACTGTTCACGTTTAATTTAAGTTTTGAGAGTTAATTAAAGAAACCCTGTCCAAATCCTCTCTCGATCTTCATACTAATATTATAACATTACTAATACATATATACTGATAATACATATACATATACAACACTTAATCTAAGGTAATTATGAGCTAGATCTACAATTAAGGTATTAATCTGTTATAGACAAATCTGAGATCTGTTATTGGTATTGGATTGATACACCGCGGGTTCCGACATCTTTCAATGACTTGTGGGTTTTCATCTGTTGGATCGCTTTAACCTTCTCTAGGTTGGCTCTGATCCCCTTTTTTGTTATCATAGCCCCCAAAAATTTTCCCTCTTCTACCTCGAAGGAGCATTTGGCCGGGTTCAACTTCATGTTGATGCTGATTTGTTTTGTGAACGTTTCTGTTATGTCTTTGATCATTGTTGATTCCGTGCCACTCTTGATTACTATATCATCTACATACACTTCCAATTTTTTTTTCCTATTTGTTTCTTGAAAACTTTATCCATTAATCTCTGGTATATTGCCCCCACATTCTTGAATCCGAACGGTATCTTTTCGTAACAGAATATGCTTCGTTGGTAACAATTGTTGTCTTGTCTTCATTTTCTTTGCTCATTTGTATTTGGTGGTATCCCTTATAAGCATCTAAAAAACATTTCAATCTATATTCTGCCAGAGCATTGACCTTTATGTCTGTTCTTGTAAAGGATAACAATCCTTTAGACATGCATTGTTTAAAATTTTGAAGTCGATGAACATCTTCCAATTCTTTTCACCTTTCTTTACCATTATTGGATAGGCTATCCAGGATTGGTACCTTACTTCTCTGATAATGTCCGCATCTAGCAATTTTGCTATCTTTTTGGTGATGGCCCGACTTCTCTACGATCCCAGGCTTCTTTTCTTTAGTTTGATCGGTTTCGGTTCTACAGATCTGTATACCTTCAACTGATGCTCTGCCAGTCCCCTTGGGACCGCCCCAATGTCCACTACTTCCCATGTGAACACGTCCATGTGTTGGGATAACAATTCTCATAGACCACTTTTTATCGCTTCTGGAAGTTGCCTTCCCACTATTAATCTTTGGTCTGGGAATTTCAGATTCATTGCCCATTCTTCCATATTGTTTTCTTTCTTTACCACAATGTTTTATGTCTCCTTTTTAATTTCCCTCACCTCATCTATTCTTGGCAAGGATTCTGAGGCGAGTGTGACGACCCCCCTCGGTGTAGATACTTGAGTTCTCCATGGATCGTCGACACTACTTCCCCAATTCTTTCATTACTGGTCTTCCCAAGATTATATTATGCGCCGAACATGCATTGACGATTGAAAAGGTCATATGTAATGCTTGGTATTGTTCTCCTGCCCCGATGTGTACCTTGAGTGTTCCTTGACCCATGGGTTGAACTATCTCCCTAGAGAATCTTACCAAAAGAGCTTCAACTTGTATCATCTTTTCTTTTCCTAATGGGTTTAATTGATTAAAACAATGAATGTACATGATGTAGGAGGAACTTCCCATGTCGAGGGCCCTTCTTACTCTTTGTCCTGCTACTATGATTGATATAATCATGGGGCTTTCTTGTCTTCCATTCGATGGTGCTCTTCTAAAAGTGATTGGTTGGCTCATACAATCTTCTATATTATTGTGGTGTCGCTTCGACCCAAAATGCTCTAACCCACGTATCATTCCTACTTCTGTTCTCGTTACTCGGTTTTCCAACATTTTATTTTGTATACCCTTCAGTAGGTGCGACAACTTTCCCAATTTTATTGATTTTCTATCTCCTTGTGAAGCACTCAACATTCATCTGTATGATGCCTCTCCTCTTTATGATATTTACAAAAAACGATTAGAGTTAGTGAACTTGGAGGGCCTCTTCTTCGGTGGCACTGGAAATTTCACATCCTTTGTGGCTAAGATCTCTGATAGTGTTTTCATTAGGTCTGCCAACACAACTGGTTCTGCCATTGTTGTCGGTGTTGAGAACCTCAAAGGTGCCGAAGCTCTGCTGTCTTGAACCCTTGGTTAGGGTTGAAACCTTGGTTTGCTCCAACTTGGGCTTCTTTCTAGTTGGTGGTGCATTGGTTTCTTCCATTGGACTTTAGGCCTCCCACTTTTGTAATCATTTTCTACCTGGCATGCGCCCTTTCCACTGATGAACGCTTCCATTTGTCCATAACTCCTTCTAACGTGACGAGTAGGTCTTCATGGAGCTTCTCCACCAATTGGTTGTTTCTTACCCATAAAAAGGCGTAAATTTTCACTTGCTTGCCTTATTGAATCTTTCCATGTACACTCCACACTTTCCCCATCTCATCTTTTCAGGCTATGTAAAGAGGTGTGTGCTTTTGAACTTTTCCTTCGTTGGCTTAAACTCTTTAAGAATACCCTTTAGATATCCTCAAAGCTATCTAAACTCCCTACGTGTATCTTGTCGAACCACTTTTGTGCTGCCCCGGTTAATGTTTGGGTAAACATGTAACACCACCCTGGCATCGAGCATCCTTCTACTTTGGCCACCCAAATGAACGAGAACAAATGGTCATCTGGGTCACCCGTGCCATGTTATTTTTCGATGGTGGATGGCATTTTAATCTTAGCTGGTAGCTTGACTTTTGTAATTCTTTTGGTAAACTTGGATTGTGTGTAAGCTGAAGACGGTTTGTATGGTGTGGTTAGGTCCAATGATTGTATGGTTGTTTCTACATCAAGCACTGTTGTTTCCATATTTTGAGTTCTTTGGGGTGAAAGGTCGAAACACGTTTTTCCCTTGAGTAAATAATGGCATGGTTGTTTCTGGCCTCATGTTTTGACTCCACAATGGGTGTGTTGTTTGTGGTCCCGACAGTCATTGTCCGCCAGAGTGTGCTGGGTGGAAGTTTTGGAATGAGGGTTTGTGATGTAGGTCTGAAAGTGTGCATGATTGGATAAGTGAACGTCATGCTTATTACTAATATCGATATTTGTGTGCTTGTTTGTGTTGAGGCGATAGGATTACCTGACCTCATGTTGTTTCCTTCTGGTGTTGTATTCGCCTAACTTTTGGCGGTTACGCCTTCCGTCACCAGAATTTCAAACAAGTTTGTTTGCACCAATTGCATCGTTGCTTCTCTTTGTTGTTGTTTCTTGAGATTTATAAGGAAAACTAGGATTTTTAACAAGGAACCAACCCCCAACTTTTCCATTATTTCGCATTCAGACTCAATTTCTTCTACATCTTCAATCGGAATTTCATTGTTCTTTTCTGACATGAACGTCACAACTTATAAATCCCTCAAAAACTCATGAAAATTTGCCGTTAAATACTTAAATTCGACCCGGATGATGCCAATGTTAAAGCAATTCTCGATCCATATGGTTATGGATCTTGATAGACTACGATTAATAAGTAATATGAGTTATATTTGGGGAGATATGAGAGTTTATAGAAAACACATAGTTAAAGGTTAAATGATATCTTTGATATTATTATGTTATGAGCATTGTTACAGATATTTGAGATATATATACAAGGTAACATCACATATACAACTATACTTTTACTTCTCATGGTCATGCGCGACGACTTGTTTCTAATGGCTGAGCACAATGGATTCCTCCTTTTCCAACTGTCACATGTTGTACGATCTTTTTTGTCATTTACCCAGCCCTTCAGTACTATTAATTCCCTCTTGTAACAATGCTCTGAGCATGGCTCTTTGAGTCGCATTCGTCTCGATGCTCCTTTTAGGTTGTTACCCTTACAGTATGCATGCATGTATGTATGTATGTATGTATGTATGTATGTATGTATGCATGCATCCATGTATGTATGTATGTATTTATGTATGTATGCATGCATGTTTGTTTGAGTGTTCTTCATGTAAATCATTCGGTTAATGAAATCATCCTACTACATCTATCTATCTGTGTTTTGATTACAATTATTTATCCTATTATTAATTGTTAATAGAATCGAACTCTCTAAATCCATCCACAAATAATTCAAGAGTAAATACAAGTTGTAGATCGATCACCGTTCGTACACGCTACCGAACCAGGGCTCGGTTTTGACAATTGGTATTAGAGCAGGTTACGGAATCGTTAAGACTAACTGTTGAACTAGATTCATTTCGCTCTTGAATCCGCCACGGACGCTAAACTTTGAAGTTCGTTGAAGTTTTTGGGGGTTTTTTTGCATGAATTTGGATGAAATTTGATGATACGAACATGATTTATGTGGATTGATGCTTAAGTTTATGATTATTTCAGAGATTCAACATCAATTTCATGTTTATATGCTCAGATTTTCCAGATCTACATTTTCTGTTTGTTTTAGAGCAAATTCATTTATATATGATCTTCTAGACCAGAAAGTTTGGTGAAAATTATGATTGATTGATGATATTTGATGATTTGGATTGATTTCAATGGTTAATTAATTTTATCAACTGTTTAATTTCGGATCTGCCAAGTTAGGCTTTGTATGTTCAAGATTTGGGGGAAAACGATTATGGTGTTCGAGCAGAAGATGTTCATCATTTCATGAACACTTATTTGAGAATTTAGGGTTTGCTACAGTGGCCCGTGTTACTTTTCACACACTGCTACAGTAATTATGAATTGCTACATAATACCGAGTTGCAACAATACCGAGTTGAGTTACTACAAAGTCGTTTTACTGTGTTCAAGTGTATGGTCTGGAACAAGTGACTGCTGCCGGTTATGTTGTAATTTCACGAGCGGATGTTGTTGCTGAATTATATGTGATCTCGAGTAGGTTGCAGTATCAACGTGCGTGTTTACTGGTGCAGTTGCCGATTTAACTTTGCTGATATGAAACTTGATTCATAGATCATTGCCGCTGCAATTTTTAATTCACGAACAGATAGACTACTGCTGTTTGGTAACAAGGGAAAATTGGTAATCACATGTGCTTCAGGGGAAAAATCTTAATTAATTGTTGTTATGATTCACGATCACATGTCTTATCTCACAAATAGTTACTATAGCTGCTACTGCACATCCTGTTAAAACAAATGAAAATCATATTATAGTACACAAAAAATGGGCTGGTCTTGAGTTGTTAGCCGCAGCTGCTGGTTCAGTTTGCTTCAGCTGCTGATTGAATTTGTTGCCGCTTTTTTATTTTTCACGACTACTTAGCTAATGACCACGAATTGTTATCATTATGAATATTTGTTAGGCTCTAACGTTGCTGTAGGTTGCGAGTTTTCTTACAGATTGTACAAGGGGTGCAGCAAGGGTATTATGTTGATATTGCAGCTTGTTTATGAGGACATTCTGGTAATCTTTACAAGCTGATGATATGCTAATTTGTAACGAGTAATTAAGTGTTAAAAATGTTTATGAGCTGTTGGACGGGTTTTTTCGGGTAGTTTTACTGTTGCGTTCAGCTCCTGAAATGCATGTATTAGCGCCGGACAGTTAAGAGTTCAATTACTTAGCTGTTGATCCAAAATTTTTTAAACTATTTGTTGTTGCAAGGGCTATTTTCGTAATTTTGCAGCTGATTTCAAGGGTATTTTGGAAATATTAGCTGCTGATTCGAGTAGTTATGAATTACCAAACAGATGTTGATTTGCTCGAACAGTTATTTGATGATATTATTTCATGAGCAGATTGTATTTGTGTTAGTTAATTTACAGCTAATATGGGAGGTTCAAGCCAAATTGCAGTTGAAAATTTTTTTACATGAACAAATCATGAGTTGATATTGGAATGGTGATGGTTGTTCACGAGCAAGTTCATTATCACATGCAGATATGATTTTATGTCCGAGTATTTATTTTGCAGTTGTTGCTGATCTAATATTACTTGGAGTTTATTGCAATTTTTGGTCGAATCTAGTGAAGACTCATTCAAATGTTAAGTTAGAGTTTACTTCCCTTTGTGGTTTTGAACTAACTCGAAGTTGGTTACTGGAGTTTGAAGCCTCATCTTATGCCTATACAATTGTATCCGAATTTAGAGATAATATGCTTTAATCGCCAAAAATAGGAGATGCTTATTGTGATGGGGAAAATTTCAATGAAAAACATCGGGTTTTGTGGTGATCGTGAAAGTGATTCGATGACACCGGTATAAGGGGGAGATTTTTGGGTTTTATATTGTAGACCGATGCATCGAATCATTACTCGTTGACAATAAATATTAAATGGGTATTTATATTATTTTTTGGTCTTATCCAAGAGGCGGGTGAAGTGAAGACCAAGGCACAAGACTAGTATAAATAGAAGATTGGGTTATTTTTTTTGTCATGTGTGATATTCTTATGTGCAAGTGTTTTTATTAGAAAGTTTTCCCCCGGGGAAGAGCTCTCCCCGGGTGGTCGAGCGTTTATGATTATGTATGTATGTATGTATGTATGCATGTATGTTTGTATGTATGTATGTATGTATGTATGTATGTATGTATGTATGTTTGTATGTATGTATGAGTGTTCTTCATGTAAATCATTCGATTAATGAAATCATACTACCACATCAATCTATATGTGTTTTGATTACAATTGTTCATCCTATTATTGATTGTTAATCGAATCGAATCTCCACATCCGTCCATAGATCTTTCTGGAGGGAATACAAGTTGTAGATTGATCCCACATCCGAGCTCGTTTATCACCGTTTGTACACGCTTCCACACCGGGGCTCGGTTCTGTTAATCACTTGTGAGGACCAGAGTTCGTGATGACAATTACTAGAATCGGACAAGAATGCACGAAACACAATTATTAAGATCCCTAGAAAAGTGGCCGACGGAATAATCAACAAACAGTAAATTGCTATAATAGTTATTGAAGAACAAAAACACAAGTAACTCAAAATATTTCTATTATCAATAATATTCAGAAAGACACAAGGAAAACTTAGGGTTATAGAAGAAATAAATGTTTGGTATGGCTGTCAATGATATTCCGGATATGCGTAAGAGGTGTCCCATTAATGTTACCTAATCATTCTATTTATAGGTCCTAACATTCATTCTAGAAACCCTAATCATTACAAAACATTCTTAAAATAATTATAAGTGTAAAACAGGTTTTCGAGTATACATTTTCCTTTGTCGAGTAGTGCTTCTAAGACCTTGTAATCCTTGAGTATGCTCGGAACATTACTTCGAGTAGACTTTTACTTCATCTTCATGATTAATCCAAACTTTGCTCGAAAAGATCCTACGAGCAAACAAGTTCTTGCTTGAATCTCTTCAATCTTCACCTAGGATTATTATAACAAACTAAGTATACTTGTAACTATAGCTTACTCAAGATTGAACTTTGCTGGTCGTAATACTTAGTATAATTTCATAAACTTCCTACTACAAAGCTTTGAGATTCCTCTTCATCCCATCCTTGCTTGACCCACTAGGTTACTCGGAAACTTAGTTTAAGCAAAGATATATCAAGGGTTTGCTCGGTAGAAACCTTGCTTGATAGAAGAACTAACCTTGCTTGACAAAGTGTAGCTTTCTTCAAGCTAACACTTAGAAGATTATCTTGCTCGGATGAGATATCTTTCTTGAGGAAGTAGAAACCTTGCTCGGAGTGCTTGTGTTGGGTCAAGAATTTGACCCAAATGAGGAGATTTGACCTAAACGAAGAATATGGAAGATTGGAATCTTCTCAACCTCCTCAGAAACTGCTAAGTATTGAATCCAAGCACACCTTGGACCTTCGAGTAAGCTTTTACTTAGCCGAGTACGAGATTTTGCCTCCCGATCAAGGTTTACTTCAAATAGTCTTCTTAAGTGGATATCCGAGCAAGGTATGCCTTTTAGTGATTTCCGGGTAAGGATCATTGATTTAGCATAACCGAGTAAGGTTTACTTTATCAAGCAGGGTTGTTCTTCAGGACGAAGTATTTTACTCTTCCGAGTAAGGTTTGGTCAACCAAGTCCATGAAGCCAAGTGATTGGAAGACCGGGCAAGGTATTCTTTAATAATTATGGTCCGAGTATACTTGATGAGTTAATAGAATATCTCAAAGTTATTTCGAGTAAGGTTCTGCTCAAGTAAGGTATGTACTCCCGAGTACGCCTTATCAATAAGTTGTTCAACTGACAATGACCCGAACAGGATCATAGAAGAACAAGGTTGCTCGTAAGGATTTGTCGAGCAAAGTTTGATAAGTCCAGGATGATTGAAGTCTACTCGGTGAATATTTTACTTGGTAAAATATTCTTTATGTAAAGTCTACCCGGAAACTGATCCCGAGTACACTTCTATGTTTACCAAGTCTGAAGGAAGGCCGAGTACACTGCGTACTCGGAGACTGAAGTTTAATGAAAAGCCTACCCGGAAGACTTGTTTTACACTTAGTTTTATTTTTGAATATGTAATTTGAATATGTACTATCGGATAGGGTTTCTAGAAGGAATGACAGCTGTCCTAGGTTGGCAGGCCTATAAATAGAATAATTAGGGCACGCCGCCAGGAGACACCGAAAAAATAGAGACACAGAGAGACAGAATACACACGACACATTAATTGAGAATATTTTGTGTGTGTAACGGCTGTCCGAGGATTCCTTATAAACCCTAAATCGATTACTCCTTTTGTATGATTAACGTTACATAAATGGAAATCTTTTGAGTGAATCCTGTGTGTGTCTTCGATCTTTGAATACTCATTGCAACCGTATGTTTGTTATTGATTCCGCCTTTAACAAACGGATATCTTTCTAAATACAGCAACCCGTCATTAACTCTCTTGTCGACACGATTAATTTTGTGTGAGTTATGACATGATTGATTAAGATCCGAGCCGAATCGAACATCATAAGAAGGGACCTGACCCTGACAAGTGGTATCAGAGCTTGATTACTGCTATTTTTAGAAAGATTGTTGCTGATTAAGATTTGAAGAAGAATGAAGTAAGCAGGCACTGTTCGATTGATTTGTGACGTCAGCGGCTCTGTTTTTCATTTTTCTTCCAGATCTACTATCTATCGGTGTTTTCTCTTCCTTGTTTCATTTAAAGCTTTAATCTTTATATCTAAATCTTGTTCTAATCACATCAGATACATCAGATCTGAGCATTCTATTTTCAGATCTGGTTATTTTTGAAATTTTTATCAAAGAAACTGATTTTCGTTTTCTCAAAATGTCTGGATATGAGGAACAAGAGGTGTCTACTAACAAGATACCTAGGTTGTATGGACAGGAAAACTTTATCAAATGGAAGGTACGCTTTGAAGCAGCCGTATGCTACAATGACATTGACATGTGGAACTCCATCAAGAATGGTCCACAAACTACTGTTGAAGAAGGCGCAAATGCTACTACAACTGCTGCTATAAGAGAAAAGATGAGAAAGGTGGATGACAAAGCCTTGGCTATGATTAAGCTAGGTTTGTCTTGGGAGATTCTGACCAAGGTGGCTCATCACACAACTGCTAAACAAATGTATGATGCCATCCTTGAGATGTATGAAGGGAACACTGAATTGAAGAATATTAAGAAGCAAAGACTGAAGCAACAGTTGGAAAGGTTCAAGTATAGAGATGGAGAAAGGTTGAAGTCAATACTAGAATGTTTTTTGAGTATTGTGAATGAGTTGAGAACAACTGATTATGTAATGACTGACTTTGATTTGAATACAAAGTTGCTCAACTCAATGCCAAAAGAATGGTATACTGCTTGCAAATTCATCCTTCAAAAGCAGAATTTCAATGAATTGAAATTGGATGATGTGGTATGTTTTCTTCAAGCTGCTGAACTTGAAATGATTAAGAATGAGATGATCAAGGAAGATAGACCAAGTTTTCATGTTTCAAATGCTTTGATTGCACCAATGGGAAATCTGTCTATCAAGAACCAACAGCAGATTCCCATAATAGAAGAACCAGCTGAACATAATGTTGTGACTCCAAAATCTTTCATTGGGGGTAGCACAAGCACTCAAGGAAATCAGCAAAGGTTCAATGTGCAATTGATTGATGATTCTGACTCTGCCTCTGTGTCTAATGGAAATGTTCCTAACCTTGGAATAGGACATGTTCAAAGCAATGAGACACAAGCTTTGTTTTCTATGTTCACTGAGTCATATAATGCATTTGTTGCAAAGAACATGATTCACACAAGTGTGGTTCAAGATGATTTAGAACAGATTGATGCAGATGACTTAGAAGACATGGATTTGAAATGGCAAGCTGCTATGTTGGGATTGAGAAGTAGAAGGCTGTACAATAGAACTGGTAGATCTCTGGTTTCTGGCCCAAATGAGAGAATAGGATTTGACAAGTCCAAGGCTATCTGTTACAACTGTCAACAGCCTGGACACTTTGCAAGAGAGTGCAATATGCCAAGGAACTTTCAAGTCAATCAGTTCCAACAGCCAAGAAACCAACAATAGTACCAGCAGAATGTGCAAAGAAACAACAACCAGCAGAACTTCAACAATAACCAAGGATTCAATCCCAACAACAACAACTTGAACAACTTCCATCCAAACAACAACTTCAATCCCAATTTTAACAACCAATATCAGCCTCAGATGAACAACCAGCAGGGTATGCATCAGAATCAAGTGTATTCAATGAACAACACTCAGAATCAAGCTGTTCAAAACCCTGCAACTAATAACATTCCAGCAAACCAAAATCAACCAAGAAATCAAGGCAATGTGGCAGTAACAACTCAGCATGAGGGAAGCTTTGACTGGAGTAACCATGAGGAAGATATAGCAGATGATATCAGAAGAGCTAATGTGACATTCATGGCCATAGACTCTGCATCTTCATCTAAGGTACACTCTGCTCCTACAATTGACTTGAATGAACTTATTAGTGAACTGAAAACAAAAGTAAGCAAGCTTTAAGGTGAGTGTTTTAGAAAGCAAAGTATCATAAATGAGTATGAGGCAAGTGAAATGATAAGTGATGAAAAGATTAAGAGCCTTGAAGATGATTGTATGATCATTTATAGATCTCAAACAAGATATATCACTGAGATTGATGGTCTAAAGAAGATGTTGATTGAAGAAAAGGTGCACAACTCTGATGAAATCTGATTAAGGATGTGTGCTTGGTTGGGTACCTCTATGTGCTACTTGAATATTTTATTAGAGGTTACACTTGCTGAATATGTTGCTGAATATGTTGCTGAATATGTTACTGAGTATGTTAAATGTTATGTGACTTAACTGTTTCTATGTGTGTCTCTCTGTGATAACTAATTCTTTTATTAGAGAAAACACATATTGATTATGTTTCAACTAAATGTTGATTGAATATGTTTTGAGTATGTCACAAGTTTGATGTTAACTGATAGGTGCTTAAGTAACTATCTGTGCAATTTGCTTGAAATTGATGGTAATACTTGACTATCATGTTAACAGATCTGATGTTATGATAGGTAGTTTGATCTGTTTAGGTGAAACTGAATGCTTATATGATGTCATGAGTAATCAATGTTTATGGTTACCTGAATATGTTCTTAATCTGATCTTCTGAAGTTGTTAAGATAGGATAGACATTGAATGAGAGTACAGTCTGTTTTTCTTGATGTTGTTAAGAATGATTAAGATTTGAGTGTGTGATGCAACTGTTTGTGTCAAAATGTGTTTTATGTCAAAATTAAGTGATTCAATGAAATTTATAATGAACTTTGCATAATACTATATTTTGGTCAAAACATGAGCAAGTTGTCTAATGGTGTAGAGATATGATAAGATTATTCAGTTCAAGCTTTTAAGAAGCTTAAAAGAAGGATTTTTTAAAAAGGGAAAGTCTCAAGTAGTTATTTTTGCTGAAAATTATGTCATTTACCCAGTTAGAAGGACATGCACTTGTGTATGTTTGGTCCTTAAATCTCTACAGATTCAAAGGATAGCCATTGACCTGAAAACTGAATGCATTTGGGGCAATTATGACTTGTTTCTTATTTCTTCACTTAAAACTATGTCAATAACTCTGACTTTGACAGGACATATATTCACATGTATGTTTGGTCTTGTTGACCACTTTTGGTCAAAACAGGATAGCCATTAACCTGATAAGAAAGAGATATTGGGGTGATTGAATATTAAACTGTGTTTTTGGGAAATGATAGTACATTGACTACTTAGCTGATCATATGGAATTAATAGGCTAAAAAGACCTTAGAATAGTCATTGACATGTATGGTTACTTTCCCATGATGATGTAAAATCTAAGGTGATATAAACATAATGAATATGCTAATCTTTATGTGGAGATGCATAGTTGTTTTGCATGTCTCAAGATAGATCTCTCCGAATGATACGGCAGAAAAGTGATTACTCAGTCATACACGAGCCTGTTGTTATTTGGTCAACCAAAATGAAACATTTTTTAAATATGACAAAGAACATGCTTTAAGAAAATTTGAGAAAATATCAAAAACAAGGGGAAGATTGAATAAATCAACCAAAAGTTGATAAGTGTTTTAAATATTTTATCAAACAAGAGGGTTACAACAAGAACTACAAAGATGTTGGCAAAATCTGTCTCATCTTGAATGAAAGGCATGTTGCAAACTGTAAGTCCAACGTTCAACCTCTATATATGTTTGAATCTAAAAAATACAAAAAAAAAAATACAATAAGTTCTGTCATACAAAAACTATTTTTGACCAAATACAGGAGGTTGGAGTCAATTTGGGGTGATCTGGGGAAAGCCAAATAAGCTTTGAGAAGAGATATGAGGCATCATAGCATAGTGTTGACCATTATTGCATTATGCTCAAATTGAACTTTAATCATATCACCAAAGAGATGAAAATCATGCTAAGTTTATACCTGCTGTTAACCTATCTAAGTTGTCATAATAATGCTGAGAGTGAAGTAATGAGATAGCTACTTAGTCAATATGATCCCATTCCTGAGATCTTTTCAGTTTAATAAAGAAATTGTGTTGAAATGAATTATAACTGAAATTTGATCTCTAAATGCACCATTTGCACTTATACTATGTTCTGAAATAATACATAACTTAGAAATGTCTTTGACAAGTGGTTTAAGTCAAAAAGTGTTGCATTTTTCCTAAAATAGGTTGAATATGTAAGTTCGAGTAAGGTTTGATGATTTATAACCTTCTCGAGCACAAACTGTTTGAATATGTAGTTTCGGGTAAGGTTTAACCTTTCCGAGTACAAAACAGTTGATTATGTGTGAATATGTAAGTTCGAGTAAGGTTTGATGATTTATAACCTTCTCGAGCACAAACTGTTTAAATATGTATTTTCGGGTAAGGTTTAACCTTTCCGAGTACAATACAGTT
The DNA here is from genome assembly GCF_021521415.1 of Bidens hawaiensis. NCBI lineage: Eukaryota > Viridiplantae > Streptophyta > Magnoliopsida > Asterales > Asteraceae > Bidens > Bidens hawaiensis. Next base: position 404,543 of record NW_027491114.1, on the reverse strand, counting down.
GTCTATGTGTGAATATGTTGTTTCGGGTAAGGTTTGAAAAATCTCAACCTTTTCGAGTAAGCTTAGTCATTTCTGACTAACTTTATGATTTTCGAGCATACTTTGAAGTGTTTACACTTTTCGGGTAGAGTACACTGTTGCACTCACTTTCCCGAGTAAGCTTGAAGTCTTGAGATGATTATGTGTTGAAATAGCTATCTTTTAACAAGAAATTCTTGTTTCGAGCAAGCTATGCATGTTATATGCTGGTTTCGAGTAAGCTATGCATGTTATATGCTGATCGTGTTTCCAAGCAAACTTTGTGAACTTGAGTAAGTACACCGAGTAAGCTTTGTATGAATATGTTGTTAGGAAAGGCTTGTTAATCTTTCCGGGCACGCTTAGATGTTACTATTTAACTTTGTCATGTTTTGGGTATGGTTTGATATGTTGAGTTTCCTCGAGTAAGGACATACCTGATAATTAAATGTGTTTATCCTAGCAAGCTTAGTGCTAACTTAGGATTTTCGAGCAAGCTCTATGAAATTTTAGACTATAGCACACTTAAATGTTTTTGTGTTTAATTTCATTCCGAGCATGCTCTGTGATATGTGTGTTTATGATCTCTTTGAAATTACAAGTGTTTTCGGGCAAACTTTGTTTTCCGAGCACACTTTATATTTCGGGTACACTTGTGTTCCTTCAATATACTTGGTAGTTTCAAACTTTAACTTTCCGAGTACACTGTCTGCGAGAATTTCTTTTCGAGCACACTTTGTACTATATGAAAGTTATTCGGGTATACTTTGCATAAGATTGTTGTCCGAGCACACTTTACACTTGAAAGAGTGCTCGAGCACACTCTTCATACAATCATACTTGGATGAATGCGTTAATTGAATATGTGAGTTGGTATGATGAAATTGTTTAGTGATTCATACTTGAATGAATGCGTAGATTGAATATGTTAATTAGTATGATAAAATTGATTATGATTCTTTTTAGAGTTTGTGATAGATAAGTTTTAATTTGAAATTGAGAAATTCTTGAGTAACTTTATCTTTGCATACTTTACCATTTCTGGACACACTTTTAAATGGATAAGGAAACCATTCTTGGAATAGATAAGAAAGTTAGGTGATAAAAGACAAAACACTTTTAAAGATTCTCACTTTATCTGAACTGCTGTAGAAAAGCAAAATATGCAGACCTTTATTCATAACTCTTTTCTGATAAAGCTACAGATATATACCTTACATCTGTCTTAACTCTCATTAAAAGAAGACCTGTATATGCTATTTAAAATTTCAAAATTCACATTTCAAGAGTAACTCACATTTGTGTTTTTGTGCAGATTTCAATATTATTCAAGACAACGGTTTGAATTGAAATATTATTTTTACCTTAATTTCTTTTTACATTCAGATCTAACTGATAATTGTGTGTTCATTGATGTAACAGAAAATCAGCAATGGATTCAACTCCAAGTAATTCCAATTCCTACAAACATCATCTTTCTGAAGAACTGAAGAAAGCATTGCAACGAGTTCAAACCCTAATGTCTGAGGTTGAGAAGATCTCAGCTACCCCAAAACAGGGGGAGAAATCACTGAATCAGGGGGAGAATTCGCTGAAGCTTCTCTCAATTTATGAAAAGGACAGCTCAGATGATGAAGCTGACAATGTTCCAGAAAATGAAAGAAAGGATCGTGAGGAAAGAAGGAAATTGAAAGGAAAATAAATTGCACAAGAGGATGTTGAAATTAAGACAATGGACTTTGAAATGAATACAATGGACTCTGAAATGAATGAATCTAAATCAGAAGCCAAAAGAGTCTATGAGCAAAGAATGACAGAAATTCATGACAGAGAATTTCTGAGTCAAATGTTGTCTGACAAAGACTTTTAAGAACAAGAAAATTTGTTGAAAATGTTTGAAGATGAGAAAAGGATAAGAGATGAAGTGATAAATAAACAGAGAGAAGTCCCACAAGAAGTAATTGACAACTGCTTAAATGATAAAGAAATTCCAAATGGTGTGCTAGTATCTCTACTCAAGTTGATTAAACAAGAAGAACCCGAGACAGAAGTGAAAGAGAAACTAGACACTGTCATTGACATGATTTCAAAGGCTTTGAGCAAAGAAAAGAATACTCAAGACAATGAACTAAAAGGTTTGAAATCGAAAGATGATTTGGAATAAGAAGTGGAAATTCAAAAATTCTTAAGCAAATATGGTGGTAAACCAAAATTTTTGATTAAGAATGGAATTCCTTTTGAATATGTAAAATTAATGACAAGAAAAGAGATTTTGAGCAACTTCAAGAAAATGAAAGGACAACAGCTGAACTTGAAGAAGGGAGCCGCTCAGTCTCTGGTTGGTAAGAACAATGGAATGTCCAAAAGGATGGATGATCTATCAAGGATGACAGTGAAAGGGAAATTCAATGTAGAGGAATTCTGCAAACAGACAACATCCTTGCTTCCAAAACAAAACAAAACAAAGAAAAGGAAGATATATGTGGATACTCAGGAAAAACTAATGCAGATGCACTTGAAGATGGATAAAACCCCTGACAAGGTTGTTGCCAATCCTTTTGTCAACCACAATGTTATGCCAAGTGGAACATTCTGTGATTCCAGGACTGAACATCTGAATGTTATGATGGAAAATGGAGAGATTGTGAAGATCTTCTCTAAGATTGACTTCAGAAAATTCAATCTATGGCAATTGAATGTGCTTGCAGCACTGCATCTCTCTGATTCCAAGGAAAGGCAAAGGCCTACAAGTGGTATGCAATCAGAGTTGCTGGGATTCTTGAAAGAGCAGCAAAAATTGGACTTTCCATGCCTAAACAAGCATCTTTGGCTAAATTGAAGAATGTTTAGGATTTGCTTATGAAACTTTTGCTTATGTAATTTGATTATGAAATTTGACTTTTAATTTGATGTGTATTTTGCTAAGTGTATGTAACCACAGAGTGTTTTGGGTCAGCTGAGGTGTTCCAATCTAGGGGGAGATTGTTGGGTCAAGAATTTGACCCAAATGAGGAGATTTGACCTAAACGAAGAATATGAAAGATTGGAATCTTCTCAACCTCCTCAGAAACTGCTAAGTATTGAATCCGAGCACACCTTGGACCTTCGAGTAAGCTTTTACTTAGCCGAGTACGAGATTTTTCCCCCCGAGCAAGGTTTACTTCAAATAGTCTTCTTAAGTGGATATCCGAGCAAGGTATGCTTTTTAGTGATTTCCGAGTAAGGATCATTGATTTAGCATATCCGAGTAAGGTTCACTTTGTCAAGCAGGGTTGTTCTTCAGGATCAAGTATTTTACTCTTCCGAGTAAGGTTTGGTCAACCAAGTCCATGAAGCCAAGTGATTGGAAGACCGGGCAAGGTATTCTTTAATAATTATGGTCCGAGTATACTTGATGAGTTAATAGAATATCTCTAAGTTATTTCGAGTAAGGTTCTGCTCAAGTAAGGTATGTACTCCCGAGTACGCCTTATCAATAAGTTGTTCAACTGACAATGAGCCGAACAGGATCCTAGAAGAACAAGGTTGCTCGTAAGGATTTGTCGAGCAAAGTTTGATAAGTCCAGGATGATTGAAGTCTACTCGGTGAATATTTTACTTGGTAAAATATTCTTTAAGTAAAGTCTACCCGGAAACTAATCCCGAGTACACTTCTATGTTTACCAAGTCTGAAGGAAGGCCGAGTACACTGCGTACTTGGAGACTGAAGTTTAATGAAAAGCCTACCCGGAAGACTTGTTTTACACTTAGTTTTATTTTTGAATATGTACTATCGGATAGGGTTTCTAGAAGGAATGACAGCTGTCCTAGGTTGGCAGGCCTATAAATAGAATAATTAGGGCACGCCGCCAGGAGACACCGAAAAAATAGAGACACAGAGAGACAGAATACACACGACACATTAATTGAGAATATTTTGTGTGTGTAACGGCTGTCCGAGGATTCCTTATAAACCCTAAATCGATTACTCCTTTTGTATGATTAACGTTACATAAATGGAAATCTTTTGAGTGAATCCTGTGTGTGTCTTCGATCTTTGAATACTCATTGCAACCGTATGTTTGTTATTGATTCCGCCTTTAACAAACGGATATCTTTCTAAATACAGCAACCCGTCATTAACTCTCTTGTCGACACGATTAATTTTGTGTGAGTTATGACATGATTGATTAAGATCCGAGCCGAATCGAACATCATAAGAAGGGACCTGACAGCTTGAGCTTTCTCGAGTTCCATATTTAGGCAATTCTGGGGAGGCCGAGAAGATTCAAATATTTCCTTTAGACCCAAAAATCTCCCCTAGATTGGAACAAGCTCAATTGCACCAAAACATTACACTAATATAAAATACACATCAAATCCTTCAAAACAGTAAATTACATTACTATAAAGGAAATGATTATATGTTCAAATTCTGCCATTTGGGCATTACACATCGAAATAAATAGAGATTACATCAAAAACTCAAGATCCAACTCTTTATGGAGGATGTATGCCTTTGAGTAGCACTGCAATTCCAATTACTGCATTCCTTACTCAAAGTGCACAAGAGGGATCATTTGCTTATAGTGATCCTAATGTATGCTTCATGGCTTCTGGGGTTAATGATAATTCTGGAGGATCAACTACTACCAATAGCTTCACTGCACCACCAAATGTTAACATGAAGGAAGCTGAACAGAAATTTTCATTTCTTTGTGCATTTATGATGTCATATGAAAATTTGATGGGTAGTAAGATTGCTACAAGTGAGCTGACTGATGAAGACTATGACCAAAATTGATCCAGATGATTTGGAACTAATGAATCTCAAACGAAATATGGCTATGATTTTTAGAAAGGTGAAGAAGTTTATGCAACGAACTGGTAAAGACTTACCATCTCTGAACAAACAAGTTGGTTTTGATAAGTTAAAAGTCAAATGTTACAATTGTCAAGAGTTTGATCACTTTGCCAAAGAATGTGATAAGCCGAATAAGGAGTATAATGGACCTCGAAACCAAGACAGAAATTCTGGAAAGAAGGTTAATCTTTCTCATGAAAAGTCTTATGGTGGTAATTCGTCTAAAGCTTCAGGATCACAAGCTCTTCTCTCTGCTGAAGGAACTGATTGGACTCAAAGACTGCTATGTATTGATAATCAAGAAAATTTGGCTATGTTCAAGCTAACAGAAATATTTCAAGATGCTAGTGGAAATGAACTGTCTTCTAACAATGAAACATAATCGGATTATGATGATTCTTGTCATATGCAACCAACTACTTTTGCATTCATGGCTAAGATTGACAGGTTAGTTCTTCTCCCGTTAAAAGATATGAAAATGTGGCTTGTTCTGTATGTGAAACTGTTAAGCCTATAATTGTTAAGCCTATAATTGATTCGCTAAAAGAAATTGCTTCAATCAAGGATACATATAGACAATCACTAGAATCACAAATGAGGTCTAGGGAGAAAATAGAAGCTTTGTCTATAAGTAACCATGATTTAAAAGCTGAATTATCAGTAAAAATGACAATCAATTTTCAACAATTTCAAGAGATTCTTTAACATAGAACTAAGATAACTGAACTTGAAAATGAGGTTCTTGATTTAAAAAGCAAATTAGGCAAGTTTCAAAATTCCTCGTATTTGTTAAATGAAATCATTGAGGTGTCTTGCAAGCAAAAGGATTCAAAGAAAGGTGTGGGCTTTGTTGAGGTTCCACCACCATTTCATAATGATTATACTCCAAATCCGTTTGCGGGAAAGGAGGAAATTGTTACTGACCAGCTATTGTTGAAGAAAAACCAAAATTGGTTAAAAATGACGATGTTAATGTTCAATATTCAACTCAAAAACCTCATATTCAAAGTAACAAGGTCTTTGTTGAAAATGTTGATAAAGTAATCATTGAGGATGTATTTGAACATGAAGTTCTACACAAAAACCTTCCAAGCTTAAATCACATTTTACGTGAACCTCATGAATTTGAGGAGGCTGTGTATGGTTCAAACTCATCTAAAGTGAAAAAGGAGAAATATGTTAAGGTTAAGGCAAAATACTCTATAAAAACCAAAGATTTCTGATGAGGATTAGATGCGTTTTGTCAATCATGTTTCTTCTAAGCCAACCACTGGTCGAGTGTTTAAATTGAAAGGCATCAATAAAGTGTTCACTGAGAAAGACATTCCACTTAATCTTACCAAGACTGAATTGATTGAAAGCGTCTTTCACAATGAAACTTCCAAGATACAAGATCTTGAACATGAGCTTGTTAATTCCAAATCATCAAATGCAACAGATCCATTGATAAAAGCCAAAGAATTATTAAAATCTACTAAGAAAGTTCAATTTGTTAAGTCAAATGGAACTGACACTTTACAAAGTTTTTTAAATTGTTCAAATCTTGATTTTTACATGAAATAGAAGTCTGTTACATTTGATGATTTGGAAAAAGGTCCCATCCTTGGTGTTTTTCATTAATATTCTGTTGCACAATTTTCTACCAAACCACAACGTGAGCGTGTTGACATGAGAACATGTTTTCTTTGTAGTGAACAAGGTCATGTTGTTAGCAATTGTGGACTGAAGAAGTCACAGAATCTTCATACATTTATCAAGGAACAAACAAAACCCGTTCATGTGATTAAGGAGATTTTGAAAAGACAAATGTCGTGTGATGATGAGACTCATATTATGTTTTCAAATTTGAATCCTCGTAAAGTGATTCATGTTAATGAAAATTTGAGTAACTTAAAACTCAAATTTGTTCCCACGGAACCAATTTTCAAAAATGTGAACACGAATATAGTTCAAGCTGCATATTTAAGACGAAATTAGAAGAGACCTGTGACTTATTCACAGGAAGCTAAACCACACTTGGATTCACTAAACATTAAAACTTCAAGTGAAACTAAAGAGGTGCCCAAGACTGAGGCATGTGATGCCTTTTTAAACTAATCATTTTTCATATGTGTGCAGAGTTCATCCAAGACTATATGTGGTGAAAACTAGATTATGGATAGTGGATGCTCTCGTCATATTACCGGCAACATTAACCTCTTTTCAAATGTCAAGAATATTCAAGGAGGGTATGTTGATTTTGAGGGTAATTCGGGTGGAATGATTACAAAAGAAGGAGATGTTTCAAATGGGTGTATCACATTTGAGAAGGTTAATTATTGTGACAAAGTGGATCACAATTTTTTGAGCGTGTCACAAATTTGTGATAAGAGGTATACTACCGTATTTAATAATAAGGGGTGCATAATACATAAACCAGGATATGTCATTCCTGAAGATATGGTTGTCATGTGATCTCCTCGATCAAATAATATATATGTTTTAAATATGACTTCTAAGGTAACTACTTATGCTGAAACGTGTTTCGTCTCTAAGGCAACTGAGAGAGACTCAATTCTGTGGCACAGACGTATGGGTCACATTCATGTCAGAAAGACGAACTATTTTATGACGAATGATTTGGTTGATGTGGTTTTATTGAAACACTTCAAACTGACCGATCACTGTGTTGCATGCAAAAAGGGCAAACATAAAAAGAAGTCACGCCCATCTAAGTAAATTAATACCATTGATACTCCGTTGGAACGACTTCATATGGACTTGTTTGGTCCTATGAATCGTGCGAGTATTGCTTGTGATTGGTATTGTCTCGTTGTCACTTATGACTATACAAGATAATCTTGGGTGTTATTTATGAGTTCGAAAGATCAAACACCTATTCTTTTTCAAAATCTAATCACTAAGATCGAATCACTGTATAAACTCAAAGTGAGACAAATTCGAAGTGATAACGGTACGGAGTTTAAAAACACTGTATTGGTTTTCTTTTGCATTTAGAAAGGGATTCATCGAGAATACAATGCTCCATATGTACCTCAATAGAATGGTGTTGCGGAAAGAAAGAACCGAACACTGATTGAAGCTGAACGAACTATGCTGGCAGATTCTAAGCTTCCTGTTCAATTCTGGAACGAGGCTGTGAATACTGCTTGCTACACGCTTAATCTTGTTCTAACCGTGAAGAAGTTAAAAAAGACAAGCTATGAGCTTCTGAACAAACGAAAGCCTAACTTAAAGTATTTGGAGCCATTTGGGTGCCCTTGTACTACGTTGAAGAAAGGTGCGGGAAAAATCCAAGAATAAGCAATTGAAGGTTATTTCTTGGGTTATGCTTCACCTAAGAAACAAGTATTTAATTTTACTTCGGGTTGAGTTGAAGAGTGGTACCATGTCTGTTGTCAACGATACACCACACTCCCGTTGGCAAAGGGCCTGATTGGTTGTTTGACTATGAAAGTCTATTTAATTCGTGTACTCAAATAGTTGATCAACCAGATGAAGATTTGCTACGTACTTACCTAGAAGATCAATTTTTACTCCAAGGTCTTTTGGTACTAATTCTGTTGATGTTCCACTAGATGATCTTCCTAATACAACTGATGTGGTCTCGATCTCGTCAGATGATGGTCATTTTTTTGATTCCTCTTCAACTCCATTTCCTGAAAGTCATGAGATTGGTGAATCGTCTCATGATGCTGAAAAGAATCTGATTAATTTAGCTGATAATGTTGTTGCGCCTGAGAATTCGGCGTTTCAGATTCATACTTATCATCCTCCGGACAACATCATTGGTGATCTTGATGCTGCTGTGGAAACATGTCATCTGATTGCTACTTCAAATGATGCTAATGTATTGTGTGTGTATACCGATATGCACTCATCAGGAATCATGAATCTTGCAAAATACACCTGCTTTTTATCTCAAATGTAACCAACGAGTGTTCGTGCGGCGCTTGATGATCCATCATGGGTAGAAGAAATGCAAGAAGAGTTGCAACAGTTTCATCGACTGGGTGTTTGGGATCTCATTGACAAGCCCGTTTGAGTTAAGAAACCAATTCCAACAAAATGGGTATTTAAGTGCAAGAAAGATGATCGTGGGGTTATTGTCATAAATAAAGCACGTTTGGTTGTTCAAGGTTTTCATCAGCAAGAGGGTATATATTACACGGAAGTATATGCTCAAGTTGCTCGATTGGAAGCTGTACGAATTTTTTGGCCTATGCAGCCTTCAAGAATATTAAGGTTTATCAAATGTATGTCAAGAGTACGTTTCTCAGTGGGGAACTTCATTAAGAGGTGCTTGTGTTGCAGCCTCCTGATTTTGAAGATCCAGATTATCCAGACCGTGTTTACCGATTAAACAAGGCTCTTTATGGTCTACACCAAGCCCCGAGAGCTCGGTACGACACACAAGCAGACCATCTTACCGATAATGGCTTCAAACGAGGAACTGTGGACTGTACTCTCTTTTACAAGAATGTTGGTGATGATTTGCTCCTTGTCCAAATAAACGTTGATGACATTATATTTGGTTCAACAAACGACAATCTATGCAAGGAATTTCAGAAGTGTCATTGATCATCTGTCTCCACTTAATCAAGATGTGATCCAATTTCAGACGACAAAACCATGTACTAACAATAATAATAACAAATTACAGATTTCATCAAACGAAAGCTGTGAAAGGAAATTTAGAATGACACTTCCAAAATAATAATCATAACGAATGACTAAGATCTTCAAATCTTTAAACCTTCAAACGGTGATTTCCATATTTCTGGAAAATTTCCATATACAAATTTGTAAAACAACAAATTAAACTAATGGATTACTATGTCAATATTGCACCAAATCAACCAATAAAAGGATCAAAATGCTCTTATTCATATTGCGAACATCCTTATGCTATTCCGCAAACCTCAAATCGATCCTACGATCACAAAAATCCAATAAACCCGAAATCAGAATCCCATCTTCCGTTCACAACTCAAATCTAAATCAAAACCATCTCAAACATATTCAATAGCTGAATTCAATCCTTCCAATCCTTACACAATCAAATCCGAACACAATTTCACCCAAATCAACCTCCAATTATCATTTCAGAATGATAATTCTGATAAATTCAATAAGCTTAAAGTTAAACCAAATATTAACGAATAAAAACTGAATTCTTTATCAATTCATACCGAATTACCTTAAACAACAAGCAATCTAACCCTAGTGCTCTTATACCACTTGTTGAACACCAGATCCAATCAATACAAATTCATTGTATATTGATTAGATTATAGATCTAGTTATATGATATGCTTTAGGTTAGGTTATTTTATCAATAAAATTAAACGAAGTGATTGAGAGAGTAATTGGACAACGTAATAGTATAACTCTTAATCAATACTTATATTATCAAAGGTTGAACAAGCCTTATATACACGATGGGATGCCATTAATTACACATCTCGTAACGAATGGCCTCTATTCGTTATCATTTACATACGTTAACATATGGCATAGCGAATGACTCATTCGCTATACCGCATTCATCAACATTCCATGACGAATGGATAAAATACATAACGACTGAGGTCCATTCGTTAAACATACTTAACGAATGGACAATTACAAATAACAATTATGGTTCATTTGTTAAAAATCCTTAACGAATGAACGGTACATAATAGCGAATGGGCTCATTTGGGCTCATTCGTTAAACATCCTTAACTAATGAGCCTTACATAACGAATGGGTTCATATTTTCATAAATACCCCATTAATATTAAAATAATAACAAATTACAAACGATAATTACAAAGACTCGAGATGACAAAACCATGCACTAAAAATAATAATAATAATAATAATAATAATAATAACAATAATAATAATAATAATAATAATAATAATCATCGTCATCACCTCAATATTATCCAAATCAACCTCACTTACTATATTCTGTAGATCAGTTCTTCATATGTAATAGAAAACATGAATAATAATAAACCTATGAACCTGTTACAGCATGGAGAGTAGTAACCGCAACAGAGTATGATGTAGTCGACATATTTGTCATCTTGATCGAGTTCCCCATTAAGATGTATAGTTAATGTCACACCCTCAAAATCCACTAACGGAGTTTTACCGTCAGAGGGTGTGAACTAACAGGATCGGAATCATCAGTTATAATCAAACCATAAAACAAAGTTTCAAAACCATGAAAAGGTTTACGAGTAAATAAATGCGGAAGCGTAAAAACCTTTATCCAAAAGTTGCGTCACGCAGGACGACTTAAAACCAATAATAACCGTTAAAAATAAGTTTGCATAACAAAAGCGTTTTCAAGCAATGCATGTTCCTAAACCGCGCGCCCGCCTCGGCTACCTGAGAATAACATACTAAAAGTGTCAACACAAGGTTGGTGAGTTCACAAGTTTAAATAAAAATAAAGCGATTAGCGTTTGCGTTCAGCGTGTTGCGTACAGCGTTTTGCGTTACAGAGTTTTGTGTCACAGCGTTTTGCGTTACCAGATAGTGTTATGTCAATTATATATCTATAGGTAGCTAGCCTATAAAGCAAGTATTACTAAGTGTTCGACACCGAAGCTGACTGTTTATCATTTGCCTTGCCACCAGGTCATCCAGACCATGGTATGTGTTTAGCCAAGATTACACCCGCTCGACCTCCAGTCGAGTTTAGCGTTGGGTGGGGTTTGTCAAACCCAGTAGTACTACTCAACAATGACTCGTTATTCCCAATATTAAACGGTTCGATTGTGAATAAAGGACTTTTAGTTAACGCGTTTGCCACTTAGTCTTTACAAGTGATATATAATCTATATTAACAAAATCTTACATTCGTTTTCGGAGTATGTTATCTCCCCCAAGAGAAAAGCGTTTAAAAAGTTTAAAAGGGGAAAGTGAAACTCACTGTTTGCGAAGAAATTCCCAAATTAAATCACCAAGATGCGCGTCACAGAAAAACTCTCTCTAGCGTTCTAAAACAACAAAGAGATTTTTTTCTAAGTGTCGGAATATTATCGAGTCTCTAGACCCGGCACATAATACCTATGCACATAACATGTTTCGTGTTTCGTTTGTGAATCGTGTGTGACTTTAACAAATGTATTTGTGATACGTTACATGTGTAAGAAATTATATACGTGTCATGTATTCATAAAGTACATCACTAGCAATTACCCCCCGTAAGGGCATTTTGGTCAACAAATAACAATTAACTAGCCATTATTCCCCATGAGGGCAATTTGGTCAAATCATGACAATCAATTAGCAATTATTCCCCGCAAGGGTATTTTGGTCAAAACATAACAATTATATAGCAAGTATCATGTTTCATGCATTTTCACACAACTCAGCAGCTAGTTTCACCGAGACAGAAATTCTACTTGAAAGATTGTACAATTAATTTACCAAAAATCATCACAGAAAGACATATGTCTTAGGTTTCCAGAAAATATTTTATTATATTTTTATTCCACATAGTTTTCTCACAATCATCAAATCATTACAGCAAACTCATAACAGTCAAATTCATGCGCAACAGAATGTTATTTGAAATTCCCGTTAAACGAAAAATCCAATAAATGCAAGACCACTTGGGTTAGGTTCCTAACTCAATGAGTCAACTTCCAGTAGTGAAACCAACCAATTGGTCTCGTAGTTCATGAGATATAACATTTACAACACAACCTAACAGCAGGTCTAACAGCTCAGCTTTGCACAACGTTTTTGTAAAATCATAAAAGTTAACCTTTACTTGTCCAAAAATTACAAATTTATAGTCTTTAGAAACTAGACTCAACCTAGTTTACTGTAGTATCAATAATCTCAACCAAATTTCACATTTACACTTCGTTACAGTCAATTTAACATCACTAACACATTCTGTCCAGAAACTGTTTGCATCCAAATTCAACATATTAACAATCTATGAACTATCATGCATTCATATAACACTCTAGACTCCATAAACACTATCCATGCACATCAATTACACCTTACATACATGATTAGGGTTTTTGTTTGAACTCAAATCAAAGACACAACAATCAACATGTAACAATATTCAATCTAGTTATCAAATCATTATCCAATCAACAACAAATCATATTAACTATACACACACACAAAATCGGCTCATTAGGGTTTTCAATTAACCCATTAAACATCAAAATCAAGTAATAAGGATGTATAGGATAATCGATTATACCTTCCTAGCACCTAATTCTTCAATCAAAAGCTTGAATTGATGGTTGTATGTGTGTGTGAAGGTGACGGCAGCCAAGGGAGGGGGGTGGGGTTTCCGATCGGGACTTGTGGGTTAAGAATAATAATAAGTTAGGGTTTAGTTATTATGTTTATTTATAATAGTCTATGTTACACTTTGGCCCCTCCACTTCTAAGTATTACTTTTCCTAGCTTAAACTAACTTGTTTACATCTTGAGTTAACGTTTATAACCATGTTATCACATAACACATAAGTCTAACACATAGTTATCATATAATTACTGTTTTGACATTTTTCGTTTATTCATCAATCGTTTGCGTTAACTCGTTTGCGTTTCGGTGCAATTCCCGAAAGACTACACATGTAGTAAATGTTAAGTGTCATTTAAACCCTAGTTTAAATGTAATGAGGTGTGCGTTATAGATTTAGTGATCTTAAGTTTGAATTGACGGAGTTAACCTGAAATTGACGATTGTCACATCATTCCCATGTTAAAGAATTTTCGTCCCGAAAATTTGAGTAAAGTCGTGATGAGTGTCTGAAAAAGTAAGAAAGAAATTTTCAGTTTGTCATATCATCCCCTAGTAGAAAGAAATTTCGTCCCGAAATTTAATTCATACCTCCGATGATTTCTGACGGTTTGCCGGGTTTCGCGGTTTTCAGTGTTTGGTTAGCCCTTCAAAAAGGTGAGGATACTTTTTCATCATTTGATTCTCGCGTTCCCACGTGAACTCCGGTCCACGTCTCGAGTTCCAACGAACCTTAACGATTGGAATTTTGCTGTGCTTGAGCGTTTTGGTTTCCCAATCCAAAACCTCGACTGGTTCTTCAATGAAACGTAACTGTTTATCAACTTGCAGTTCCTCCAAAGGGACTACTTGGGTTTCATCAGATAAGCATTTCTTCAAATTGGATACGTGGAATACATTGTGTACGCCACTGAGTTCCGTTGGTAGGTCCAGTCGGTACGCCACCGGACCAATGCGCTCAGTTATCCGGTAAGGACCAACATACCGTGGGTTGAGTTTGTTTCGCTTACCAAAGCGAACCACACCTTTCCAAGGTGAGACATTGAGTAACACTCGATCGTTCACTTGAAATTCGAGAGGTTTTCGGCGCTTGTCGGTGTAACTCTTTTGGCGATCTCGTGCTGCTGCCATGCGATTTCGGATTTGAACAATCTTTTCCGAAGTTTCGAGTACCAGTTCTGGACCAGTGATTTGGCTGTCACCCACCTCTGCCCAGCAGAGTGGTGATCGACACTTCCGTCCGTACAGCGCTTCAAACGGCGCTGCTTTAATACTTGCGTGGTAGCTGTTATTATACGAAAACTCTACCAAAGGTAAGTGGGGTTCCCAACTTCTTCCGAAATCCAATACGCATGCACGCAACATATCCTCCGGGGTCTGAATAGTTCGTTCACTTTGCCCATCCGTCTGAGGATGGTATTCTGTGCTCATATCAAGACGGGTGCCTAGTGCGCTTTGCAGCGACTTCCAAAAATGCGAAGTGAAACGTGAATCTCGATCAGAAATGATTGAGACAGGCACTCCGTGTCTAGACACTACTTCCTTCATGTAAACACGAGTCAGTCTTTCCATTTTATCCGATTCCTTAATCGCTAAGAAGTGTGCCGACTTAGTCAACCGGTCAACGATCACCCAGATGGTATCGCATCCCGTCGGTGTCTTAGGTAAACCCGTGATAAAATCCATTGAGATATGTTCCCATTTCCACATTGGGAGTTCCGGTTGTTGCAGTAGACCAGATGGTTTCTAGTATTTTATCTTGACTCTGGCACAAGTCAAGCATTTGCTCACGTAGGTGGCAATGTCGGCTTTTATGTTCGGCCACCAGTAAAGTGCCTTTAAATCATGATTCATTTTATCTGAGCCAGGGTGGATAGAATATCGGGACTTGTGTGCTTCGTCCATCACCAGAGTTCTCAACTCTCCGTATCGTGGAACCCAAATCCGGTTCTCAAAATATCGGACCCCGTCCGATCTGGTTTCAAGTTGCTTGTTCATGCCCCGCATGAGTTCTGATGGAAGATTGTCATCTTTCAAAGCTTCGAGTTGCGCCTCGCGAATCTGATCGGGTAAGTTTGCATGAATCGTGAGTTGCAATGCTCGCACTCGTCTGGGTTTATCTGTTTCTTTTCTGCTGAGAGCGTCGGCCACTACATTGGCCTTGCCAGGGTGATACTTGATGGCACAATCATAATCCTTGAGCAGCTCGACCCAACGACGCTGTCGCATGTTCAGCTCCTTCTGATCGAAGATATGTTGGAGACTCTTGTGGTCGGTGTAAATGGTAAACTTGGTACCGTACAAGTAATGCCTCCATATCTTAAGAGCAAACACCACAGCTCCAAGTTCCAAATCATGGGTCGTGTAGTTCTTCTCGTGAACCCGTAGTTGTCGAGAGGCATAAGCTATAACCTTCTCGAGTTGCATCAGCACACAACCGAGACCTTGTATAGATGCGTCACAGTGTACCTCAAAATTTTCCGTTCCCTCGGGGAGAGCTAGAATAGGGGCGCTGCAAAGTTTGGTTTTCAACAGTTGAAAAGCGGATTCTTGCGCGTCACCCCAATTGTACTTAGTGCCTTTGTGAGTCAAAGCGGTGAGGGGTTGAGCAATCTTTGAAAATCCCTCGATGAAACGCCGGTAGTAGCCGGCCAGTCCTAGGAATTGCCGCACCTCAGTCGGAGTTTTAGGCGCTTCCCAGTTTTTGATGGCCTCTACTTTACCGGGATCGACATGGATACCATTCTCGTTGATCACATGTCCTAAAAAGTGAACCTCACGAAGCCAAAACTCACATTTCGAGAGTTTAGCATACAGTTGCTCCTTTGTTAATAATTCCAGAATTACCCTTAAGTGCTCTTCGTGGTCAGCCTCGTTCTTGGAGTAGACGAGAATATCATCGATGAAAACAATCACAAACTTGTCGAGGTACGCCTTGCATACTCGATTCATGAGATCCATAAATACGGTTGGTGCGTTGGTTAGTCCAAAAGGCATAACCGAAAACTCGTAGTGACCATACCGTGTTCTGAAAGCCGTCTTTGAGATATCTTCTTCGCGCACTCTTAGTTGGTGATAACCAGATCGCAGATCGATCTTCGAGTAGTATCTCGATCCTTGAAGCTGGTCGAACAAATCATCAATTCGGGGAAAAGGATAACGGTTCTTGACCGTCACCTTGTTCAACTCCTGGTAGTCGATACACATGCGGAAAGTCCCGTCCTTCTTTCGGACAAACAAGACAGGGGCTCCCCATGGTGATGAGCTAGGTCGGATAAAACCCTTATCCAACAAATCTTGCAACTGAGTGGACAGTTCCTGAAGCTCCGCCGGTGCGAGCCGATACGGGGCTCGTGCTATGGGTGCTGCACCGGGTGTCAACTCGATTTGGAATTCGACTTGACGAATGGAGGTAGTCCAGGCAAATCCTCCGGGAAAACTTCCGGAAAATCTCGCACAATCGGTATCTCTTCAATTCGTTTCTCCTCCGCGGGTTTCTCAATAATCTGCGCCAAAATTGCCGGATGACCCTTTCGTAGATACTTCTGCGCCTTCATAAGGGTAATGACGCTGGTGGTCATGCCGCTTCTCTCACCTCGGACCGAAATGATCTCGCCGGAAGGGGTAGTAATGTGAACTATCTTGTCGTGACATATAATCTCAGCTCGGTTCTCGGATAACCAGTCCATGCCGACCACGACATCGAAACTACTAAGCGTAAAAGGAATAAGGTCGATATCAAAGACATGACCTGCCAGTTTTAACTTACATCCCGCAAGTACATGAGTCGTTACTATTGTCTTACCGTCAGCTAATTCAACAGGAAACTTAGCATCTAACGGAGTTAGAGTTAAGTCTAAGAGTTGGCTAAAGGCTTTCGACACAAAACTCCTATCAGCTCCAGTGTCAAACAATACAGAAGCAAAAACAATCGTTCACAGGGAACTTACCAGTCACCACGTGCGGATCATTGCGGGCTTGACCCGACCCAATCACAAAAGCTCTTCCTTTGCCATTGCTTCCACCACTACTGCCACTTCCATTACCCCCGTTGTTGTCGTTCTGTTTCAGCTTAGGACAATCTTTCCTGAAATGACCTTCCTGCCCACATTCGAAACATCCCTTCGTCGTCATAGGTGGCTTGCGAGCACCCTTTGCCGCAAGGTCTCCTCTACATTCCTTCGCTTGGTGACCCATCTTTCCGCATCTTTGACACTTGACACGGTCACACTGGCCAACATGATGATAGTTGCACCTATTGCACTTCGGATATTTCCCAGCATATCCGCTTGAACCCTGCCCGCTACCGTTGTTATTGTTGTTGTGACTCTGAGTGTTAAAGCTCCGAGTGAACTCGGGCTTACGGTAGTGTTGTTGCGGTGGGAGGTTCGAGGAAGAAGATCTGGTGTTGTCAAACTTTCTCTTTCCGCTGCTCAGGTTGCTGTTGCTGTTGTTGTCATTACTCGGGTTGTCACGGGCTTTAGTGGTCGAACCTCTAGGTGGTAACGCACCTTGGGTCACAGCTTGATCCGTCAGTTTGTGAGCTAAACGGATCGCTTGTTGAATCGTGGCTGGTCTGGAAGACGTCACCATGCCTTGAATCTGCGGTGCTAACCCATCAATGTACATTTCAATCCTCTTACTCGGCGGATCCACCATCCGCGGACACATCACAACCAACTCGTGAGAACGGGTAGTGTAGGCTTCGATTTCTGAGCCCACCATCTTCAGTGACCAAAATTCTGACTCTAACTTCGAAATCTCTTCTCTCGGACAGTACTCCTCTCGCATCATGTTTTTGAACTCCTCCCAGTTCATCGCGTTAGCCAGTTCCAATCCAAGGATCTGAACGTTCGAATTCCACCAAGTGAGGGCAGAATCCTCAAGTGTTCCAGCAGCGAATTTAACCCTACTGGCAGGGGGACAATTACACATCTCAAAGGCCGACTCGGCCTTCTCAGCCCAACGCAAGAAGCCTATAGCTCCCTCAGTGCCCGTAAACGTACTGGTCTTGCAGTCAAGGTAGTTCTTGAAGGTACACGTTCCACTTAGACCTCCAGCTTGGTTCTGAACATGTGCGGCTAAAGCGGCCCCTGCATGGTCGTTCAGCAGAGTTTGGAGTTCAGCTGCAGTCAAGTTGATGTTACCACGTCCTTGTCCAGCGTTTCTTCCAGCCATTTCCTAGAATCACAGTATAAAATGTTAAACAAGAATTTTTTTTTCATATACAACACACCATACATGTAATAAAAAGATAGGTAAGAAAGACATAAGAAACAACATCACATCACAACCATATATTAATCTAAATAATAATTCATGATTAAAACCATTGTATTCGCTACAAAGTATTTCCAATCAATCCTTAAAATCATAGAAAATAATAGTTCGGATGGAGACAACCCCTCCATCTAGGTGTCATCATCACTAGATGTCATCATCTGAGGACACCTCTGAGTGTGCCTCCTCCTCAGCCGATTCTTCCTCCGGTTCTTCTTCGGGTTCCTCCTCGGGATCCTCCTCAGGCTCCTTTTCGGGATCTTCTTCAGGTTCCTCTTCAGGCTCTGCCTCAGGTTCGGCTGCGTTCTGAGCAAGTTGCATTTGTAAGACATCGCAACGCTCTAGAGCTATCTCGGTTCGGGTCCTTGCTACTTGGAGTTGCTCTTGCAAGTCTATCATCTCGGCTTGCATCTTTCTCATAATCTTCATTTGTTGGTCACTAGCCTCTTGCATTTCCTTCATTGCCGCTGCCATGCGGGCAATCTCCTCCTTAGTCTCGGTTCCGTCTTTTAACAGTCCGGAAACGTTCGCTCTCGTATAGCGCATGTAACCCACGTCACGCTCCAAGCATGAAACAACAGCTGCGAGAACTCGCTCTACAGGTTCGGTTATGGGTGGTAGGGTGTTGGGATAAGCAGGGTGGTTCGGGTGAGGTAACGGGGGAACTTGTTCACGATAGACCATACGTCTGATCATGTTAGGGTACCAATCCCAGCTAACATCGTTTTCGTATATGCCTCCGGATAGGCGGTACCTCATCGGTGCGGGAGCTTCAAGTTCCGGGACTACTCGGGGTGGCGATGCGGTAGGTAACTGCGGTTCCTTCCCGTGAGCATGCGTCATCGAATCGGATGATGATGAGGGTGGCGTCGACATCCCTACAGGTAAGCCGTGTATGCGCGCGCGTATGAGTGAAAGAGGTAAAGAGATAAGATAACAAAGACTACACAAACTTATGCAGTGCGTATCATTATAACTAATGGGTCGTCGCGGTTATAGTCTAGTATGCATGCAGCTTCTAGTTCGCTATAACCAATGGCTCTGATACCAATCTGTCACACCCTCAAAATCCACTAACGGAGTTTTACCGTCAGAGGGTGTGAACTAACAGGATCGGAATCATCAGTTATAATCAAACCATAAAACAAAGTTTCAAAACCATGAAAACGTTTACGAGTAAATAAATGCGGAAGCGTAAAAACCTTTATCCAAAAGTTGCGTCACGCAGGACGACTTAAAACCAATAATAACCGTTAAAAATAAGTTTGCATAACAAAAGCGTTTTCAAGCAATGCATGTTCCTAAACCGCGCGCCCGCCTCGGCTACCTGAGAATAATATACTAAAAGTGTCAACACAAGGTTGGTGAGTTCACAAGTTTAAATAAAAATAAAGCGATTAGCGTTTGCGTTCAGCGTGTTGCGTTAAGCATTTTGCGTTACAGCGTTTTGCGTCACAGCGTTTTGCGTTACCAGATAGTGTTATGTCAATTATATATCTATAGGTAGCTAGCCTATAAAGCAAGTATTACTAAGTGTTCGACACCGAAGCTGACTGTTATCATTTGCCTTGCCACCAGGTCATCCAGACCATGGTATGTGTTTAGCCAAGATTACACCCGCTCGACCTCCAGTCGAGTTTAGCGTTGGGTGGGGTTTGTCAAACCCAGTAGTACTACTCAACAATGACTCGCTATTCCCAATATTAAACGGTTCGATTGTGAATGAAGGACTTTTTAGTTAACGCGTTTGCCACTTAGTCTTTACAAGTGATATATAATCTATATTAACAAAATCTTACATGCGTTTTCGGAGTATGTTATCTCCCCCAAGAGAAAAGCGTTTAAAAAGTTTAAAAGGGGAAAGTGAAACTCACTGTTTGCGAAGAAATTCCCAAATTAAATCACCAAAATGCGCGTCACAGAAAAACTCTCTCTAGCGTTCTAAAACAACAAAGAGATTTTTTTCTAAGTGTCGGAATATTATCGAGTCTCTAGACCCGGCACATAATACCTATGCACATAACATGTTTCGTGTTTCGTTTGTGAATCGTGTGTGACTTTAACAAATGTATTTGTGATACGTTACATGTGTAAGCAATTATATACGTGTCATGTATTCATAAAGTACATCACTAGCAATTACCCCCCGTAAGGGCATTTTGGTTAACAAATAACAATTGAACTAGCCATTATTCTCCATGAGGGCAATTTGGTCAAATCATGACAATCAATTAGCAATTATTCCCCGCAAGGGTATTTTGGTCAAAACATAACAATTATATAGCAAGTATCATGTTTCATGCATTTTCACACAACTCAGCAGCTAGTTTCACCGAGACAGAAATTATACTTGAAAGATTGTACTATTCCACCGATCATAGCATCTCAATTAATTTACCAAAAATTATCACAGAAGCACATATGTCTTAGGTTTTCAGAACATATTTTATTATATTTTTATTCCACATAGTTTTCTCACAATCATCAAATCATTACAGCAAACTCATAACAGTCAAATTCATGCGCAACAGAATGTTATTTAAAATTCCCGTTAAACGAAAAATCCAATAAATGCAAGACCACTTGGGTTAGGTTCCTAACTCAATGAGTCAACTTCCAGAAGTGGAACCAACCCAATTGGTCTCGTAGTTCATGAGATATAACATTTACAACACAACCTAACAGCAGGTCTAACAGCTCAGCTTTGCACAACGTTTTTGTAAAATCATAAAAGTTAACCTTTACTTGTCCAAAAATTACAAATTTATAGTCTTTAGAAACTAGACTCAACCTAGTTTACTGTAGTATCAATAATATAATTTCACATTTACACTTCGTTACAGTCAATTTAACATCACTAACATATTCTGTCCAGAAACTGTTTGCATCCAAACTCAACATATTAACAATCTATGAACTATCATGCATTCATATAACACTCTAGACTCCATAAACACTATCCATGCACATCAATTACACCTTACATACATGATTAGGGTTTTTGTTTGAACTCAAATCAAAGACACAACAATCAACATGTAACAATATTCAATCTAGTTATCAAATCATTATCCAATCAACAACAAATCATATTAACTATACACACACACAAAATCGGCTCATTAGGGTTTTCAATTAACCCATTAAACATCAAAATCAAGTAATAAGGATGTATAGGATAATCGATTATACCTTCCTAGCACCTAATTATTCAATCAAAAGCTTGAATTGATGGTTGTATGTGTGTGTGAAGGTGACGGCAGCCAAGCGAGGGGGGTGGGGTTTCCGATCGGGACTTGTGGGTTAAGAATAATAATAAGTTAGGGTTTAGTTATTATGTTTATTTATAATAGTCTATGTTACACTTTGGCCCCTCCACTTCTAAGTATTACTTTTCCTAGCTTAAACTAACTTGTTTACATCTTGAGTTAACGTTTATAACCATGTTATCACATAACACATAAGTCTAACACATAGTTATCATATAATTACTGTTTTGACGTTTTTCGTTTATTCATTAATCGTTTGCGTCAACTCGTTTGCGTTTCGGTGCAATTCCCGAAAGACTACACATGTAGTAAGTGTTAAGCGTCATTTAAACCTTAGTTTAAATGTAATGAGGTGTGCGTTATAGATTCAGTGATCTTAAGTTTGAATTGACGGAGTTGAGTTAACGGAGTTAACCTGAAATTGACGATTGTCACAGTTAAGGATGGTGTTAGGGTTTTTGAGAGGAACACGGTTTAGGAGATAGAAGGCACACAAAATTATTATGTGTGTGTGATTAGGGTATGATGTTAATATTTATCTCTCTTTATATACACCATTTATTAGTTAATTATAGGTAATAAGGTCCATCAAAAATTAACAAACTAATATATAATAAGGTATAGTTAATATTTTGATCTAATATAATATAAATTATAATGATGTCCATATTAATAAATATATAATATATATTTATTTTTTACATTCTCCCACTTGGCCGAGTAATCATTTATTATGAGTATTAGATAAGCCTGATCAGGAGTTAACACTCATTTTAGCTTTAAACTTAAACTAGAGCAGAGAAATACAGTCATTGAATTGAACATCAGCTCAAGACCCCTATTAATCATATTGCATTCCTTATTTAAATCCTAAGTAGTTATGATCAAAATTTTCAAGTAAGCCCTTCGGAACGTTTGATTTGTATATTAATTCATCTATATGTCATTATGCATGCAGACCATATTAAGAGACGTACAAAATCAAAACTGATGAGGAAATGTAATATTTAATCATCCATAGTATGATATGCAGTTGTGCATAGTCATCAATAACCCGTCATTATTATAAGTGCTTTCATAATATTTATGGGTGAGAATTTTAGTTATCGGATCCTTAAGCATATCATGAACGTATTCCATACGCAAATTTAGATTCCTCAATTCGTTCATAAACGAATAATTAGTTTCATATCGAAATTTAATGCAACATCTCTCGAACTGTTACTGTTTGAGAAAACATGGTAGCTGACTTTATCACAGTAAGTCTTCAATATATAATTTATATGGAGTTAATGTTTCCACTGATAAATTTTGAACAACATTTATTGCTAATCGCGTTGTGATTAATCAACATATTATGTCATTATAACTTAGATTGTTGTTATCAGTTTATTATGACTCCTCCATGAGATAGATTTATCTGCTGACATAAGAATATATCTCGAAAATTACATTATGTTATGTTTGAATATAACAAAGTTTAGGGTAATCAATCGTTTGAGTTCTCACATCTTCAATATAAAATTATAGTCTTTCATTTCTTTTAAAGATATTTTATTTCTCTTTTAGATGCTTCACATTAATCTAGACATATCTAGTGTGTTGCAATTTTGATTAATATCTGAACGAGTATAGACTTGAACATACATAAAGCTTCTACTTAATGAAGCATAAGGTAATAATCTCAATGATCCTATTATCCTCTAAATAGAGCAATTTTGTTTGTTATATGTGTAAGGAACCATTTAAGGTAAAACTTATAGAACAAAACTAACGTCCATTAGGGCCTATCTCAGAATGTTATTATATGTATTACGTAAGTGGTATCTCTGAGATCTATCATATCAAAGTATGTACGGATAGTGCTTTGACTTATGTAACATATACTTGTTAGAAGAATGTGATCTATATAAGGACAAGTTTGTTTTTA
This sequence comes from Bidens hawaiensis, assembly GCF_021521415.1. Classification (NCBI taxonomy): domain Eukaryota; kingdom Viridiplantae; phylum Streptophyta; class Magnoliopsida; order Asterales; family Asteraceae; genus Bidens; species Bidens hawaiensis. Next base: position 380,925 of record NW_027491114.1, on the reverse strand, counting down.
GTTGCTCCCAATCATCTTGAGGTAGGTACATTAATCCACTTGGTTTTTGATAAAAAATAATTTTATAAAGATTTCATCACATTATGATGTCTGCATTAACCCATACATGGATTTTATTGACTTACATACTAAGTGTTCTTTGACCTTCAGTTTAGAATTTTCAGGTTATTTTATGAACATGTAAATATGTAAGTCAGTTGTTAGGGAATGTTTTAATGTTCTTCTAACATAGATCTTTAACTATTATAGGCTACTTTAACAATGATGATCCTCAAATAAAACTTTTGTAATATAGGTTATAAGATTCGTTGATGATGTATTCCCTTTTGCAATTTTGCATATAACCTTTAACATCCAATCGTGCTTCTTAGTGTCTTTAACGTTTGTGTTAAGATTTAGTTTAGTTATGAACACCCTTAGGTGTTTCAACAAAATCTCAAAATTTATTTTGACTTATGAAGTTATTTGCTAATATTAGCTTTATTTACATAGAATATGGATTGATGTTAATGGCTTAATTAGAAGGGGTAGGATCATTAAACATTCCAACATCCATTTCATCTTTAGTTAGGGAGGTTACATAATCATCAATGTTAGAAGGTTTTCAAAACTAGATGGCCTCTTAAGTTGAATACTGGGTAATATTAAAAGTCTCGGTTTTATAGATTAGCTCTTGGTTATGTTGTTATCAATTTTCAGGATTCTAAATATGTAACAATTGGTGTAATATGGTGTACAAGAGGTGTATTTGGAGTAAAGTTTAATGACTCTCTTCCCCCACCTCTTGTACTTTTGTCAAGTAATTATAAGGACTTTTACCGCTCCTGCTGACCTTAGAAACCCTTAGGAAACTAGCATGCTTAGGATAAATACTTAAAGACCAATAGATTCTAACAGAGAAACAAGTTAATAATATAAGTTGTTGCAGTTTCTCTTGGTGAGGAATAGCTTAGTAAGAAATCTGAATTTGGCCACGTTTAAGCAACAATGAAATTTTGGATGAGTAGTAGTAGCAGTGGTCGCAGTGGCAGCAGTGGCAGCAATGGGAGCAGTGGCGGCAGTGGCGGCTACTGCCGGCGATGGCGGCGGTGGCGGCGGTGGCGGCCGTGGTGGTGGTGGTGGTGGTGGTGGTGGTGGTGGTGGTAGTAGTAGTAGTAGTAGTAGTAGTAGTAGTAGATTCGGAACAGATAAGTTTTGATAAAATTGAGTTGTAATGGAGCAGTGTCTTGTAAAAGAGGTGTAATTGAGATAATATCAAGTTTTCACTCCCCCACCTCTTGCAAATCTTGTAAGTTATGATTGAGACACTTAAGGCTCCCACTGATCTTTAATATCTTTAGAAAAAACTACATAAGGAGTTTCAATGATGTACGTGATAAGAGAATTTCTCAAATATATGTTAGACTTGATTTGATTTTATTAACGTCCAGATGTCATAATAAACTTAGGGACATATTTAGAAGAAATCGTATTAGGTATATATGAATGGGTCTCTTTAAAACCATGAACCATAGAAGTCAGATTAGATACAAGTAAATAGCCTTTTAAATGATAAAAGAATTATGTCTGAATATTCCGTTTTGAATAGTTCCACGAACGACTGTGAAAATATAACTTATGGCGGACCCATACTTATTCCTTAAGCCAAGTAATGTTTAGGGCATGTAACACATGATTAAAATCACTAAGAATGAGATTAAATGAAAATTCACCCTCATCAACCATGTCATGGTTTCTCATGAAATTTGGTTTTAATGTATGAATTCTATAAGTCTCATTTTTCATTTGTTAAATTCTTATTCGCATGATAACAAAAGTTGTGAAAGTATGTAGTATCATCTAATTCTATTTTATAAATATTTCAATCTAGATAATGATAACAAATAATATGAGAGTTTAAGGTAAGAGTGAATTTTATGTTGGCTATTCAAACCTCACAACTGTCATAATGTAGCTTAAGTATTGATACTAAATTCTGATTGATCTCCAGAATATTTAAGGTATCATAAAACGTAATTAGAAGACAATTTTTCATGGTTATAATAACCTTAACATTTAAATTCTGTCACTAACACTCATGTTAGTTATTTGTTGATATCAGTAAAGAAACTTATAGCACTAGACTCAACCTATCATGTGTTAATTGGAATATTAGGATTAGCAGACTTAAATATCAACAATTTACGACTACTGTTTTAGCATTATATTCTTTTGAATTATGGATAGCCTTGTTACTTATGCCTAGTATAATGACATATTTTTACAACGAGAGTTTTCCTTAGAGAACTTAAAGCTGGAAGTAATACTTGTATTTTGTCTATGAACCTTAGAGTTATCATCTTTTAAGATTTTAATGGTAGTGAGTTTAATAACATCTTATGTTCCAATGCCATATTCTTTTCTTTTACACGTGTTGCTAATCAACATACTCGTTTTCCTTTTGTACTTATGAGTGTTATAGTTGATACTTACGGCAATAAATTGTAATAATAGAAAATTTTAGTATGTAATGCATCAGAAAAAGGTACTTATTTTTATGTGTGAGCCCTTAACTTTATGAGTCATGATATTGTATATTATGATGTATTCAGTAATGCCATTTAACCTTATAGTTAGAACTTTTAAGGAGTGCATGAATCTTAGGATTTATTTTGATTAGTCTTAGGAAAAACTAAATCTAGAATAACTCTAGTGATAACATTTAATTATATAAGGTCATGATTATCATTATCGTAAGAGGCATTATGATTGACTCATTCTATTTGTTATGCTCCAGTTTTCAATGGAATGATTGTTATTACAAAGGGCAGTAGATTAAAGTTTTCAATCATTATGAAGTTTTCAAATGATTGTTTTCAATCGAATGCTCCAATCATATCATATCTTAAGGGATAATTGAAACTGAGAAGAGCTAAATGCTATTGAAACTCTTTATGATGTAAAACTTATATTATGCTTTAATATTAAAGTGGATGATTTGGTTGAGATAGTTATTTATAGAAGAAAATTATAGTGAGTAATGCTATGAGATATTAAAGTAAGATAGATTAAAGTTTATGATCATTAGATTATTAAAGGATCATTAATGTGAGGATAATTATATTTTATTGAATATGTGATATGTCTATTATGAACATCAAACTATTAGACTATAATTAAAAGTTCCACTTAAACAAAAAATAAATCACCTTTGGGCAGAATTAAAATTTATTTAAGTATGCGTGCAAAACAATTGTAACACATCACCTTTGGGCAGAATTGAGACAGTTATTTTAATTATGCACATGCTAGTTTTGCTGGATAAAAATATAACACATCACCTTTGGGCAGAAGTTAGACATTTGTATCATGTTATTCAAAAACTAACAAAAGCTTTCAATTAGACTTGAATCATATGGTATATGTAACACACCACCTTTGGGCAGAAGTGATACATCAAAATTCACTTAAGTTAAGTTTTTTATGTTTTGTAACATTTTATAAGATTTAATTGTTTACCAAACTTTTAATTAGGAACAGTTTATGGGAAATTTATAGTTCTCGGGAAATTAATTATCGAGACTTTTAAAATATTGGGATTATGAGTTCTCGGGAATTTTAGTGAGCCTGGCTTTTCGTGGGTTTTCGGGATTATGAGAGTTTTCGGGTTTTATAAGGTTTTTGAGATTTTGGTAAACCAAAACCATTTTAGAAAAAAAAACCAAGATTTATTTTAAAATCCTTAACCCATAAACTATTTTTAACCCATAAATTATTTTATCCTATCAATTATTTTTTTAAATCTCGTAAACTAATTATGATAAATATGTAATTTGAATTTTAATGGATTATCTTGTTTTCAAATTTAAAAGATTTAATTATTATTATCCAAGATTTTGAAATCTTTTATTGTTCATGTTTCAAATTTTTTAATACATAAAAAGTCAATCAAAATTGGAAACAACATAATTTATTCCAACGATTCATTCAAAATAAGGATGATTCTTCAGTTTTTATGATGAACATGAAGAACATCTTCGAAAAATCTTTCGTCAGTTTTCTTTGGAATCGAAATCTTAAACATATTTTTAACAGATTTCGAATATATTAGAGTTTTAAATATGAATTTTATCAGTTATAACCAGTTTTCTTAACAAAACATGAAAATAGAAAACAGAAAAAATTAGGGTTTTAATCAAAAATTCATGTTGTTCGATTTTAATAACAGATGAAGGGAAAACATGAAGAATTGATTAATCAACATCACTCTGATGCCGCATGTTGATCAGTTCTTCATGTATGTAATAGAAAACATGAATAAAAATAAACCTATGAACCTGTTACAACATGGAGAGTAGTAACCACAACAGAGTTTGATGTAGTCGACATGTTTGTCATCTTGATCGAGTTCCCCTTTATGATGTATAGTTAAGGATGGTGTTAGGGTTCTTGAGAGGAACCCGGTTTAGGAGAGAGGAGGCACACAAAATTATTATATGTGTGTGATTAGGGTATGATGTTAATATTTATCTCTCTTTATGTAAGGGGAAACCCTTTATTAGTTAAGTATAGGTAATAAGGCCCATCAACAATTACCAAACTAATATATAATAATGTATAGTTAATATTTTGATCTAATATAATATAAATGATAATGATGGCCATATTAATAAATATATAATATATATTTACTCTTACATATTCTCCATAACCTCCTCCTCCTCATAAGAAGCATATTCAACACCAATAAGATTGAGAGCATTCTCCATTGTGTTGGTGCATTTGAGCTCTTCTCAATCTTAGATCTTTGTAGTTTTAGGGTTTTAATCTCTATAAGAGAAGCATTCAATGCTTCTTGAAACTCCTTGTTTTTGAATTTCAGAGTATCATTCTCCATTGTAAGCAAAAAATACTTTGTGAGTATATCAGAATTCAGTTCAGCTCTTGGGTATAGCTTTGGTTGGGTAGTGAAGGGTTGTGTGGTAGATGGTTCAAGTGTATGCGTTGGGGATAAATAAAATGAGTCATGAATATGTGAGTGGGTTGGTGAAGTGTGGGTGGTTTGAAGATGTGGAAACTTTAAGGGAGAGGAATGGTCTGATGATTCATAGGCAGGGGAGTAAGGCTGGGATTGAGTGGATGAATCGGGTTGGTGTATGAGAGATGGATCAATAAGTTCAAAGATATATGGTTCATGTATTAAGTAGGGTGGTGGAGATGGGATCAGTGGTGACTATGGTGGTGTAGGTATATTCATGTTTTCAGGTGAAGTAGGTGGAGAAACATGATGGACATCTTCAACAACCCGTTTCATAATTTCTGCAACATTAACATTCCCAGTCTCAACACCAACATTCTCTTCATTCAAAACATCATATGGTGCATAAACATCATTATCATCATTAGTGTTACTTCTTTCACTTTCTTCCTCAACTTCTGGCTTTAGTGAAACAGATACTTTCATAACATTTAAATTTTCATTTAAGAGCCTAGGCAAAATATCAAACTCAATTTCCGGATGAAATTGGCTTGTGGATGCTAAATTGCTGATTCACCTATACACATCAGTTTTTAAAAGTAAGAGTGGCTCCTGTTCTTGCAAGGTCTTGATGTTCAACATTGATGATTATTTGCAAGAATATGGGATACATCAAGAATTTATCCCTTTCAGTTCTTTTTGCTTTTACCACCATTCATTGAAATATCATTTTGGAAAATTTGAATGGTTTCTTGTAGAGAATGGCAACCGTAAAAGAGGCAAGAGCTCTACTTAAAAAAGTCCATGTCCCTCTCCTCAGAGATGAACTTTAGATAAAATGATGAATGGGAAATCTGTATTTCAAGGGAAACATTCCTTTATGAAATTGTCCCTCATGAATTATTCCCTAATAGCCCATGATTTTTTGGAAGATTCTCAGTAACCTTCATTGAGAATAATGTAACTGTGTCACACCCTCAAAATCCACTAACGGAGTTTTACCGTCAGAGGGTGTGAACTTACAAGATCGGAATCATTAGTTATATCAAACACCATATTTAAAGTTTTCAAAAACAACCAAGACAAACAAGTCTTAAGTAAAAATGTGGAAGCGTAAACTGTAAAGCAAATACTTGCGCTACACAGGGCAACTTAAACACACAGCTTTCATGATAAAACTCAAAAGAAGTTTAAAGCATAATTGTTCTGTGGATGCATGTTATATACCGTTCGACCGCCTCGGCTACCTGAGATAAACATACTAAAAGTGTCAACACAGGGTCGGTGAGTTCACAGGTTTACATAAATTAAACGTTGTGTTTTAGCGTTACCAGATAGTGTTTAAGTCAATTATATATCAATAGGTAGCTAACCTATCAAGCATGTATTACTAAGTGACACCGAAGCTGACTATTTAGTTATTGCCTTGCCACCATGTCAACCACGACCATGGTAAGTGTGTTAGCCAAAATTATACCCACTCGCCCTGTAGTCGAGTTTAGAGTTGGGTGGAGTTTGTCAAACCCTGTAGTACTACTCAACTGTGACTCGCTATTATCCAATATTAACCGGTTCGATGTTTAGAAGGACTTTAGTTGGTTTGTTTGCCACTTAGCTTTACAAGTGATATATAAAAGTAACAAAATCTACATCAGTGGATTATGTTATCTCCCCCTAATAAAAACGTTAAAAAGAGTAAAAGGGCCCGTGAAACTCATTGTTTGCGAAGTTAACAAAAAGATCCGAGAAAAGCGTGCGTCACAGAAAATCCTCACTAGTGCTCTAAAAACAAAACGAGATTTTCTAAATATTTGAACTACGAGTGAGTCCCTAGACTCGACATATAAAACTTATGGATGAGATGCGTTCGTGCTACTTATTGAAGCAAGTGCGACTCAAAAAACACGTTGGTGATTAGTTACATGTGTGAACAAGTATCAAGTGTTAAGTGTTACCATTGTACATTAAACGATCTCCCACAAGGGAAAATAAGTCAAAGCATTGCAAATATCGATCAACGATTCACTTTTCATGTTAACTCAAGTAATTCAGCAGCTAATTTATCGAGACAGATTTTAACCCGACAACATTACTCTATTTAATAGATCATAACAAGTCAATAAAATCACTAAAAATCATCACAGAAGAACACGTGAGTTAGGTTTCTAAAAATATTTTTATTATAATTTAATCACATACGGTTTTCACATAATGATCAAAACAATACAGTAAACACACAACAGTCATTATCATGCGCAACAGAACGTTATTTGTTATTCCCGTTACATTGATAATTTAATTAATGCAAGGACAATTGGGTCAGATTCCTAACTCAAATTTTTAACTTCCAAAAGTGGAACCAACCCATTTGGTCTTGTCGTTTATGAGATATACTAATTACAAAACAGCCAACAAGCAGGCTTCCCGAATCAGACTTGCACAACTTTCACACGTCCAAAAATTACAAACTCAGACTCTTTAGAAACTAGACTCGACTGACAATCAAATCTAGACGGACTCTTTAGAACCTACCTTACAGCGCGGAATTCAAAAGATAGAAAAGCAAACCCAATTAACTTAATAGACTAAACTGACAATCAAATCTAGACGGACTCCTTACGAAGAACTAAATCTAGCAATCCCGACAAGCAAAGATCTATTAATAGCCTATCACTTTACTGCTTTTTAGACTAGCAGTTCACTTTTATTTGTCTAACTGATTTTATTGTTTCTATGATCTTAATCGATATCAATCATAAACTAGTCAAGAACACACAGTAAATGACCTAACAAAACCCTATCCTATGAAACAATCAACAAGGGCAATGTGAAACAATAAATTCAAGCAAACAAAACCAAGCAATCATACGCATCAACTAAATAAAACTCAACCGTTTACTTAGAACATAAAATCCATAACGAAAACGAAAATCCAAATAAAATCAACCTGAACTAAGGTTCATCACGACCTAAGTAGCTTATAAAGTTTAGCCTAGCATATTAAAATCTAAATCAAACAAAACAAATAAAACTAAAAACATGGTGAAATAATGAGAAACGAAAGATTAAAGGCGATAAAACCCGTAGTCTTCGATCTTGAACGTAAAGCTCTTCACCGGCTGTTCTCGTGCCTTCAAAATCACCACAAGACTCGAAAGTATGCTCCAAGAAACTCTAAAATCGTCTGGTGGCTTCCAGGTTGTGTCAGGTTTAAGTTAAAGGTGTTTAAATAGCGAAAACAAGGCCCGACAATAAGCAAAAACGAAATAATTTTAGCCCAGTTGTGCCTAGGCGCCGCAACTAGGCCTTTTTGCCTTTCCCCTAGGCGCAGCACCGCGTGCTCCACCAAGGGGGCCGGTCAGACCGGGTTCTCTGTCCGGTTCCTTCCTGATGCGTTCCGGATCTCCGTTTTGGCTCGTTGTAGCTCGTTTTTCGCCCTTTTTAATCACGATCAAATCCCGGAACTTACGAAACATAAAAACGTTAGTAGTATACAAATCTTGACTAAAAACGAACAAAAACAATTAAAATTTTAAATAAAATAAAAATGGGAAACATATATATTTAGCATTATATCACAAATAAATCCATATGTTAGATGTAGATACTAAATGTACTATCATTTTACATTTTGGTTAGATCAGATTTTCATAAAACATTTTCATTTGCTTCTTTAAAGCTTTAAACTGAATAATCATTATCATGTCTCATTTGTATTCAATAAAGGCTTTTGCTTTCAATCAAACTTTTGACACATTTCAAATTTGTTTGGCCATTTCTTTTAAGACAATTTATAACTACGCTCAATTTCAAAACAAAATCTTTTTGGATTTTTCTTTTAAAGATCAAAAGAATTTAAAATTCTTTTTGTAATTTTTTGATCTATAAACAAACACAAGCATATAAACACACAAAATGCACATAATAAAAACAAAGATAACATGAAGCACACAAGCATACATCATCAACTAGACTTCATCATAATTTATCATGCCTAAGTCCTTCAATAGTAGGGACCCTCTTTTGATTGATTGCCATAAATCAGGTTCATTTTAATTAGCCTTAGCTTCAACCAATGTCTTCCATTTGATGTAGTTTTCATGTTTAACTAACTTTGGAATCTTATTAGTAGACACTTCCTAGACCAAATCTATTTGTTTTTTATTTTGGTAATTTTAATGAAACTTTAGAATTTTTTTATGATTTTTGAATTTAATTTTTAGACTTCAATTAAACTATCAATTACTGAAAACTTGAAAATATTCCTGAAAATTTCTTAAAACTTGCAGATCCGAGAATAAATTTTAGATCTAAGATAAACATAGGTAGTAAATGGATTGGATTTCGTGATCATAATTACTAGAATCAGACTAGAACACATGCAACACAATTATGAAGACCCCTAGAATGTGGTCGACGAAATTGCTTTCAAATCTGATCTGACGCCATGATGCAATCACTTATATTCTCTTAGAATATCACAAAAATGCCGTACATCTCAATTTATTTCACCAGGTGGAACTAATGTTAAAGAAAATCCTAACCTCCGTGATTTTCTTTAAGAAAAGGAAAAGGCTAGGGCCCCACCCTTTATTCCGAGCGGAACTAAAGGGGGGATCCCCACCCTTTGTTTTTTCTTCCATCATATGCATGTCTTTTCCCAAAACATCATAAATATCTTATCAAACTCTGCTTTATCCTTTCTCTACAAAATCCTGCCAAGAACTCAAGGTAAACATTGATTTATAATATGTTTTAAACATGTTTTTTTATAAATGAAAACTATGTTTTGATTAAAGGAAATGATATTTAACCAAGAATAACCTTTCAAAATGAAACAATAACAAGTTTTGAAGCTAAACATGGTTACAGATCAGAATAAACTACTTATTGGCCAAAAACACGGATTAGGAGGTTTATATCGCGTATTTACGGGTTAAAAACTTGATTTATAATCCTAATCGAAACCCTATGTTACAAGACTGGATGATTGATGTTATATTCTTGGTTTTGTGTTACCTGAACTGTAGATATACTACATAGCTAACCAAGACCCCGAAAACTTGAAAAGAGGGATTAACCAATTGAAAAACGCAAAAGTATTACCCGAAACACTCGTTAACGAGTTGTTTGTGATTCGATTGTGATGTGCTTTTTTTAGCCTTTGGAACTTTACAGAGAGAATATGGACAATATAATATAGACCTTGTCCGAATTTGGCAATTTGTCGATAAACAGAGAGTATTTGACGAATTTATTACCGTTTATTGAGGATTTATTATGAAAAATAGTTAAACTGCTGGAAAACTTATGAATGGATAACTGGAAATATCATTGTTAGACCACACTGAGAATTTGGGATCAGTTGGAGAAGTCTAAGTATGGTTCGTGCATTTTCGTTTAAATCGAGTTTTAACAGCCAAATTGTGCACAAAAAGGTTTTTTAGCCAAAGATTTTAGTTCTAGAAATTTTACAAGGATTATTTGATGATATTTTTACAATTCAATAAATTTATCGGATATTTCAGAAATCGTTTGGTATAAATGGGTGATTCATCGGTTAGTTATAACACATAATATGAATTTTTATAAATAAACAAATAAGTGTAAAAATTCTGGAATTATTTTTATAAAGATATGAATATTTTAATTAGTTCCAAAATTCCCATAAATTTTATATAGTTATAATAATTTAAAGATTTAAATTATAAATGTTTTGACAAAACCGGCAGTGAACTGACTGATATGTCAAAATGTCAAAGGTGGTCAAATATCATAGTTCTGAATGAATTTGATAAAAACGAACTTTTTACGGGATTTCAGGACAGTTCAGGTGAATTGTACGTGCTTTGTACAATCAAACCCATGTGAAAACGGAAATGAACCCAGCGGCGAATCCAAATACTGAAACCTTAAATTTATTTATAAGTCGAATCATTTTATCAAATAGTACATTTACTCAAGATTGTGTGATCTTACCTATTTCCGAAACGCGTAAACGTCCAACTTGGCCAGGCACGGAAAACGGTGAAACTGATCAAATACTGGTTTTAAACATTTCATATCATACACTTCATAATTTAAGACAAATATTATGTTCTAGGCGTGACTAGATGTACAGCCCGATTAAGTTTGGAGACAGTATAGTATTAACAATGCAATACCGATTACAGGGATTGAGCTATAATCGAGGAATACCACTTACATCAGTTTGTTACCGATACCGTGATACGATAAAGTGAGTTTCATGACCCCACTTTTTAAACTGTTTTACGAATATTGGGATGGAAAGCATGTTCATGTATACCTATTTATCTAGAAATGTTTTATGATGTGAATTATATAAGTTCTAACACTTGAAAGTTCCCCCACACAAGTGATTAACTACAAGCTGAATGCATGTGAATTGTACAATTGGTTTGACAACCCCAATTGACAGGGCCGGTGGGGTATGCAGAAACGTGTTTTACGATAGCACTTGACCATGCGAACCTTTTGTAACATGCTATGTGGTGTTAAACACAATACCTTTCTGGGCATATGGCAGTTGAGGCCACATGAAGTGCATGGGTAGTGGAGGCCACGTAACAAGAGTTTTCGAGGATTCACTCGTGGCTTAGTATAATTACATCGCATAGATAAAAAACATGAACACTATGATTACATATATTAGTTTGTTTAAACTTGTGAAACTCACCAACTATTCGTAGTTGATCCATTTTATCATGCTTTTCAGGTGAACCAAAGTTGGAATAATATGCTTATCTGTTTTTTTTGCTAAAGATGAGACTGACACTGTGTAGGTAGACGCAAATATATTATTAAATAATAAACCATTAGGAGAACCGATTATGTGTATTTCACCTAGTTTGTAAACTTAGTTCAAAACAACGTAACATGATGTAAATTAGTTTGTAAATTTTCTTTATAAACAATGTGGTTGATACCAGAGGTGTCAGTTACATGCCTGTATTACGCTTATAAAGAATTAGGATATCCTTTAGGATACCTAATATAACTATATGCTTGATTATCTTTGGGAATAAATTATATTTAATAATGTATGCATGATGACTTTTGGTATGAACTCGAATGGACAAGTGGATTATTATGGTCCGGAACGTAATAACGGACTTGCTCGTACGCGGGAATTCGGGAAGAACTCGTTGAACACTTAAATAGGTAAAAAATGGCAACATACGTGTATAAAATATAACGTTAATTGTATATACATGCATATGAATGCTTATCTGTGTTATGTGTACGAATACGTGTACATATCAATCTGTATTTAATATTATACCTTATTATAATTAATATGATCGAAAAATGTTATTCTTATACTAACCGTTATGTAGTGTCGACAACTAGAGATTTTACAGCTTATCAAATACCAACATTATCTAGTGAGGAGGAATAACCAGAAGAAGATCCGGAGGAGGATGAAGATGAGGAAATAGACGATAGTAAGGGAGATGACGTGGTTCCCTATGAGGCATCCGTTGATGAGCCCGACTTATCAGGCTATAGGTGTGATAATTTTCCCTCTAGGACATCACCTAGGCATGAGGCAAGATCCACCAGCGTTTAGCATTCACCTATTAGAGCTCCTAGATCTCCCAATCCACCATCACAACATACTGTCAGGATCGATTTTATCACTATCAACCTCGTAACCAACAACCTAATGTTGACAAGATGGTTACGAATATGTTTATGTGAAAACCAGATGAATACTAAACGCGGAATCAGTAGTATTCAAGATGTTGCTCAAAGAACACAAAGATGACAAACACACAATACATTCAAAAGATTTCCATTGATATTAATTCATAATAGAAAGAAAAGCTATAGGATTTCTAGGTGGAACGTCAGGTGAGGCTACTTTCCGTACAAGGATATTCTGTTTGCTAAGAAAGTCTAATCAGCCATCAAATCATCATATTCTTCGCTTCTCATAATTTGACCTAAACTTTCCTTAAATGGGCACACCTAACACCTTCTAGAAACCCTATTGTTTGTTACATAACATATTCAAATGTATTCAAAATATTACAAGAGTAAACAGGTCTTCGGTTAATCTTTTGTCTTTGTCGAGCAAACCATGTAATCGATAAGTAATGCTGAGATCAAGATTCAACAAAGGAAAGATTGGAATCTTCTCAACCATCTCAGGAAGGTTGTTCTCAACCTTCAAGAAAGCCTAGAACTTATTCAAGAAAGGTATTTTACTTTCGAGCAAAGTTATATTCTATTTCTTCTAAGTGTTTGTTCGAGCAAACTAAACTTCATCAAGAAAGGTTGTTCTTCAAGTCGAGAAAGGTTTGTTTTAGAGCAAACCATTGACTTAACCAAGCTGAAACCAAGTATTTTGGTGGATCGAGCAAGGTTTAAGAATAATAGTGTTCTAAGCACACTTGAAGAAAAATATTGAAGAAATTATTCTAAGGACTTCCAAAGAGCAAGGTTCAACCTTAAGCAAGCTACAGTGTCACCAACAAACTTAACTTGTTATAATAAGTTAAAGACAAAAGGTTGAAGGGATTAAAGAAGAACAAGTTTGCTCGTAGGATATTATCGAGAAAAGTTTGGTATTATCATTTAGGTTGAAGTCTGCTTGAAAAATATTTTCTTTGAAAATATTCTAAGTAAAGCTTGCTCGGAAAATTGTTCCAAGAACATTTATGGTTACAAGGTTTGCTCGACATGGATAAAAGCTTACAAGCTTACCCGAAGACCAGTTTACACCTGTAATATTTTTGAATACGTTTGAATATGTTATGTATCAATCATTATGGTTTCTAGAAGGTGTCAGGCGTGCCTATTTAAGGAAACTTTAAGTCACTTTATGACAACGGACATAGAGCAAATATTGTGTGATTTTATGGCTGACACTTTGTTGTAAAAGAAATATTTAAGTACGGAAAGTTGTCACACACAAACATTCCACCTAGAATTTCTAATAAATCTTCATTGTATTCCTGGTAATATTAATGTAAATATTTTGAGTGACTTTGTGTGTTTGTTTTATTCCTATTCTTCTTGCAACACTTTGAATATCATTGATTCTGCCTTTGATGTCCACTGATCTTCACATGAGCAGACCTCGTAACCTTCTTGTCAACACGCTATTGTTGGTTACGAGACTGATTTTGCGGTTGATAGATCAGTCCTGACAAGTGGTATCAAAGCTTAGTTTCTGCACTTGTAAAGATCTGTTGTTGCTAATTGTGAAGTTATTGTTGATTATTTGCTGATTTTGAAGAAGAAGAATGATGACGTCAGCTGAGTACTGTTCCATTGGTTAGTGACATCAGCAACTCTGTTCTTTATTTTCTCAGATCTACAATCTGTTGAGGTTTAAAAGTCTTCTATTCTCAGATTTACATTGTTATTTGTTTATTTGTACGGGTATACTAGCTTGAGGGTTCCTACTTTGGAGACTTGTCTTTCAAAGCTTCATCCTCTTCTAAATTTTTGGAAATTTGAAGGTATGTAACCTAAAACCCTATGGTTGTATTTGATAGCATGGTAAATCGTATTTGGATCCTGGATTGGGTTTAACATAAAATGGGTTTTATGTATATTTGGTTAACAAGATTTAAAACTAATTTCCATTGCGTTTTACACATATAAAGGGTTGTATGGACTTTGATAATCTTGTGAAAATCCAACAATGGCATCAAGAGCCGCTTATACGATTACATGCTTCAAAATGGGATCTAAAGTATTCGGGTTTATGGTATTTTTTACCCTATTAGCCGAAAACTTTAGGCATTTGGTTGCCCCTTGGGTTTTCAATATTGTACCACACATGCATGTGGAAATCTGGAAAAATTAAATCATTTGGATGATGAATTTTGTTTGGACAAAATTTGTTGTTATTTCAGCTCTGGTCGAAAACTCTTGGTTGGAAACCAAGGTTTTCGATCTGGTCGAGAACATCTCAAAACCCGTTTTCGGTTTGGCCAAGAACTCATGGTTGGAAACCATAGTTCTCGGTTGACCGAAAACATGTTTTCATTTGACCGAAAACTCGTTCCCGGTCTGTACGAGAAATCATGGTTGAAACCATGGTTCTCGGTTGTTGGCCGAGAACTTCATGTTCTTGGTCCGGGCTGAGAACTCCATGTTCTTGGTCCAGGCCGAGAACTCCAGGTTCTCGGCTGACTGAAATCTTCGGGCCAAAAACTCTGTAGCTTTGGTCTTCTGGCCGCGAACTCAAAGGGTTAAAGGGGAACCATTCTGGTCAAGGGTTGACATGATTTCTTGGATGTTCATAACCTAGCCATGACCTTGTTTTGTGTTATGTGTTGTGATTTATTCATTTGTATGTAATATTCTTTTATTCGGGTTTGTAATCTATTTATTTATTTCAAATTGGTTTGTAATAATAAGTAGAATAGTTGCATTCTTTTACTAGAAACATGTATTAGGATATATTTTTAAAGAAGATGCAACTACATTACCATTTTAATTTTGGGCCTTAATGGACCTAATAGTCCATGATGGGATTTTAACCCAATGGCCCAAGCCCAAAATAGGCCCAAGGAAGCAAGGAGCTAAAGTTGGAACCCAAATAAAACAAAAGGATCACAACAAAAGGTGAACACTTGAAGCATATGGATGCGGAGTCAAGTGGGAGTTCGCCATCACATACCTTGTGTCATGCTCGCCCCTTTGGAGAGACCTTATGAAACACTAGTTTCGGTCAAAAAGTGTTGTCAATCTAGGTGGCTATAGTTATGGTGTTGTGTTTGTTATTTATGCTTGTGTGGTTGATTTATGTTATGTTTTATTCATATTTGGATATGTTGTTAACAATTAAAATCAACATCTTGCATAAAATTGATACCTTAGAAATTATTAAGTTATAAGTTAGTTTGATTAACTATTAATGATTTCATAATAAAATGGGTTTTATTAAAGGAATTATGAAAACTGGTTTTCAAAAGGTACCATACATTTGAATGCATGCAAGTGAAGGTACATAAAAAGGTTTTCCAATCTAGAATTTAGAAAACTTAAATCCTTTTAAAAACAAGTTGAACACCATCCTTTTATACGACACTCGAATCACTTGGGAACTTGATGTGGGATAAAGGTCACCTAACCGCATTTGAGGAAACTTGTGAGTTTGAGGTGGATTTACAATATTTGTGGGATAAAGTTCACCTAACCACTTGTATGTGTAAACTCACATGTGTTTGTAAGTAGGACGACTTGATTTGGAAACCATGTGAATAGGGTCACCGAAGCATGGCGTACAAAGGTGTTAATGGGATTAAACATGCCAACTAAACATATGATGTTTAACTGATCCCATAAAAATAGAAGTTACGAAGAATGCAATCGTCAAACGTTGACTACCTTGTTAATTTGAATAGTAGGATAAAGGTCACCTACTACTATTTAAATGAAAAGTTGGGTTCTAGATTTTAATAATTAATTGTCTTGGAGACATTAAAGGGTATTAACTATTAAAATTTGTTTATGATATCGAAAATACTAAAATTGAGCTTTGTTTAATTTATAGATGACCGCAAACAACCCACCTAACGGAATTATCTCACCTAACGACATGGGATATGCTCAATTGTTTAAAATTGAGCATATCCCATGTCGAAAGCACAAGAGGAAAATACAAAATGGAAAATTCTAAAGCTCAACATGGGCCATGTTGACATCAACACGCTCCTTGTTGATAGTACAAGAGAAAAGACAAAATAGAACTTCATGAACCAACACGACCGTCCCAAGGTTCAACACGGACGTGTCCTAACAAAAACTCTCCTTCTGTAATATCTAAAAACGAGCATTTACGAATATCAGACGAAATGATCAACTCGATCGTGCCCATGTCAACACGGGTCGTATTGAGAGCTCTGCTCAGCCTATTAGTTGAATGTTCATCCACCACATTCAATGACTTGGAGAAACACTTAATACACTCCACCCATTTACTTTCACTACCATTAATAAGGGAACTATCTCATCATTTCAACCATTGAAGATTAAGAAGATTAAGCTCTTGGAAGAAGACATTAACATCAAAGATTAGTCATCCAAATTGGTTTGATTGTTTTAATTTCATCATGTTTATATCTAGTGCTTTGATGTATAACATTATGCTTTGTATTGGCTAAATTTTCATAGTATCATCTTTGTTCATAACAAATCTTAACTAAGTTTAATAATATTGGTTAAACATGTGATTGGTTTAAAAAAGGTAAAGGTTATGTTTTAATTATTACTTGATGAGGAATGTTAAAACACCCTTAAAAGAAAATCAAGTGTCGAGCTTGACGATAAGCCGTGGAACTGCCACTCTTGTGGGGCTTTAGTTAATAAAATATGAACCTTAAAAGAAACACCAAGTGATGAGCTTGACGATAAGCCGAGATGAGGCCTTGGTTGACAAAATGTAAATCTTAAAAAGGTCACTAAGTACCGAGCTTAATGATAAGATGGGGAACTACCATTCTTGTAATGTCTTGGTTGATTAAATCATAATACAAACATGGACCAAATGAATTATTATTAGTAATTGATCATATTTAAACTTAGAATGTTGACAATATTGTGAAAACGGATTGTTGGTGTTAATCCACTAAAATTGGTTGATTACTTGTTAAGTCAGTGTGTGACATAATCTGTTTAAAACAACTTTTGGATGATTATTACAAAGTTTTTTAATTTTCTAAGAGTTGTGTGGGTTAATACTTGTTAATTCAAGGTTGAGCCTTTACAACCTAACTAATCTTAATTAGTATTTTAAGTATAATACAAATGCTATTTTTGCTAAAATATCAAGGACAATTCACTTAGTAATTTAAGAGATTGTCTCATCTTTAAAGTAAGTTATCTCATAAAATGAAGTTTTAGTGGAGGTCATGAAGTTATGCATATCTTTTTCTTTAGTTATCATGTCATATTTTGTAATCCTCAATAATCCTTTGTACTCTAAGAGAGAGAAATTATTAGAGAGAGAGAGAGATTTCATGTCATATCAATATTAGAGAATCTTTGTGTGAATTGTTATGTGTTTATCCCTTTGATTAGTGTTTCCGCCATTAATCATTGTATAGTAAACATAACGTGACTACAATCCTTCTCACGTTCTTATAATTGGTATCAGAACCTGGTGCTCGTGTTTACTACTGGATCAAACACATCAATTCGTTTCGGTTTGAAGATTTCATAGCCAAAGTCATACCCGTTCATATAATATTTAATTACTCACACGTTTACGGTTTAAATTCAAATTAAACTCAGAATTATTGATCATTGCTACAAGATTAATTAACGCCGTTAATCAAATAAAAGAATTTTAATTTTGGGCAGTTTGTTACAGTTGGTTTGGACGTATAAGTTTGTTGGTGTTAAATCCGTATAAGTAAAGATCATCTTCCATATAAGTTGTGGACGTACGTATACGTGAAAGATTGGTTAACAAGGACGGCTACGATTGATAAACTTGACATACAAATTGAGTTATGTGTTTTTCACTCTCCACGTTTTGATTGAATACACTTATCACGTTGTAGTGTTGTCGCATACTAATCGATAGAAGTATGCGCTGATTGTTACGATTTGTTTGGTCAATGTTATACGGCTATTAAAGTTGGTTTTTTAATATGCCACATAAGTTTGTTTGCTCTCACGTGAACGGCACGCCCCATATGAATTAAACAATTGGAAGTATAAGCAGTTTGGTCAACTGTTACGGCTAAACTTATACGTTTTCATGTGCCGCATATTGATTGATTCACTTTGTGAAGTTATACGGCGGCTACCAAGTTATACGGGGTTTACAAACTGGGCGTCTAGAATGGCTTTACGTATAAGTCTCATGGATGCTTAGTCGTATAAGTTGGTTTTCACATTTGATTTTTTGTAGCATAAGTTTGTTTTGGGCAACGTATAAGTGTTGTGTACCATTGGACGTATAAAGTTTGTGAATTAATCTTTCTAAGATGCTGGTCATCCGTATAAGTTGTTACACGTTGCTGATATACGCTGAGTGTTCACGTATAAGATTTTTGCGTATAAGTGGGTTATACACTACATTTAGTTGTTTACGTATAAAACTGGTTTGTCCGTATAAGGGTATTACTTTCACGTACGTGCTGATTTTCTCGATTTACGTGCAACATTAAAATATGGATTTTTTAAGTTCATTTAATGATGACGAGGTTTTGAGAAGAAACAAAAGACAACCTTTGAAGAGAGATTTTGATAATTTTGATATATTGACTAAAGAATCGTTTGATTCGTTAATCAATCGATATTGCGAGCTTGTTAATGAAATGAAGCATGTCGGATTGAGAAACGAGAGTTAGACTACATTGACAGGTTGACAGATACGCTCTTTGAGACGTCACCTAAAGTTTGGGGTACATTCGTTATAGCAATTCAATCAAACCCCAACACATGCAAATTTTCTCAGTTCATCGAAAAGATAAAGAATCATTATTGTTTCTAAAATCTGAAGAACCATCATTATTAGTAATTGGAAACACTCCAAAGTTCGATGATGATGGTGATTGAGAATATGATGAAGATTTGGTTTTAGAATCATTATTGGAATTCAAAGTTCAAAAAAAAGCCGAGGAAGCTAAATCTTGTGAAAATTGTGAGGAGTACAAAAGCTTAAAAAATCAAACTGATTCGTTACTAGATGAGCTTAATCGAATTAAGAAAGTTGATGATCAACTTCAAAAACGCGAAAAGGCACTTTTGGTGAAGGTTGATCAAAATAAGAAAACAATCAACAGATTCATTGATGAGAATGTTCCACTTAAACAGGAATTACAAGTTGTTAAGCGTTCGCAAGGTAATAAGATTGCATTCATTCATGGTACAACCTCTGAGAGTAAGAAAGAAATCCAATACCAAAATCAAATCAATAAGGATTTCTTTGTTCAAAAAGACAAACGTAAACGAACTAAGAAAACTTCTTGGTACAAGAATAGTTCTAAGTTTGTTTACATTCCAAAATCAGAGATGGGCAACCAAGATGTTCTGAAAACAGAAAAACAAAAATTTCAAAATTCAAAATCCAAAAATACAAGTTCAAACGTCCAATCAAATATTCCAAAGGGTCCTCAGAAACAAATGTTCAGCAGAAAAGACGATACCGTTAAAGATGTTTCGAGGAAACCACACGTTGAGGTTGTTGATTTGAAAGATTGTAATGAAAAGAAGTTTGAAAAGTTGAAATTTTATTTGAAAAGATCCACTTCAAAGTTATTGTTGGAATCGGTCTGCCCAAGACACATATCATAATTGATGTGGCTAGTACGTTATGATCCAAGGATCATACCCAATAACAAGCTAAACAAACACCATAATATTTATTGTAGATATGATCTAACAAATAAATATTAACACTTATGATATTTAGAAAATGGGTTTCTAAATATTTGCACTTGAGGAATCGATAAATTATACGGATAATTAATTTAGAGAGATTATCTTATGATATTATTTAAGTTGGTTAAATAATATATATATATATATATATATATATATATATATAATAATGGTTATGATATATTGCATGAAACTTATGGCATGATAAAAGTGTTACATGTCACAAAGTTTCAATAGACCTGCGACTAATACATGGAGTATTAGTCATGTGACCAGTACATGGAGTATTAGTGTGTTTCCAGGAAAGAAAGAGAAAATATTTTCAGGTGGGACCAGCCATTGGGGGGGGGGGGGGATTCCCACCCTTTTGTTTAAATTAATTTTCTCTTTATATCCTTCTTGGGACACAACACAAGAGACAACCATACACATTACATGCAATATTACTCTCTCTCCCTCTTCTCTCTTGAATTCGGCCAAGAAGAAGAAGAAACACAAGGAAGAAATTTTGGGTGCAACTGTTATTAAATCCTAGCTAGACAAGGTGTTTTGTTGGTGGCTTGAGGGTATACAAGCTTGAGGCTCTTCTCTCTTGAAGGCTAGCTATTCAACCATTATCTTATTCATCCTCCTTGTATCTTGAAAGGTTGTATTACATAAACACCATATGGTTGCTGATTTTGGTAAACATGTAATTTTGTATATGGATCCGGGGCTTGGGTTTTATATATATAAAATCGGTTTTATATAAATCTAAATAACAAAATTTAAAACTAATTAATCCGCTGCGTTTTTCATATAAATGGGTTTATATGACTTTGATAATCTTGTTAAAACCCAACAATGGTATCAGAGCCGCTTATACGGATACATGCTTCAATAGATCTGAAATATTTTCGGGTTTTATGGTGTGGTTCACCATATGACCGAAATTTTTTTGGGGCTTTTGGTTACCCTTTGGTTTTTCAAGATTATTCTTTACATGCATGTGATAATCTTGAAGAATTAAGTCATTTGGATGATTGGTTGTTTTGTTTGGACAAAACCCGAAACTTTTGGTTTTCTTATCCTTAGCTGAAAGTTTGAGGTTCAAAAGGGGAACCATTTTAGACATGTAATACTTGCATATTTGGATGTGCATTTGGATGTTCATAACCAAGCCATGACCTTGTGTTTGGATGTGTGTTTGTGTTGTGATTTATTCAATATTCAATATGGTTGTAATATTCATTTATTTGGGTTTGTAATCTATTTATTTATTCATATTGGTTTGTAATAATAAGTTGATTAGTTGTATTTCTTTTACTAGAAGAAAACTGTATTAGGATATATTTTTTGTAAAAGAAGATGCACAAAAGTTAGGGTTTTGGTTTTGTGCCTTAATGGACCTCGTAGTCCAAGATGGGATTCTAACCCGATAACCGAAGCCCAAACTTGGAGGCCCATTGAAGCTAGGAGCTGAAGTTGGAGCCCAAAAGGAAACCCAAATAAAGTGGAGAAGTGACAACACAAAAGTGGACACTTGAGGCATTTGGATGCGTGATCAAGTGGGAGTTTACCAACACATGCCTTTGTTCATTTGAACATGCCTTTGTTCATTTGGACATGCCTTGATTCATTTGGACATGCCTTTGTTCATTTGGTCATGCCTTTGTTCATTTTGTCCCCTAGGAGAGACTTTTGGCACACTTGTGTCGATCAACAAGTGTGGCCAAGATTTGGTGGCTATGGTTATGAAATTATGGTTGTTTATTTATGCTTGCATGGTTGATTTATATTTTGTTTTATCTTATTTGGAGAAGTATAATTAACAAACTTGATATCAACAACTAGCATAGAATTGGTTCCTTAGAAATCATTAGGTAATAGGTTAATGATTTCACAATAAAATGGATTTTATTAAAAGGAACACTGAAAATTGGCTACCAAACAAAGTACCATACATTTGAATGCATGCAAATGCAAGGTACATAAATAGTTTTCCTATCTAGAATTTAGAAAACTTAAATCCCTTTTAAAACAAGTTTAACACCATCCTTTTATACAACGCTCGAATCACTTGGAACTCGATATGGGATAGAGGTCACCTAACCACATTAGAGAAAACTTGTGAGTTAGAGCTGGGTTTGCCATATTTGTGGGATAAAGGTCACCTAACCACTTGTATGTCAAATTCACATGCGTGTGTAAGTAGGACGGCTTGATTTGGAAACCATGTGAATAGGGTCACCGAAGCATGGCGTACAAAGGTGTTTATGGGATTAAAGCATGCCAACTTAACATATGATGTTTAAACGATCCCATAAAACTAGAAGTTGCAAAGGGTTGCAATCGTCAAACATTGACTACCTTGTTAATTCAATAGTAGGGTAAAGGTCACCTAACTACTATGTGAATGTAACGTTGGTTCTAGATTTTAATCATTAATTGTCTTAAAGACATAAAGGGTATTAAAGATTAAAATTAGTTTAAATGATATCGAAAATACTAAAATTGAGCTTTGTTAAATTATGTAGATGGCCACAACACCTAACACAATTATCCCACCTGTGCATAACCTATCACTAAGAGCTATACTTGATAAGGATCGTCTTCACAATAACAATTTTATGGATTGGTATTGAAATTTGAGAATTGTTCTCAAACAAGAAATGAAATCCTACATATTGGACAGTCCTATTCCCGATGAACCAAATATTGACGATTTAGAAGCCTATAATAATTGATTGAAATACACCGAGGATTCGGTGCAAAAGGACCTTGAAAACCGAAAGTTGCCTCAAGTTGGGAACTATGATTCTCGAGATTCAAAAGGACCTTGAAAATCATGGGGTATATGACATGATCAACCAACTTAAGGAAATGTTCCTTACTCAAGCTAGGGTGGAACGCTTCGAAACTGTTCGAGCGCTTCATGCATGTCGTATGGAAGAAACCCAATCGATTTCATCTTATGTGCTTAAGATGAAAAGCCACATTGATCAACTCGAACGGCTAAATTGTCCTGTCTCAAAAGAGTTAGCCACGGATATGATCTTTAATGGCCTAAGCAAAAGATTTGAGACTTTTGTCATGAACTACAACATGAATGGATGAGACAAGAGCATTGGTGAGCTTCACGCAATTCTCAAAACCGCCGAAGCGGGAATGGTTAAAAAGGTTTTACCTGTTCTCACGATCAATGAAGGTGGCAATAAGAAGAGGCATCACCCAGAACCTAAGGCAAAGGTTGCAAAAGGTAAGGGACACGTCAAGGGTAAGTTCAAAGGAAAGGCTAAAACGGAACCAACCAAACCACAGGAGAAGAAGCTAAAGGTTAGCCCGGAAGACACGTGCTTTGGTTGTGGTGAGAAAGGACATTGGTTGAGGAATTGTCCTACCAATCTCAAAGAGTTGAAAGCATAGAGGGATGCGGGGCAAACCTCGGGTACAAATTTCATGATCCATATTGATCTTAATGTTATTTCTTCTAACACATGGGTATTGGATACCGGATGTGGAACTCATATTTGCAATTTGTTGCAGGAGTTCAAAAGAAATAAGCATTTAAAGAAAGGAAATACAAGTCTCTTCATGGGCAATGGATCAAAGGTTGATGTCGAAGCCCAAGGAGACGATGCTATGAAGCTTCCAAATGGTTTGGAAGTTGTTTTGAAAAACATTTTGTATGCTCCTAATTTGACTAGGAATATTATCTCCGTTTCTCTTTTAATAGAATATGGTTATTATTTCAGAATTGTGGACAATGGTATTTGTGCTTTCATGAATGATGTCTTTTATTTTAAAGCAATGCCGTCTAATGGCATTTATGAATTTATTCATGATAACACGTTGTACCAATATAGCACCAAGAAACTCAAAGTGGGTTTGAGTAAGACTTATCTTTAGCATTGTCGCCTTGGTCACATAAACAAATATCGCATACATACACTTCAAAAGAATGGCATTTTGGAATCAAATAATGATTCATTTGATAAGTGTGAATCTTGTTTACAAGGAAAGATGACCAAGGAACCCTTTACTGGAACTAATGAAAGGGCAACAGACTTATTAGGTATCATACATTCGGATGTATGTGGTCCTTTTAAGGCAATGACAAGGAATGGTGAAAGATACTTCATTACCTTTATCGATGATTATAGTCATTATGGGTATGTGTACTTGGTAAGACACAAAAATGAAGCTTTTGAAATGTTCAAAGCCTTCCAAAATGAAGTTGAAAATCAACTCAATAAAACCATCAATATACTTCGTTCGGATAGAGGAGGTGAATACCTTAGTGATGCTTTTCAAGATTAGGAGTTGTGGAATCATCTCACAACCACTCCACCCCGGAACACCACAACATAATGGTGTGTCCGAAAGGAGCAATCGAACTCTATTGGATTTGGTTCGATCTATGATGGCTAGAAGCACATTTCCTCTATCATTTTGGGGTTTCGCATTGCTCTCGGCAGCCCGTATTCTAAATATGGCACCAACCAGGAAAGTGGATAAGACACCATTTGAAATATGGAATGGAAGGTTTCCATCATTATCATATTTAAATATATGGGGTTGTGAGGCTTATGTTAAGCACAACACCCAAAACAAACTTGAAAGCCGATCAAAGTGTATCTTTGTAGGATATCCCAAAGATTCTATGGGATATTATTTCTACAACCCAACTGAGCAAAAGGTGTACATTTCTCGAAAGTCTGAGTTCTTGGAAACTAAGTTTCTTATGGAAGGGACTAGTAGAACGGTGGAACTCGAGGAGGATCGAGAACCACAAGTCGATACACATTTGGTTGATACTAGCACTCAACAAGAGGTTGTTAAGAATGATCAAATGGTTGATCATAACACACAAAACATTCGGAAATTTGGTAGAATTAGTAATCCACCCGAAAGATAAGGATTTTTCATGGATGGATGCTATGTGGTCGCTTCGGAAGAACCCACCACATACCACGATGCAATGTCACAATCCGATTGTGACAAATAGCTTGAAGCTATGAACGTTGAGATGCAATCCATGCGTGACAACCAAGTATGGGATTTGGTTGTACCACCTCTTAACTCCAAACCGGTTGGAAGTAAGTGGGTTTTCAAAAGGAAAACCGATATGCATGGAAACATGGATACTTATAAAGCAAGACTTGTAGAAAAATGTTTTACTCAAACTCAAGGGGTGGATTATGATGAGACCATTTCACCCGTAGCAATGCTAAAGTCAATTAGGATATTATTTGCCATAGTCGCATATAATGACTATGAGATTTGGCGAATGGATGTTAAAACCGTTTTTCGAAATGAACATCTTGAAGAAGATGTCTATATGGTTCAGCCCGAGGGTTTTGTTGATCCACAACATCCTAATAAAGTATGCAAATTAAAGAAATCAATCTATGGATTGAAACAAGCATCTAGAAGTTGAAATCACCATTTTGATGAAGACGTCAAGAAACTTGGATTCATCAAAAACGCTTATTAGGCTTGTGTGTATAAGAAAGCTAGTGGAGGATCATTACTTTCCTAGTATTGTATTTTGATGACATACTACTGTTTGGAAATGACATTTCAACCATGGAATGTGTAAAAGCCTGGCTTAGGAGTTGTTTTTCCATCAAAGATCTTGGTGAAGCCGCCTATATTTTAGGAATAAAGATCTATAGGGATAGATCAAGGCGGTTAATAGGTTTAAACCAAAGTGCATACATTGATAAAATCTTGAAAATGTTCAAGATGGAGAACTCTTGGTACCAATTCAAAGTGGAACGATATTGAGTGCGTCTCAATGTCCAAGCTCAAAGGATGAGCAAGAGAAAATGAAAGGAATCTCATATGCATCAGCTATAGGATCCATCATGAATGACATGATATGCACTAGACCGGATGTGTCATGTGCTTTGAGCATGACAAGTAGATGCCAACAAAATCCAGGAAGTAGCCATTGGATGGCGGTTAAGAGTATATTGAAATACCTTAGAAGGACTAAGATATGTTTCTAATATATGGCTCCGGTGAGTAGGAACTCGTTATAAAGGGTTACACGGATGTTTCCAAACTGATCGAGATGATTCTCGATCACAATCGGGATATTTTTTCGTTATGAATGGTGGGGAAGTCTCTTGGAAGAGCGCAAAACAAGATGTGGTAGCATTGTCCACCACTAAATCGGAATACTTCGCCGCCTCATTTGTAGTTCAAGAAGCTGCATGGATAAGAAAGTTCATTGCCGACCTAGGGGTGGTACATACCATTCGGGACCCTCTAGAGATCTTTTGTGACAACGAGGGTGTGATTTCTGAAATCAAGGAACCCCGTGCACATCAAAAGACAAGGCACATTGAGCGGAGATTCAACTACATAAGGGATGAATTTGAAAAAGGAAATATATGTATTCGCAAAGTTCACACCGATCAAAACATTACGGATCCACTCACGAAGCTCCTTGAAAGGCCAAAGCATGAAGGTCATACTTGCGCCTTAGGACTTCGATATTCTAGTGATTGGATTTGATGTATTTTGTATTTGGATGTCGGAACAATTGTTACTTTGACTCATTAATATGATTATGGTTTATGATTATGATATTTTAAGTTATATTCTATTTTAGCATCTTTAAATCCATGAATAAGTTAATTATTCTAAATGTCCATAGTCGCTCATATTTGTGGTAACAAATATGAAGGTATGATGATTATGAACTTGGATTGGTGGATATTCATAAGGTATGAATATAGAGCAAGGGTTTTCTGCCAAAGTTCATAGATATTTATGGGATATAACAATTGGACTGACCTGCCCTCAAATGTTACTGCATGGAATCCTTGTGATTGGTGGTCATAAGTAAATTTGATTAAAGGCGAATATAATAGTATCCTCCGACCTGAGATATATATTGGGTCTTGATATTCACCAAATATTATTCTTTGACTTAGTTCTTCGCTACATAAGGCTAAGATTAGGTATGGTACGATGTGATTGTGAGAGACGTATGTAGTCAATAGGGGATTTGTCCCTCTTATTTGTTGAGAGTAAAATGTTTAAGGCCTAATAAGTTAAATTAACAAAGAATGATCACTCTGTGTCTTTGGATTTGACATGACATCTGTGGCAAAAGGATAAATGATAGATTCACCTAAATCATTTCAAGTAAGGGACTTGAAGGGGATGATGTTATTGAGTGGCACTTCGGCGTACGTATTAGGTAAGTAAACAGTTGTTAGGCGGTATTTGTTACTTGCATCAATCTTCTATGTACCTTGTGCAAGTGGGAGATTGTTAAAATCGGTCTGCCCAAGACAAATATTATAATTGATGCGACTGGTATATTATGATCCAAGTCGGGTCATACCCAATAACAAGCTAAACAAACACCATAATATTTATTGTAGATATGATCAAACAAATAAATATTAACACTTACGATATTTAGAAAATGAGTTTCTAAATATTTGCACTTGAGGAATCGATAAATTATATGGATAATTTATTTAGAGAGATTATCTTATGATATTATTTAAGTTGGTTAGATAATATATATATATTAATGGTTATGATATATTGCATGAAACTTATGGCATGATAAAAGTGTTACATGTCACAAAGTTTCAATAGACCTGCAACTAATACATGGAGTATTAGTCATGTGACTAGTACATGGAGTATTAGTGTGTTGCCAGGAAAGAAAGAGAAAATATTTTCTGGTGGGACAAGCTATTTTGGGGTGGAAATTCCCACCCTTTTGTTTAAATTAATTTTCTCTTTATATCCTTCTTGGGACACAACACAAGAGACAGCCATACACATTACATGCAATATTACTCTCTCTCTCTCTCTCTTCTCTCTTGAATTCGGCCAAGAAGAAGAAGAAACACAAGAAAGAAGTTTTGGGTGCAAGTGTTATTAAATCCTAGCAAGACATGGTGTTTTGTTGGTGGCTTGAGGGTATACAAGCTTGAGGCTCTTCTCTCTTGAAGGCTAGCTATTCAACCATCATCTACTTCATCCTCCTTGCATCTTGAAAGGTTGTATTACATAAACACCCTATGGTTGTTGATTTTGGTAAACATATTATTTCGTATATGGGTCCGGAGCTTGGGTTTTATATATATAAAATCGGTTTTATATTAATCTAAATAACAAGATTTATAACTAAATAATCCGCTGCGTTTTTCATATAAATGGGTTTATATGACTTTGATAATCATGTTGAAAATTGGATTGTTAAGAAAAAGGACTCATCCGATCAAGTTGATGTTGAAAATGACATATCCGTCATATCCGAAAGTTCAGAAAACTCAACAGTTATACATGTCGATTCGGGAAGCTTAAGGAAGAGTGTGTTAGACTATCAATACGATAAGGGAAGATGACTTGAAGATCGATTTTGTTAGTCTATGCAATATCCGAGGGGGAGTCTGTTGGAGCATAAGAGTCTACTTCTTAGACACCAAGACCTAGCAATATCCAAGGGGGACACTTTTAGAGCATTTTTTGTTTATCTCTAGGTCTTGGATTGGTTAAACGAGCTAATATGTTAGATATATTGTAAGTGGCGTATAAGTCATGTCAAACGTATAAGACTTATACGGGCATATAAGTCTTATACGTCACATATGACTTATACGGCCTATAGGTGATTGGTTTAGTATAAATAGGAGCCTATCATGTCATATTTTGTAATCCTCAATAATCCTTTGTAATCTTAGAGGGAGAGCTTTCATGTCATACCAATATTAGAGAATATTTGTGTCAATTGTTATGTGTTTATCCCATTGATTAATGTTTCCTCCATTAATCATCGTATAGTAAACATAATGTGGCTACGATCCTTCTCACATTCTTATATCTGCACAAAAGAAAGAAAAGTCCAATAATTGCTATACCTCTTCAAGTTGTTAAACCAACTGATACTGAAAATGAGCCAAAAGTGGATGAACCAAAAATTGATGCATTAATTGACTTATCTGAAACTGAAGATGATTTGGCTGATACTCCACATGTCAATATGACTGATCCTCACAGGGAGAACATTCAAACCATGCCAGATGAAGCCAAGAAAGAAGATCCTAAGATCATCAGTATGATGCATCATGGATACAAATTTGAGACCCTGGCTCCAATGACTAATGAAGAGTTGCAGGTGTTACTTGATTAGGAAGTGAAGGAGTTGAAGAAGTAGAGGGAAAAGAGGAACAAAGACACTCAAAGGTTCCTTGCCTTTTTAAAATTCATGTTTTCTCAGAAAAACAACTGAGTTACATGATATTTGAGGAACTGGAGAGTGTCTGAAAGTCAACCAAGGAGAGAATAGAGAAAGAGGAGTGGGAAAGAATGAAAAAAGAAGGCTGTTGAACAAAAGGATAAAATTGAAAGTCTTTACAAGAAGTACGGGGGGAGTGCAAGTGTTTGATAGATCATGGTATAGTCGTTGAGCAAGTGGAGGGCATGAGCAAAAAGGTTGTAGAATAGAGATTCAAACAAATATCTGAGAAAATCAAGTCTGACTCCAAAAGAAAACCCAGGATAATAACTTTGGCTAAGAAAGAGAAGAAAGCTTTGGAGAATGAAAAAGTTGTGTTGCTGGAGAGACTGATCTCAGCAAGGGGAGAGGGGGACAAAATAAAAGATATGAGCACAGCTGAAAAATTGTCCCTTTATGAGTCTGAGTTGGTCAAATATAATAAAGAAAAGGGAAAATCAAAAACCACTCAGACTCCTCCTCTAGTGAAGGTAAAGGAAGAGCCAGTTGAGAGAGTGAACATGCTGCCCTGGGAAGACGAGAACATAATTAGAACCTTAAAAGGTTTGATGATGAGCAATGGCATGGCTGAATCTGTATTTGACAAACTTGGAAAAGAACAACTGAAGGAGTTGTTCTTCACTGAAAAGAACAATGGGAGAAACTAGAAGAAAAATTGAGAAAGCTGTTAGATTTTCAGTGTGGACCAAGGGGAGAACCAATTCAAACTCAAAGATCTATCCCTGTTAGACCAACTGATGATGAAGTAATGGAAATGATTACTACAATGGCTAAAGTAGGTGAAGATTATTTGAGACTTGTGATGATGCCAAAAGAGCAGATTGTGAGTATGTTTGAAGAATCTGGGCATGTGAGAAGACCAGTTCCTAAAATGAAATATGCTCCAAGGTCTTCCACTGTAAGTGCCCCAATTCCAACTATGTTATTACTCATACTTGGGATTTTGTTAGTGGATATATCTCGTCAAGCGTGACGTTATTGATTTCGGTTCTTATCGTATTCATTCATCTTATTTACTAAGGTGAGTATTTCACTCCCATTTTTACTTATTATAAAATCTTTTTTGGGGACATATGTGTATGTTATATCTGTTTTGATCAAGAATTGATCAAGGAAGATTGGAATTTTCTCAAGCTCCTCAAGAAATGGCTAAGTATGGAATTCGAACAAACTTGGCACTTCGAGCAAGCCTAGAACTTATTCAAGCAAGGTATCTTACTATCAAGCATGGTTATCTTCTTGACTTCTTCTAAGTGTTAGTCCGAACAAACTACACTTCATCAAGCAAGGTTTTTCTTCGGTCGAGCAAGCTTTGTTTCAGAGCAAAACCTTGACTTAACCAAGTAATTTGGTGGGTCGAGCAAGGTTTCAATAAAAAGTGATCTCAAGAACACTTGAAGGAATTTATGATGGAATTATTCTAAGGACTTCTACGAGCAAGGTTTAACCTCGAGCAAGCTACAGTGTGTAACGATTCCGGCAAATTCAGGTATACCCTAGCCGGTATATACTATTTATATGTTACTTAATATTGAATATATATGAATTATAATGCGTTTATACGAGTATGTAAGATTCACAGTACGGATTATACTCGATTATACAGTTAATCGTATTGGAAATACGATCAACCGATTAACGGTTGTTGAAGCCCGAACGAATCGAGGTTACATTATAGACGAGATATATGATATTTAGTAATGTTTACGAAGTATTAAAGCTTCGGGATAACTGAATTAAAGCACAGAAAAAGAATTTTCGATTTAATGGTACGTCGGTACATTAATCGAAACCTTCAATACCAAACCGAGCAAGAGACGATCGATCAAGCCGAAAAAGATGCGCGATTATTAATAATATGATGTTTTAAATTAATAAATGTCATGGTTTAAGTTTTTTAAAGTTTTTAAAGTGGTTTTATATAAATTTCATTTTTAAGCCGAAAACGACCGTTTTAGCCACGTTTTAAGCCGAATTAAACATTTAACCGAAAAACGAACTGAACCAGATTATCCAAAACATTATCCGGATTTCGATAATCCAAATATGTGGCTAGAAATGGAGAGGTGGGTCCCACCCCACCCCCCTCATCTTTCCGATCGGATAAGGGGTAAAACCCCTTGTCTTCATTTCTTTTTTACATCAAACATATCAACATTCAAGAATTCTCTCCATTTTATGATCCATAAACCCGAGATTTTAGCAAGAAAACCGAGGTAAAAAGTCGAGCTATTTACGTTTCCATCTTCGTTTCTTGAGTTTGTTTGCAAGAAAATGAGGTTTCAAAGATGAAAACCGATTCTTTCATGATCAAGTGATGTATACGAGTTATACAAGGGATCTTGGTCCAAGAAAGGAGTTAAACGAACCAAAAACGAATTTTTACGGTTAAATCTTTGTTTTTAAATCATAACCGAAACCATGAAAGAAATGGCTTGATTGTGGGTGTAACTTGCTTGGTGTGGTGTTATTGTGCTTGTAGGTGTTGTATCTAGTTGTTAGCAAAGGCTAGAAAGCGAGATCCTTGCGATTTGAAGCTAGAAACACAAGGTAGTTCGGTTTTTGTACGATGTTTGAGTTTTGGACAGATTGTGATACGTGTTGAGTTAGGTCATAAAATTTTACAGAGATGATCTACACATGAAAATATGAGATCTGTGAAATTTTGGTAATTTTTGGACAAAGGATGAATATTTGGTGAATTTAATGCTCGGTTTTGGCTAAAAATGGTGAAAAATAGTTAAATATCATGAAAAATTCTGGAAAATTCCAGATAAGCTTTTTATAACATGTATAAGTCACACACAAAATTTTAGGTCAGTTGGAGAAGTCTAAGTAGGCTTTTCGGTTAAACGAGTTCTAGGGTTTTCTAGCTCGGTTTTGGTGAAAATGGCATGTAAAAAGGGATTTTGGTTCTGGAAAAATTACAGGGGACTATGTGGATGGCAGGGGTCATCCAGGAAAAATTTGGGATTTTTCTAAGGTAGTTTGGTATTTACGACATATTTAGTGTTTAAATGGTGTTTAAAAATAGATAACTAAATTATAAATATAAAAATTAATTCTGGAAATATTTTTATAAAATTCCCCACTGTCAAAAAGTGATTTGTGCAAAATTTCAAGATCCGAGATTAAACGGATAATTATTTGTGCTAAAAAGAAAATAAAAACAAACTTTTAAAGCTTAAAACGCGTAAACCGGTAAAGTTCGCCTAAGCGAGCTGACTGGTGTATAAAAACCCTAAAAATGGACTATTTTCATATAACTAAGTTAAACAAGTAAAAATAAATCATCCGAAAATAATTCGGATGATTTGGGTAATTTTTATCCGATTTAACAGTTTCCGGTACACTAAAGACGGAAACGGGTCCCGCGGCCAATCGGGGCGTCTAAACCGAGCTCTAATTTCACAATTATAATTAAATCATCAATCAACAACTATTTTCGGGTCGTGTATGACCAAACTCATTTTTGAAACGTAAAAACGGATAACCGTGCTAGGCACGCAAAACGGGGAAAATGAACTAAGAGTAATTTTAACTATTGAACTCTAAACGATATCACAATCTGAGTCCGGAGTAGTGTTTCTGGGTTAACATTGCCCCCAGAACGGGTACAGTACTGGGTTAACAGTGTCCCCAGATGTACCGGTTAACACGGTTAAAGTTATAGTAATAGTGATTGAATAGTAACGAATTTAGGGATCGTATTACAGATCCGGATTATTAGCTGTGTATTGTGTTACTGCTTGCTTACGTTAAGGTGAGTTTCACGAGCCCCTTTTTCTGAATTGTTTTCAAATATTTTCTCGGGGCGGAAGCATGTTACTATTGAAATGTTTAAGTACATACTGAACGCATGGATTTGCGTGTATTTATATATGTTTTATTGTACGGGAATCGTACGGAAATGTACTAAGATGGTAATTGTCTGAGTTGCTAACATTGTAAGGCCCCGCAACACGAGTGATTAACTGAAAGCCGGTAGAGTGTGGATAGTACTATTGGTCTGACAAACCCAACTGGTCCGGCATGGATTTGCTGATGTTTCCTAGCCAGTTGCACATGTCTATTTTATTGTTATATATTTTGCTATGTAATGTTAGGCATAGCGGTTTGGGGCAGGTTCGTGAGCGGAGTATGCCACGGGGTTATGCGTGGATAGTCAGAGGTTTCACTTGTGGGCTCAGCATAATTACATCGCTAATATATGATTATTATAATGATTTGTCACTGTTTATTTAAATTAGTGAAACTCACCAACTATTCGTAGTTGACCCGTTTTCTTTACATGCTTTTTAGGTACCCCCAAACTGGAATAATTGCTACATGCTTGATGATGCGTGCTTTTTGTGGAAGCTTAATGACATTTTTGTATTAATTATGTTAATGTACTGTTGGTAAAACTTATGTGTTAACGCCTAGACGGTAACTAAACTCGGAACAATGTAATATGGTGTGAATTAATGTAGTGGTGTTTTCTTTATAAGCAATGCTGTTGATATCAAATGTGTCTGTGGCGCCCCGGTTACGTTTCCGCTGCGGTTGCGGGGTGTTACAGAACTTGGTATCAGAGCCGTTGGTTATAAATAATTAGGATGTCTTTAAAAGATACCTAAAATATAACCAGTAGCTTAAGTATTATAGGATCTGAATATCAACTAATAATTTATAGTGACGACATCTGGATGAACTTGGATGGACAAGTGAGTTATTATGGTCCGGAACATAATAACAGACTTGTCCGCACGAGGGAATTCAGGGGAAGTCACCGGGAATTTTAATAGGTAAAATCGGCAACATATGTGTAAGTATATGATAATATTTTTATGTGACAAAGTTGTATAAGTATGTGTATATTAATTTTGATTTACATTATGGAAGGAACTATATATTTGCTAACTTGTGTACAGGTAAGGATGTCGAGGTCACGAAGTCTGTCAGTGGAGGAGGACCCGGAGGAGGCCAGTTCCGGGAACTCTAGGAGCTTACGCTTAGCATCCAGCACTGAGCCTAGTGAGACTAGCCGTAGGAGTGCTAGCCTGTCCTCCCCTGCTAGGGTTGCCAGATCCCCCACCCCACCCGCACCACAGGCCACCCCTACCCCTCCCGGGCACGGACCCCGCCTCACGGCGCGGATCAGTGTCCCCTATGTCCCACCTACCTCTACCCCACCCAGACCTACTTTCCACAGGGGCGAGTCCTCCCGCCCCCAGCCCGAGCCTGTGCCTCCACCCGTGTGGGGTACCCCTAGGCTGGGGAGGGATGAGCGTCCCTCCTCCGAGGCTGCATGGCTCCGAGTGCTCCACGAGAAGGTGGTTGATCACACCATCGCCCTGACGGTGGGGATCCAGAGGAGGAGACACCTGGCGGACTGCGTACTGGACAGCCAGTACGCGATTGGCCAGCTGAGGAGGGAGGGCGCATACTCCCAGTGGATGATTGACCGGATGGAGACACGGATCCGGGGTTTGATGGCGGTGTTGGTGGTGATGGTGGCAGTGTTGGTGTGGTTGGTATACCACCATGCTTAGTTATGTTAGGGTGGTAGTAGACAGGGTCCGCTTTTGATACTCTGTGTAAGCAGTTAGTGGCGATGCTAACATAGAGTAAATCTTGGGTAGTTGTAGTACAGCCACTAGCCCATAGGGTGCCTTTTTTGGGGATACCGTTGTCGATACTTTTGGTGTATCATTCAAGCACTGACCCATAGCGGGTTATGTCGAAATGATGCCGACGTAGGACTGATGTATGAAAACTTAATCTATGTGATGATGGTAGGAATGTAATGTGTACTGATGTTTATGTAATATGTACTGATGTTTATTAATGAATGGAATATGTGTTGTGTATCGAGATTGGAACTTGT
The DNA here is from genome assembly GCF_021521415.1 of Bidens hawaiensis. Lineage (NCBI taxonomy): Eukaryota > Viridiplantae > Streptophyta > Magnoliopsida > Asterales > Asteraceae > Bidens > Bidens hawaiensis. The sequence goes on along the minus strand of NW_027491114.1, from coordinate 345,471 downwards.
ATTAATTATATGTATTTTTCTTAATGTTGTGTAGAATGGCACCAAAACGGTCAGCTCGAATGTCAGAAGTGGATGTGGACCGTCTGATTGCTCGACAGTTAGAGGCGGCGATACCGGATATAGTATCGCGCATCGCCGCCAGTATTAACAATGCGACCAATCCGGGCCCTGCGAGCAATCAAACGACCACCAATAATGAGGGGGAACAAAATGTTAATCCTCCACCGAACGGTAACCCGATTCCGAGTAATGACGCACCGCCTAGGGTGGTCGTTACAGACAGTAATGGCCCAATACCTAGTGTAGAAACGAACCGCACTAAACCGACTCCTGCAACAAAGGGATGTTCAATCAAAGATTTTATGTTGTGCAAGCCCCTAGAGTTTAGCGGGTCTGAGGGACCAAATGGGGTGGTTAAGTGGATTGAGAAAATAGAGTCTGTTGTGAACATCTGTAACTGCCCTGAGGATTACATTGTTAAGTATGCTACCTGCACGTTCACGGACCATGCCTTGACATGGTGGAACACAATAGTGCAAACTCGCGGTCAGGCAGCGACAAACCGCATTACCTGGGCAGAGCTCAAGGCCCTTGTACTGGAACATTTCTGCCCGAAAAACGAACTGCAGAAGTTAGAAAATGAATTGTGGAACTTGGAGATGCAGGGGGCAGACCACTTGGGTTATACGAACCGATTTAATGAGTTGTCGCGATTGGTGCCATGGTTGGTCACCCCAGAGTCAAAGAGGGTTGAGCGTTATATATGGGGACTAACTCCATTAGTTAGGAGTATAGTCAACTCTGGGGGACACAAGACGTTTGAGGGTGCGGTGACGCAAGCTGGTATCGTCACATACGATTTCGTGAGGAGTGGGTCACTGAAGGTGGCAGGAGAGTCTGCTGGGGGAAAAGCGAGGTACGTATGACAATAGGATTCAGGAGAAGTAGCAAAATAAACGTGCTCGGCCCGCTGCCCAGAACTACGCCATGACTAGTTCATGCGGAAGGCAAGAATCACAGAAAGGGACATTCCCTAAGTGTGGGAAATGCGGTTACCAGCATGGTGGCGTGTGCAAGGGGGTAGTGTGCCACCGGTGTGGCAGGAATGGGCACTATGCACCGAGTTGTAGAACAAACCTGAACAATCTGAACCGACAACTGCAACCTATCCGTGCGCAGCCATTTAGGACCCAACCAGCCCGACAACAAAACCCACAAGGAAACCAAATGATGACCACCAGCCGTGCTTGCTTTGAATGCGGCAGCACAGATCATTTCAAGAGATACTGTCCGAAACTGAACCAGGGAGGAAATGGGAGGCAAACCGTGGGTCAGGCATCGTCGTCCAATCCGGCGAGAGGCCGAGCGTTTGTGATGGGGGCGAACGAAGCACGCCAGGACCCCAGCGTAGTGACAGGTACATTCCTCGTCTCTGATCATTACGCTTCTGTATTATTTGATACGGGCGCCGATAGAAGTTTTGTCTCTGTTAAATTCCTGTCGATAGCAAACCTTCCGATTAGTGAAACCATAGAACCTTATACCGTAGAAGTCGCTAACGGTAAAACCATGATAGTTAATCAGATAGTTCGGAATTGCCCTTTTATTCTGAACGATCAATCCTTCCTGATTGACTTATTACCGGTAGAATTAGGTAGTTATGACGTGATAGTGGGAATGGATTGGTTAGCACGTAACAAAGTGGAAATAAACTGTGAAAAGAAAATCGTCAAGATCCGGGTGTCGGATGACGTAGAGGTGTTAGTGCAAGGAGAGAAGTCGGGCAAACTGATACCATTTATATCCCACCTCAAGGTGTTAAAATATATACGCCAGGGTTGCGTGGCGTATCTAGCGAGCTTGACGGCCTCAGATTCTGAGGAAAAACGGGTGGATGATATACCGGTGGTACGCGAATTTCCACAAGTTTTCCCAGAAGAACTTCCTGGATTACCGCCAACCCGACAGGTCGAATTCAGAATCGATTTAATACCTCAAGCTGGCCCTGTTGCTAAAGCACCCTACCGACTTGCACCGTCCGAGATGCAAGAATTATCTAATCAGTTACAAGAATTGTTGGATAAAGGATTCATACGTCCTAGTCATTCCCCGTGGGGTGCACCTGTATTATTCGTGAAAAAGAAGGACGGGAGCCTTAGAATGTGCATTGATTACAGGGAGTTGAACATGTTAACAATCAAAAATAGGTACCCTCTTCCCCGAATTGATGATCTGTTTGACCAGCTGCAAGGTGCGAGCTATTTCTCAAAAATCGATCTTAGATCGGGATACCATCAGGTTAGAATTCAGGAAGAAGATATCCCAAAAACCGCATTCCGGACTCGCTACGGCCATTACGAGTTCTTAGTTATGCCTTTCGGGCTAACAAATGCGCCGGCAGTGTTCATGGACCTCATGAATCGAGTCTGTAAACCCTACCTCGACATATTCGTCATCGTGTTTATTGAAGATATTTTGATCTACTCGAAAAGTAAAGAAGAGCACGAGCAACACCTAAGGATAATTTTAGAGCTTCTGAATCAGGAGAAGTTGTATGCAAAACTCTCTAAGTGTAACTTCTGGTTGCAAGAAGTGCAATTCCTCGGTCACGTTGTAAACCATCAAGGAATACACGTTGATCCGAGTAAGGTTGAAGCAATTAAGAATTCGCAAGCGCCTAAATCGCCAAAGGAAATCCGCCAATTCTTAGGCTTAGCTGGATATTATCGACGATTTATAGAACTTTTCCAGCATCGCCCAACCTTTAACTCTCCTGACTCAAAAGGATCAAAAGTATGAATGGGGAGAAGAGCAGGAAGCGGCGTTTCAAACGTTAAAGCAAAAATTGTGCCAAGCGCCGATTTTAAGTCTCCCCGATGGAGACGATGGTTTTGTCGCGTATTGTGACGCATCGAGTAGAGGGTTAGGATGCGTGTTGATGCAGAATAATAAGGTTATAGCCTATGCTTCCCGACAGTTAAAAGTACACGAGAAAAATTACACTACTCACGACTTAGAACTGGGAGCGGTTATCTTCGCACTTAAAATCTGGAGACATTATCTCTACGGTACGAAGTGCACCATCTTCACTGATCATAAAAGTCTGCAGCACATATTCGATCATAAAAGTCGGATTTGGATCCCGACCCTCCATGATCTTCGTGAATTAATCATGGACGAAGCACATAGATCAAAATATTCCATACATCCGGGATCAGATAAAATGTACAAGGATGTGAAGGAGTTCTACTGGTGGCCAGGTATGAAAAAGGATATCGCAACGTATGTCGGTAAATGTACGACTTGTGCGAGAGTTAAGGCAGAGCACCAGAAACCCTCGGGAATGTTACAACAACCGGAAATTCCCGAATGGAAGTGAGAGCAAATCACGATGAATTTTGTGACACATCTCCCTAAGACGTCCCGAGGACATGATGCAATTTGGGTAATCGTGGATCGATTAACCAAATCGGCACATTTTATCCTGATTAGAAATAATTATAACACTGAGAGACTTGCGCAGATTTATATAAATGAAATTGTGTCCCGTCATGGGATACCCATCTCAATCATCTCCGATCGGGATAGCCATTTCACCTCCAATCTTTGGCAAGCTGTGCAAGAAGCGCTGGGAACGCGTATTGATCTAAGCACAGCTTACCACCCTCAGACCGATGGTCAGTCTGAGAGGACCAACCAAACCCCGGAGGATTTGCTTCGTGCATGTGTACTGGATTTTAAGGGAAATTGGGATCAACATATCCCACTCGTTGAATTTTCCTATAATAACAGTTACCATAGCAGTATAAAGGCAGCGCCTTACGAAGCATTGTATGGTCGGAAGTGTCGATCACCACTCTGCTGGACTGAAGTGGGCGACACTCAGGTTATTAGATCAGACCTGGTCCAGGAAACGACCAGCAAAATCCTTGAAATTAGGAACAATCTGAAGGCCGCGCGGGATCGGCAGAAGAGTTATGCCGATACCCGTAGAAAACCGTTGTCGTTTGAGAAAGGTGATAAAGTGTATTTGAAGGTATCGCCTTGGAAGGGCGTAGTCAGATTTGGAAAGGCGGGGAAGTTAGCCCCGAGGTATATTGGACCATTCAATATTACTGCCAAAATCGGTCCCGTAGCATACCGATTAGAACTACCCGATGAACTGAGTGCAGTTCACAACGTGTTTCACGTATCGAACTTGAAAAGATGTCTGGCAGATGAGACATCGGTGTTACCTTTAGAGGGTGTCCAAATAAGTGATAAGCTCAATTTCGTAGAGGAACCCATAGAAATAGTAGACAGGAAAATCAAGCAACTTAGACACAATAAGATTTCGTTGGTCAAAGTTAGATGGAATTCGCAGCGAGGCCCAGAATACACATGGGAACGAAAGGACGAATTCCGGAAGAAATACCCCTACCTATTTCCTCAAAAGGAAGTAGTCGACGCGTAAAATTTCGAGGACGAAATTTTTGTTACGGGGGGAGAATGTAACGATTCCGGCAAATTCAGGTATACCCTAGCCGGTATATACTATTTATGTGTTACTTAATAATGAATATATGAATTATAATGCGTTTATACGAGTATGTAAGATTCACAGTACGGATTATACTCGATTATACAGTTAATCGTATTGGAAATACGATCAACCGATTAACGGTTGTTGAAGCCCGAACGAATCGATGTTACATTATAGACGAGATATATGATATTTAGTAATGTTTACGAAGTATTAAAGCTTCGGGATAAGTGAATTAAAGCACAGAAAAAGAATTTTCGATTTAATGGTACGTCGGTACATTAATCGAAACCTTCAATACCAAACCGAGCAAGAGACGATCGATCAAGCCGAAAAAGATGCGCGATTATTAATAATATGATGTTTTAAGTTAATAAATGTCATGGTTTAAGTTTTTTAAAGTTTTTAAAGTGGTTTTATATAAATTTCATTTTTAAGCCGAAAACGACCGTTTTAGCCTCGTTTTAAGCCGAATTAGACATTTAACCGAAAAACGAACTGAACCAGATTATCCACAACATTATCCGGATTTCGAGAATCCAAATATGTGGCTAGAAATGGAGAGGTGGGTCCCACCCCACCCCCCTCATCTTTCCGATCGGATAAGAGGTAAAACCCCTTGTCTTCATTTCTTTTTTACATCAAACATATCAACATTCAAGAATTCTCTCCATTTTATGATCCATAAACCCGAGATTTTAGCAAGAAAACCGAGGTAAAAAGTCGAGGTATTTACGTTTCCATCTTCGTTTCTTGAGTTTTTTGCAAGAAAATGAGGTTTCAAAGATGAAAACCGATTCTTGTATGATCAAGTGATGTATACGAGTTATACAAGGGATCTTGGTCCAAGAAAGGAGTTAAACGAACCAAAACGAATTTTTACGGTTAAATCTTTGTTTTTAAATCATAACCGAAACCATGAAAGAAATGGCTTGATTGTGGGTGTAACTTGCTTGGTGTGGTATTATTGTGCTTGTAGGTGTTGTATCTAGTTGTTAGCAAAGACTAGAAAGCGTGATCCTTGCGATTTGAAGCTAGAAACACAAGGTAGTTCGGTTTTTGTACGATGTTTGAGTTTTGGACAGATTGTGATACGTGTAGAGTTAGGTCATGAAATTTTACAGAGATGATCTACACATGAAAATATGAGATCTGTGAAATTTTGGTAATTTTTGGACAAAGGATGAATATTTGGTGAATTTAATGCTCGGTTTTGGCTAAAAATGGTGAAAAATAGTTAAATATCATAATAAATTCTGGAAAATTCCAGATAAGCTTTTAATAACATTTATAAGTCACACACAAAATTTTAGGTCAGTTGGAGAAGTCTAAGTAGGCTTTTCGGTTAAACAAGTTCTAGGGTTTTCTAGCTTGGTTTTAGTGAAAATGGCATGTAAAAAGGGATTTTGGTTCTGGAAAAATTACAGGGGACTATGTAGATGGCAGGGGTCATCCAGGAAAAAATTGGGATTTTTCTAAGGTCGTTTGGTATTTACGACATATTTAGTGTTTAAATGGTGTTTAAAAATAGATAAATAAATTATAAATATAAAAATTAATTCTGGAAATATTTTTATAAAATTCCCCACTGTCAAAAAGTGATTTGTGCAAAATTTCAAGATCCGAGATTAAACGGATAATTATTTGTGCTAAAAAGAAAATAAAAACAAACTTTTAAAGCTTAAAACGCGTAAACCGGTAAAGTTCGCCTAAGCGAGCTGACTGGTGTATAAAAACCCTAAAAATGGACTATTTTCATATAACTAAGTTAAACAAGTAAAAATAAATCATCCGAAAATAATTCGGATGATTTGGGTAATTTTTATCCGATTTAACAGTTTCCGGTACACTAAAGACGGAAACGGGTTCCGCGGCCAATCGGGGCGTCTAAACCGAGCTCTAATTTCAAAATTATAATTAAATCATCAATCAACAACTATTTTCGGGTCGTGTGTGACCAAACTCATTTTTGAAACGTAAAAACGGATAACCGTGCTAGGCACGCAAAACGAGGAAAATGAACTAAGAGTAATTTTAACTATTTAACTCTAAACGATATCACAATCTGAGTCCGGAGTAGTGTTTCTGGGTTAACATTGCCCCCAGAACGGGTACAGTACTGGGTTAACAGTGTCCCCAGATGTACCGGTTAACACGGTTAAAGTTATATTAATAGTGATTGAATAGTAACGAATTTAGGGATCGTATTACAGATCCGGATTAGAAGCTGTGTATTGTGTTACTGCTTGCTTACGTTAAGGTGAGTTTCACGAGCCCCTTTTTCTGAATTGTTTTCAAATATTTTCTCGGGGCGGAAGCATGTTACTATTGAAATGTTTAAGTACATACTGAACGCATGGATTTGCGTGTATTTATATATGTTTTATTGTACGGGAATCGTACGGAAATGTACTAAGATGGTAATTGTCTGAGTTGCTAACATTGTAAGGCCCCGCAACACGAGTGATTAACTGAAAGCCGGTATAGTGTGGATAGTGTTATTGGTCTGACAAACCCAACTGGTCCGGCATGGATTTGCTGATGTTTCCCAGCCAGTTGCACATGTCTATTTTGTTGTTATATATTTTGCTATGTAATGTTAGGCATAGCGGTTTGGGGCAGGTTCGTGGGCGGAGTATGCCACGGGGTTGTGCGTGGATAGTCAGAGGTTTCACTTGTGGGCTCAGCATAATTACATCGCTAATATATGATTATTATAATGATTTGTCACTGTTTATTTAAATTAGTGAAACTCACCAACTATTCGTAGTTGACCCGTTTTCTTTACATGCTTTTTAGGTACCCCCAAACTGGAATAATTGCTACATGCTTGATGATGCGTGCTTTTTGTGGAAGCTTAATGATCTTTTTGTATTAATTATGTTAATGTACTGTTGGTAAAACTTATGTGTTAACGCCTAGACGGTAACTAAACTCGGAACAATGTAATATGGTGTGAATTAATGTAGTGGTGTATTCTTTATAAGCAATGCTGTTGATATCAGATGTGTCTGTTGCATCCCGTTTACGTTTCCGCTGCGGTTACGGGGTGTTACACAGTGCCACCAGCATACTTAGTATGCCAGAATAGCTTATCAACAAAAGGTTGAAGAGATCAAGAAGAACATGTTTGCTCGTAGGATATTATCAAGAAAAGTTTGATATTATCATGAAGATTGAAGTCTTTTTGAAGAATATTTTCAAATATGCTCGGAGAATTGTTCCAGCACACTTATGGTTACTAGGTCTGCTCCAAAAAGACAAAAGCTTACCCGAAGACCTATTTACATTTGTAATATTTTGAATAAGTTTGAATATGTTATGTAACAATCATTATGGCTTCTAGAAGGTATCAGGTGTGTCTATTTAAGGAAAGTTTATGTCACATTTATAAAGGCGAAGAATACAGTGGTTTGACGGCTGATTAGATTTCTTAGCAAAAAGAATATTCTTGTTCGGAAAGTAGCCTCCACCTGACAATCCACATAGAAACCCTAGAGATTTTCTTTGTATTTTGAATTAATATCAATGGAAAAATTTACAGTGACTTGTGCGATTGTCATCTTTGTGTTATTTGAGTAACATCTTGAATACTATTGATTTCGCCTTTACTATTTATTAGGTTTTCACATAAGCATATTTATGTCACACCTCCAACCTAAGGCGGAATTGTCGGGGCGTGAGCTGATTGCTCACAGCTCTCAAGGTACTGTCAAGCAATGAATAAAAGTGACAATTTCTATTAAATCCAATTAAATATTCCAAAGAATTCAAATAAAAAATCTAGAAATAAAAACGACAAGAAGAATACAAATTTAAAACATAGATAAGTCTTGAGTAATTCTTCTAGCATAAATCATCCCTAAGTTCTTCATAAATCTTGCAACTAGTTTAAACAATAACCTGCATATGCGTATAAAATAGAAATGTTTGTCAACAACACATGTTGAGTGAGTAAAACACTAGTTTAAGACATTACAATAATATTATATAATAAATAAAGAAAGATGCAAATTGTTCCTGTGAGATAAGAAGTTAAGCCATAGCATAGACACAAACAATCGACCATAAAGAAAGGGCTCAACCAATTCCATATAAATGGACATTGGTTACCGAGCAAGGACTAAACCGTTTGCCATAAAAATGGACATCGGTTGCCGAAGATAGTCGTATGATCATACTGTAAATGAGGAACTTCACCTAAATGTGTTCAAACAAAGCAAGTAAGCAAATAGCAAGTTAGGCATAAACTGATATACACACAACGATTAAACAGTTGCGGTTTATAATACTATACAGTATATAAATACTCTAAATACGCATATGTCCCCAAAAGAATTAAAATACATAAAGAGGGGAGTGATTACTCCACTTAACAAGTAAGAAAGAGTAAAAGTGCGCGATAAGAATGAAGATATAAGAGACGTCACGCTTGTCGAGACGTAGCAAAGACAATCCTAAAAAGTGTAATAACAAGGAAAACAACGTCTCAATGAATAGACTAATAAGGAAACGAGATATGGACGGGTTTAAAGGGTATACAGAAATTTATTTATAATTTATTATTAAAATGGATTTCTTATAAATTAATATTGTATAAAATTTAATTGTTTATAAATATTTTTACTTACACTATTAAATATATATGAATCTTTATAAAAATTACCTTTGGTTTATGAAATACCTAACCAAAAATTATTTATAATAATAAGGTATATTTTATATTTTAATTATGATTTTTAAATAAACAAAACCTTTTTAAATGTTTATTATATAAACCTTTTTAATTTTACTAACTTATATATATATATATATATATAATCTAATTAACTAATTATGTTAATATAATACTTTAAATGGATAAATAGCAAAATAAATGGGTTGGGGATTTCGAACCTGCGTCCCCAGCCTCCAGCCAAACGATCACACCATCGCACCCCAAGCCAACTGATCTAGGATGCTAGATGGTCAATAGTTGATACATAAACAAAATAAACAGACATTGCAAAAATCAGTTTCGTTATAAAACCCTAGAATCATTAATCGGTTGAACTGTTAACCTATCAACCAATTGAGCATAGGGTTATTGGAAAGTGATTCAAAACGAACGGCCTAACATAACATATTACCTTAAACGATGATTAATCAGGTGTTAATTGACGTAACTGAAGCCGACCTAAACTGGATCAAGAACAGGTACTCGAAAGATGTTTTAATCAAATCAAATATAGGGGTTTGGACGGCGAGTGTTTGATGATCATGACTGGAAGATAAATTGCATTATTATGGACGATTAAATGTATAATGATTTAGGGTTAGGGTCCGCTAAGACGCATAGGGTAAAACGAATCAATGAGATCGTGTTAACTCAATTGTCTTGTCGGTTGGGCCGCAAATGGTAAGTATAACGTAAATCTTGATTCATTTCCGTAAAAACTACATTAATTAAGGTCCAAGACTTTGTGGATTCGTGAATAAGAAAATGGGTTTGGGTTACGGGTCGGATCTGGGTTGCAGGTTAAATGGGTTATAATATAAATTTTACACACTAGTCCCTATAGTTAGAAAGTGGATACAAAAAGGGATAATAGTTTCTGTTTGGGTCATTTTTGCCATCACTTGAAAGTTTAAAATAAATAATGTATAAGTAATTTAAAATAACATTAAAATAATAAATTTACTCGATAAAAGCGATAAAATTTCCCGAGCATCGAAATGGGTAGGATATTTAATAAAAATATTTAGTATGATAAGTCCGAGTTGTTAAAGTATCCCCTACTTTAGGGAATTTCGTACAGAAATTAAATGATACTACAGCAACACCGTTAAATTTTGAGGAAAATAAAATCTTAAATATAACTTTTGAAAACTTATCATAGCATAGAACCTTGAATAGTCAAAACAGCTCTTAAAATGATAATCCAATTAGGACACTTTTATATAGGATGTACCAGCGGCATATCCACCATGTCCTTAACATCTTTACATTTGTACCGTTGTCCCAACCACTTTCAATTCTATATTATGGCACACAATTGCCCGTTTCATGATTTCCATGCGAGGACTTCGATAATTATGCTCCGGACCATAATTATTTTCATCATCGGATGGTCCACATGATTCGTCCCATTGTTTGGGTTACAAAACATTTAAAGAACATGATTTTGAGAAAAACAAAATTTTAAGGAGTTTTAATTATAACACTAGAAAATCACCATTGTTTAGCAACTTCAAAAGTCGAAGTGGCTTTTTATAAAGCAAAGAAATTTCTAAAAAAACTTTTAAACGTGTAAGTATAGGTTTTTAAAGTTGAATAGAGACAACTAATTATTAGTTGTGGCTAATAAAAGGAGTTGTGATGAATGAGGGCATGGAAATAAGATAGAGGTAGGCTTTACAATTTAAAAAAAGAAGCATTATTCATAAGGTACGATGCGCGAAAGATACATAGTTCAAACCGAAATAATTCAAATACCATAAAAAGCGTTACAATATGTAATTAGGAACAGGTAAAATAGATTAAAATGAAATAAGAAAAGTAGCAATAGTCTTCCGGGTCCTTAAGTAGCTTTATTGACGTGACTTGAAGCACCATGAGGAGTCGCATTCATCGGAGTTGGAGCAGTCGAGGCAGATTGACTTGGGTTAGCTTGAATGATTTGAACTTGAACAGTTTAAAAGGAGGTTGTTTGGTGGAAATATGTTCGGTAAACTTTAGCTTGCAGTTGCGGGGTTTGATAGTGTTGGGTTAAGTAAGGTTAACCTTGATTGATGGGAGGAGCTTGAGAGACATGAGGTTGATGGGTTTGAGCTTGTTGAGCATGGGTCAAGTAGTAGGGAGCAATTATAGTTTGAGCTTGTTGAGCATGGATACGATGAGGACACGAATTATGTAGATGATTTGGGTTTCCACAATGGTAGCAAGTACGGGTTTTAGGAACACCGGATTGAGTAGATGGCATGGTACCGTTTCAGGAAACGGGCGTCTCAAATCGTTGTGGAGAAGTCAGTGCACTATGGACATTGTGGCAGTAATTAGCAAGGTGGCCATAATGGTTACAATTGGTCAAAGACGACAACTGGAGTTGCTCGGGTGGGGTGTGCTCCTTTGTAAGGTCTCTTTTTCGGACAAGTTGAAGAGGCTCTCGGTTGAGTAGGATTGGTTGCAGTCGGGTTCTTACGTTCTTGTTGTGGGGTGAGTGGTGGTAGATGAGTCATCGTTACCAGCAGAGAGGTTAGTGGTAAAAGTTGGACGGTTGCGTTTTTGTTTTGAATTTGGGTCACTAGTCTAGGTATCGCAGCAATTAACTCTTTGGCTATACAAGCAACTATACGGTGGTGATGAGAATCAGACGATTGTTGTCGAGGATGATGGTGGTTTCTTAGAGAAGACATTCTACGAAGATCAAAAATAGAGATTAATAAGAATAAGTTGAGGAACACACTTACTAATAAAACGTTATTTGCTTAGATAATATATAAAAAATTTTCTTTTAGAAGTGGAGAATTTGCGTCGTACTTTGAGGGATAGCTGTTAAAGATTACAAGATAAGGGGTACATTGCGTAAATAGTTAATAGATAGTGTAGTCAATATGATTAATTTGTGACGACTACACGAGGAGATGAGGTCAGTTTAAAGATTAATGTAAGTCCCGTAGGAGGATCTTTCAATATGATATCAACAATCTCTATGTTAGTGCGGAAATCTAACAAGAGATGATTCAAAGAAATAAACAAGAACACACAAGAACATAGTATGATGCTTCAAAACACACGTTCTGATTAACGTCGGGTGCTTAAGAACTACGATTACAAAACTCGTCTAACCCAAAAACAAAACTAGACGGCCAGCCATAACCCTATACAATGTGATCTGTATATAGGGTAGCCAACACACAAGCCCAACAAAAGCCCAAAGCCCACCAAGATCCTTTTATGATCTCAGTTTACATTCATAACCCAAAACTAGATTAACTAAGTACAAACCATATAAAGTACAGACCCAACAATCTTCCCAATGGTTTGTAGCTTCATTCTTAATCGTGCTCCATGTAATCGATATTCGCATCCTTCAAACCACCTGCCCAAAATCCAGTTCTGATAATGGAAGCCGCCATACTTGTGTATTCCTTTGTAGCCGCTTCAAAAATTGGATCAACAATGATTTGAAACGTGTTGAGGGTCTTGATATCCCTTTCTCCAAACTTGAGCAAATCTCTTGGATCGACGAACCTGAATTGCCCTTTTCCCTTCTGTAGACGTACGACAACAGTAGCAGCCTCATTATCAAACATCCAGAACCTCATATTGTCCAGAGTCCCATCTGATTTTCCACTAGGCACAGGAATATGAGTAGCCTTCTTTGTTGCAGGCCACATCACATTGACCATGGTTTTTCCTGTCCTTGGATCCTTGACCCCCTTTGCTCTCTTCAGAAAAGATTATGTATTTGTCATGTTCGGAAAGCCTTTATCAACTTGGCTCCTTAGGAAGTTCCAAAAATCACTACCTCTCTTATCATTAGTTGGGTTGTGGAATGAAGCATTGATCAGGTCACTGAGATCCACCTTTGTCCAAGCTCCAAAGTCTTTCATCTTCTTGTAGTACTCGGTGTTCCCATCCCTTCGTTTAACCCACCACATATTCTTTTCAGCATCAAATCCCCAGATATGAGCCCGAAACAATCACTGTACCTGTCAAAAAACCCTTTTGAAATGTGACGATTAACTTATCTGGGTGATCGGAAGATTCAATATTTTAATTTGAGTTCTTCATAATCATGATCTTCTTCTAAAGTCAGTCTGATTTCTCACTTGTCATTGGAGAGGCAGACATATATTGTTCCAGTGTCTCAAACTCATCTATGTTTGCAGTAGGACGACCACTGGAACTGCCACCTTGATCTACATCGGGTGTTTTTGAAGTTACATCATCACTGCTCTTGAACTCATCTCCAAAGTTCTTAACAAGTTTTTGTTGGAAGTCTAGATATATAGCAGTCAATTCTCCCATACCAAACTGAAGCTCTTTAATCTTGGAATCTTTATCGGTGTTGCTAGCTTCAAGTTCTTGAATATGTATATCTTTGACAACTGAGTCTTGTTCAAGCTCAAAGACTCATCGTTGCAAAGCTTGTACGTATACCTGTTCAGCTTCCAGTACGACCCCCTTTCCCTTATTCTGCAGAAATTGATCTTGCATGGCAAGAATATGGGCAATCTTATCAGCAGCACTCAAGCTCGACTGACCCTGATCAATTGGGTCAGACAATCCCGATGGTTCAGTAACATGTGGAATATCATTCTCAAAGTCAAAATTTTGAGCTATGTCATCAAAAATCATGTTCCTGTGTTTGAGGCTCAGCAGTGGATGGACTCGGATCAACATGAGTCTTAGGAACTTCTGACTCTAATTGATGTTGTTGTTGTTGTTGTTGGCTTGTTGGTGTTGTTGGTGTAGCTTCAGAAATCAACACGCCAGGTCTCAGATCTTTCTTCCTTCGTTTACGTGGAATGAGATCGGCTGCTGGTTCCTCAGGGATATCATCATTATGACACTCATCAATTTCAGGTTAACTCCGTTAACCCAAACTCCGTTAATTCGAACTCAAGATCACACGAACTATGTCATTCCATTTAACGCATTCCTCATTGCATGTAATTAGAGTTTCAATTAAATATGACAATCATTACACAAATAGTCTTTCGGAGTTTCACCGAAACACACACGAGTCGAATCAAACCGTTGGTGATCAAACAATAAATATTATAAACAAGTACATGTGAATTAATTAATTATTATATAAACAACTTACTAAAACAAACCCTAACCCTTTCCCTCTCTCCATCTCCCCTTGCGGCGGCAGCCCCCCCCCCCCTCTCTCTTGATCGACCAAACACTCACACACATACATACAACGTGTTTACAAGTTGTTTGAAGATCCAAGGTTGCTAACTAGGTATATTAAACACCCTATCTAATCTATTTTATCAGTTATTTGCATCATTAAGCATATTAATCATAAACACTAAATGTTAAAGATTGATTATTGATGAGTTAGGGTTGCATGCATGGTTAATTGTTCATAGATTTGTTATTTTGTTGAAGTTTGGTGAAAACTGATGCTGGACAGAATCATAAATGCATGTTAAAACGGTTGTAACTTGATGTTAATGATATGTTTTGAAGTGATTATTGATTCTATGATGTATTAGGTCGAGTCTAGTTTCTAAAGAATCTGAGTTTGTAATTTTTGGACGTGTGGAAGTCAGTTTTTATTACTTTACAAATCTTTTGCGCAAGTCTGATTCGGGAAGCCTTCTTATAGGTTGTTTTGTAAATAGTGTATCTCACAAACGACAAGACCAATTGAGTTGATTCTACTTCTGGAAGTTAATAATTGGAGTGTGGAATCTAACCCAATTGGCCTTGCATTAATTGCATTAAACATACCATGCTCGTGGTTGACATGGTGGCAAGGCAATCGTATAAACAGTTAGCTTCGGAGTCGAACACTTAGTAATACATGCTTGATAGGTTAGCTACCTATTGATATATATTGACATAACACTATCTAGTAACGCTAAAGCGCAACGCTTAATTTTCTTAAACCTGTGAACTCGCCAACCCTGTGTTGACACTTTTAGTATGTTTATCTCAGGCAGCCGAGGAGGGCGAGCGGTATAGGACATGCATTAACTAAACTCTTATGCTTTAAACTTCTTTTAAATTTTGTCATGATAACTGTTTCTTTAAGTCGTCCTGTGTGACGCAACTATTTACTCTTCAATTTGCGCTTCCGCATCTTTACTTAAGACTTGATGTCTTGGTTGTTTTTAAAACTTTAATTATGAGGTTTGATATAACTAATGATTCTGATCCTGTTAGTTCACACCCTCTGATGGTAAAACTCCGTTAGTGGAATTTGAGGGTGTGACAATCATCTTCATTCACAGTGACTACTTGAGGAGGCTTCAAAGCAGTCGACTACAACAATTCTTTGAAGCTTTCAAAATCTTTTAATTGCTCAGCAGGCAGAGCAGCTTCGGATTCACGGTGTTCAGACACCATATGTCGTACGGGAGTCTCCTCATCTTCATCATCTGAAACAATCTCAAGTGTAGCAGCACGCTTCTGAACTGGTGCCACATTTTCTTCAGCAACTTGAGATATAACTTTAATAGTCTCTGTTTCAGCAAAACGACTGAACTTAATCATATCGTGAAGACCCTGGTAGACAACTTTAGCCCCTTTCCTTGATTGTTTCATTAACCCAAAGGTTTTGGGTCCCATCGACTTCATATCCAGCGTCTCAACAGATTTAATGAGATCAGTATAGTGTGAATCAAAGATCATCTGTAAGAACCCGATGTAACGATTCCGGCAAATTCAGGTATACCCTAGCCGGAATATACTATTTACGTGTTATTTAATACCGAATATATGAATTATAATGTGTTTATACGAGTATATAAGATTCACAGTACGAATTATACTCGAATATACAGCTAGTCGTATTGAAATTACGCTTAAGCGATGAATGATTATTGAAACCCGAACGAATCGGGGATTACATTATAGACGAAATATATAATGTTTAGTGATGTGTACGAAGTATTAAGGCTTCGGGATAAGTGAGTTATAGCACAGAAAAAGGATTTCGGTTTATTAGTACGTCGGTACGTTAAACGAAACCTTTAACATCAAACCAAGCAAGAGACGATCGATCAAGCCGAAAAAGATGCACAATGACCGACAATATGATGTGTTGAGTCAATAAATGTCATGGTTTAAGTTTTTAAAGATTTTAAATCGGTTTTATATAAATTTAAATTTTAAGCCGAAAAACGACCGTTTTGGCCTCGTTTTAAGCCGAATTAAGTGTTTAACCGAAAAACGAATTGAACCAGATTATCCACAACATTATCCAGATTGCGTAATCTGAATGTGTGGCTAGTATTGAAGGTGTGGGCCCCATCCCACACCCTATAACCAAACCGATCGGACCAAGGGGTAATTCCCTTGGCCTTCATTTTTTTTTTGAGCATCCAAACATAAACTCCATCATTTTCTCTCAACTTCTCATCCAAAAACTCAACTTTTTAAGCAAGAATCACAAGGTATAAACTCGTTGTTATGGCTTAATCTTGGTTTTTAATTCCAAATCTTGAGAAAATGAGGTTTCAAATGAAAAATGGGTGAAAACCCGAGATGAAACCGATTCTTGGAGGATCAAGTGATGTATACAAGTTATACAAAGGATCTTGGTCCAAGAAAGTAGTTAAAAGAGTCAAAAACGAATTTTTACGGTCAAAATCTTTGTTTTGATGTTTTAATCGAAACCATGAAAGAAATGGCTTGATTGTGGGTATAACTTGCTTGGTGTGGTGTAGTTGTGCTTTTAGGTGTTGTATCTAGTGGCTAGCAAAGGCTAGAAACCAAGATCTTTGCGATCTAACGCTAGAAAACACAAGGTAGTTCGGTTTTCGTATGATTTAGATAATTTGGACAGATTGTGATAGACCTAGAGTTGGGTCACGAAATTTCACAGAGATGATCTACACATGAAAATATGAGATCTGTGAAGTTTTGGTAATTTTTGGATAAAGGATGAATATTTGGTGAATTTAATGCTCGGTTTTGGTCAAAAATGGTGAAAAATAGCTAAACATCATGAAAAATTCTGGAAAATTTAAGATAAGCTTTATATAACATATAAAAGTCACACACAAAATTTCAGGTTCATTGGAGAAGTCTAAGTAGGCTTTTCGGTAAAACGAGTTCTAGGGATTTCTAGCTCGGTTTTGGTAAAAATGGCATGAAAAATGAGTTTTTGGTTCTGGAAAAATTACAGGGAACTATGTGGGTGACAGGGGTCATCCCAGAAAAATTTGGGATTTTTCGAAGGTCGTTTGGTATTTTCGACATATTTGGTGTTTAAATGACGTTTAAAAATGGTTAAATAAATTTTAGATATAAAAATTAATTATGGAAAAATTTTATTAAATTCCTTACTGTCAAAATATGGTTTGTACAAAATTTCAAGGTCCGAGACTAAACGGATATTTATTTGTGCTAAATGGAACTTAAAAACAAACTTTTAAAGCTTAAAACGAGTAAACCGGCGAAGTTCGCCTAAGCGAGCTGAATG
Source organism: Bidens hawaiensis (assembly GCF_021521415.1). NCBI lineage: Eukaryota > Viridiplantae > Streptophyta > Magnoliopsida > Asterales > Asteraceae > Bidens > Bidens hawaiensis. The sequence goes on along the minus strand of NW_027491114.1, from coordinate 327,798 downwards.
GTGTTTAAGAACCTTAAAAATGGATGATTTTTATGAAACTAAGTTAATCAAGTAAAAATAAATCATCCGAAAATAATTCGGATGATTTTGGTAATTTTACCCGATTTAACCGTTTCCGGTGTATTAAAGGCGGAAACGGGCCCCGCGGCCAAACGGGGTGTCTAACCGAGCTCTAATTTCACCACTTTAATGAAAATATCAATAACAACTATTTTCGGGTCGTGTGTGGTCAAACTCATTTTTGAAAACATAAAGACGGATAACCGTGCTAGGCACGCAAAACGAGAAAACAAACTAACGGTAGTTTTGACTAAAAAACTCTAAGTGATATCACAATCTAAGTCCTGAGAAGTGTATCGGGGTTAACATTGTCCCCGGATCGTGTACGGTACTGGGTTAGCAGTGTCCCCAGACGTACCGGTTAACACGAATTTAAGTTATATTGATAGAAATTGTGTAGTAACGATTTGGGGGTCGTATTACAGATCTGTACCAGTAGCCGTGCACCGTAGTACATCTTTGCTCACAAGAAGGTGAGTTTTCACGAGCCCCTTTTACTGAATTGTCTTAAATATTTTCCCGGGGCGGAAAGCATGTTTTTATCAAAGTGTTTAAGTACATGCTGATCGCATGGAAATGAACGTATTTTTATAATGTTTATTGCACGGGAATCGTACAGTAATGAATTAAGATGGTAATTGTCTGAGTTGCTAACAGTGTAAGGCCCGAAACAGTGTTCTGGGGTAACCGAGTTCCCAGAGGTTATTAAATGTGTTCTGGGGTAACCGAGTTCCCAGAGGTTATTAAATGTGTTCTGGGGTAACAGAGTTCCCAGAGGTTATTAAATGTGTTTCTGGGGTAACAGAGTTCCCAGAGGTTATTGGAAGTATTCTGGGGTAACAGAGTTCCCGGAGGTTAATCGATATGTTTTGGGATTAACAGAGTTCTCACTTGTGGGCTCAGCATAATTACATCGCTTATTTATGATTATTATAATGATTTGTTATGGTTTATTTAAATTAGTGAAACTCACCAACTATTCGTAGTTGACCCGTTTTCTTTACATGCTTTCTAGGTACACTCAAATTGGAATGAGTGATATGTGTTCGATGCTGTGTGCTGTTTTGTGGAAGTCTAGAGATCTATATTTTGCATGAAATATGTTAATGTACTATCGGTAACACTTATGTGATAACGCTTAGATGGTTATGAAATTCAGAACAATGTAATACGTTTAAATTAATGTAGTGGTGTTTTCTTTATAAACAATGTTGTTGATATCAGATGTGTCTGTTGCATCCCGTGTACGTTTCCGCTGCGGTTACGGGGTGTTACAGAACTTGGTATCAGAGCCATTGGTTATAAAGAATTAGGATGTCTTTAAAAGATACCTAAAATATAACCAGTAGCTCAAGTATTATAGGATCTGAATATCAACTAATAATTTATTGTGACGAGATCGGGATGAACTTGGATGGACAAGTGGGTTATTATGGTCCGGAACATAATAACAGACTTGTCTGCACGAGGGAATTCAGGGAAAGTCACGGGGGACTTTAATAGGTAAAATTGGCAACATATGTGCAAATATGTGATAATATTGTTATGTGGTCAAGTTGTATAAGTAAGTGTATATTAATTTGATTATGATTTACACTATGGAAAGAACTATAAGTTTGTTAACTTGTGTGCAGGTAAAATGTCAAGAACTCCTAGTTTGTCGATTGAGGAGGACCCGGAGGAGGTCAGCTCCGGGGACTCTGGGAGCCCACTCGTAGCATCTAGCACAGAGCCTAGCGAGGCTAGCCTTAGGAGTTCCGGCCAGTCCTCCCCAGCTAGGATTGCCAGATCCCCTACCCCATCCGCATCACAGGCCGCCCCTGCACCCCCCGGATTCGGACCCCGCCTCACGGCGCGGATCAGTATCCCACATGTCCGACCTACCTCGCCCCCACCCAGACCTGCTACCCGCAGGGGCGAGTCCTCCCGCTCTCAGCCCGAGCCTGCGACTCCACCTGTGTGGGGTCTTCCTAGACAGGAACGGGACGCGGCGGCCTGGCTCCGAGTGCTCACCGAACAGGTGAATGAGCACTCCGCCGCCCTGACGGTGGGAGTCCAGAGGAGGATGTACTTGGGGGATTGCATACTGGACCATCAGTATGCGATTGCCCAGCTGAAGAGGGAGTGCTCGTACTCCCAATGGATGCTCGGCCGGATGGAGATGCGGGTCCGGGTTATGATGGCTGTGTTGGTGGTGTTGGTAGCGATATTGGTGGGGTTGGTTTACCACCGTGTTTAGTTGTGTTGGGATGGGAATAGACAGGGACCGCTTTTTGATACTCTGTGTAAGCAGTTAGTGGTGATGCTAACATGGAGTGAATCTTGTTTAGTTATAATACAACCACTGGCCCTTAGGTGGGTCTCTTTGGGGTATATCAGTATAGATACTTTTGGGTATCATTCAAGCACTGACCCATTGCGGGTTATGTCGAGATGATGCCGACATAGGCCCTATGTAGGAAAACTTATCTTATGTAATGATGACTAGAAAGTATGTAAACTAACATGGATGTAATATGTACTAATGTTTACTATGAATGGAATGTTTGTTGTGTTTTATGATTGGAACTTGTATTAATTATATATATTTCTTGATGTTGTGTAGAATGGCACCAAAACGCTCAGCCCAATTGTCGGAAGTGGACGTGAGCCGTTTGATTGCTCGACAGTTGGAGGCGGCGATACCGGATATAGTATCGCGCATCGCCGCCAGTATTAACAATTCGACCAATCCAACCCCTCCGAGCAATCAAACGACCACCAATAATGACGGGAAAGAAATACTGCTCCTCCGCAGAATGATAACACGATTCCGAGTAATGACGCACCGCCTAGGGTGGTCGTTACAGACAGTAATGGCCCTATACCTACGGTAGAGACGAACCGCACTGAACCGATTCGTGCATCCAGGGGATGTTCGATCAAGGACTTTATGTTGTGCAAACCTCTAGAGTTTAGCGGGTCTGAAGGACCAAATGGATTAGTTAAATGGATCGAGAAAATAGAATCCGTGGTGAATATCAGCAACTGCCCCGAGGATTGTGTTGTTAAGTATGCTGCCTGCACATTCACGGACCATGCCTTGACATGGTGGAACACGATAGTGCAGACCCGGGGCCAAGCGGCGACAAACCGCATGACCTGGACGGAGCTCAAGGCTCTTGTACTGGAACAATTCTGCCCAAAAAACGAATTGCAAAAATTAGAAAATGAATTGTGGAACCTGGAAATGCAGGGGGGCAGACCATTTGGGTTATACGAACCGGTTTAATGAGTTGTCGCGATTGGAACCATGGTTGGTCACCCCAGAGTCGAAGAGGGTGGAGCGTTATATCTGGGGGCTAACTCCAGTTGTAAGGAGTATAGTCAATTCTGGGGGACACCAGACATATGAGGGTGCGGTGACGCAAGCAGGTATCGTAACGTACAATTTCGTAAGGAGCGGGTCACTGAAGGTGGCGGGAGAGTCCGCTGGAGGAAAGCGGGGTACACATGACCATAGGACCCAGGAAAAGCAGCAAGGTAAACGTGCTAGACCCACTGCCCAGAACTACGCCATGACTAGTTCGGGAGGAAGGCAAGAACCGCAGAAGGGAACGTTTCCTAAGTGTGGGAAATGCGGTTACCACCATGGTGGCATGTGCAAAGAGGTGGTGTGCCACCGGTGTGGCAGGATTGGACACTACGCACCAAATTGTAAGACAAATCTGAACAACCTGAACCGACAGCCACAACCTATCCGTGCGCAGCCATTTAAGACTCAACCAGCCCGACAGCAGAACCCGCAAGGAAACCAAATGGTGACCACCAGCCGTGCTTGCTATGAATGCGGCAGCACGGATCACTTCAAAAGACACTGTCCGAAACTGAACCAGGGAGGAAACGGGAGGCAAACCGCGGGTCAGGCATCGTCGTCCAATCCGGCGCGAGGCCGAGCATTCGTGATGGGGGCGAACGAAGCACGCCAGGACCCCAGCGTAGTGACAGGTACATTCCTCGTCTCTGATCATTACGCTTCTGTATTATTTGATACGGGCGCCGATAGAAGTTTTGTTTCCGTTAGATTCCTGTCGATAGCAAACCTCCCAATTGGTGAAACCATAGAACCTTACACCGTAGAAGTCACTAACGGTAAAACCATGATAGCTAATCAGATAGTTCGGAATTGCCCTTTTATTCTGAACGATCAATCCTTTCTGATTGACTTGTTACCGGTAGAATTGGGTAGTTTTGACGTGATAGTGGGAATGGATTGGTTAGCACGTAACAAGGTAGAAATAAACTGTGAAAAGAAAATCGTCAAGATCCGGGTGTCGGATGACGAAGAGATATTAGTGCAGGGTGAGAAGTCGGGCAATATGATACCGTTTATATCCCACCTCAAGGTGTTAAAATATATACGCCAGGGATGCGTGGCGTATCTAGCGAGCTTGACGGCCACGGATCCTGAGGAAAAACGGGTGGACGATATCCCAGTGGTACGTGAATTTCCACAAGTTTTCCCAGAGGAACTTCCTGGATTACCGCCAACCCGACAGGTCGAATTCAGAATCGACTTATTACCTCAAGCTGGCCCTGTTGCTAAGGCACCCTACCGACTTGCACCATCAGAGATGCAAGAATTATCCAACCAATTGCAAGAATTGCTGGATAAAGGATTTATACGTCCTAGTTATTCCCCGTGGGGTGCACCGGTACTATTCGTGAAAAAGAAGGACGGGAGCCTTAGAATGTGCATTGATTATAGGGAATTGAACAAGTTGACAATCAAAAATAGGTATCCTCTCCCCCGAATTGACGACCTGTTCGACCAACTGCAAGGTGCGAGCTATTTCTCAAAAATTGATCTTAGACCGGGATACCATCAGGTTAGAATTCAGGAGGAGGATATCCCAAAAACCGCATTCCAGACTCGCTACGGCCATTACGAGTTCTTAGTTATGCCTTTCGGGGTAACAAATGCGCCGGCAGTATTTATGGACCTCATGAATCGAGTCTGTAAACCCTACCTCGATAAATTCGTCATCGTGTTTATTGACGATATTTTGATATACTCGAAGAGTAAAGAAGAGCACGAGCAACACTTGAGATTAATTTTAGAGCTTCTAAATCAGGAGAAGTTGTATGCAAAATTCTCCAAGTGTAACTTTTGGTTACAAGAAGTGCAATTCCTTGGCCACGTTATAAACCATCAAGGAATTCACGTTGATCCAAGTAAGGTTGAAGCAGTTAAGAATTGGCAAGCGCCTAAATCGCCAAAGGAAATCCGCCAATTCTTAGGTTTAGCGGGATATTATCGTCGATTTATAGAGAACTTTTCCAGCATTGCCCAACCTTTAACCCTTTTGACCCAAAAAGACCGAAAGTATGAATGGGGTGAAGAGGAGGAAACGGCGTTTCAAACGCTAAAACAAAGATTGTGCCAAGCGCCGATCTTAAGTCTCCCCGACGGAGATGATGGTTTTGTTGTGTATTGCGACGCATCCCGGAGAGGGTTAGGATGCGTGTTGATGTAAAATAATAAGGTTATAGCCTATGCTTCTCGTCAGTTAAAAATACAAGAGAAAAATTACACTACTCATGACTTAGAACTGGGAGCAGTTATCTTCGCACTTAAAATCTGGAGACATTATCTCTATGGTACAAAGTGCACCATCTTCACCGATCATAAAAGTTTGCAACACATATTCGATCAGAAAGAACTGAATATGAGGCAACGAAGATGGGTCGAGTTGTTAAGCGACTATGACTGTGACATCCGTTATCACCCCGGCAAGGCTAACGTTGTAGCCGATGCCTTGAGTAGGAAAGATCGAGTTAAACCATTGCGTGTGCGAGCGCTGGGGATGATTATCCAGTCGAACCTGTCAGATTTAATTCGAGTCGCTTAACGCGAGGCGTTGAAAGAGGAACAATTGGAAAAAGAGGGACTTTACGGTAACGAGAAGAATTTCGAACAGCGCGTGGACGAAATTCTCTATTTCAAAAATCGGATTTGGATCCCGAACCTCTATGACCTTCGTGAATTAATCATGGACGAAGCGCATAAATCGAAATATTCCATACATCCGGGATCGGATAAGATGTACAAGGATGTGAAGGAGTTCTACTGGTGGCCGGGTATGAAAAAGGATATAGCCACATACGTCGGCAAGTGTACGACGTGTGCGAGGGTTAAGGCAGAGCACCAGAAACATTCGGGAATGTTACAACAACCGGAAATTCCTGAATGGAAGTGGGAGCAGATCACGATGGATTTTGTGACACATCTCCCCAAGACGTCCCGAGGACATGATGCAATTTGGGTAGTCGTGGATCGATTAACCAAATCGGCACATTTTATTCCGATTAGAAATAATTATAACACAGAAAGACTTGCGCAGATTTATATAAATGAAATTGTGTCTCGTCATGGTATACCCATCTCGATCATCTCCGATCGGGATAGCCATTTCACCTCCAAACTTTGGCAAGCTGTGCAAGAAGCGCTGGGAACGCGTATTGATCTAAGCACAGCTTACCACCCTCAGACCGATGGCCAGTCTGAAAGGACCATCCAAACCCTGGAGGATTTGCTTCGTGCATGCGTACTTGATTTTAAAGGAAATTGGGATCAACATCTCCCACTCGTTGAATTTTCCTATAATAACAGTTACCATAGCAGTATAAAGGCAGCACCTTACGAAGCATTGTATGGACGGAAGTGCCGATCACCACTCTGCTGGACTGAAGTGGGCGACACACAGGTTATTAGATCAGATCTGGTCCAGGAAACGACCAGCAAAATCCTTGAAATTAAAAACAATCTGAAGGCCGCGCGGGATCGGAAGAAGAGTTATGCCGATACCCGTAGAAAACCGTTATCATTCGAGAAAGGTGATAAAGTGTATTTGAAAGTATCACCGTGGAAGGGTGTGGTTAGATTTGGAAAGGCGGGGAAGTAAGCCCCTAGATACATTGGACCATTCGACATTACTGCAAAAATCGGTCCCGTAGCATACCGATTAGAACTGCCTGATGAACTGAATGCAGTTCACAATGTGTTTCACGTGTCGAACTTGAAAAGGTGTCTGTCGGATGAGGCATCGGCGTTACACTTAGAGGGTGTCCAGATAAGTGATAAACTCAACATTGTAGAGGAACCCATAGAAATAGTGGATGGGAAAATCAAGCAACTTAGACACAATAAGATCTCGTTGGTCAAAGTTAGATGGAACTCGCAACGAGGTCCAGAATATACGTGGGAACGAAAGGACGAATTTCGGAAGAAATACCCCCACCTATTTCCGCAAAAGGAAGTAGTTGATGCGTAAAATTTCGAGGACGAAATTTTTGTAACGGGGGGAGAATGTAACGATTCCGGCAAATTCAGGTATACCCTAGCCGGAATATACAATTTACGTGTTATTTAATACCGAATATATGAATTATAATGTGTTTATACGAGTATATAAGATTCACAGTACGAATTATACTCGAATATACAGCTAGTCGTATTGAAATTACGCTTAAGCGATGAATGATTATTGAAACCCGAACGAATCGGGGATTACATTATAGACGAAATATATAATGTTTAGTGATGTGTACGAAGTATTAAGGCTTCGGGATAAGTGAATTATAGCACAGAAAAAGGATTTCGATTTATTAGTACGTCGGTACGTTAAACGAAACCTTTAACATCAAACCAAGCAAGAGACGATCGATCAAGCCGAAAAAGATGCACAATGACCGACAATATGATGTGTTGAGTCAATAAATGTCATGGTTTAAGTTTTTAAAGATTTTAAATCGGTTTTATATAAATTTAAATTTTAAGCCGAAAAACGACCGTTTTGGCCTCGTTTTAAGCCGAATTAAGTGTTTAACCGAAAAACGAATTGAACCAGATTATCCACAACATTATCCAGATTGCGTAATCTGAATGTGTGGCTAGTATTGAAGGTGTGGGCCCCACCCCACACCCTATAACCAAACCGATCGGACCAAGGGGTAATTCCCTTGGCCTTCATTTTTTTTTTGAGCATCCAAACATAAACTCCATCATTTTCTCTCAACTTCTCATCCAAAAACTCAACTTTTTAAGCAAGAATCACAAGGTATAAACTCGTTGTTATGGCTTAATCTTGGTTTTTAATTCCAAATCTTGAGAAAATGAGGTTTCAAATGAAAAATGGGTGAAAACCCGAGATGAAACCGATTCTTGGAGGATCAAGTGATGTATGCAAGTTATACAAAGGATCTTGGTCCAAGAAAGTAGTTAAAAGAGTCAAAAACGAATTTTTACGGTCAAAATCTTTGTTTTGATGTTTTAATCGAAACCATGAAAGAAATGGCTTGATTGTGGGTATAACTTGCTTGGTGTGGTGTTGTTGTGTTTGTAGGTGTTGTATCTAGTGGCTAGCAAAGGCTAGAAACCAAGATCTTTGCGATCTAACGCTAGAAAACACAAGGTAGTTCGGTTTTCGTATGATTTAGATAATTTGGACAGATTGTGATAGACCTAGAGTTGGGTCACGAAATTTCACAGAGATGATCTACACATGAAAATATGAGATCTGTGAATTGTTGGTAATTTTTGGATAAAGGATGAATATTTGGTGAATTTAATGCTCGGTTTTGGCCAAAAATGGTGAAAAATAGCTAAACATCATGAAAAATTCTGGAAAATTTAAGATACGCTTTTTATAACATATAAAAGTCACACACAAAATTTCAGGTTCATTGGAGAAGTCTAAGTAGGCTTTTCGGTAAAACGAGTTCTAGGGATTTCTAGCTCGGTTTTGGTAAAAATGGCATGAAAAATGAGTTTTTGGTTCTGGAAAAATTACAGGGAACTATGTGGGTGACAGGGGTCATCCCAGAAAAATTTGGGATTTTTCAAAGGTCGTTTGGTATTTTCGACATATTTGGTGTTTAAATGACGTTTAAAAATGGTTAAATAAATTTTAGATATAAAAATTAATTCTGGAAAAATTTTATTAAATTCCTTACTGTCAAAATATGGTTTGTACAAAATTTCAAGGTCCGAGACTAAACGGATATTTATTTGTGCTAAATGGAACTTAAAAACAAACTTTTAAAGCTTAAAACGAGTAAACCGGCGAAGTTCGCCTAAGCGAGCTGACTGGTGTTTGAGAACCTTAAAAATGGATGATTTTTATGAAACTAAGTTAATCAAGTAAAAATAAATCATCCGAAAATAATTCGGATGATTTGGGTAATTTTACCCGATTTAACCGTTTCCGGTGTATTAAAGGCGGAAACGGGCCCCGCGGCCAAACGGGGTGTCTAACCGAGCTCTAATTTCACCACTTTAATGAAAATATCAATAACAACTATTTTCGGGTCGTGTGTGGTCAAACTCATTTTTGAAAACATAAAGACGGATAACCGTGCTAGGCACGCAAAACGAGAAAACAAACTAACGGTAGTTTTGACTAAAAAACTCTAAGTGATATCACAATCTAAGTCCTGAGAAGTGTATCGGGGTTAACATTGTCCCCGGATCGTGTACGGTACTGGGTTAGCAGTGTCCCCAGACGTAACGGTTAACACGAATTTAAGTTATATTGATAGAAATTGTGTAGTAACGATTTGGGGATCGTATTACAGATCTGTACCAGTAGCCGTGCACCGTAGTACATCTTTGCTCACAAGAAGGTGAGTTTTCACGAGCCCCTTTTACTGAATTGTTTTAAATATTTTCCCGGGGCGGAAAGCATGTTTTTATCAAAGTGTTTAAGTACATGCTGATCGCATGGAAATGAACGTATTTTTATAATGTTTATTGTACGGGAATCGTACGGTAATGAATTAAGATGGTAATTGTCTGAGTTGCTAACAGTGTAAGGCCCGAAACAGTGTTCTGGGGTAACCGAGTTCCCAGAGGTTATTAAATGTGTTCTGGGGTAACCGAGTTCCCAGAGGTTATTAAATGTGTTCTGGGGTAACAGAGTTCCCAGAGGTTATTAAATGTGTTTCTGGGGTAACAGAGTTCCCAGAGGTTATTGGAAGTATTCTGGGGTAACAGAGTTCCCGGAGGTTAATCGATATGTTTTGGGATTAAAGAGTTCTCACTTGTGGGCTCAGCATAATTACATCGCTTATTTATGATTATTATAATGATTTGTTATGGTTTATTTAAATTAGTGAAACTCACCAACTATTCGTAGTTGACCCGTTTTCTTTACATGTTTTCTAGGTACACTCAAATTGGAATGAGTGATATGTGTTCGATGCTGTGTGCTATTTTGTGGAAGTCTAGAGATCTATATTTTGCATGAAATATGTTAATGTACTATCGGTAACACTTATGTGATAACGCTTATATGGTTATGAAATTCAGAACAATGTAATACGTTTAAATTAATGTAGTGGTGTTTTCTTTATAAACAATGCTGTTGATATCAGATGTGTCTGTTGCATCCCATGTACGTTTCCGCTACGGTTACGGGGTGTTACACCCAAGGATGCATAAGAAACATCTCTTTCTTCTTTCCCTTTAAGTTGCTCATCATTTTATCAAAAACGAACTTGGAATAGTTGATATTCCAATCCATGATCTGAGCAACTACAGCCGACATCTGCGTGTGGCTGATCTCATCGGATCCTCCTTTTTGTCCCGTCACACATGTAAAGAACGTGTGTATCAAAAACCTCCAGTACGGGTGAAATAGCTTCTTGATTGCAGGAGGGTAGGATCCCTCGTAACCCATTCTTGTAAGGATCTCATAAACCACAAGTTTCGTGTATTCCGTTGGGTAATCAGGTTGATTCCTAAACGAAAGAACTTCTCGTATAATGGCCTTTATGATGACCACCGGCTTCTTTTGCACTTTGGAGTCTATAGAAGCGACTCCACCTGGTCCTCGTTGTTTGATTGAGGCATTGTTCCAGAATTCGGTGATCATCTTCTTGCAAATGATAGGATTTTCTCATAATGCGTGAGAAATCCGACAAGTGTTGAGACCAACGATCATAGACTTGAATTCCTTGTGTGTCAGTGGTGGATCATATAGATATCCAGCTAGTGTCAACAAACATTAAAGGAGCCTGATCAGCCATTACTGCAATAAACGAGTCAAGTTAGCAAGTGGTTACATAACTCGAATAATGGATATAAGCTTATGACCATAATTGTTAATTTATTAAATGTTTAAGACCAAATGTGACAAAAACAAATTGTAGGGACCATAAATGAAATTTAATAATGCATTATGAAGGTTTTCGGTCCAAGGAAACTGTTTTATGTCCATCTAAGGAGATTTCGGTCTGATAATGGAGTTCTCGGTCAGAGGAATATGATATATGTCTAGTCCCACCGAGAATAGGAGCTCTCGGTTAGGTACAAGAGATCTCGGTCAACAAAACTCAACCGAGAACCCTTGGTTTGACCATGGGTTTTCGGTCAAACCACTAATAAGACAAAAGACTCTTTGAATTCAGCCTTTAATCCCGTGTCATCACCTCCAAATAACCTAAGTCTCCAAACTACCATGGGACCTGCAATAAAATCTTAAGACCACCACAATGGTCTCAATCAAATCTAACTACCAACACGATACGAGTTCATTATATTAATCGATGAACAAAAGTCTGGACATTCATTGACATCTCGTCTCAAACAAGCCTACTACGATATCTCGTCTCAAACAAGCCTACTAAGATTATCACAGTGGTATCATGCTACATCCTCCATAGATATCTTACCTGTAATAGAACACAAAGAAACTAAAGCACGATTAGTCTTATGTAGAATATCAAGAAACTAAGGTTTTCGGCTAGATGGTCTTTCTTTAGAGAGACTGAATTTTTGAAAGTGATAATAATAATTGAGTTGAAAGATCTATTTATATTCCAGACAACGTGGGCCAAGAACCCACCAAAACTCAATTAGACGAGCCCAACCATCAGCATTGTGGGCCGAGAACCCATAAGGACCAAGAGAAATCCAACCAGACGAGCCCAAAAGAAACGGAGATCCCAATGCCAAGTTTTAATAAAACCAGTAGACAAGACCAAAGCCCAAAAGAGTTTAACCAAATTAAAAATAATTTCAACACTTGTTTCGAGAAGAGTAATTTCGATATGAAAATAATGTGATAAAAATGAACAAAATAGAATAAACAAAAATAACACGAAATACTAGTCTTCTTGTAATTTAACAGAATTGGGATCAAATTTCAGTTTTTGATAAACTTGCCGCTTTTATGAAAAGATCTGAACATGGAATATTATTGATTAAGGTACTTTCACAAGGATTCATGTTCAGAGTTATTACGACATAAAGAAACAGGTTGATAACATGTATAACATACTTAGCATGATTTTCATCGCATCAGTGAAATAGATTAGGTTCAGTTAGGCATAAATCTTATATGGACATCACTTATGGACCTGTGATGCCTCCTATCTCTTCTCAAAACGTATTTGGCTTTCCAAGATCACCCCAATTTGACTTCAACCCCTTAGTTCTTGATAAAAAATTTATAAAAAGAAACAAAGCCTTTAAGCTTTAGTAAAAATAATGTCACACCCTCAAAATCCACTAACGGAGTTTTACCGTCAGAGGATGTAAACTAACAGGATCAGAATCATTAGTTATAATCAAACCATAAGTAAAGTTTTCAAAACACGAAAACATTTAAGTGTAAATAAGTGCGTAAGCGTAAAATCATAAACCAAGTGTTGCGTCACGCAGGACGACTTAAAACCCAATTGATAACAGTTTAAAAACAAGTTTGCAAAAACGATAGAGTTCAAGGTAATGCATGATCCTATACCGCGCGCCCACCTCGGCTACCTGAGAATAACATACTAAAAGTGTCAACACGGAGTTGGTGAGTTCACAAGTTTATATAAATAAAGCGTTTGCGTTTGCGTTTACGTTTTGCGTTTGCGTTTGCGTTTTGCGTTTGCGTTTTGCGTTTTGCGTTTTGCGTTTGCGTTACCAGATAATGTTAAGTCAATTATATATCGATAGGTAGCTAGCCTATACAACAAGTATTACTAAGTGTTCGACACCGAAGCTGACTGTTTATCAATTGCCTTGCCACCATGTCAATCCAGACCATGGAAATGTGTTAGCCAAGATTACACCCGCTCGACCTCCAGTCAAGTTTAGCGTTGGGTGGGGTTTGTCAAACCCAGTAGTACTACTCAACAGTGACTCGCTATTATCCAATACTAAACGGTTCGATGTTATGAAGGACTTTTGTTGTTTCGTTTGCCACTTAGCCTTTACAAGTGATATATAACTAAATAACAAAATCTAAAGCGTTTTGGAGTATGTATTCTCCCCCAAGTAAAAGCGTTTAAAAGAGTAAAAGGGGAACGTGAAACTCACTGTTTGCGAAGAATTCAAAAACAAGTTAACCAACAGATGCGCGTCACAGAAAATCCTCACTAGCGTTCCAAAACAAGAATGAGATTTTCTAAGTGGTGGAACTATTATTGAGTCTCTAGACTCGGCACATAATACCTATGCATAAGATACGTTTCGTGTTTCGTTTGTGAATTGTGTGTGACTCAACAAACACATTGGTGATACGTTATATGTGTGAACAACTACTTAAGTGTCAAGTATTAATATTGTACATTACTAGCAATCATTCCCCACAAGGGAAATTTAGTCAAAAACATGGCAATTATCTAGCAACAAGCACGTTTCATGTATTTTCATATAGTTCAGCAGCTAGTTCTATCAGGACAGATTTCTACTTGAAAGATTACTCTATTCAACAGATCATAACATATCAATTAATTCACCAAAAATCGTCACTAAAGAACACATTAGTTAGGTTTCCTGAACCATTTTTATTGTATTTTTATTCCACATAGATTTCTCAAAATGGTCAAAACATTACAGTAAACTCACAGCAGTCAGAATCATGCGCAACAGAATTTTATTTGTTATTCCCGTTAAATGAAAAATCCAATAAATGCAAGACCAATTGGGTTAGGTACCTAACTCAATGTATTTTCTTCCAGAAGTGGAACTAACCCATTTGGTCCTGCAGTTAATGAGATATCTTAGTCTCAAAACAGCCTAACAGCAGGTCTCCCAAATCAGCCTTGCACAACAGTTTTGTAAAATAATAAAAACAAACTTTTATACGTCCAAAAATTACGAACTCGGACTTTTCAAAAACTAGACTCGACCTAGTATATAATAGAATCAACAATCGCATCAAAACATAATATTAACATCTAGTTAGAGTCGTCCAAACACGAATTCAATAATCTGTCCAGCATCAGTTTTCATCAAAACTCAATAAACAATTAACCTATGAACTAACAATCATGCATGCAACCCTAAATCATCAACAAACAACATATTTAACACTTAGGGTTTATGTTTACAGGTTTAATCATACAATTAAATGATAGAATAAATTAGATATGAAGCTTATTTACCTAGTTATCACCTTGGATCCTTCAACAACCTTGTAAACAACTTGTATGTGTATGTGTGTGTGTGTGGTAATCGGTCGATCCAAGGGGGAGGGGTGCTGCCGTCGCAGGTGGTAGAGGGAGAGGGAGAAGAGGGTTAGGGTTTATGGTTAAGGTTGTTTATATATTAATTAAATAAATGACAAGTTACAACTAGCACCCTCAACTTCTATTTTGTATAATTCTAGCATAAAACATAAATCACCTCCATAATATAATGACATGCATACAAGTACACATTTATACATATAAACGTAACACATAATTATATCAAGTACTTGTTAATAATATTCATTGTTTGTTCACCAATGGTTTGAGTCGACTCGTGTGTGTTTCGGTGAAATTCCGAAAGACTACTTGTGTAGTGATTGTCATGCGTCATCTAAACCCTAGTTTAAATGTAATGAGATATGCGTTATGGTTCGTGTGATCTTAAGTTTGAATTAACGGAGTTCGGATTAACGCAGTTAACCTAAAATTGACGAGTGTCACATCATTCCCATGTTGAAAGAATTTTCGTCCCGAAAATTTGAGTCAAGTCGCGATGCGTGTCTGAAAAAGGCAAAAATTTTCAGTTTGTCATATCATCCCCTAGTAGAAAGAAATTTCGTCCCGAAATTTAATTCATACCTCTGGTGATTCCTGACGGTTTGACGGCTTTCGCGTTTTTCGGTGTTTGGTCAACCCTTCAAAAAGGTGAGGATACTTTTTCATCATTTGGTCCTCGCGTTCCCACGTGAACTGCGGTCCACGTCTCGAGTTCCAACAAACCTTAACGACTGGAATTTTGCTGTGCTTGAGTGTTTTGGTTTCCCAATCCAAAACTTCGACTGGTTCTTCAATGAAGCGTAGCTGTTCATCAACTTGCAACTCGTCCAAAGGGACTGTTTGGGTTTCATCGGAAAGGCATTTCTTCAAATTGGATACATGGAATACATTGTGTACGCTACTGAGTTCCGTTGGTAGATCCAGTCGGTACGCTACCGGACCAATGCGCTCAGTTATCCGGTGGGGGCCAACGTATCGTGGATTGAGTTTGTTTCGCTTTCCGAAGCGAACCACACCTTTCCAAGGTGAGACTTTAAGTAAAACTTGGTCGTTCACTTGAAATTCAAAAGGCTTTCGGCGCTTGTCGGCGTAACTCTTTTGGCGATCTCGTGCTGCTGCCATATGGTTTCGGATTTGGACAATCTTTTCAGAGGTTTCAAGTACTAATTCTGGACCAGTGATTTGGCTATCACCCACCTCTGCCAAGCAGAGAGGTGATCGACACTTCCGTCCGTACAACGCTTCAAACAGCGCTGCTTTAATGCTTGCGTGGTAGCTGTTATTATACGAAAACTCTACCAAAGGCAAGTGAGGTTCCCAACTTTTTCCGAAATCCAACACGCATGCACGCAACATGTCTTCCAAGGTCTGAATGGTGCGTTCACAGGCTCATATCAAGGCGGGTGCCTAGTGCGCTCTATAGCGACTTCCAAAAGTGCGAAGTGAAACGGGAATCTCGATCAGATATGATTGAGACAGGCACTCCGTGTCTGGACACTACTTCTTTCATATAGATGCGAGTCAGTCTTTCCATCTTGTCCGATTCCTTGATTGCTAAGAAATGTGCAGACATAGTCAACCGGTCAACGATCACCCAGATGGTATCGCATCCCGTCGGTGTTTTGGGTAATCCCGTGATGAAATCCATGGAAATGTGTTCCCATTTCCACGTTGGAAGTTCCGGTTGCTGTAGCAGGCCAGATGGTTTCTGATATTCTATTTTGACTCTCGCACAAGTCAAGCATTTGCTCACGTAGGTGGCAATGTCGGCTTTCATGTTTGGCCATCAGTAAAGTGCCTTTAGGTCATGGTACATTTTATCTGAGCCAGGGTGGATGGAATATCGGGACTTGTGTGCTTCGTCCATCACTAGAGTTCTCAACTCTCCGTATCGAGGGACCCAAATCCGGTTTTCGAAATATCGGACCCCGTCCAATTTGGTTTCAAGTTGCTTGTTCATGCCTCGCATGAGTTCTGATGGGAGATTATCGTCTTTCAAGGCTTCGAGTTGCGCATCGCGAATTTGATCGGGTAAGTTGGCGTGAATCGTGAATTGTAATGCTCGCACTCGCCTAGGTTTATCGGTTTCTTTCCTGCTGAGAGCATCGGCCACTACATTGGCCTTGCCAGGGTGGTACTTGATTGCACAATCATAATCCTTAAGCAGCTCGACCCAACGACGATGTCGCATGTTCAGCTCCTTCTGATCGTAAATATGTTGGAGACTCTTGTGGTCGGTGTAAATGATAAACTTGGTACCGTACAAGTAATGCCTCCATATCTTAAGAGCAAACACCACAGCTCCGAGTTCCAAGTCATGGGTCGTGTAGTTCTTCTCGTGAATCCGTAGTTGTCGAGAGGCATAGGCTATAACTTTCTCGAGTTGCATCAGCACACAACCGAGACCTTGTATCGATGCGTCAGAATGTATCTCAAAATTTTCTGTTCCCTCGGGAAGGGCTAGGATAGGGGCGCTACAGAGTTTGGTTTTTAACAGTTGGAAAGCGGATTCTTGCGCATCACCCCAATTGTACTTAGTACCCTTGTGAGTCAAAGCGATGAGGGGTTGAGCAATCTTTGAAAATCCCTCGATAAAACGCCGGTAGTAGCCGGCCAGTCCTAAGAATTGTCGCACCTCAGTAGGAGTCTTAGGTGCTTCCCAGTTTTGATGGCCTCTACTTTGCCGGGATCGACATGGATACCATTCTCATTGATCACATGTACTAAGAAGTGAACCTCGCGAAGCCAAAATTCGCATTTCGAGAGTTTAGCGTACAGTTGTTCCTTCTTCAGTAATTCCAGAATTAACCTCAAGTGTTCTTCGTGGTCGGTCTTGTCCTGGAGTAGACGAGGATATCATCAATAAAAACAATCACAAACTTGTCGAGGTACGCCTTGCATACTCTGTTCATGAGATCCATAAATACAGCTGGTGCGTTGGTTAAGCCAAAAGTCATAACTGAAAACTCGTAGTGACTGTACCGAGTTCTGAAGGCCGTCTTTGAAATATCTTCTTCGCGCACTCTTAATTGATGGTAACCAGATCTCAGATCGATCTTCGAGTAGTAACTCGATCCTTGCAGCTGGTCGAACAGATCATCAATTCGGGGTAAGGGATAACGGTTCTTGATCGTCACCTTGTTCAGCTCTCGGTAGTCGATGCACATGCGGAAAGTCCCGTTCTTCTTTCGGACAAGTAAGACAGGGGCTCCCCATGGTGATGAGCTATGTCGGATAAAACCCTTATCCAACAAATCTTGCTATTGAGTGGACAACTCCTGCAGCTCTGCCGGTGCGAGCCGATACGGGGCTCGTGCTATGGTTGCTATACCGGGGGTCAATTCGATTTGGAACTCGACTTGTCGAATAGATGGAAGTCCAGGCAAATCCTCCGCGAAAACATCCGGAAAATCTCGCACTATCGGTATGCCTTCGATTCGCTTCTCCTCCGCGGTTTTCTCGACAATATGAGCTAAAATTGCCGGATGACCCTTTCGTAGATATTTCTGCGCCTTCATGAGGGTGATGACGCTGGTGGTCATACCGCTCTTCTCGCCCTGGATCGAAATGATCCCGCCGGAAGGGGTAGTGATGTGGACTATCTTGTCGTGACATATAATCTCCGCTCGGTTCTGGGATAGCCAGTCCATGCCGACAACGACATCGAAACTACCAAGTGTAAAAGGTATGAGGTCGATATCAAAAGTATGACCCGACAGTTTCAACTTACATCCCGCAAGTACATGAGTTGTTTCAATAGACTTACCATCAGCTAATTCAACAGAAAACTTAGCATCTAACGGGGTTGGAGTTAAGTCTAAGAGTTTACTAAAGGCTTTCGATACAAAACTCCTATCAGCTCCAGTGGCAAAAAAAATAGAAGCAAAACAGTCGTTCACAGGAAACTTACCGGTCACCACATACGGATCGTTGCGGGCTTGGCCCGACCCAATGACGAAATCTCTACCTTTACCACTGCTTCCGCAACTGTTGCTGCCTCCATTGTTCTCATTCTGCTTTAGTTTGGGGCAATCCTTCTTGAAATGACCCTCTTGACCACACTCGAAACATCCTTTAGTCGCCGTAGGCTGTTTAGGAGCACCCTTTGCCGCTAGGTCTCCCCTACATTCCTTGGCCTGATGACCCATTTTTCCGCACCTCAGACATTTGATACGGTCGCATGGCCCAGCATGGTGATAGTTGCACTTGTTGCATTTCGGGTGTTTCCCAGCATAGCCGCTCGAACCCTGCCCGCCACCGTTGTTGTTATTGTTGGGACCCTGATTATTGAAGCTCCGAGTGAGTTCGGGCTTGGGGTAGTGTTGTTGCTGTGGGAGGTTCGAGGATGAGGATCTGGTGTTGTCAAATTTTCTCTTTCCATTGCTCGGGTTGTTGTTGCTGTTGTCAGTAATCGGGTTATCACGGGTTTTAGAGGTTGAACCTCTAGGTGGTAACACACCTTGGGTCACTGCCTGATCCGTCAGTTTGTGAGCTAACCGGATCGCTTGTTGAATTGTAGCCGGTTTGGAAGACGTCACCATACCCTGAATTTGTGGTACCAACCCATCGATATACATCTCGATTATCTTACTCGGCGGGTCTACCATCCGTGGACACATGAGAACGAGTGGTGTAGGCTTCAATCTCGGAACCCACCATTTTCAACGACCAAAACTCAGATTCCAACTTCGCGATTTCCTCTCTAGGACAGTACTCTTCCCGCATCATATTCTTGAACTCTTCCCAGTTCATAGCGTTCGCCTATTCCAATCCAAGAATTTGCACATTGGATTTCCACCAAGTGAGAGCAGAATCTTCCAGTGTTCCAGCAGCAAATTTGACCCTGCTGGCGGGTGGACAGTTACACATCTCGAAAGCTGACTCTGCCTTCTCGGCCCAACGCAAGAAACCTATGGCTCCCTCAGTTCCGTCAAATGAATTAGGCTTGCAGTCTAGGTAGTTCTTAAAAGTACAAACTCCGGCTTGACCTCTGGCTTGATTCTGAACGTGCGCAGCTAGAGCTGCCTCCGCATGGTCATTAAGTAGGGTTTGGAGTTCTGCTGTGGTTAGTTTGATGTTACCGCGACCATGACCAGCGTTTCTTCCAGACATCTAGGTGTTATCATCCGGAGATGTCGTCGCCTGAGGACACGTCCGAGTGTGCATCCTCCTCAGTATCTTCCCTGGGTTCTTCCTCAGGTTCTTCTGCATCCGGGGCAATCCGCGCCCCTAGTGTGTCGCATCGGGCTAGAGCTGTCGTTGCAAGGGCTCTTGCACTAAAAATTTGGTCACGCAAATCTATCATCTCTGCTTGCATTTTGTTCATTATCTCCATTTGCTGAACATGAGCATCCTGAACTTCCTTCATGGCTTCGGTCATGAAGAAAATTCTCTCTCGGACATCGATTCCATTCTCTTTCAATTCTCTCACGTTGGCTCTAGTCGAGTGCATAATGTCAACCTCACACTCTAAACAAGAAACGAGGACTGCGAAAGCGCGCTCCATCGGGAGTGTCAGGGGTGGTAGCGTTTTGAAGGATGTAGGACAACCTGGGAGAGGTAGCGGTGGAACTTGCACACAGTAAACGATCCGCTCGACTAGACTCGAGGTACCAACTCCAGTGACCATTGTCCTCGTACACGTCTCCAGATGGGCGATACCTCTTTGGTGTGGGGGCTGCTAGTGCCGGGACTACTCGAGGTGGTGATGAGTGGGAATATGCGGTTCATTTCCAGGGGCGTGAGACATCGGGTCAGATGATGATGACGATGGCGTCGACATCCTTACAGGATAAGTCGTGTATGGGTTACGCGCGTACGAGTGAATGAGGTTAAAAGATAAAGAAAATGAGTAACTAAATATATATCATATCTATATACTTATATGCAGTGCATAAGATCATAACTAATGGGTCGTTGCGGTTATAGTCTAGTATGCATGCAATTTCTAGTTCCCTATAACCAATGGCTCTGATACCAATCTGTCATACCCTCAAAATCCACTAACGGAGTTTTACCGTCAGAGGGTGTGAACTAACAGGATCGGAATCATTAGTTATAATCAAACCATAAGTAAAGTTTTCAAAACACGAAAACATTTAAGTGTAAATAAGTGCGGAAGCGTAAAATCATAAACCAAGTGTTGCGTCACGCAGGACGACTTAAAACCCAATTGATAACAGTTTAAAAACAAGTTTGCAAAAATGATAGAGTTCAAGGTAATGCATGATCCTATACCGCGCGCCCGCCTCGGCTACCTGAGAATAACATACTAAAAGTGTCAACACGGGGTTGGTGAGTTCACAAGTTTATATAAATAAAGCGTTTGCGTTGGCGTTTGCGTTTACGTTTTGCGTTTGCGTTTTGCGTTTGCGTTTTGCGTTTTGCGTCTGCGTTTGCGTTTTGCGTTTGCGTTACCAGATAATTTTAAGTCAATTATATATCGATAGGTAGCTAGCCTATACAACAAGTATTACTAAGTGTTCGACACCGAAGCTGACTGTTTATCAATTGCCTTGCCACCATGTCTATCCAGACCATGGAAAATGTGTTAGCCAAGATTACACCCGCTCGACCTCCAGTCGAGTTTAGCGTTGGGTGGGGTTTGTCAAACCCAGTAGTACTACTCAACAGTGACTCGCTATTATCCAATACTAAACGGTTCGATGTTATGAAGGACTTTTGTTGTTTCGTTTGCCACTTAGCCTTTACAAGTAATATATAACTAAATAACAAAATCTAAAGCGTTTTGGAGTATGTATTCTCCCCCAAGTAAAAGCGTTTAAAAGAGTAAAAGGGGAACGTGAAACTCACTGTTTGCGAAGAATTCAAAAACAAGTTAACCAACAGATGCGCGTCACAGAAAATCCTCACTAGCGTTCTAAAACAAGAATGAGATTTTCAAAGTGTTGGAACTATTATTGAGTCTCTAGACTCGGCACATAATACCTATGCATAAGATACGTTTCGTGTTTCGTTTGTGAATTGTGTGTGACTCAACAAACACATTGGTGATACGTTACATGTGTGAACAACTACTTACATGTCAAGTATTAATATTGTACATTACTAGCAATCATTCCCCACAAGGGCAATTTAGTCAAAAACATGGCAATTATCTAGCAACAAGCACGTTTCAGGTATTTTCATATAGTTCAGCAGCTAGTTCTATCAAGACAGATTTCTACTTGAAAGATTACTCTATTCAACAGATCATAACATATCAATTAATTCACCAAAAATCGTCACTAAAGAACACATGAGTTAGGTTATCAGAACCATTTTTATTGTATTTTTATTCTACATAGATTTCTCACAATGGTCAAAACATTACAGTAAACTCACAGCAGTCAGAATCATGCGCAACAGAATGTTATTTGTTATTCCCGTTAAATGAAAAATCCAATTAATGCAAGACCAATTGGGTTAGGTACCTAACTCAATGTATGTTCTTCCAGAAGTGGAACCAACCCATTTGTTCCTGTAGTTTATGAGATATCTTAGTCGCAAAACAGCCTAACAGCAGGTCTCCCAAATCAGCCTTGCACAACAGTTTTGTAAAATAATAAAAACAAACTTTTATACGTCCAAAAATTACAAACTCAGACTTTTCAAAAACTAGACTCAACCTAGTATATAATAGAATCAACAATCGCATCAAAACATAATATTAACATCTAGTTACAGTCGTCCAAACACGAATTCAATAATCTGTCCAGCATCAGTTTTCATCAAAACTCAATAAACAATTAACCTATGAACTAACAATCATGCATGTAACCCTAAATCATCAACAAACAACATATTTAACACTTAGGGTTTATGTTTATAGGTTTAATCATACAATTAAATGATAGAATAAATTAGATATGAAGCTTATTTACCTAGTTATCACCTTGGATCCTTCAACAACCTTGTAAACAACTTGTATGTGTATGTGTGTGTGTGTGGTAATCGGTCGATCCAAGGGGGAGGGGGGCTGCCGTCGCAGGTGGTAGAGGGAGAGGGAGAAGAGGGTTAGGGTTTATGGTTAAGGTTGTTTATATATTAATTAAATAAATGATAAGTTACAACAAGCACCCTCAACTTCTATTTGTATAATTCTAGCATAAAACATAAATCACCTCCATAATATAATGACATGCATACAAGTACACATTTATACATATAAACGTAACACATAATTATATCAAGTACTTGTTTATAATATTCATCGTTTGTTCACCAATGGTTTGAGTCGACTCGTGTGTGTTTCGGTGAAATTCCGAAAGACTACTTGTGTAGTGATTGTCATGCGTCATCTAAACCCTAGTTTAAATGTAATGAGATATGCGTTATGGTTCGTGTGATCTTAAGTTTGAATTAACGGAGTTCGGATTAATGGAGTTAACCTGAAATTGACAAGTGTCACAAATAACAACATAAACTATATACATACTCAAAAAAATTTTATTTTTTTAACTAATAAGCACCTTTAAGTCCCGGATCTGGATCACTACAGTACGATAGCACAATATTTTTGGTGATCAAGACACTAACGGGCTAGTGTATGACTGGGTAATTGTTTTTCTTCCTATCATTCGGAGAGATGTATATGGAGACATGCACATTTTTTCAAAATGACTCTCCACAGTAAGTTTAGCATATTTAGTTTATATCACTTCTACTTTTACGCATCATGTAAAGCTACCATACAAATCAATGACTGTTCTAGAGCCTTTTAAGCTTAATAACTTCACCCGTTATGCACACAAAAACAACTTATTTATCATTTCCAAAAGTTTGATCAATTTTCATTTAAAAGTGTTTTGAAGCTTTAGAAAGCTGTAAACTGAATAATCATATCATTTCCAAGAAAATGGTTTAAAACTCAGTCACCCTTGTTACTCTTAGTTTTAAGTTAAATGGCTATCCCGTATGTCCACAAGTGGTAACAGGACCAAACACATATGAAAATACTTGTCCTTCCATCTTAGAGTTACCGACATAATTTTAAGTGAAAGAATTCAAAACACAAAAACACATCACAATCGCCCCGGATGCTTTCAGTCCTTAGGTAAATGGTTATCATGTGAATCTACAAGTATATGACCGGACCAAACATATACAAGTATATGTTCCTCAAACTTGAGCAGCCGACATGATTTTAAGCGAAAGTGACGCGCACATACACTCTTTTTGACTTTTTGAATTTTAAACAAATACGAAAAAAACGCACACACTATTTTTTACTTTTTGAGTTTTCTGCCCCTAAATATGTGCAAATTTAGAAAATATGTACACATTTATACCCAAAAAGACTCAATCCTCGAAACGAAGCATTTTCAGAAAACTCACAAGCACATTAAATCTGGTTGTTCCGACCGGTTTTGTAAATAGGTCCGCTACATTATTATCAGTGTGAACTTGTTCAAGATGAATCAATTTTCGGTTGAAACACTCGCGAATAAAATGTATTTTGATATCAATGTGCTTGGTTTTTGAATGTTGAACCGGATTTTTAATGATTGCAATAGAAGCATCATTATCACAGAAAATAGGAGTGTCAAGAAATTCCAAACCGTAATCCAACAATTGATTCTGCGTCCAGATAACATGTGAGCAGCAAGCGGGTGCAGCAACATATTCAGCCTCGGCAGTTGATGTGGATACCGTTTGTTGCTTCTTGCATTGCCATGAGAAAAGACGATCGCCCAAAAACTGGCAGCCAGCAGATGTGGATTTCCTGTCAATGTCATCTCCACCATAATTGCTATCAGCAAAATCATAAAGATCAAAATCTGAGTTTTTGGGATACCAAAGACCTAACTTCGGTTGGCCCTTCAGATATCTAAAAAAAGGTTTAACAACAATTAAATGAGAAAGTTTAGGGTTAGCCTGGAAGCGGGCACACTGGCAGACAGCAAACATGATGTCAGGATGACTGGATGTGAGGTACATCAGAGACCCGATCATCGATGTAAGGCCCTGTTACTGGTTGACCTACTTTCTCGTTGAATTTACTCATAAACGCAGTTCTAAATATCAGAGTTAATTAAAAACATTCGCGGAATATAAAAACTTTAATAAAACATTCCATAACAATTCAAAACTTGTCTTAAACAACCAACTTGTCTTTCGAAAACTAAGAAATTAAAACATAACACGCCCTGAGCCTTCTGATGCCAGTCTCTTATTCAACGCCACGTGTCCCCTCAAGCGAGCTGTCTCATCCTACTCACCTGCGTGCATACTAAACGTCAGCTACGCTGAGTGAGTTCTAGTTAATCATACATTATACAATACACACAAACTTATATTCTTTCATTCATACTTTCATACTTTCATACTTTCTTTTGTACTAACTTGCTTTCATATCTTACGTTATAAAGAGCATTACGCCCTACATTCCTTGAGTATTATTAGGGCTCGGTACCCTCCTTCCTCGAGTATTATTAGGGCTCGGTACCCTCCTTCCTCGAGTATTATTAGGGCTCGGTACCCTCTTTCCTCGAATATTAGTAGGGTTCGGTTCCCTAGTTCTCGAATATTAGTAGGGTTCGATTCCCTCTTCGTTACCATACAACCATACATCATACCTCGAGTATTATTAGGGCTCGGTACCCTTTTCGTGACCATACGACCATCATTTCCTTCTTTTATTAACTTTATCACGTTCATACACATAAGAATACATATCATACTTACCTTATATATATAGCGTTACAACCTGACAGTACGTGCAATATCCGAAGATCGTTCACGTACCATCAAGCAATCATTCACACATTTCACATTATTCACGTAAGGCATACACTTATCTCTTAGGATAAGCGTATTAACAAACATATTGAGTATGCACACAGCCCCGAAAACATAACACATAAATGGGGCTAGAAACTCACCTGGATCCTGTTGCGTTCAACGTTAATCGTTATCCCTTTCCTGAGCTGTGCACGACTGACTGTATAATAAGTACACGTATCAATTAACTATCACTACTCATATCATCTTTCTAGTCTTAGCTACTACCCACAACGAACGGGGGTCCGGGAGAAGCGCCCCTGGCAGCAGGGTTCTAGGGGCGGCAGCCCCTAGCAGGGTCCAAGGGGCAGAGCCCCTGGCTGGGGTCTTAACACATTTTTCATTAGGTTTTTAATTTATTTTCTAATTCGCTAACTCCAGCGAACTTATCATTAAGCGAACTTAACAATAAGCGAACTTAACATTAAGCGAACTTACTGTAAGCGAACTTAGTGTTAAGCGAACTTAACATTAGACGAACTTAACATTAAGTGAAGTTAAGCATTCAGCGAACTTAACTCAGGCGAAGTTAGCATTGAACGAACTTATCACCAGGCGAAGTTATGGCTTGGTGAACTTACTCAGGCGAAGTTAGCATTGAACGAACTTATCACCAGGCGAAGTTATGGCTTGGCGAACTTACTCAGCGAACTTATGTACTCGGCGAAGTTGATTAGTTAGGCGAACTTGCTTGCAAGCGAACTTGCTTGCAGGCGAAGTTCGCTTGTAGGCGAAGTTGTGCAGCAGCCGCCGCTGTTCGTCCTTAATCCCCAAAATCATCATCGTTTTACCGAGAAATCCATGGGTATGGTATTTGACTAACCCTCGATCATTCCTATGGTCGTTTTTGGTTAAGATTTAACCCGAAAACACGTAAAGTTTGGACCTTTGATTCCAGAAACGTTCAATACAAGATCTACGGTTTATCTTAAACGAACCGTACATGTTTAAGGGTTTATTAGGTTCATCCTAGCATCAAGTTCGCTACTTTACGCTTCGTTTAGATCCGATCTATTATCGTTTCAAGTTTCATGGCAAACCGTCTAAAAACATGAACTTTAAGATCGAAATCTTACCTTTATGTGTTCGGTTTGCGTGGTTATCTTGTATCTAGCTCGTATATCGAAGATCTAATAATGGTTGGCTTGATTTTGGTCTCGGATCCCGTTCTCTCTCTCACGACCGTGTGAGGTGGAGGATGTGTGTGTTTTTGAGTGTGTAGAGATTAGGATGGAAAGAAATGAGGGTTTAGGGTTTTAGGTTGGTTTAAGAGGGTATTTATGCCTCTTGAAGCCCATGGACCTAAAGCCCATTACCACTTAATCCACCTTAATTAATCGAAGTCCATGATCCGTTCTTTACTCGATATTAATTAATTAATAACGCAAAATCACTAAACGTAACTTTCTTTATTTAGCATTGTACTATTTTAGGATGTTACAATCGATCGATAGTATGTTTGATCTACGGGACTCCCTTCAGGATCAGACAAAAGGAGAGGCCTTTCCACCATAGGAGTGACAGCACTTTTGAAATCTTGAAATTCAAATTTGGCAAGCATGTCTTCAACATACTTTCCTTGATGCAGCACAATTACTGTCGAACTCTGACGAACCTGCAACCCCAGAAACGTTGTCATTTCTCCCAACGAGCTCATTTTGAACCACTTCTTCATTACTTCCTCAAATTCAGAGCACGACTCAGTACTTGTAGAACAAAAAATAATGTCATCCATATAGATCTGAACCAAAATCAAATCTTTCCCGACGGTTTTAAGGAACAGAGTTTGATCAATGGCCCCTCTTTTATAACCATGACCTAGATTATGAGCCGTCAATGTAGCATATCATGCCCTAGGAGCCTGATGAAGCCCATATAGCGCTTTATCCAGCTTGTAGACATGAGTGGGATTCTTAGAGTCTACAAACCCCGGTGGCTGATCAATGTAAATCTCTTCTTTGACTTCACCATACAGAAAAGCGGTCTTAACATCCATTGATACACCGTAAAACCCATAAATGATGCATAGGCCAAAAAAATCTTAATGGCCTCAAGTCTAGCTACAGGAGCATAGACTTCGGTGTAACCTAGACCCTCAACCTGATGATAACCACGAACGACTAATCGTGCCTTGTTTCTGACAATAACCCCCATGTCATCTTGCTTATTTCGGAAAACCCATCTCGTATCTAGTGCTTTCTTTCCCTTCGGTAGTTCAACCAATCTCCATACTTTCAATTTATCAACCTGATTCAACTCTTCATGCATAGCGTCCACCCAACTTGGTTCCTGAAGAGCCATTTCCATCGACTTTGGCTTAATATGAGAGATAAACAAGAGAATAGGCAACTGTTTATGTGTCCAGTCTTACTTTTGGTGGACACGCCTGTTTCAAGAGGACCTATTACATTCTCTATTGGATGATTTCGTTGGTTTAAAGTTGGAATCGGTTGCTCGTGAACAACTCCGGTAGGAGATAGGTTTAATAAATTCTCATCAACTTCAGCGAGAGGATTCTTCCACCCAGAAGCCGATGTACTGTGTGAGTACGAAGTACTGGCAACGTATTCATTCTGAATAATATCAAGAAACAGAGTGCTCCCGAAAATTTGGCGAACAGGACTCTCCCCCTCAACTGTTGGAGCATTTTCAGAAGAAGTTGCAAACACAGTTTCAGCAACTTCTTATGGTTGATTGACGGAGACGGGCGAAGTGACATCAAGTGGTTCTATGAAATCGCCATCCAGAATTGGAGATAAGTGAGATACTGCATCAGGGTATTCTTTCTCAGAATCTACAGTATCCCCACCTGAAGTTTCTGTGTTGACAACTGGAAGTACATTGAACGGTTTGAAAAGTTCATTATAATCAAACAGCCAATCAGGACCAACACGAGCATCGGTCTCGTTTTCCTCCAACCAATGAACATCATATGATTCCAAAATTTGCTTGGTTGATTATTGTAGACTCTGTAGGCAGTACGACCAGCATAACCACTGAAGTAACAGTCATCAGCTTTGGCCCCAAATTTTGGAGTTGTCTCAAGATTCAGAAGAGTACATGGGCAAACAAATGCTCTGAAGTGTGCCACTGTGGGCTTATGACCATAGACAATCTCATATGGAGTTTTCATTTGAGACTTGTTGATTATCACCCAATTTGAACATAGCATGCCGTATTAATAGCTTCGGCCTAGAAGAATAATGGTAGTTTAGAATCCCATAGCATGGTCCTCGCTGCCTCGATAAGAGTTATGTTTCTCCTTTCAGCCACGCCATTCTGTTGCGGTGTCTGAGCTGAACTGTATTAACGAAGCACCCCCCCCCCTCCCTTTCTGAACAAAAATAATTCACCGATGCATTCTTGAATTCCATACCATTGTCACAGTGAATCCCCTTCAGCTTCAGATTCAGTTGGTTTTCCATGAGCACCATAAATCTATTGATCAATTCTACAGTTTCACTCTTATTTGACAGGAAAAACACCCAAGTAAAATGTGAGTAGTCATCAGTAATAACGAGATAATAAGAACTACGAGAAAGACTCAAAACATGAACCGGACCAAAAAGGTCCATATGTAACAGTTGAAAAATGGATGAAATGGTACTAATCAATTTTTGCTTATGAGTTTTTCGATGATGTTTACCCAAGGAACAAGCCACGCATTTTCAATAGTAACAAAATCTTTAACAGGTAATCCACGTACCAAATCATTTTTAGCAAGACGGTTCAAGTTTTTCATATTAGCATGACCAAGACGATGATGCCAAAGCATGGCATTACGTTCTGACACTTTTGAAAACAAGCAGGTTATTTCATCAGGAACATTTTTGTTCATGTCAATCACATAAGCATTATCTTTTCTTTGTGATCAAACAAGAATCCAGTCTTCTGGAATGATGATACCAGATTTCAAAATCAAACACTCTTTCTTATTAAATTAGTTGAAAAGCCTTTATCACAGATTTGTGACACGCTCAACAAACGGTGCTTCAATTCTGGAACAAAATTAACATTTTCAAATTTCAGAACACCGTTACTTACAGTACCCTTTTGTGTAATCTTCCCATTTTCTCCTCCGCAAAGGACACATACCCACCATTAAATATTTGAATGTTGTGCAGCTGAGAAATGTCTCCTGTCATGTGCCTAGAACAGCCATTATCAACATACCAAGGTCTGATGATATTCCTCCATAGATGTTCCTGCACGATCTGAGAGATTAGTTAGACTTTGGTACCCAGTTCATAGTTACACTGGGTGTCCCTGACTCATCTAAGGTTGTCACAGGTCCCATGACATGTCCTTTTGATCATCTAACGCTGAATTTAAAGACTCTTTTACCGGAGATTTAGGTAACCATTTATGTCTGCCACTGTAAGATTTGGCATTATAAGTACGAATGGATCACTTGATCTCTGGTTTTTTAGGGTTAAAAACGGACGAGTTTGTCTTTTCCACTTGTTTCGGTTTAGAATCCGTGTTCGTTTTAGAGACCGAAACACCTTATCTACCCTCTTTACGAAACATGTTAGGCTTTGTCTGATGAGGACTAAACCTGCCAGATTTTTTTTGTTCCAATCATCGTCAGAGGGATTAGCGTGATAATGCCATATTTTTTTCCTGTAACTATTATGAGGCATATAAGGCATATTCCTCTAATAGAATCCATAATAAGGAACATATGGACTATGTGGACAATTTTTGGCAATATGACCGGGAGTGCCACAGTTAAAACAAGTTTGACGTTTTACATAGAAATTATTTTGCGCAACCCCCTGTCTGAACAGGTTGTGTGGACCAGTTTGCTTTACACGACACTTACCGCTTGTCACATTATTTAACTTACTTCCTTGTTTGCCAATAGAGCGTCCCTCTTAAACAAACTTAGGCGATGAGTACTTGTTGGAGTTTTTTGATTTTTTAAACTTATTAGAAATCACATTATCAGAGTTCAAAGTCTTAACGGAATCAGCCAAACAAGTATCCTTGCTCTTAAAAACAGAGACCACACAAGCAGTTGGAATAACATAATTCAAAACAGGTAATTTTTAAGAAACATCAGAAATAATGTCTTTATTAATTGAAACACGAGACTCATCATCCTCATCAGTCCAATCCTCAATGACTACTCTATCTGCATATGAGGCAAACACATCAGAATCTTTCACTTTTGAAGTGGATGCGGTAGTTTCTACTAAGTCGATCCTTTCATCATTAGCAGGTTTAACATACTTCATACCTTTAACCATTTCTTCCTGCTATCTGGTAAGAGGAAGACTTGTGTAGCTGTCAATATATGGTGGGGGTACCTGACTATATCCTATACCCTCACCCTTATTCTCGTTCCACCATAATTTATTTTCAATTATAGAATTAACTACCTTACTGGAGCCATCAAACTTTCTGAAATCGAGTTCAGCCTTTTGAAATTTTGCAGTCAGGTTTGAAATTTTTAATTTAGAGGCTTCCAGTTCAGCAGTTAATTCAACAATTTTTTTCTTTTGCATCTAGATGGTGGCAACTTTTCAGGTTAAACTCATATTTTAGTTTGGTAAAATCCTTTTCTATGCCTCAATTTTATCAAGGTAAGCTTTCTCGTTTTTCTTGAATTTATGGTTTTCAGATTTTACCGTTTCCATGTCTCTAAGAAAGTTATCATTATGAAGCTTAAACAAATTTATCTTTTCAATTCAATCTTGAGAACATGATTGGAAACTTACCTCAGATGAGCTGGGAGAGGTGAATGCCATGAACGCGAATTGAATTTCCTTAACTTGCTCCTCAGCAGCATTATCTTCTTCAGTGTCTTCAACATGAGCATAATTAGCAGTCTGTTTGCTAATGTTGAGAGCAGCCATCTGATCAACCCAAGAAAACTATTGAGCAACCAAACCTCTTTCACCACTTCCGGAGCTACCTCAAACTTCTCCTCTAGTATTTACCACTGGAACCAATGCCCTGTCTGTATTTTCTTCCTTTGTTGGATTAGTACATTCACGAGCAAAGTGACCCAGCTCGTGGCAATTGTAACACCTCAGAGTGTCTTTTTTGAAGCCCACCTTCTGATTGTTTGGCATATTCCAATTATTCCTTCCCGTTCTCTTAGTAAATTTCTTCGCCCAAAACACTGTCATGGCGATTTTCCAGGAGACATCCATTTCATCTACATCATCTAGATGAATTTGATCATGTTCAGCAGCAACCACAGGTTGAACCAAATCTCCAGCAAGGAATGCGTTGTAGCAATTCATGAATCCCGCCATTAGAGCAATGTTCTCTTGAGTTTCCTTTGGAATAGAGGGAATCTGACTGGAGTTCTGACCAGGAGAAATACCAGAAGATTGGGGTGTAACATTAGCCACAGGAGATTGAGCAGAATTGAAGAAGACTGGAGCTGGTTGCGGTGAGGTTGAGGATAAAGGACTCTGAATGGATTTAAACATTTGAAAGTTGCTTTGAGGTGGAAGTTGTTGTTGTCCCAGAGTAGTCTTGAACATTAAGAAGTTGTCTTGAGAGATGAGTGCATTATTGGTGGCAACACTGTAACCAATTGCACTGTAAGAGTTTGCATGGTTTATAGCACGTTGTTTGTCATCCATGTCACACGCCTTAATGATAGCCATCATCTCGGATAGTGAAAACCTGTTGAGACCTTTTGTCTTTTTGATGACTGCAACATTCATATCCCAACTTTTAGGTAGGGAATTCACCAATTTACTGTTTATTTCAGCAGTTGCTAG
The DNA here is from genome assembly GCF_021521415.1 of Bidens hawaiensis. Taxonomy (NCBI): domain Eukaryota; kingdom Viridiplantae; phylum Streptophyta; class Magnoliopsida; order Asterales; family Asteraceae; genus Bidens; species Bidens hawaiensis. The sequence continues at coordinate 295,711 of NW_027491114.1, read as the reverse complement.
ATAGATGCTCGCAGATTTCATCTCTGTCATGAGGGCAGTGAACCTCTGAAGCTAAGTCTCTAACGATTCTCCCAGAACATGATTGAACATATTAAATTTTTGTCGCAGTAGATCTTGACGACTCCTCTTCATGTCTTCATTCCCTTCATACACCTCAATCAGTGCTTCCCACAGTGCCTTAGCAGATTGCAATTCTCTAAAAACCAGGGCAAACTCAGGTGAGAGTGCCATAGTCAGAGTTGAAAGTGCCTTTTCGTCCTCTTCTACTTAAGCAAAATCATCATCATCATACATTGCAATAGGCTTCACAGAAACTTCAGTAGCGTTCTCACGTTGGTAAGTGATGACTTGGGGACCCCTAACTATCCTTCTCCATATTTTGGCATCTTTAATCTTAACATACTTCTCGAAACAAAACTTCCACTCGCTAAAACCCTCATGAGACAGCAGACGGGGCACGCGAGTAGTGGTCACCATTATGAAATCTAGTTCTTGATGAAGTGAAGCATTGGATGACCCATTATTATTAATCAATTGATCCATTTTAATTAATCCAAAAGTAATTTAAGTCCAAAAGTTCAAGAGTCCAATACACCAGGCACAAGTCTGATGGATCAGGCCCAACTATGTTCATAGTCTGCATTGACCGAGAACCAAAGATGAGCGAGAACTGAAAGAGTTGACCGATAACTAAGGTTGGTGACCTATAACCAAAAAATGTTGACCGAAAACCTTTAAATCTAGCCGAGAACCCTCAAATCTGGCCGAAAACGATCAGATTTCACAATAGACTTGAAGGATTGGCCGAAAACCCACAAAACTACCCGAGAACTGATTTCCTTGGCCAAAAACTAGAGATTCAGTTGGACTTTGACAGTAACAAACTCACGAATTTAGTGGGATTTGATTTGTTTCCAAAACAAAGTCAATATTTCACCAAAAACAATCCCTTCTCTTCTCCAATCAACAATTCGCTGGAAATACAACCAAACCACCAAACACTTAAATCTTGAACCTGTTGATATCACAATAAAGAGCCTGAACAGGTCAAAGGCTTTGATACCAATTGTAAGTCCCATAGGAGGTCTTTCAATATGATATCAACAATCTCTATGTTAGTGCGGAAATCTAACAAAAGATGATTCAAAGAAATAAACAAGAACACACAATAACACGGTATGATGCTTCAAAACACACGTTATGATTAACGTCGGGTGCTTAAGCACTATGATTACAAAACTTGTCTAACCCAAAGCAAAACTAGACAGGCAGCCATAACCCTATACAATGTGATCTATATATAGGGTAGCCAACACACAAGCCCAACAAAGGCCCAAAGCCCACCGAGATCCTTTTATGATCTCGGTTTACATTTATAACCCAAAACTAAGATTAACTAAGTTAAAACCATCTAAAGTACGGACCCAACTGTTAATTTTTATTTGATTAAGTCAACTTTACAATAAACTAACAAAACATAAATTGGGTGTTGGTCTCAAATGAGCTTTCCATGGCAGTTTGAATGGCCCAAGGAAACTAACGAATAAAGGTAACTGATTTGGCTAGCCCATGAGCGTTACATGGCGTTAAACTGTCCCAACTATTTAACGAATTAACAATACAATAGAGTTTGTCGGCCCGTGAACGTTACATGGCGTTTTAACCGACCAAACTAAATAACGAATAAACGATAGAATATGAGTAGTTGAAGCATCCCGTGAATCACCACGTATGATGAACTCCAACAAAAATAACATTCAAAACAAGATGACGAATGGATAGTAGGAATGCCCATGGATACCATGGATTTTCACCCAGCTAACCATTTGAATAACAAAACATAATAATCAGAATTTACCGAATTTAGCCACAAACCTTCGTGAATTCGGTTTAAAATTCAACCTTAAGTGTTGGTCGTATGACATTTGTGTTCCTCTTTAGCCGAGAGGAACTTGTCATGCTACCTAGCCTTAAGATGAAGGAGTTAAAAAAAAGTAGGGAATTCTTAAAGAATTTCCCAAAAACAAAAAGGCAATCTACTTTGATTTAAAATATTTACGAAAAACTTTCTATGAAGGTTGAGGCATAGCCTCGGAATTGTGTGTGTGTGCATAACGATACAATAATAAATAATAAATAATTAATTATCTAAGAAAGCTGTAAACAGTTAATTCCAACACATAAGGCAAACAGATAAGCACGTATGAGGCTCCTAAGCATGTTACTAAGGCACCACTAACGACCTATCTTAAACCTTGGGCTTTGATACCAATCTGTCACACCCCAACCTAAGGCTTAAATGTCAGGACGTGAGCTGATTGCTCACAGCTCTCAAGGTACTATCAAGCAATAAATAAAAATGGCAATTTCTATTAAATCAAATTAAATATTCCAAATAATTTAAATAAAAAATCTAGAAATAAAAACAACAATAAGAATACAAATTTAAAATTTAGATACGTCTTGATTAATTCTTCTAGCATAAATCATCCATAAGTTCTTCACAAATCTTGCAACTAGTTCAAACAATAACCTGCATATGCGTATAAAATAGAAAGGTTTGTCAACAACACATGTTGAGTGAGTAAAAACCAGTTTTAAGACATGACAATAATATTATATAATAAATAAAAAACGATGCAAACTGTTCTTGTAATATAATCACCATAGCACATACACAAACAATCAACCATAAATAAAGGGCTCAACCAATTCAAATATAAATGGACATTGGCACCAAGCAAGGACTAAACCGTTTGCCATAAAAATGGACATCGATTGCCGAAGATAGTCGTATGATCATACTGTTAATGAGGAACTTCACCAAAATGAGTTTAAACAAAGCAAGTAACAAATAGCAAGTTAGGCATAAACTGATATACACACAAGGATTAAACAGTTGTGGTTTGTAATACTAGATAGTATATAAATACTGTAAATACGCATATGTCCCCAAAAGATTTGAAATAAGTAAAAAGGGGAGTGATTACTCACCTTAACAAGTAAGCAAGAGTAAAAGTACGCGATAAGAATGAAGATATAAGAGACGCCACGCTTGTCGATACGTAGCAAAGAAAATCCTAACAAGTGTAATAACATCGAAAACGAAGTATCAATTAATAGACTAATAAGGAAACAAGATATGAACGGGTTTAAAGGGTATAAAGAAATGTATTTAAAATTTACTATTAAAAAGTATTTCTTATAAATTAATATTGTATAAAATATAATTGTTTATAAATATTTATACTTATACTATTAAATATATATAAATCTTTACAAAAATTACCTTTGGTTTATAAAATACCTAACAAAAAAATATTATAATAATAATAAAGTATATTTTCTATTTTATTTATGAATTTTAAATAAACAAAACTTTTTTTAAATGTTTTTAAATTAACAAATTATGTTACTATATTACTTTAAATGGATAAATAGCAAAATAAACGGGTTGGGGGGTTTCGAACCCGCGTCCCCAGCCTCTAGCCAAACGAACACACCATCGCACCCCAAGGCAACTGAGCTAGGGTGCCAGATGGTCAATAGTTGATACTGAAACAAAATAAACAGACATCGCAAAAATCAGTTTCGTTATAAAACCCTAGAATCATTAATCGATTGAACTGTTAACCTATCAACTAATTGAGCATAGGGTTATTGGAAATTGATTTAAAACGAACGGCCTAACATAGCATATTTCCTTAAATGATGATTAATCAGGTGTTAATTGATGTAACAGAAGCCGGCCTAAACTGGATCAAGAATAGGTACTCGAAAGATGTTTTAATCAAATTATATATAGGGTTTTGGACGGCGAGGGTTTGATGATCATGACTAGAAGATAAATTGCATTATTATGGATGATTAAGTGTATAATGATTTAGGGTTAGGGTCCTCTAAGACACATATGGTTAAACGAATCAATGAGATCTTGTTAACTCAATTATCATGTCGGTTGGGCCGCAAATGGTAAGTATAACATAAATAATGATTCAATTCCATAAAAACTACGTTTATTAAGGTCCAAGACTTCGTGGATTCGTGAATAAGAAAATGGGTTTGGGTTACGGGTCGGATCTGGGTTGCAGGTTAAATGGGTTATAATATGAATTTTACACGCTAGTCCCTATAGTTAGAAAATGGATACAAAAAGGGATAATAGTTTCAGTTTGGGTCATTTTTGCCATCACTTGAAAGTTTAAAATAAATAATGTATAAGTAATTTGAAATAATATTAAAATAATAAATTTACTGGATAAACGCGATAAAATTTCTCGAGCATCGAAATGGATCGGATATTTAATAAAAATATTTAATTTGAAACGTCTAAGTTGTTACAATTTGTAACCATCTTGTCAACATTAAGTTGTTGGTTACAAGGTTGATAGTTATAAATAGATCCTAACAATTTGTTTACCTATTATACATATCCACAATTGCAATAGTTTAATCCTTGTGTGTATATAAGTTTAATGCCTAACTTGCTATATGTTTATTTGCTTTATTTTACCTCATTCGCAGACGTCCATCATAATCACAGTAATAGTATGATCATACGGCTGTCTTAGTGGCTGGCGTCCAATCGCATGACAATGGTTTCACCGACTACTCACTCTTGGTAACCAACGCCCGATTCGCAAGGCAACGTTTTAGCCCATATTGTACTATATGTTTTAATTGTTTATATGTTATGGCTTAATTGTTTATCTCACAAGAACAGTTGGTGTTTTCTTTTCTATAATATATTGTATTCATATTAACTGGTGTTTTACGCACTCAACCTAGTGTTGACAAAATTATTTTTACTTTATACGCAAATGCAGGTTATCGTTTGAATTGATTAAGAATTTTGTGAAGATTTGGGATTGCATATGTTAGAATATATATCATCAAGACTAAGGTGTTGTTTGTTTTTCTGAAAAAGGTATGCGCAACCTTTTTTGTCTGCGTCATGCATATCACGAGCAGACATTGCTATCTTCAGACTGTTTGTTTTCTCGAAGACGTTTTGTTAAAAAAACATATGTGCAAGCTCTTCTTGGTGCAGACTTGGCTCATCCACTTCTAAGATATTATAAGGTCTGTAGAAGGTTAAAACACAACACCTTACCAACACCCATTGTCCACCATCACTACCACCCACCGTTCACCACCACCACCGCCACCCACCGTCTACTACCACTACCGCCACCCACTGGTCCCACCACCACCACCCACCACCATCCACCGCCACAATCTACCACCACAACCACCCACCACCGCCTTTTTCCACCGCCACCATCCACCACTACCACTACCATTACCACCATCCAGCACCACCACCAGCCAACGTCCGCCGCCACCACTGTCCACCACCCACCACATTACCATCGTCCACCACAACCACTGTCCACCACCCATCACCGCCTTCTACTACCACCAACCACCGCCGCCGCCTTCTACCGCCGCCGCCTTCTACCACCGCCGCCTTCTACCATCCATAACCACCACCCACCACTACCACTATCACCATCTCAGACCATTACCCACTACCACAGTTTATACACCACCACCAGCTTATTATAGTAATCTACATATGCGTTCTCTACATATTATAAATGGTCATGTATGTTTATACTAAAGAAATAATGCTATGAGACATGACGATGATGAACCTAGGATTATAGGATTGTACATTTAGGCTTTAAAACATGATGAATTGGGCTTCCGTTTTGTAGATATCTAATAATCTTTTTGAACATAATATTTACCCTAAAGCAAGTTTCTTTGTATTTTCATCTTTGTTGTATATTTTTATATGTAAGCAAAAGAAAGAATAGACACGGAAGAGGAATTGTTCTCAACTTTCACAATTCACCTTAAACATTGTTTTAAGCACAATATCTATCAAATAACATTGTTTATGCAAAGTATGAAACAAGTTATTTAAAAAAAAAAGTTATTGTGGTTTTATAAATATTATTTCAGTGTTTAACTATTATTTAAATTTTTATGTTTAAGGACTTTTTTGTTTAAATTTCAACTTAATTAAAAAATTCTATTTGATTTTAGTAGTGTGCGGACGTTAAAAAACAAACAATCTTCTTTTTACAGACTGTAGTGGTTTGGTCCATGTCTTTTGCTACAGATGCCTACTGATGTGGTCCGCAGACTGCAGACATTTTACCTATGAAAACAAACAACACCTAAATCAACTTAGTTAAATTTAGATTTTGAATTATTTTGTTTATATGAATTATGTACTTTGTGTTTGATTTATTTGAATATTTAATTTAAATAAATAGATATTGTCACTTTAAATTATTGCATGATAGTACCTTGAGAGCTGTGAGCAATCAGCTCACGCCCCTACATTTCCGCCTTAGGTTTTGGTGTGACAGATTGGTATCAGAGCTAGGTTAAGATAGGTCGTTAATGGTGCCTTAGTAACATGCTTAGGAGCCCCATACGTGCTTATCTGTTTGCATTATGTGTTCAAATTATTTGTTTACAATTTTCTTAGATAATTATTTAATTATTTTTTTTATTTTTATATTGTCATGCACACACACACACAACTTCAAAATTAAATTAATTTAAATCAAATAGATTGTCTTTTATTTTGGTAAATACCTTAAGATTTACCTAGTGTTGTTTTTACTCTTTTACCTTAGGGCTAGGTTGTGTGACAAGTCCTGTAGTTACTGGAAGGGGGAAAGAACTGTGAGTTGGGCCTTGACAAACCGGTTCCGAGAACCAAAGGTTGGCGCTATTCCTTACCTGGAGGATAACCTGACCACAGTACTCGATCTTATAGGCCAAAGTGGGATACAACTATCATATGACCGACGCCCTAGGTTGTTTTTAAACTGAATTCACAGTAATTCGTGACTAAATTAGGTCTTTCTGATTATTATGTTTTTGCTGTTATAAATGGTTAGTTGCGTGAAAAATCCAGGGAACCCATGGGCACTCCTACTATCAATTCCTCAATTTGTTTTTGTGTTTTTGTTGGAGTAATCATACGTGGTGATTCCACGGGATACTCCAACTACCCACATTTTTGTTTCGTTAGTTCGTTATTTAGTGGTATAATTAAATGTCATGGAATGCTCATGGGCCGTCCAACTTTATTGTATTGATAATTCGTTAATTAGTTGGTATAGTTAAAATGTCATTTAACGCTCATGGGTCGTCCAACTCATTTATTTTTATTCGTTATTTAGTTTGGTCGTTTAAAACGCCATGTAACGCTCATGGGCCGACAAACTCAATTGTCTTATTAATTCGTTTATTTGTCGGGTCATTTAAAATGCCATGTAAAGCTCATGGGAGGCCCAACTCCCAAATTGATGTTATGTTATTTAGCTGGGGCATTAAAATGCCATGTAAAGTTCATGGGAAGCCCAACTAACCTAAGAAAATTGTTTATTCATTTACTTAATCTCATTTAAAATAAAAAAATTTATGATCTGACTTATGCATTTACTTCAAAATATTTCGATCCTCATGATACGACGCAAATCCCCCCCCCCCCCCCCCACTTCTAAATGCGAAGTTATTATAAGTTATCTAAGCAATTAAACATTAATTATTTAAATGCTTTTCTCAACTAATCATTACCTCATAAATCTTTATTTTTTGTTCTCGTAGAATGTCTTCCCTAAGAAACCGCTGTCGTCCTCAACATCAATCGCCTAGTTCTCATAACCACCGTATGGATGCTTGTATAGCCAAGTAGATCGTTGTTGAGATCCTTAGGATAGTAACCCAAATTCAAAACATCAATGCAACTGATACAACCTTTTCCACTAACCTCCCTGCTGGTAATTGCGAATCATCTACATCCACTCATCCTCACAACAAGATACGTAAGAACCTTGCTTCAACCAATCCTACCCAACAGCAAGCCTCTTCAAATTTTCCAAACAATAAACCCTACCTCGGTCCTTACCCATTATGCTTCATTTGTAGCCATCATCACTCGGTTAAATTCCTATGTCGTTGTTGCGCCCAATGTAACCATTATGGCCATTTTGCTAATACTTGACGTATGCCACCTAGTGCTACAGCTGTTCCTCACCAGTCCATGCCTTCTGCTCCTAGACCCGTTAGTACACCGTATGCCCAACCTGATGCCCCTACCACCCGTGCATGCTACTATTATGGAGACTCTAATCATCTCCGCAATATGTGCCCCCTAGATTGATTATCCATGCTAACCAAGCTCAAGCTATAATTACTCCGTACTACATTACCCGTCAAGTCCAAACCTATTAATCCCACGTCCTTCATGCTCCTCCCGTCAAGAAAGATCATTCGTACTTAACCCAAACTTATCAAGTTCCGCACCCACAAGCTCAAGTTTACCAAACAATACTCTAATCAAACAACACTCTTACAACCCATTCAAGCTCAACTTATTCAAGCTATTCCGAATCAATCTACCTCGCCTACTCAAGCTCTTATGCATCAAATCATTCAAGATGCTCAAATTTCAAGGTTTCAAGTCATGCGCCACTGAGGATTCAAGCTACTAGAAGACTTTCGTCGTTCGTCATATTTTATCTTACCTTATTTGACTTTTGCTTCGTATCGACTCTTTAATAATTGTTGGATTGGCGTTTTTATGAATTAATTAAAGTATTAGTTATTATCGAAGGGTTTTTTTTTTCAAAATTCCCAATTTTAAAACCAAACTATAATTTTTATTTAAAAGATGTCTCACTTATAACTCTTTTTCCTAAAAGATTTCTATTTTACTATTGAAGTAATATTTTCAAACATTTTGTAAATCCACACGATGAGACGAAATCATGTGGACCATCTAACGATGAAAGTGAGAATGGTCCGGAACATAATTATCGAAGTCCTCGCATAATCATGAAACGTACAATTGTGTGTCATAATATATAATTGAAAGTATTTGGGATAATAGTACAAATGTAAAGATGATAAGGACATGATGGATACGCATCTAGTACATCCTATATATAAGTGTCCTTATCGGATTTTCATTTGAAGCGTTGTTTCATCTATTCAAAGTTCTGTATTATGATTAGTTTTAAATTATATTTTAAAAATTTTCCTTTCCTCAAAATTTAATTCTTTTTTTTTTGGTATTCTTTAATTTCGGGACGAAATTCCCTAAAGTAGGGGATACTGTAACAACTCGGATTTTTCAGATAATAAGATTTTTATCTGTTACCCGAACAATTTAATGTTTGAGAAATTTTTACCGATAAAATATCGCGTTTATTAAGTCATTTTATTATTCTAATATTTTTGTTTAAATATTTATTTAATTATTTGAAACTAATTTTATTTATATTCAATTATAACCCTAAACAAAAGATTTATCCCCTTATGTACCCATCTCCATATTTTAAGGATCTTATAGCAAATCTGGTATATTTTATGTTCTAACCCGCTACCATGTATCCAAATCCTTTTACCCTAACACGTATACCCATATCCGTGACCCGTTTATTATTCTTGAACAACAATTTTCGTCCAAATTATGGAATTGATCTAGGGAAATCGTTGGTCTTACCTAAACGAGCTCACCGACGTAATTTATTAGGAAACTAGGATCTTCTTATGCGTATTGACTAATTTATACTAAACCGTCGGAGTTAGAGGTCGTTTTACTGCAATTGCTCGTGTCTGCATCATTCCCTAACCATCGCCTACATAACCACCATATCTAATTTGATTATAACAACCTCCTAATTCTTGTTCAAGCCTCGTTCATGTCGTCCGTTACATCGTTCAAATAAACCACTGATTGTTCATCATTATAGGTAATTGTTAATGTGTTTTTGATCGTCTATAATCCCTTTGCAATAACCCCAAGGTTAATCGGCCAAACGTTGAACGGACTGACCGATTGATAATCCAAGGGTTTGTTTAAGAATAAGTTATTTAACTCTCCGTTTATGTATTTTCTTTCTTGGGTTTAAACCAGTTAACATTCTAGCCTAGGTGGCAAGACTCAGCGTGTTGTTGGTCTGCTTTGACTGGGGGCGCGGGTTCGAGCCACCCCCGGCCTGTTCTGTTTTATATTTTTTTTTGGTAATAAATCATTTAGGTTAATATATTAATATATGTTATCACTTAAATTATATTATAAATATTATAAAACTTATAATTAATTTATATTTTATTTAAAACCGACATATTAACCGACCACTTTTCCGAACCTTAGTTACACCCCCTTATATATATATATATATATATATATATATATATATATATATATATATATATATATATATATATATATATGTATGTATGTATGTATGTATGTATAATGTATTAATTCGATAAATAATTTGATATATATATATATATATATATATATATCGTGTATATATATAGAATTGATTTCTTTTGAGAACCGCTTTGAGTTTTAAGAACTCAACGTAACAAACGTTTTTTTGAATTTTTTTACACATGTGTAATACGTAAGTGTAAGTAATGTACAAAAAATTACAGTATTTTTTTACACACCGAATCGACTTATTACACATGTGTAACTAACATTTAAACTTGTGTAATTATCAAACATACGCATTCTCTCTCCTGATTCATTTTTTATTTAAATTTAATCCAGCCACATATTTCATATTATTTAATTAAATGTGTGGTCAAAATTAAGTTTTTAAAATTCTTATAACTCATCAAGTTCTCAAAATATCCCTCCCCTATATATATATATATATATATACTAGTTTTTATCCCCCCGTATTACGGGGTTGTTTTTGGTAAGACCCATACCCATGAATTCGGGTCAAATGCATGAGAAGCCTCCATTTAAAAATCAAGCAAATCTGGTGACTCCAAAAAAAAGGGGAGCGACCACATCGCGATACGTAGGATAGTTATGTCTTCGTTTATATATATGTTATATATATATATAATGTATTAATTTGATAAAGGTTTTAATATTTAAAAAATGTTTTTAATTTAAAATATGTATTTAAAAGATTATTGTTAATTAACATATTAATATATATATATATATATATATAAGTTCAAGTGTTTTATAAAAATATTATATACTATATAAATATTATTATTATGTATTATTTACAATATTAATTTAAAAAAGTTTTTTATTAATAATAATAAAATGTAATAATTAATTATTTCAAATACCGATCGACCCTAGATCATTATTTGTATGTATTATTATTACAACTTTAATAATTATTAAGTAAAATTATTTTTATATCAATACTAATATAATGTTAATAACTTTTATAAATGAAACTTTAAATAAATTATTTTGACTTCCAAATGCCCGTTCTATTTCTAAAGCTCTATTAATTTATGAATCACGCCATTAATCCATAATTATTCGTTATTACTCATACTTAGGATTTTGTTCGTGGATATATCTCGTCAAGCGTTACATTATTGATTTCCGTTCTTATCGTATTCATTCATCTTATTTACTAAGATGAGTATTTCACTCCCCTTTTTACTTATTTTTAAATCCTTTTTAGGGACATATGTGTATCTTATTTATGTTGGGATCAAGAATTGATTAGGGAAGATTGAAATCTTCTCAACATCTTCAAGAAAACGGCTAAGTATGAAATACGAGCAAACTAGGAAGTTCTAGCAAGCCCAATACTTGTTCAAGCATGATATCTGACCTCGAGCAAGGTTAACTTATGGAATTTTTTTTAATTTTTAGTTCGAGCAAACTACACTTCATCAAGAGATGGGGAATTGATCAAAGGTTGGGAATGGTGTTCCCCAGTTTCCCACTTTTTTAGAGTTCTCCAATTAACTCACCCCTAAAAACATAATATTATTAACACAATTTTATTATTTAAAATATAACAAAATTAACATATATTTTAATAATAAAAAAAACTTCAATTACCCACGTAACACGCAGCCTAAAAGCTAGTGTGTGTGCGTGTGTCTATATATATATATAGCAAGGTTATAATAAGAAGTAGATTTTTCCTAAAAAGTGTAGAAAGTGTGTTTTCACCATTAGATCTAATAAAACACACCGCACAATAAGCACATTTTCCATATCCAATTATCCACCATCAGATCAACAAATTTTATGCATCAGATCACTTCTTACACTTTTTTGACATACTTCACTTCTTATTTTAACCTCATCATATATATATGGTTCAAGAGAGAAGTAATTTTACTGCGAGAAATTGATCTGAACCATTGATTATGTGTAATCAATGGTCCTTAACTAAAATGGCAATGCTTTATTTTTAAGCTCTTCGTGTAAATTGATTTTCAATACTTGAAGGGTAGTTTTGTATTTTGATTGAAGAAACCAATTTAGGAAACAGTCATAATTGTAACACTTGGCAAACATTTTCACTAATGTAATCATGTTTACCATCCTAATATTGCTTTATTAATAAAATCTTTCTTTATTAAGGTTCTATATCTTGCAAAATCAACAAAAAGTCCAAATTCCGACACGAAACAAGTAAAACGTGCAAAAGGCTCGGGGAGTGAGCCAAAAAGTAAATAAATCATTAAGATGATAAAATAATCTCAAAAATTCAAAATATATGTTAAAACATGTGAGACAATATATATAAACATAATTTAGGAAGGCTCGAATCGCGGAAACTGGAAAATAAGTAAGCACGAGCCAGTACAGGACCCGGAAAGGACCCGACACAAACTATTTAAAAAAAATAGTTTTTACAGTCCATGCTGTTAGGAATTTGATTTCGTTCAAAGTCTGACAAAAATTATTAAAAGTGGGATCCGTTTTGATATATAAATCACCCAATAAGTTAAAAGATTAACCAAAATTGTTTAAAAATTAACCAAACCTTTCACATAACCCCCCCCCCCCTACCTTGGCCGGCCCCTCTCCAACATAACACCCCCACCTCCCTTATTCTCCAATAGTTACTATCCAAATCACCTATCTAATCATTATGCTTCTAGAAAAATGTGTGTTGTAAGACAATCAAGCCATCCACCTTACACTCTACCATATTATTCATCACTCTACACACTCCCTTCCTCTCCCTTATAAACCCTCAGCTGAACACCCCTCCACACACACATTCAAACCCAATTTCAAACAATGAACACACATATTAATCAACAATCAATAATCATGAAGGTTTAAAACAAGAAACTAGAAGATTAAGCTACTAGGAAGAGCATAGGAAGGAAGAACGCCACTCTCACACCTATAATATCATCATTTTCATCTTTCAAATCTCCAAGAAAAAGTAAGTTTTTGGTAAAGGTTGATTAATAGGATTAAGAACATTAGGTTAGTTGTTTTTGAGTTTGATTGAAGCTTGAAAGTTTGAAAATAAGCATGTGTATGTATGTATGTATGTATGTATGTATGTATGTATGTATGTATGTATGTATGTATGTATGTATGTGTAAGAGGGAAGATCAAACTCATTTACGTATGCATACATTCATCCTAAGGATCATACATTTCTTGCTAAGTTTGATTATAAGTGTTGTTGATCTTTTGATTGTTTGATAAAAACATGAATAAACTTGTTGTTAGGGTTTGATGATAGAAGGGATGTAGGATAGTTATTGATCATTAGTTTGATGATATGGACTTGAATTATTGGAAAATTGTTGTTAGAAATAAACAAAACAAGAACTTGTTCATATGTGAAAAATTGGGGATTTTTGGATATGGGATTAATTAAGGGATTTTGGATGAATTGGTGAATCAAAAAGTGTTATGGAATAATAAAATTGAGAATGAAATAGGATATATGCTAGTAAACTCATAAAACCCTTATTTAGTTCTTGAAGATTGTTAAAGTTGCTAAATATGGAAACTTTATTGTTTGTAAATTAAAGAATAAAACTTGAATAGAATAGTTAGAATGCATGAAACCCTATAAAACTAATTGAATGAAATATACTAGGATTCATACTTAATCAAATTTAAAAGATTGAATAAGTTAGAATTATTAAAAGTTAAAAGTTACTATAATAGGAAACTTTGTTAGAATAACATTTAGAAAATTCATAAGAATACATAATCTTGTGATTTGAGTGATTTGTTAGAGATTGATAATGATAGGAATGATATAAATTGATTGATTATAGTAAAGAATAAAATCACCTAAAAGCTAATACTTGATTCTTTGAAAAAAAATACTTGAATCATGAACTTAGATTCTTCCAAAATAGAATAAGAAGAACTTTATTGAAAAGTAATATTTTTATTTATTGTGAGCTCATAAAATAAGTTAAATATCTGGATTCTTAGGTTACATAATAATATTTGTTCATATGAGAATGAACAAACTTGATTAACAACATTGTTAACAAACTTAGAATACGAACTAGAAGCTTAAAATTCGTTTAAATGTGTTTTATAATACTGTGTGATCAAAACTTGAATTTTTGATGAATTATTAGTTATTATATGTGTAATTAGTTCATAGGATAATTTTTATGGATTTATTTGACTTATCTGACTCGTCGGTAACTTTAACGGTCGAAAAATCGGCTTTTAAACGTAAACCGACACGACTATTAGGGACTGTTTTACAACAGCCCCTGAAGTTGTAAAATACTCATATATAAAATAAGTTAATATATGGGAAAATGACAAGATGATAAAACTTAGTCCTAAATGGTTCGTGTCGCGAAAACCGACATGAAAACGTTAAGAAGTTGCTATTATAAGAAAAATTAACGAAAAAGAAAACAATATATTTTTATAAGGTAACTTATAAAACTTGACTAATATATATGTAACAAGTATTATTCATGATTTAAAAGTTACATTTTTATACGAAAAACCAAAGGGTTCATTTTTAAATATAAAACCGACAAAACCAACAAGAATTGTGAGAAATAATAGATTAATATTTTCTTGAAACTTTCCAGCAACTGAATCTTAAAATATTTTATTATATATGTTAATAGTTTATTAATTCTTAACAGGAATTGATAAATAGGATCGAGAGATAACACGAATTTGATCAAACAATACTTTCAATTGATAATAATATGGGTTCGTTCGTTCTGAATGTTACAGAGATCTGTTTATATAGATACGCTACATACATACAACTTTAAACTAATGACATTTTGACCCTTGTACTTATTTACAATTAACATAACTAAACTAAAATACAAGTAAACATAAATGACTAAACTACCCTTTCGGTTGTGAGTGATTATTTCCAACAATCACCCCCTTAATCACGATCAACTTGAAGCAAGTCTTTGACGCCGAGTAGTTCCCTCATTGTGATGAACTTGATCCTTGGTAGCGCCTTTGTTAAGATGTCTGCCTTTTGTGATTCTCCAGCAATATGCTCCACGGTTATTTGTTCATTTTCGATGCATTCACGTATGAAGTGATAACGTATATCGATGTGCTTGCTTCTACCATGAAACACGAGGTTCTTCATTAAGGCTATTGCTGATCGGTTATCAACCAACAATGTGACCTTTTCTTCTTTCCATCCGGTTAAAGCGCTGAGCAGTCTCTTTAACCATAATGCTTGACATGCTGCTGCGGTTGCTGCCATGAATTCTGACTCGCATGATGATAATTCTACGGTAGGTTGCTTTTGAGTGCACCAACTGATAGGAGAGTTTCCAAAGTAGAATACTATTCCTGTTGTGCCTTTCCCTTCTTCAGTGTTAACTCCATAGCTACTATCACTATAACCAATTAACTTGCATCCTCCATTGCTTTGATAAGTTATACCATAATCTTTTGTTCCTTTTATATAACGAATAACTTGCTTGATTGCTTTGAGATGATGCTCCTTTGGTTCTTGCATGAAACGACTAAGTAATCCTACAGAATAACTTAAATCTGGTCTCGTGTGAAGGAGATACCTTAGGCATCCTATTAGACTTCTATACTTGGTGGGATCAACTGGTTCTCCACCTTCAACTTTTGTTAGTCTAAGTCCCGGATCCATTGGTGTCTTTGTATCATTGATCTCAAGCATTTCTGAGTCCTTGAGAATCTTGTTCACATAACCAGTTTGTCTGATTGAGATATGACCCCCTGTTTGGGTGACTTCTATACCTAAGTAGTAGGTTAACAAACCTAAGTCGCTCATTTCGAATTTTCCTTCCATTTGTGATTTGAACTTGTCAATTTCTTTCTTCAGTGATCCGGTGACAATCAAATCATCAACATAAACTCCAACTATCAGATTAGAGTTTGAACTTGCCTTGATATAGACTGCTTCCTCTAACGAACACTTTTGAAATCCAAGTGACTTCAATGTGTTATATAACTTTACATTCCATGCACGTGGTGCTTGTCGTAGTCCATACAAAGCTTTTGAAAGTTTGTAAACTTTTCCTTTGTCTTGTGGTTTCACAAAGCCTTCAGGTTGAGAAACGTACACTTCTTCCTTCAATTCTCCATGTAAGAATGCTGATTTGACATCTAGATGGTATACTTCCCATTTGTTATAAGCAGCTAAGGCTAAAATTAAATGTACAGTTTCTATTCATGCTACCGGGGCAAAGACTTCTTCAAAATCTATCCCATGTTGTTGTACATAACCTTTTGCTACTAAACGTGCTTTGTGTTTTATTATATTTCCACTTGCGTCTCTCTTGGTCTTGAATACCCATTTCAAACCTATTGCTTTATGCTCCTTGGGTAAATCGGTCAAGATCCAAGTCTTATTCCTATTGATTGAATCTAATTCAACTTTCATAGCTTCAATCCATTTTTCATCTACTGTTGCCTCCTTATACGTTCTAGGTTCTTCTTCAACTAGTACAATTCATTTTCATCTAAAACTACTTCTGGTGCTCGAGCATAAATATCTTCTAAACTTTGAAAGCGTAATGGTGTATGATCATATGGTCTAGAGTAGTATGCAGATGTTTCAGAGTTTGGTTCGTGGGTGTATGATTGTGGAGTGACTGGTGAATTTGATGGATTAACGGGTGAGAGTGTTTCTTCATCTTCATGAGTTTGATTTTCAGTTTGTATTAACTCAGGTTCGACATTGATGGGTGGAACAGATGTTGAAACTTCGTCAACTGTAAATTCTGTCCATTCATTTCCTTTCTGATTAAAACTCTCATCTTCCTCCTTCCGGTTCCAAAACTCCTTTTCCGTAAAGTATACATCCCTACTAACACAAATTCTATTTGTTCTAGGATCAAATAGTCTATAAGCTTTTGATCCTGGTTCACTACCTAAATATACCATTTCAGTGCTTCTATCATCCAACTTCTTTAAGTGTGGTAGTAACACTTTTGCATATTCCTTACAACCAAAAACTTTAAGATACTTCAAATTCGGCTTATCACCTTTAAGCGCTTCAAAAGGTGTGCTATTAACTAAAGCTCTGGTCGGCGTTCAGTTTAGGATGTAGACAGCGTGTCTTACTGCTTCTGCCCAAAAATTCTGAGGCATATTACTTGTCTTTAGCATACTCCTTGTAGCAGATAGTATTGTTCTATTTCTTCGTTCTACCATGCCATTCTGTTGTGGGGAGTATGGTGCAGTAAGTTGTCTTGCTATTCCATTTTCTTTACAGAACTTGGAGAAATCTTTGGACGTGAATTCTCCACCTCTATCAGTTCTAAACATTTTCAATTTGGTTCCTAACTCTATTTCTATCATCAACTTAAATTCCTTAAACGTCTCAAACACTTGATCTTTTGATTCGAGAAAGTATACCCACATGTACCTTGTACAGTCGTCGATTAATAAGAAAATATACTTCTTTCCTGAGTGAGTTGATGGCTAGATAGGACCACAAAGATCTCCTTAAACTAAACCTAATGGTTCAGTTGATCTAGATTCGGCTTGCCTTGGAAACGGAGATCTACTATGTTTTCCAAGCAAACATGCATCGCAGACTTGTGAGGAGTGTGAAATCCGCGGGACTCCTCTAACTAAATTCTTCCGTGTCAAGTCTTTAATCGTGTTAAAGCTCATATGACAAAGTCGTGCGTTCCATAGCCATGCATTATCTTGCAAACTTGCTAACAGTGAGATGGGCGTGCCAATCTTCAAATTAACTATATAAAGTCTATTCTTCGAACGCTCGACTTACATGAAAAGTGTTTCCTTTATGTCATACAAACGTAACTGATTGTATTCCATAACAACTTTACATCCGATTTCTGTTAGTTGCTCTAGACTCAAAATATTGCTTTTAAGACTGGGAATGTAATAAACATTGGTTATAACTCTCTGCTCCCTGTTTTTACATTCCAACAATATTGAGCCCGTGCCTTTTATTTCTACATACAAACCATCACCAAAACGAACATTCCTACTGATCTCATCTAATTCAGTAAAATGCTCTCGCGAACCGGTCATATGGTTGCTAGCACCATTGTCGAGATACCACATGCTTTCATCAGTTAACCTATAGTTACTGGGCTTGATCTCCTTTTCGTTTAAGAAAACTACTTGAGTATCAATACGGTCTTCACGGATTGCCATTAAAAGGGTCGGCTCTTCGTCCTCTTGCACTAGATTGGCCCGATCTTGTGCATGATCCTTTTGAGGGCAATTTGAAGAATAATGTCCAAGTTTGCTACATTTGTAACATCTAACCTTACTCGTGTCACTAGTGAACTTCCTTCTATTTTGGTTAGAATATTTGGACGAGTCATGAGTGGAATCTTCCCGGGATGATGATGGCGTAAACCATCCACGGCCTCGGCCTCGTGGATTGAACCTCCTACTTCCTCGTCTTGCATTTGATTGTCCACGGCCATGATTACCGTCATGTCGTGTGAACATCAACTTATCCTGATTTTCAACTAGACTACCTTTCTTTGACTTGATTCGTTCCTCGAAAGTTTTAAGTCTTCCGGTGGCTTCGTCTAAAGTCATTTCATCTAAATCCGAGTACTGTTCTATTGATGCTACTATTTGGATGAACTTTTCTGGCACGGAGTTAAGTAACTTACGTACTAAGGTTGATTCATCAAAAGTTGATCCTAAACCATTTGCTCTAGAAACTATGGTGTTCAACTTAGCGGTGAATGAATCAATAGATTCATCTTCTTTCATTTGCAACAATTCAAATTCGGATTTAAGGGTTTGTAATAGTGCCTTTTGCACACGATCTACTCCTACGTGTCTAGTTTTCAACGTGTCCCATATTTCTTTTCCACTTTTGCACTTTGCAACTTGCAACACCAAATCTTCGGGTAATGATTGGAAAAGATAGGCGGTGGCCGTCTTATCTTTCTTCACATCGGGTTCTGTGGTTTCAAGCGGTTCAATCATTTCCCAAAGGCCATTTGCCTTTAATATGGTCTTGATACATATTGCCCAAACCGTATAATTTGTCGGTTTTAAGATTGGGCATTGAAAACTAGAAAGTGTTGCCACTTCCTTGTAATGTATCACGGGACCACTATGATTTGTGTCTGACATACTAACAATTTTCATCAACAATTCGAATCTAAATGGGAATCCTTAAAATCACTATTTTTTCAATAATCTACGTGTTTCTATAATAATCCAACAACAACCGAATTCTATTGTCTGATGTAATAATCTAACAGAAGAATTAAAATGTGGATTTGATAAAACCTGGATGTCGAATGACAAAAAGTAATCTGATGCAATTATGCGGTTCGCGAATGCGGTTCTGGGAATTCAAAATCTGATGATTCAGATTTTTCGGGTTTTGTCTTCAACAAAAGTAATCTGATACAATTATATATTCCTTTGTGATCTTGATTCCAAACCAACAACTTCTGGTTAAACAACGATGAACAATCAGGGAATAAAAAAAATCGCAGGTTTTTTCTTTTTTTTTTTTTGGATTCTTGCCAATCTTCTTCCAAATAATCGTGTTTCAATTAACCGGTATTGCAAGGAATTTATCCAAACAATAAATTGAAACGAATCTTGAAATGGGTCTGAATTGTTGTATGTTTCTGGAAATCAATCACCGTCGCGAGTGGGAAATCACTAATAGCGACCAATTGAATCGATTAATTCAATTGATTTGTGACTCCTTCAATTGCGAACTCCAATATACTGAATGAATTTCTGATTGAATGATCGGATTGGGACAGGGACGAACTTCAATCCGCGATCTGTGCATGTAATCAGGGATGACGAGGGGTTAATCAATTGTTGATAATCCTATGCTCTGATGCCAATTCTTGACCGACAGGAATTGATAAATAGGATCGAGAGATAACACGAATTTGATCAAACAATACTTTCAATTGATAATAATAAGGGTTCGTTCGTTCTGAATGTTACAGAGATTTGTTTATATAGATACGCTACATACATACAACTTTAAACTAATGACAGTTTGACCCTTGTACTTATTTAAAATTAATATAACTAAACTAAAATACAAATAAACATAAATGACTAAAATACCTTTTTGGTTGTGAGTGATTATTTCCAACATTAATTTATTTATTTATTTAAATAATAGTTAACAAAAAACCAAACTATGTGTACTCGTTAACTTAATAGGAACTTATTTGCTTATGTGCTTGTGTGGACACTAGATTAGGATTAATAAACTAAAAAGATTTTTATAAACTAAAATCAAGATTATATTAACAAAACATGTACTAATATAGGACACGAGATTTTGGAACGAAAAACTTCAAACCGTGAGTTTCCCTATCAACCCCTCGTTTTTGAATCGTTTTTATTGTGTTTTGGGGGGAAGGCATATCCGTTATATTGATATTTTTATTGAAGTTTTTATAAAAGCATTTTATTTTACAAACTGTTTAAAAAGTGGGATGAGTCAACAATTGGTTAAAAAAACTGTTAACCGAATTAATAAGGGCACAAAAATATTGGTAGATCTATCGGGTGACGCCCCCCATTTCCAATCGCGTTGGGTTAAAAATGGGAATATTTTAAGTATGGTATGTATCGATTTATCAATTTTGATAGTCATACACTTGTTGTATTCATTTCTAGTTTACAACAGTTCGATTTGTTAACGGTAAAATGCTTCGTTGTTGTAGTAAGTTCGATTGTTGGAAAATATTAGTACCATGTTAAAAGAACGGTAGGAAAGATCACCACCGTTGCTTATGGTAATAGATTATGAATGAAAGAATGGTTTTTGAACCATGGTATGGAAATATATATGATATGAGTTCGTCATTATGTTACTTGATATATTGTCATTTATTACGATTTTTCATGACGAATTATCTGGAAGTTTCGATTGTATTATTTTTCATCATATTGTATTATATATGTAAATATATATATATATATATATATATATATATATATGTTACTTTCAATAAAGAGAACTCACCAACATACATGTTGACGTTTATTTTAATATGTTTTTCAGGTAAGTGAAGGTTTCGAGGAGGCATGAAAAGGAGGGCGGGTTGTGTTTGAATAATATAGAAAATGAGAATTTAATAAAACCGTGCAGCGGCACGTGTATAAGAATCTGATATTGTAAAGTATATTTTATAAATAAAAGTTAATCTTTTATTATTAAATATTATTCTATTGTTATTGGCTATCGGCATCTGTCATAACCCGAACAACTTATGTTAAGTCTTCAGCTGTTTTAAGTTAAGATTTTTGGGGTGTGACAAAAGTTGGTATCAAAGCCAGGTTCTTTAAAAGCTAAAATGCTTCGTTTTTGTGGTAAGTTCGATTGTTGGAAAATATTATTACCATGTTAAAAGAACGGTAGGGAAGACCACCACCGTTGCTTATGGTAATAGATTATGAATGGAAGAATGGTTGTTGAACCATGGTATGGAAATTTATATGATATGAGTACGTTATTATGTTACTTGATATATTGTCATTTATTACGATTTTTCATGACGAATTATATGGAAGTTTCGATTGTATTATTTTTCATCATATAATATTATATATGTGTATATATATATATATATATTTGTGTGTGTTACTTTCAATAAAGAAAACTCACCAACATACGTGTTGACGTTTATTTTAATATGCTTTTCAGGTAAGTGAAGGTTTCGAGGAGGCATGAAAAGAAGGGCGGGTTGTGTTTGAGTAATTTAGAAAATGGGAATATAATAAAACCGTGCGACGGCACGTGTATAAGACTCTGATATTGTAAAGTATATTTTATAAATAAAAGTTAATCTTTTATTATTAAATATTCTTATTCTATTATTATTGGCTATCAGCATCTGTCATAACCCGAACGACTTAAGTTATGTCTTCCAATGTTTTAGGTTAAAATTTTTGGGGTGTGACAATAACTAACTCACCATTTAAATAGACATTAATACAATAATACAACATTGGGTATTTTTGAATTTTATTTGTAAAAAAGTCAATTTCATTTCACTTGTTTTATTTCAAGCCGTGTACATTTTTATATTAATATGTATTCACATATTTTTTTTTTTTTTTTGTATTTTGCCTATATTAATTTATATAATCCGACACACATTGGTAAATAAGTGTAAGGATTCTATTGTATATGGATATTATCCTATATAAATTGGATAAATTCCTACACTTAGTTGGTAAATATACGTGCGATTAAACAAATAAAAATTTATGTAGAATTTAATGTGTTGTGAAAGTTACCGAAAATATCAAAGAAATGTCCGACGCAAGACAAATGTATATAGCGTAACTGAATTAATTAACCTACACAGAAAAATACGTCCAATACAAAAAAAAAGTAAAAAAATAAAGACTTAAAACTTGGACACAACCACCCCCATTATTATAGTTTACAGGCACACCAAGAAAAAAAAATTCCTACACAACCACTAGTCATACACATATTTTTAAATCTTATATAGTTATTAAAAAAACTAATAACTTCATATGGATTTAACAACCAAACTATGTGGAGTAACTTTTAGTTGTGTATGCTACTAAAACTTTGTGTAGGTATATTTTAATATAGTTCTCTAAATACATATTGGTTGCGTAGGTCGTTAAAAGTGTGTATAAGTACATTTTAATCTAGTTATCCAAATAAATATAAATTTTGTAGGTATATGTTGGTTGTGTAGTGATATGTTGTGTTTCAGGATTTCATGTGTAAGTTGTTTTTTTGTTTAATCTAAGTGATTAGAATATGTTATTATAGTAATATAATGTAGGGATAAATATATGATTATAAGGTGTTGACGGTATTAGTTTTTGATTTATATGTTTTTTGATTTATATACTAATAATATTTTTACGTAAATGTTTTTAATTTA
The DNA here is from genome assembly GCF_021521415.1 of Bidens hawaiensis. Taxonomy (NCBI): domain Eukaryota; kingdom Viridiplantae; phylum Streptophyta; class Magnoliopsida; order Asterales; family Asteraceae; genus Bidens; species Bidens hawaiensis. The sequence goes on along the minus strand of NW_027491114.1, from coordinate 272,551 downwards.
TATAATAATAAATAAAAACTAATTAAAAAAAACTAATCTAGTCTAATAAGCTATAACAGTTTCCAAAAACATATTAATTTTTTTTTGTTATACGTGAATGTTTTTAAACATATTAACGTTTCCAAAAACAAACTTAGCAGTTTCCATATAAATTTTTTAAGCAATTTTACCATTCTACCCCTATATTTAATTAAAAGGGAAAAATAAAAGAAAAATTATGATTGAATGGATTGACTTCTCACACTTCTTACAATAACATGACTTCTCTTCTGAACTTTTATATATATATATGGTTCAAATAAAAAGAAAGTTTATTAAGAATGGTAAGAACCAATAGATTTTTCACAAGTGGCATTACAACATATTGTGAAAGAACAATTCTAAGAAAATATGTCGGTTTTAGTGGTGAAAGAGTAATTCCAAGAAACTATGTCGGTTTTTGGTAATTTTAAATCTCAACCATTGATTAACATGATCCAATGACTATGATTTATTCCTAGTCTTCCTAGGAAACTACTTCTTTTTAGTATAACCCTCCCATATATATATATATATATGATACTAGTTTATATACCCGTGTGATACACGGGTTGAAAAAATATTTTTAAAATATATTAACAAAAATAATCAATGAAATTTTAAAAATTAAATAAATGTGTAACAAATAAATATACCAAGTAAGTTAAATATAACATAAAAGATAAAAAAAATATTTAATTTAAAAATCTATTACAAGGGCGACAAACATTTCCTCCTTATGTTCCAAAGGTGGTGGTGCCCTATGTATCAAAGGTGGTGCAACAGCTGCCATTGCTCTCATATCCTGTTCAACTTCAACCGGAACAGTCAACCATAAATTAGATATAATTAAAAACCATATCATATGCAAACATATAATATACAGAATTTTGAATATTAGGTTTTTATAACATAACCTATATGCTAATTCTTGGGTCTACCTTATAACATCTTGCTTACACTAAAGCTGACTATATGCTTCTTTTACTTATATGCATAGCAAAAGAAGTTCAAATAAACAATCCCAAACATAAACTATTTAGTAAAATTGGCATAGTTGGCTTGGGTTGGGTTGTGTTGGCCCACAAACAATCTTCTAAACATACTTTATAAATAATTTGGGTTAAATATGATACAAAAATGAAACGATACAGAAGGTTATATGCATTAATGATAAATGGTCTCCTTTTCACTTAAACCTGAACCTAACCCGATTTGATAAACATTTTAACAATATTTACTATTTGACATGTTCTACCCATCGCAGTTGTTTCGGTCAAAAATTAACAACTAACTTTTGATCAAATTAGTGCGTGAGGCTTGGTGCTAAATGGTAAATAGATCGGACACAAAGATATGATCACGAGGGAAAAAACCCTTGATTATAATAGTCTTTGTTTCGGTCAAGAGTTTGCAACTTAATCCTTAGTCGAATTTGCTTCGGTTAAGGATTATGAACGTAACTTTTGGTCGAATTAACACTTGATTATTATGATCGTCGGCACAAAAAACCCCCGGACGGTGAAAACTATCACCGTCAAGTTTATTAATATCGAAAACAAGTGGTTACAAGGGTTGGAGCTGATTGAATATCGAAAGCTAAGTGTTACAGTGATTGCTAGTAGCTAAGTAGTGAAAGAGTGTGTGTGACCTATGATATTATCAGCTCAATATATAATAAGAGATTACAACTGTTATCCCGAAAAATCCGGAAACCCTAGACTATTTCTTCAATAAGCCGTTAGCTTCCACGTTTGTCGGTTGACGAAGTTCAAGTTATATTCCGTTGCAATCCACGTTCTCATAAACATATTTAACACGTGCTCTTATCTGCAAAACAGTTAGATAATATAGGACAATTGAATTAGTTAACGTACCTTCCTCATAATAACCGCTTGAGTCAAAATCCTTAAGTTAAGCTCAATTCCGAGAATAAAAATCCACACCCAACAATTGCCCCCAATTTTTACTGTGTGACAGCTGTAAAAATTTTAAATTTCAAAAATAATGATATCTCTGATATGTGAAATGACGTGCGCGGGAATCGAGGAGACTCTACAACCGCCCCTCTAGGTTATAATTAAAGCATTTTCCTTCTTCTTTACCATAATCCTCTTCCGGCGATTCATAACCAGGTTAGTTCTCTTCTTTCATCTTCTTAATTTTTTGAAGTTCTCCTTTCGATTCATACTGAAGATGAGGAAAAGAACCCCTCGTGCACCTAAGCCTTTCTGTTTCGCGACCTCAGACGATTTCGTTGACCAAAGTCTCATTCCGGCTACCGATGAAGATCAATGCCTGTTCAAAGATTTAGATATTAGGTTTCTGAAAGAATCGGGTTTATTACCTGCCGAAGCCGTCATTATGCCGTCGATCCCAAAGTCAAGGCCGACTTTTCTTCTAAAACCTGGATCTGCTTCTTTTATTATCCCTTTTCGATTGGCCTTTCATATCCATTTCCCCCACTCATCCAAGAGTTCTTTGACGTAACCGGATTCTCGTACTCACAAGTCATGCCAATGGTGTGGAGGGTTTTGGCAACAGTAGATCGTCTAAACAAAACCCAAGGGTTATCCATAGGTGTACCTGAGATTGCCGCGACTTATAATCTTCGAACCCACGGATCCTTTCGCTATTGTCTTCAATCCAAGTCCAGCCGTGTTTATATGATTCCCAAAGTGTCCAGTAGCGACCCCGATTGGAAAAAATACTTCTTTTTCGTTCGCCGGGATTCTATTCCTGATGGGATGAACCTGCCCACCAAATGGGTTCATAAGGGTAGGAAATCTATAGGATAAAATTTCTTTTTGTAAACGATTTATCCTAACATGGTTTGTTTTTTTACAGTGGTATTTGAGGATTTGATAAAGCTTAGGAAGGACACGAAGAAGAGGCTTAAGGCGTTGTTCAATATTCCAGCAGAGGAAAGGGAGTTTTGGTTAGAGGAAGAAACAGGAGAAACGAGTGTGATTGCTGAGAAACCTGCTGAGAGTATGAATTCTGGTAAGTATTTTAGGGATTTTAGATTTTCTAAGGATTTTGGTATCTTTAAAATAATTAGATTAATCAATGTGTAGGGATGCCGAAGCCAAAGTCTTTTTGCTTAGTTGATTTGGATGATCTCATTGAGGATAAGCTCGTAGTGAAGCAAGAACATTCCAAGACACTTTCTCCTTCGGTAAGAGTCCCAACAACTCGCCAAAAATGCGCTGCACAAAAGAAGAGGAAAGCCACCACTTCGGCTGAGACCGAGCCCTTTGCTGATATGACCACCTCTGATGTTGTAGAGAAGCTTCAAGCTCTTGCTAGCTTTCTTGGAACAGTAAGTAATTTTTGCTTAACCTGAAAATAGTAATCTGCAGAAAAACTAACATTAATTTGAGAATAACAGAAAACTGAAAGTTACCGTCAGATATCCCAAGATGTTGAATTGTCCAAGAAAGAGGCCGAAGCCAAGCTCGCCGATCTCCTGAAATCTGTTAGCATTAAGGACTTACTGCTCAGACAGAAGGACAAAGAGATTTCGGATCTCAAAGCCTCATTTGAGTCAGAGAAAAACGAGTTTCTTGAAGATGCCAAGAAGTGTGCAGCTGCTAGCATTCTGGAGTCGATGATCAAGATGTCCGAGGAAGTACATGCGAAGGTTCATGTGATGGAGTCTTGGAATTCTGGAGCTTGGAAGAAAAAGCTTAAGGTGCTAAGGGGAGAGAAGATTGAAGAGGATGAGATGGCTGGGACCTCTGAGGTTATCAAGGATGTTGAAGCTAGTGAGAATGTGAAGGAGACTAAGGCTGGGGAGACTACGAATCTGGAGAAGAAAGAAGGTGATGATGCTGAGGATGAAAAGGCTTGAACCTGGTTGCCAGGTTGTTTTCATGTATTTTGAATGTTTGTTTTGAACAATTTCTTTTATGGTTGTGTAAGGATAATATCGTATGCTCAGGATAATGGTTTGGGTGGAGGGATCCTGGTTCAGGACGAAACCCAAACCGCCTTTTACTTTCTGCACTTAGAACAATTATGATAGTTCGGGTGGATGGGCTCCGTTTTGAGTGAAACCCGGACTATCTTTTTCTGCATTATAATATTAGTATAACTTTTTATGACTTATATCAGATGCTTTTTATTTTTTCTGTTTTTAGAAAAATCTAAGTTTCATGAAAAATCTCTTAGTAATAGTTTAAGTTTTATCAGCAAACCAATATTAAGTCATAAACTTTAAATAATATGAAAGATAAAATTTTTGCAAATAGTAAATCATACCAGAACCGTGTATCAATTAATCTAGAGATTGTCCAGACCGTCTTATCCTTGCAATAAGATATCTGTTCAGAATATTCTTCTAATCCTGAAGATTTAGTAATAGAATTGCGACATGAGCATTATCCTGAAAAATATTTTTAGAAATTCTGGCGACAAGGCCTAAATAATCTGGCGACAAGGCCTAAATAAACTGGCGAAAAGGCCCTTCAGAAGAGATGTAAATCTCTTAAACCTTAAGTAAGAACTGGCGACGAGGCCCTTTAGAAGAGATGTAAATCTCTTTAACCTTAGATTATGGTACGTCTACCATAAACTTGTGATTCAAACCAATAGCCGAGGATAACGAGGTAACAAGTCACTATATTTCATGTGCTGGACCCGCCTCTCAAACTAAGGCCGAATAAATCGTGCGCTACAGGCGTCTTAAGAAGAGATGAAGATCCCTTAAACCTCAAGATTCAAACCAATAGCCGAGGATAACGAGGTAACAAGTCACTATATTTCATGTGCTGGCCCCGGCTCTCAAACTAAGGCTGAATAAACGTGCGCTATAGGCGTCCTTAAGAAGAGATGAAAATCCCTTGAACCTTTGAAGAGGTGAAAACCTCTCATACTTTAGGAATAAGCTGGCGACAGGGCCCTTAGAAACTTTATTCCACATGAGAATCCCTCATATCTACAAAACAGTCAACTCTAAGTGAGGGGTGGGTGTTAGCTTTGCTAACACCCCTCCGATGCTTAAGTCAGTACCATGTTTGAAAAATAATAATATTAAAAAACGAATAAAAGTATAGGTTGGAGTACATACCTTGACTGTTTAGTATAACAGTTATCCTCGGGATAGAAATCATACATGAAATATTTTTTGAGATGTATAGCATTCCAAGCCCTTGGTAGTAAGTCACCATCCAAAGTAGACAACTTGTATGCTCCCTTTCATGCTTCCGAATCGATCAGGTAAGGACCTTCCCACTTTGGTGCGAGCTTCCCATCTGTAGGATTGGTAGTATTTTGAAAAGCTTTTCGGAGAACCAAATCCCCTTCTTGAAATCTTCGAACTCTGATATTTTTGTTATAGGACTTTGCTATCTTCTGTTGATAAGAAGCCATTCTGATCTTTGCCAAATCCCGGAGTTCTTCTACTGCCTCTAAATCTTCAAGTAGGCTACGAGTGTTACCTTCAGGATTTTGATGAGTGACTCTGGCCGTCGGGATAACCATCTCTGTGGGGATAACTGCTTCAGCTCCAAACACTAATGAGAAAGGAGTCTGACCAGTAGCATTCTTAGAAGTGGTTCTATCTGCCCAAAGAACAATAGGTAGTTCCTACGCCCACTTTCCTTTCTTAGACCCCAACTTTTTCTTCAGGTTATTGATAATGATTTTGTTGCTTGATTCGGCCTGTCCATTAGCCTGAGGGTGGACAGGTGTTGATGTGATCATCTTGATTCCCCAACTGGCACAGAAGTTAGTTGTTCTCTTGCTGATGAATTGCGAACCATTGTCACATACTATCTCTGCTGGGATCCCAAATCTGGTCAGGATATTGCGCTTGATGAATGAGATAACTTCTTTCTCTCTGACTTGAACAAAGGCTTCCGCTTCGATCCACCTCGAGATATAATCTGTCATAGCCAACATAAAGACTTTTCCTCCTGGAGCTCTTGGTAATTTCCCCACGATATCCATCCCCCACTTCATGAAAGGCCAAGGGGATATAATAGGATATAATGGTTCTGCTGGCTGGTGCAAAATGTTGCTATGTCTTTGGCATGCATCACATTTCTGAGAATAATTCATAGCATCCCTCTTCATCGTTGGCCAGAAATACCCCGTCCTCAGGATTTTGGAGAATAGACCTTTGCCCCCAGTGTGGTTCCCACAATCTTCATCATGGATATCTTGAAGAACTTCTTGAGCTTCTGCCTTCTCCAAGCACCTAAGATATGGTCCTGCAAGAGATTTTCTGTATAATATATCATTCATTATAGTATATGGGATTACCTTTGTGCGAAAAGCTCTTGGGTTTTCACCCTTGGGGATAACTCTATCCTGAATATATTTCCTGATTGGGATAACCCAAGAATCTTCATTATCCTTAGGATTCTTGACTCCCACATCTTCGTTATCTTTTGATATTTCATTGACACCTTGCTCTTCTATTGTTGGGCTCAGGATGTGTACGATAGGGATCTTGACACCTTCTGGTATCCTGAAGGATGAGGCTAAATATGCCAGAGCGTCTGCTTCAACATTCTCTTCCCTAGGTACCTGCGAAATATAAAATATTTCGAAACACTTTGCTAGTTTTTTGACTAGCTCTAGATATTTCATTAGTCTTTCTCCTCTAACAGTATATGAACCATTAAAATGATTAGTTAATAATAATGAATCAACATGTACTTGAATAAACCTGATTTTCATGTCGATTGCTAGTTGTAATCCTGCTATTAAAGCTTCATATTCTGCCTCATTATTTGTGGCTTGAAATTCGCAGGATATGGATTGAGGTATAATGTCCCCCTGTGGCGATTTTAGCAGAATCCCGAGACCTGTTCCTCTAACATTTGAAGCACCATCAGTAAATAGAGTCCACTTATCTTTGGTTTCTTCAAGTTGTTGGACTTCCAAGTCTGCCTTTTCTTTAAGTTCACTGGTGAAATCAGCCACAAAGTCTGCTAATGCCTGGGATTTGATAGCAGTCCTAGGTTCATATGTTATATCATATGCACTTAGCTTTACTGCCCATTTTGCCATTCTACCTGACATTTCTGGTTTTCTCAAAACAGACTTAATAGGATAGTTAGTTTTAACACATATAGGGTGAGTTTCAAAATAATGTCTAAGTTTAGTAGATGCCATAATAAGGGCTAAAATTGTTTTCTCAAGATAAGAATACCTGGTTTCAGCATCCAAAAGACTTTTACTTACATAATATATGGGGTGTTGCTGACCTTCGAGATCCTTAGCCAAAACTGCACTTATAGCATTATTTGATACAATAAGATATAGAGATAGAGATTCACCTTTCTCGGGTTTTACCAGTAGAGGAGCAAAAGAAAGATAAGCTTTTAAGGATGCTAAAGCTTTCTCATGCTTACTAGTCCACTCGAACTTCTTGTTTTTCTTCAGGATATCATAAAATTCTTTGCACTTTTCTGAGGATTTGGATATGAATATGTTGAGTGCCGCTATCCTGCCGGTCAGCCTTTGAACATCCTTAACTGATTCTGGGGATTTTAGATTCAGGATAGCTTGTATCTATTCCGGACTCGCCTCTATCCCCCTTTTGGCGACCATGTATCCCAAGAATTTGCAAGCCTTCACTCTGAAATGGCATTTCGAAGGATTCAGCTTCATGTTGTATTTGTCGAGGATATCAAATGCTGTCTTGAGATCTTGAAGGTGATCTTCAGCTTTCTTGGACTTCACTACCATATCATCAATATAGACCTCCATTGTGTCCCCCAGTTGCTCTTTGATTATCATGTTAACTAACCTCTGATAGGTTGCACCTGCATTTCTAAGTCCAAAGGGCATAGCAATATAACAATAAATACCTGTGGGAGTCATGAAGGCCGTATCTTCTTGATCTGAGGGCTCCATCTGGATTTGCTGAAATCCTGAGGATGCGTCCATAAATGTCAGCATCTCATGACCAGCTGTAGCATCCACCATTGAATCAATGTGTGGTAGAGGGAATGGATCTTTAGGACAAGCCTTATTCAAGACTGTGAAATCTACGCAAACTCTCCATTTGCCATTCTTTTTCTGTACAACCACCACATTTGCTAACCATCGGGGATATTGAACTTCCCTAATCATTTTTGCCTTCAAGAGTCTTTCTACTTCCTCTTGAATGATTATGTTTCTTTCAGGTGCAAACTTTCTTCTCTTTTGATGGATTGGCCTGAAAGAGTTATCAATTCCAAGTTTATGTGTTATAATATCTTTGGAAATACATGTCATATCTTCATGTTTCCATGCAAATGTTGATAGCCTTGACTTGAGGAAATTGAGCAATTTTGACTCAATATCCTCAGGAATGCTACTTCCTATCAGCACTTTGGCTTCAGGATCCTCGGAAGAGGTACTTCTTTAATTTCTTTTTCCCTGGCCTCCATTACGCCTCGTGCTGGCTTCTGTAATTGCTACGCCTGCTGGGGTTTGGCAGTACACTTCATGAAATAGGTGTAGCAATTCTTGGCGTCTTGTTGGTCACTCATGATTTTGATAACTCCCCACAGACTTGGGAGTTTTACATATTGGTGATAAGTGGAGGGAACTGCTTTCATATCATGTATCCAGGGCCTGCCTAATATAATATTTCAATAAGATAAACAGTCAATAACACAAAATTTTTGCATTTTATTACCCATTCGACATATATTGGGAGCTTAATCTCCCCAATAGTGTTTTTAGTTTCTCCACTGAATCCAACTAATACTGAGGAACTAGGGACGATCTCATCCTCAGGAATATTCATCTTTTTCAGCACGTCTAATTGAATAATGTTGACAGAGCTTCCGCCATCTATGAGGATCATGCATACATAATGGTTAGCCACATATAAAGTTATTACCAAACTATCATGATGAGGATCCTGAACATCGGCTCTATCACTTTCATCAAAGGATACAATCCTCTCTTGAGTGAGAATAGATGTCTTTGTTGGCCTGTCAGCCACTTCTAATTTTCTTTGGTCAGCATTTCTCTTTGCAGCAGAATAAGAGGTTCCACAGATGTCGGATCCTCCGGATACAAACATGATTGTTCTTGCATCCATTGGTGGAGGAGTTGCCTTTTCAGGAATTTTCTTGGGATCTTGCTCTCTTCCCTTCTTCTTGCCAAGTAGTTCTTTCAGGTGGCCCTTGCTGAGAAGATAGCTGATCTCCCTTCTGAGTGCAATGCAATCATCAGTCAAGTGCCCAAAGTCTTCGTGGAAGGCACACCATTTTGATTTGTCTTTCCATGCTCCTGGTTTCTCCATCTTCCTTGGCCACCTGACTTTTTCACCTAAATCCTGCATGGCACACATTAATCCACCAATATCAACAGAAAAACAATATTCAGAGATTTTAGGATATTCTTCGTCATCTTCTTCATCTACTGCATTAATCCTGGGGTTATCAGGCTTGTGGTAAGGCTTTGCTCGAAAAGACTTTCCCGGGGATTCGAATTTCCTGTTCGCCTGATCATACTTCGGGATATCGACCTTATAATTTTTCTTGTCGTCTTCTAGCCTGATAAACCTCAGAGTTCTGCTTCTTGCTTCATCTAATGACCTGCATGGAATCATAACGAGATCATCATAGAAAGAGGAACCCTTCTCTAACCCCAACTTGAGAGCTTCCACTGCTGAAGCTGGGTTTAGATTCAGGATTTCCAGCGACTCCTTACTAAACCTGGTAATAAAATCTCTCAAGGATTCCACAGGATTCTGGGTAACCCTATAAAGATCACCTGTCATTTTCTCAAAATTTCTACTGCAAGAAAACTGGTTATTAAACATGTTAACTAAATGAGAAAAAGAATTGATAGTGTTAGGGGGAATACTCAGTAGCCATTTTATGGCTGCTCCGGTTAAGGTAGACCCAAACCCTTTGCAAAGACATGCTTCCTTGATTTCCATAGGGATTGGATTGATCTCCATACGTTCTCTGTATTGTGTGACGTGTTCCTTAGGATTTGTCGAGCCATCATACAGTTTCATATTTGGGGTTTGAAACCGTTTTGGGATCTGCACGTCGCTAATCGATGACACGAACCGGGATATCTTGTGGCTATCAGTAGGAACTTCAGCTATGGGACGGATTACGTCAGGGACGTTTGATATCATGTACTTGAGTTTCTGTAACTCTCGGGCTAAACTTGAACTTATGCCTGCATCCTGCAAAAATCCCTGATTAGCATTAAAAGGAATTGTATTGAAAGTGTTACCCTGATTGATATTCTGAGGAACGGTTTGGGTGTTGTAGCTGGCATTCCCGAACATAGTATTTCATGGAGTGACAAATGGAGTGTTCGAGGTGTTAGCCTGCATCGGGATGAAGTCTCCCTGGTGCACCTCGGAGGACCCTACAAATTGCTGAGTCTGAGCATATGGCTGCTGAGGATTGAAGAATCCTGATGGAAGTACTCCTGAGAATCCTGCCCGCTGTGGAAATCCTGAGGATACCACCTGTTGATAAGGACCTGAGGATCCTCCCTGCTGCGCCAATCCTGAGGATCCTGCATGTTGAAACGGCCCAGCAATGGATGCATGCAAGTATCCTTGGGATCCGGATGAGTACAATCCCGTGGACCCTGAGTGCTGGAAAAGCAAGGATCCAGGGTTGTACGCCGTGGTTGACTCCGGACGCACCAATCCTGAGGATCCTGAAGGAGTGAAATCCAGAGATCTCGGGATTAATGGTGTGAATTCTTCCGCCGGCTTCTTGACTTTCCTGATATCTTCTAGTTCCTTCACCAGTATCTGGTTGGTCTTGTTCTGGCGATCCATCTGTTCATGTAATCGCTTATAAATAGACAAAACTTCATTATTAGATACCATAACAGGATCCTGGGGGGATGGTCTCGATCCCGAAAATACTGGAGTAGCAACTTTCTTCTGAATGTTGTCAGGTTTCTTTGGGATAACAGCAACAGAAGGAGGAGGAGGCATGGAAGGTTTCGCTGAGGATTCTGAGGCTGCGGCAGAAGATGAAATAATCTTGGGCTGTGAAGACATGTTGTGGATATTGAGAGTAGGGTTTCGTTTGAGAATGGATAATGATCAAAGCACCGTTTGCCCCACAGTGGGCGCCAAATTGTTTCGTCAAAAATTAACAACTAACTTTTGATCAAATTAGTGCGTGAGGCTAGGTGCTAAATGGTAAATAGATCGGACATAAAGATATGATCACGAGGGAAAAAAACCCTTGATTATAATAGTCTTCGTTTCGATCAAGAGTTTGCAACTTAATCCTTAGTCGAATTTGCTTCGGTTAAGGATTATGAACGTAACTTTTGGTCGAATTAACGCTTGATTATTATGATCGTCGGCACAAAAAACCCCCGGACGGTGAAAACTATCACCGTCAAGTTTATTAATATCGAAAACAAGTGGTTACAAGGGTTGGAGCTGATTGAATATCGAAAGCTAAGTGTTACAGTGATTGCTAGTAGCTAAGTAGTGAAAGAGTGTGTGTGACCTATGATATTATCAGCTCAATATATAATAAGAGATTACAACTGTTATACCGAAAAATCCGGAAACCCTAGACTATTTCTTCAACAAGCCGTTAGCTTCCACGTTTGTCGGTTGACGAAGTTCAAGTTATATTTCGTTGCAATCCACGTTCTCATAAACATATTTAACACGTGCTCTTATCTGCAAAACAGTTATATAATATAGGACAATTGAATTAGTCAACGTACCTTCCTCAGAATAACTGCTTGAGTCAATATCCTTAAGTTAAGCTCAATTCCGAGGATAAAAATTCACACCCAACAGCAGTATTAATGATAGGTAAAAAGAAACTTACTTTATGCACAGTGAAAGGTTGTAGCAGTGTCTGTGTGAAGAACGGATTCCCGATTCCTGCTACAAAAATAACGACCCGTCATTTTCCTAAATGCCTAACCGCCCTTCGCCTTATATATGGTTCAGCAACCCGAGACATCTTATGTTGTTTGGACTTGTTACGGGATCCCAATGCTCTCCATTGTTACTTGCAAATATATAGCATTCATCACAATCACCAACATTCTGACACGTTTTTCAAAATTACAAATTACCCTTGCTGTGAAAATTATAGTTTTACTAACAAAAGAGTGATTGAAGTTTTACCCAAGCAGATGAACGATCGAAACCACTACTTCTGGCTTATGAGGTTCCACGGAAGATGTTTCCTCCACCACTGTGGCTACCTAAAATTATATAATTTATATTAGAAAAAAAATGGTATATATATGATTATTCAATATCGCATAACCAGTTTAAAAGCACGCATCTAAGCACCCCGTAAATTATTAAAAAAAAATGATACCTCTATGCGAAGGTGATTGACATCAGCAACTTCTCTTGCAATAGATATTTATTAAATATTAATCAGTGTTAGCATCATAAGTGCTTCACCGCTTACTTTAAGGAGCACCCTTTGCCTCTTAACCGGAGCTCTAGACGTACTGTTTTCATCCAAACTAACATAAAGACAATCCAAATAGCCAATTTCATGGTGGTTAATCAAGAAACACATATTAAGTAATTAAAAGAAATTAAATGCCAAATCGTCCTAAAGGTGGGATGGTATAAAATTAAGTAAATCCTTACTATCTTGATAACATGAAAAATTCAGAAAAGATTATAAAATTAAAATATGCATCAATTATCCGTATAATTTGCTAATCTATTATACCCAACTTATCAAACTTAAAACTTTGTTAACAAATAAAATTAAAAGTTTTTGCTCGGGGGTTGGATCGTCTTTTATCACCTTAATTCCTAAGGTAAACAATCCGTCATCTTTGGGGGATTTTAGACCGATAAGTCTCATTGGTTGTATTTTAAAGACTGTGTCGAAAGTGTTAGTGAATCGACTCAAAACGGTTATGAATAAAATTGTCTCAGAGCATCAGTCGGCTTTCTTATCCGGGAGATATATTCTTGATGGCCCTTTGGTGGCTAATGAGGTTATTGCTTGGGCTAAGAAGAGGGAGAGAAGAATTTTTATGTTCAAGATTGACTTCGATAAAGCCTATGATAATGTGAATTGGGAGTTCTTATTGTCGGTTCTTTCTCAGATGGGTTTTCCTTCGGTCTGGTGTGATTGGATTAGTGGTATTTTGTTGGCGACCAGATCATCTGTTCTTGTTAATGGATCTCCTACATTCGAATTTGGGTGTCATAAAGGCATTTGTCAAGGTGACCCGCTATCGCCTTTTCTTTTTATTATTCTGATAGAGGCTTTTTCAGGTATGTTGAAACAAGCCTGTGATATAGGTGCGTTTCATGGTATTACTCTTCATAATGGAGGTCCTACTTTATCCCATCTTTTTTTATGCGGATGATGCTATGATTATGGGAGAGTGGTCTTCTTTTAATTTTGATAACTTGAAACGTATTCTTCGCATATTTTACTTGTGTTCGGGGCTAAAGATTAATCTCCATAAATCAGTGTTATTTGGAGTAGGTGTAGAAAATGGTGAGATCGATATCCAAGCTGGTTTCATGGGTTGTAAGCCGGGTAGAATCCCGTTTTCTTATCTAGGGATTATGGTTGGCGCTAACATGAATAGGGTGGTTAATTGGGAACCGGTTGTGTCCAAGTTCAAGAAGAGGCTTTCTAAATGGAAAGTTAATTCGTTATCTATTGCCGGTCGGTTAACCCTTATTAAATCGGTGCTGGATAGTCTTCCCACTTATTATTTTTCGCTTTTTAAGGCACCCAAGAAGGTTATCAATGATTTAGAAGCTTTGATGAGAAGGTTCTTATGGGGTGGTTCGGATGAAGTGAGGAAGATGTCATGGGTGGCTTGGGAGGTAGTCACCAAACCTATAAAAGAAGGGGGTTTAGGTATCGCTCGTTTAGAGGTTAATAATAAAGCGCTGATTACTAAATGGCTTGGGAGATTTCTAAACGATCATCACGCGATGTGGAGAAGAGTAGTGTTGTCTATTCACGGGTCCTCGCGCTGTTGGGGGCTTGCTCCGGTTAATAATGAGGTTCCTGGGGTTTGGAAGAATTGTGTTATGTTTTGGAACAAATTTAAGGTTGATGGTGTGGGTTTTAATAGAGTGATCCGGGCCACAGTTGGGAATGGTCGCCAAGTTCGGTTTTGGATGGATTTGTGGTTGGGTTCGGCGCCGATTATGGACAAGTATCCGTCCTTATATGCGGTAGAAAAACATAAAAATGTCTTGTTAGCAGATCGGTTGGTGGTCACTGGATCCTCTCGTCGCATTGTGTGGGATTGGCTTAGAGCTCCTTGCTCCCAACAGGAGGTGATCGAGAAGCAAGAGTTGGAAGATCTCCTTCAAGGGGTGGTGATGGTTGACCGTGAAGATTCATGGTCTTGGGCGGTTGGTAGCTGCAAAGAGTTCGAGGTTTCGTCGATTAAAAGATGGATGGTGCGGTCCGTTGTGGATGTTGGGAGTTTCGGTTTTCAATGGAGCGATTGGGTCCCGAAAAAATGTAATATTTTTATGTGGAGGGCCGTTTTGGATTGTCTTCCAACCAAGGAGGCTTTAGCTAGACGTCATTTGCACTGTGATGATCATAGTTGCGCTTTATGTGAGAGTAATGAGGAATCGCTCGAGCACTTGTTAACCGGGTGTTTCATTTCTATGGCCGTTTGGAATGCGATTGGTTCATGGTGCAACATCCCTAGATCTTTTGTTTTCCATGTCAATGATTTGGTGGAATTGCATAAGGTTAGTGGTGCGACGGGGAACAAGAGATTGATTATTCATGGCATTGTCATCATTACTTGTTGGAGGATTTGGCGGGCTAGGAATGAAAAGGTTTTTTCGGGCAAGAACACTAAGGTGGTAGAAATGGTTGCGGATATAAAATCTTTGGGTTTTCTTTGGTACAAAAATAGATCTAAGATAGGGGTAGTGGATTGGAAAAGATGGTGTTTATTTGATGTAACGTGATTGTTGTTTTTGGTTTTTGGATTTCGGCGTCTTTCTCCGTCTTGGTGATAGTCGTTGGTTGTTTTTGTTTTTAATGAAAGTCAATTTTCAAAAAAAAAAAAAATTAAATAATAATAATAATAACTATTCTTTACTAGGTTCATAGAAATATACCTAAAGGCCATGGAATTTGAAGAATAAGCGCTTTCAGAAGAAGGAGCAACTAATGACTGTGGGGAAACATTTTGAAAGAGCAAGATTTGTCAATTAATTTTGCCCTAAAATCTTTAGTAATAAATTTTAGATAAGGAACCTGTAGCAAACATGCTTTACGAGTAAGTAAATTAGCAATAATAAAAAAAATCAGCAATAACAAACTGAAAACGAACCTGTAGCAAACATGCTTTAGGTGAATGAAGGAGACGGTGGGGGTTAGTAATACCATAACGTGATCTATGTAATTCAAGCATTCCAAACTTACCTTCAAAATTTTTGGATCATCCAAGGAAAGGGTTGGACCACCCGTAGCAACCATATCACCACCCATAGCTACTGTATGTTCTTCCTCATCCCGGTAGATATCAAACACGGGTGGCGAATCATAACTAAAATCGCCATCGGAAGAATTCACAAATAAACACTCATCTTTGTCGAAATCAACGCCATCTTCATCAAATATGGGTTTTTTCTTCCGATAAACACTCTTGATAGATCGGTTCATCGAACCAGTTTGGATGACGGCTAAACGGCTGCTGCTCTCCGTCGCCACCTTCGTCCCAGACGATGATGGTGCTCGACTCGGTTTCCGCTTTGCGCATCTCCCGTTGTAACTTGAGATCACAGACTCTTTTTCGGAGCCGTTGGATCCCTTCAAGATCGTGGACTCGTTGTCGGAGTCGTTTGATCTCCTTAAGATCCCGTGGGTCGGAACATACTCCACCGCTGCCTCGGTTGGCGACTCTGCGAGTAGGACGTTGATCTTCTCCACGAGCACATGAATAGGAACCCTCCTTCCGTTGCCTCTGTCGGCGAATCTACGAACAAGAAAGTATTCATCTCCGTGTCGAGCCATTTGAGAACCAAAAGCTCTAATACCAACTGATGCAGTTTCGTAAGCAATCAATGGCTCGAGAGACTTATGATTAATCAAAAGACAATAAATCAAACCAAAGTTCCAAGAACAATGTTCTTTATATTATAACTCAATCAAAAACTAATTAAAACAAAACAACCATAACCCTATTTATACTAAACAATGAAAAGATAAACTAAAAAACTAGATAAACACAAAATAATAAAAAATAATAAAAATCATAATTCTAATTAAGAGATAATTTTGTATCACATGTCAGCAAACTAAAGCTAATGATGACAAGTGTCAAAAAAATGTTTTCATTTATTATAAGGGAGATATATATCCTTAGAAGATTTCTCGGTTATTATTTTTCATTAAAAAGACACTGATAAATTATATCAGGGTCAAAGAATTTAATTAGTTTACATCTATAGTTGTATGTTATAAAAGCTTATATTAGGAAAAACATGTTACATAACTTTTACATAATTGTCAAAATAAAGAAAGAAAAAAATATTGAAATAATTATAAACAATGATGGCTTAGAATGCATGCTCAGAGCATAAGAAAATTTCAGTACCTAAAATGCTCATAATAAGAATCAGCCATTTCGAAAATACAACTAATTCTATAATTTATAAAACAATTCAGTAAAGAAAACTTTTAATCATCAATAAAGCATATTATCAACTTCACACACAGACTGCGTATTTGAATTCATTGAACAAGCCCTGTTATTAAATAAATCAGAATACATTTAAAATATTATCACGTTGATTCCTTTCACAAAATTCAAGTAAAATGAAAAAAGTACGTTTTTTGAACGACATTGAAATAAATATATAAATAAAACCCTAACTAGTGAATGATAGAGGATCCAAAATTAAATGTTACTTATTTTTTCTAAAATAAAAAGTCAAAACGGACCCAACCCTTTTAATTGACCGTTTCAGTCCTGTAAAAAGAATACGCCAAAACTATTTGACCGTTACACCCACCTCTCAAACAATTTCAAAAAGGGAACCCTTCCAAACACTCCTACTTTCCTTTAACCCTAATCCCTCTTTCAGCTGCACATACAATCAATAAACTGCATAATTTGGATTACCCACGTTTCATTGCTAGATCTGCTTCCTTTTATTACATCTGTCTTGAACTTTTTTTGCTGCAATTGATCGGTTCTTGAGCTTTCGGGTGCTAGGGTATGCGTTGAATTTGAAGATGCCGGTGTCAACGAGGTCACGGGTGAATGTGATTCAAGAAATTGATGATCAAGAAAACAGTAGTAATCCGCATCACCGGTTGAAGGAAAAGATGAAAGCTTTGACTCAGTTGCATGAGAGGCAGAAACAATCTTCGATTTCTCTTAGAAACCCTTCTCCCAAAGTTCGGCTTTCGACTCACCCGAGTGTCGATCTGTTGGGCGGCGGACCCTGCAAACAGGAATCTGATAATAAGAACAAAGTTAGTGTTGTAGAGAATCAAGTAATGAGAGAGAATTCGAGGCCTGTTTTGACAGTCACCAAGACGCCGCCTGCAGAGGATGCAAAAGAGAATACAGCGGTGGTGGTTGGCGGTGGTGAAAAGATTGTTGGATTTTCCTGCCCACCAAGAAGAGGGGTAGTGACTACTAATGCAGCAAGAAAGTTATCAATGGGTGGTGGTGTTGTTGGCGGTGGGGAACGGGTGGTTAAGAATTTGGCGGAATCGGAGGGTGTGACAGTGAAATTGGGAAACGAAGGTAGTAGGATTCTTGTTTTTGTACGGTTGAGACCATTAAGTAAGAAAGAACAACAAGGTGGTTCAAGATCTTGTGTACGGATAGTTAACAATAAAGAAGTTTACTTGACCGAATTCGCGAATGAGAACGATTATTTGAGACTCAAACGACTTCGTGGTCGACATTTTACATTCGATGCTGCATTCCCGGATTCTTCTTCCCAACTTGAAGTTTATTCGACTTCGTAAGTGTTCAAAATTACCTTTTTGCATCACATTTAATCAAATTGCTGGTTTTAACCATTCAACCCGAACACGACCCACATTGTTATTCGGGTCAAAAACATCAACCCTAACACGCACACACTTAAATTCGTGTAACCCGAATGTGGCCCGTTTAATCTACTTATCTAAACGTGTCATACGGGTCAATGGGTTGGCAGGTAATAACTAAGTCGTAAACTTTTTAATCGGGTTGGTGGGAAAATGGGTTAAACGGGTTAGCAGGTCATCTTTTTAAATTAAACAAGTTGACGGGCTGGCGTGTTTAACAAAACGGGTTTAAAAAGTCAACCCAAACACATCTCTCTCTCTACAAGCCACATAACACATAAAAATGTGGCTTGTAGATGAAGAAAGCTTAACGAGATTAATTAGCTAGAAACTGTTATCAGACTTTCATGGTTAAAAGTGAGACCCCATTATCAGCCACCTAATCTTCATACAAAATCACCTCATCATAGAAGAGAATATGCTCTTTTGTTGTCAATGCAGCTACATTAATTTGCTCATCACAATCATCCCATTTAAGATGTGTGTTTCCCTCAAAGTTTACACCATTGCTAGTCTCAGTATTAATACAACCGCATAAAAGAATCATTAACTGATGCGAAAACAGATGGAGAAAAAAAGTATGGAATTACGAGATCTTGAATCTGTTAATATCAAACCGAGCCTTGAATGGTTCAAAAGGCTCTGATACCAATTGTAAGTCCCGAGAGTGGATCTTTCAATATGATATCAATAAACCTAATGTTATTGCGGAATATAACGTCAAGTGATTCAAGAAAAACAGTTGTAATACGTACGAATCAAGCTTCAAAACACACGTTAGATTAACATCGGGTGCTTAAGCAATAGGTTACAAACAATACTCGCTCACCACAACTATATGACCGACCAACCTCTAAACTCTATACACGAGATCTATATATAGGGAAAACCAACAACCTAGCCCAACATAAAGCCCAAAGCCCATCGAGATCACCACAATGGTTTCACTGCTAGAATAAGGTGTTAAGGTGTAATCATTGTCTAGAAAAATTTCTTAAAGGGTTTGCTGCAAAACGTATTAAAGGTTCAAACTTCAAAATGACTGTTGAATGAAACAAGTCAACCCGAATATGACCCGCACACTCTTAAATTCGTGTAAGCAGAACAAGGCCAGTTAACCCATTTATTCAAACATGCCACATGGGTTGGTAGGTAATTATCATTTTGTAAACAGTTAACGGGTCATATACGGGTTTTGTGAGTTGACCAGAAAACCTGATCATTTAAGAATCTTTCCTTCAATCTTACAGAACATCCGAGCTTGTCGAAGCAGTTTTACAAGGAAGAAATGGTTCGGTTTTCTGTTATGGTGCAACAGGTGCTGGGAAAACATTTACAATGCTCGGAACTGTTGAAAATCCGGGTGTAATGGTCTTAGCCATAAAGGATTTGTTCAGCAAATTAAGAAAAAGAAGTTTTGATGGAAACTATGTTGTGCATCTTTCATATTTAGAAGTTTATAATGAAAGCGTAAGAGATTTACTTTCTCCCGGTCGCCCTTTAATCCTTCGAGAAGATAAACAGGTTTATTATTCATTCTAAAGTTCAAATTTTTATTTACACGTCTTCCATATAAAAAGAAAAAAAGAAAGTGTGTGATTTTTAATAAACATTGTGTAAATTTTGTTTTTGTCTTTTTAGGGGATTGTGGCAGCAGGGCTCACTCAGTATCGGGCGTATTCGACTGATGAAGTGAGGTTTCTAAAGTCAAAAAGACTTTTTTTTACTCTTTATTTTATATATATATATATATATATATATATATAATTTGGATTTTTGAATTTTGTTGGTGTTTATAGGTTATGATGTTGCTTCTACAAGGGAATCGTAATCGGACTACAGAACCGACTCGAGCTAATGAAACGTCTTCACGCTCACATGCTATTCTTCAGGTAGATTTACAAGTTTTTGACTTTGACTTTTCAGGTCAAACGGAACTTGCGTTAAACTTGAAAAGAGTAGTAAATACATTTAAGTTTTTAATGAAATTTAGTTGTGAGTTGATAGCAAAAATGACTACACGCAGGAAATTGTTCTCTAAGCTTCTAGCTACTTTGATTTTCATGTCAACTATAAGGAAAATTTGGTTTGACCTTAGGAAGTCTGTGCTATTTTTCAAAACATGAGTATTATACCAAATAACTATCTACACATGGGAACTAACTTTTCATTTTCGAATCCTCTCATCTATATTCTGAAAAATTTAGGTTGACATTAGAAAGTCAAAATTAACTTTTCATTTTGCAATTCTTCATGTCCATTTACAAATTTTTAACTTTGGCTTTTGAGGTCAATCAATACTCACCTCCAACTTGAAAAGAGTAACAATTACGAATTCTTTATATTTCAGCAGAATTTTGTTATGGGCATCGATTTCACAAATAACTGCACGTGGAAAATTGTTCACTAAGTTTTCAACCATAAGTTCAATTCTAGACTTTAATTTCAGATGTTCGGTTTCACCTTAGAATGTCAAACTGTGCTTTTGTTTATGAACTCATATTATAAGTTATAAGAGTCCACTACAAATGGGAAATCATTTGCCAAGCGAATAACCATTTCTGTATTGTGGCAACTTTAATCTGAAAAGTCTGGTCATAAAAAGTCAAACTTTACTTTATGTTTTGCTAACTTAATATTTGTATCAGGTTATGATTGAGTATAAAGTGAAAGATGAATGCAACAATATTTTGACTAGAGTTGGAAAATTATCACTAATCGACTTAGCGGGATCAGAGCGGGCCCACACAACCGATCAAAGAACACTTAGATCACTTGAAGGCGCAAATATTAACCGATCATTACTTGCTCTTAGTAGTTGCATAAATGCTCTTGTTGAAGGAAAGAAACATGTTCCTTATAGGAACTCAAAACTTACTCAACTGCTTAAAGATTCTCTTGGCGGGCCTTGTAACACTGTTATGATCGCGAACATTAGCCCGTGTAACCTCGTGTTTGGTGAAACACAAAACACCCTTCATTGGGCCGATCGAGCTAAGGAGATCCGTACTAAGGTTTGTTCCCAAAATACCCTTTAAATATCTTTTTAATGAGTTATTACAACATTAATAGCAAAAACATATCCAAACCATTCAGTTTAAGTTTTTCAGTTTTCACTTTGTGCCTAAATTTCTGTTTATTAACGATTTTTTTGATTATCTAATTCTAAGGATTTTGGTTTTAGTACTTCTTTTCAGTGGCGGAACCAAAATTTTTTTACTAAGGGGGTCATAATAGAACTGTTTTTACATTCGTTAGTGTACATCAATCACTTTTTTCCGCCTGTAGTTAACCGTATAATCTTTATTTAGTTAATGCAAGGTTGGGACACCAACAATCATATATTCGGACAATTTTAGCTACGTCTCGACTTATTTTATAATTATCCCCACCGAAGTGAGCAAATTTGATAAAGTCTTTCATACTTTGTTTAGGGTTTATTTTAAATTAAAGTATCTCTCTAAAGTCTAAACTAACATTTTTATATATATTTTCTTTAGACTGGTGAGCTCACACGCTCTTAAACCCTAAGCAGTTAATGCGGACATATATCGTATATCGGTTAAGGACCAATATCTGAAATATCGGTTATCGTAGCGAGATATCAGTGGGATATCATTAATTTTAGTATAATGTAAAATTCAGTATAGTCTCCAACCATGAACTAATTAGCCTTTTGCAAATTGTAAACACAAACAATCGTAACAAAGTAAGAATTAATTAAGACTTAAAAACACTAACATTCAACACTAAAAGTTGATAATTAAGACTTAAAACACTAATATTGAGAGTATCGGTGATACATCGGTAAAATATTAGTCCAATATCAGTCAAATATCGGTCAATATCATTGATATTATCGCAACCGATATTCTGAACCAATATTCTGATTTATATATTGCCAAGGACCGATAGCTGATATCACTGATATATCGACTGCGTAGTTTAAACCTACTCTAAATTCACATCTTTTGTTCACAATTACACTAAAACTCTAATCATTAAAAATGAAACTTCTTTTTATACACCTTAATATTGTTACATTTAGTTTTCACATATAATATAATAGAAAAATTATGACAATATTTTTTATGTAGAATTATAAATAATATTCTGGTCAGCTAACTTAATATATAAAATAAAATCTAGAAACATTCTTATTTTGTTCAACCCTACTCACAATTGTTCAGTAAAATAATGATTAATAACAGAGAAATTTCAAACTAAAAAATTAAATATATATATATATATATATATATATATTTACTTCATGATGAAAAATAGAAATCTTGGCAAACTCATAGCCTGTACATTGTGCAAACCCATAGTCACAACGGGATGTATCGATAGCCGTACTAGGTGGCAGATCTCTAGAGCCGGTGAATATACCTTTGAGTAAATAAAATACAAAAAAAATTAGGTTTTTATAATTCAACTTGGGTCAGGCTTTTTCTTAATTGTCTTTAAAAAAAAAGGCTTTTTCTTAACTTAAAAAGCCAACAACCCTATATAGACTTTTTCTTCTTAAAATACAATAAAAAAATCAGAATTTTTCTTATATTTCAACCAAACATTATCTTCTTTCCTATCTTTATTTTCAGACCTCTAAATTGGAACTCTCATCGGATCTTGACTCACTTATCAGATAGAAACCTTCAAAAAAAATTTATTTTCTCTTTTATCTTTAATGCTTTATGTAAAATTAGAGGGTCTAACTATAAGAAACTTTTTTGGCTGAGTAATCCGGCAAGCTTAGAATCTCGGCCGGAGGGTCAACTGACCCTCCTGTTATTCCGCCCCTGCTTGTTTTCCGTAATGAGTTTAGTTCGATTTCGGTTTTCCGTTTGGGCTTGAAACTTTAAGCCTAAATTTTCTTTTTAATTAGTCTAGGGCTGTCACTTTTACCCGAAACCCGAAAAAATCCGTACCTGAACCCGAACTAACCCGACTCGAAGAACCCTAACCCGAGAAAAGACTAACCCGAACCCAGACCAAAGTAATTCAGGTTGGTTCTCGGGTTTGATGTAGAAGATTTGGGTCAACCCGAAAAAGCCGAATAAACTTTTAGTTTTGAAATTAAATATATTTTTATGTATAATAGGCTAAGTAATTATCAGCTCTAATCGACTGTTGTCATTTTAACTATTATGGATCGATTGCTTATTATTAATTTATGAATTCCGTTTATTAATAATAGCAACCGTAATCGAACAACCAAATCATGCCCGATTGAATACGATTATGGTTGGAGTTAGTTTTACTTTTATTTGAATTGTTTTATCAAGTTATGTTAATTTATTATTTGATTATATGTGTTATAAGCAAAGAAGAATATGTTGTTTTAATTTTATCATTATAGTTTTAATTTTTTTTTGGTTTTGTGTTTTTTTTTCTAGGATACTCGAAACCCGATTAACCTAACCCGAAAAACCCTTGAGAGATTTGAGTTGAGTTTCGGCTCGAGATTTAAAACTTTGAAACCCGAATAACCCGATCTGAAAAACCCGAAACCTGAAAAACGAACCCGAAGAACACCTCTAAATTAATGATTAGTTGATGGTTCATTTCGGGTTTACCATTTGTCAAATAATGATCAGTTGATTCTGTTTCTATTTTTTTTTTCTGTTTTCGGCTATCATAATGGGCTCACTTCGGGTTCGGTTTTAGCATTTGGGCCCGCAAATAATGCCAAAACATTGAATTTGGGCTTGAAAATAGGCCTTATTTTTTTTTTTGTTAGTTAATGATTAGTTCATTGTCTGATTATAAACTTTTTTCGTTTATCACCATGCTTCTGTTCGATTTTGAGTTCGGGTCTCATAGTTTTACCATGACTTGAAAATTTTAGGCCTAACAAAATGCCCAAATAATGAATTTTAAACTTTGGACCTAATATGATTATATTTTTTTTTCGGTTTTCACAATGAGTTTGGTTTGATTTGCTTTGGTTCGCCTTTTCAGTTTTGCATTTGCGCTTAGAAAGTTTTGGGCCCAAACTATTGAATTTGGTCTCGAAACATTGGGATAAATTTTTTCATCAACTAATGATTACTCAATTATCTGATATTAATTGTACGGTGTTACTTCTAGGCATACGATGCAGTCGCAAATGAGGAAATTACAAAGATACCCAATACAGAAACCAATCAAGCGAAACTCCTACTCGAATTACAAAAAGAAAACCACGATCTACGGGCCCAATTGGCCCGCCAACAACAAAAGTTTCTAATGGTCCAAGCCCAATATTTAGCAGCAGTATCACCAATTCCTTCAACAGTATCATCAATTCTAACCACCCCACAAAATAACCGAAAGCCGAAAACTTTTCTACCAAGAAACTGTTTCACACCCGACCCCAAGAGAAAAGAACCCGAACAAACCGTTAAAGAGCTTAAACAAACGATAAAGATATTAGAAACCACCATGGAGAAAATGAAGAAAGATCACGTGTTAAAAATAGAACAAAAAGATGACTTGATACGCGAAATCTCACAGAAGGGCGGAAATAGAGATGTTGTGAAGGGTAATGTGAGACCGTTAACGAGTGAGTTGATGAGTCCAAGTGTTCGGTTTATGTCGCCAGCTGTGAAAGATAGAAAACGAAGTTTTTGGGATATTACAACTGCTAATAGTTCATCTGTTGTTACAATAAATGGGAGGAAAACTAGAAGTCATGTAGTTAAAGAACCTGCAGTGGCTCCAGTTTCTATGCTTCGTAAGGTTTGATTATATGTTATACATAAATACTATGTTTGTGTTTAGTATCACGGGACTAATGTTGCATGTTGTTGTTTCAGCCGGGTTTTGCCCGTCAGAAACCTGAGCCAATGAGGTGAAAGAGATGGAATGTTTGAGAGATTGATGATTTATGTTGAATAAGGTTTTTAGAGTCAATTAGTGGACTGAATTAGTGATGTTTGGGTTTGTTTTTAAATTAAATCTTGAAAATGTGTTTATGGGTTTGCATTTTTAATCAAATGGGTTATTGTATTTATAACATGTATAAGATAAGTGTTATAGTTGATTATTGGTCAAACTTTTTATATATATCGACTTTTTCTATATATGCTCAAACAATATCTAAATTTTTTTTGTTTATTTAAATTCAACTTATCTTCGTATATTAAATAAAAGAATCCGATTAATTAATCATTATTTAAAATCTTGTTTGTAGGCTATGCATATATAAATTAGAACTTTGGTGTCGCAAGTGTCATATTGAGCCATTTGGCGGCACCGTATTAATCCGTGAATTTTGTTTTATTTTAAAGTTCTGTTAACATAACGAACGTAGCGGAAACCGACAAAATGTCATTTTTTTTATTTTACTTACGATACCATAACGAAGCTGACGGAAACTAACCAAATTCGAGTTGACTCGCCACTACAACGCGTGTGACTGACAACGCTCAGGTTTCACCAACACGCAAGTTTACCGTCCGACCCCCTAGCCATTGGTCCGCCATATTTATATTTTCTTTTTCATTTTTTAGCTCCAGTACCGTAACGAGCGTAATCAAAACTGACCGAATTCGTTTCGAATTACTGCCACAATGAACGAGACCGACAACGCTTATATTTTCCGCTGCCCGGGTTTGCCAACCAAATAAACATCGTCTTAAATATTTTGCTTTTCTATATGCTAATTTGTTGAATTAACTTTTTAGGCTTTAACGCTCAAACTTTACCAACGATGTCTATATCCAAACGAACGTAATCCATAATGACCCGCGTCGACTCGTCATCATAATATTCGGGTTTCAACGTTGGAATTTTGTTAGGAGTAGTAGAACTAGTTTAAATTTAAAATAATTTACATAGAAAATTGCAAATGAGACTTTGATGTAATAAAAAAAGGCGGGTTTGCGATACTTGCAAGGTGCTTGTTCACTATAGATACCGAGATCATTTCCTTGGGTATACATTTTTTATTTTATTTCTCTTAGTGTATAATAAGTTTAGTAATGGATATGATGATGTGGGTACCTCTATTCACTCTTAAGTTAAGAATGCTTAGGACTAAAGAGGCAGAAAGCAAAAGCTGCTAGACCAGGAAACTCGAAGCTTACTCAACAAGATTCCTAAGTTAACAGTAAGCTCCTGGCTGTAGAAGCCATAGAGAAGTCACCTCTGATATGACATCAAGCTAAAAACCGCAATAAAGTAACTATGTTGACATGGCAGAAAAAAGCAGAATATAAGTTACACAAAAATGGTATTGCTTGTCTACAAGAGCTGAAAGAGGAGTTGGCTCTTTCCCCTTAAGAAGCTTAAGCTTCTCTGAGAGAAGCTTCTGGCTACCTATAAAATGAACACTTTAGCCAAATGTATTCTTCATTCTCGCTTATCTCATTCTCTCTACTCTCTCTTCGTTACAACTCTCCCATTCACTCACTATATTCTCATAATCCAGAATAAAATACTACTCACTAAGAGATCTCCATCTCTAAAGAGAAATTATCATTAATTGAGCTGTTAGTCCTCTGAGCTGCTAGGTCCACGAGCTGCTGAGGCATAACACTATCAGCTCACTCCAACCCCAAGGACCAGTCACTGGTTAAGCAGCCTGAAATCGCCTCAGCTGCTCTCTAACTATCAAGTCTCAACCCCTATCTGCCCTTGCATTCTCTATCTCTAGTATACACATCTATATTTACTATTTATATACTTTCATGGGATAAATTACTAATGTTGAGCTTCAGAGGGTTGTCCAGAGACCACAGTCTTTGGTTCCTTTCTAACGAGTTCTTTCGTGTTGTATGTACAAGATAGGAGCTGGAAGGTGAACTTGGAAGTGTCCATACCATCACCCACCATACTCTCCTTGTTGTTATACCCGTTGTAGCAACAAGTGGCACCCATCATAGGGATGGCGCTACTTAGAACATAACTCTTTTGTAGTTCAGCTCCAAATGTTCCTAAGTTCTTCTCTTTATTGTTGGGGATGACGTCTTTCTTAAGGTCTCTTATACACAAGGTTTCTAGTTTCTTACACACATTATTTTAAATATAATTTTTTCCGAAAAGTTTTTGTTCTATATACATGAACAACCATAATTGTTTTTCAATTTATATCTTCGGTTTAATATATAAAAGCTTTCCTTGGTAGCAAGTACTAATATATTATCATATCATTTTTTATAAACATTTACCTTACGTTTCGGGTAAAAACATGATATTACTCAAATTTAGTAATTTACTAGAATAAAAAAGTTGCAATTTAATATTAACTTAAGTTATCTAACATTATGTGGGAAATAAGTTATGCCAAAACTTCATTCAAAAAGTTGTATGGCAACAAATATCATTTTTTCCAAGAAAAGTAACAACTAAATATCAATTCAAGGTCATATAAATAATAAAGGGATTTGAAAAAGGTCTATGATATAATCCAGAATAAAATACTACTCACTAAGAGATCTCCATCTCTAAAGAGAAATTATCATTAATTGAGCTGTTAGTCCTCTGAGCTGCTAGGTTCACGAGCTGCTGAGGCATAACACTATCAGCTCACTCCAACCCCAAGGACCAGTCACTGGTTAAGCAGCCTGAAATCGCCTCAGCTGCTCTCTAACTGTCAAGTCTCAACCCCTATCTGCCCTTGCATTCTCTATCTCTAGTATACACATCTATATTTACTATTTATATACTTTCATGGGATAAATTACTAATGTTGAGCTTCAGAGGGTGGTCCAGAGACCACAGTCTTTGGTCCCTTTCTAACGAGTTCTTTCGTGTTGTATGTACAAGATAGGAGCTGGAAGGTGAACTTGGAAGTGTCCATACCATCACCCACCATACTCTCATTGTTGTTATACCCGTTGTAGCAACAAGTGGCACTCATCATGGGGATGGCGCTACTTAGAACATAACTCTTTTGTAGTTCAGCTCCAAATGTTCCTAAGTTCTTCTCTTTATTGTTGGGGATGACGTCTTTCTTAAGGTCTCTTATACACAAGGTTTCTAGTTTCTTACACACATTATTTTAAATATAATTTTTTCCGAAAAGTTTTTGTTCTATATACATGAACAACCATAATTGTTTTTCAATTTATATCTTCGGTTTAATATATAAAAGCTTTCCTTGGTAGCAAGTACTAATATATTATCATATCATTTTTTATAAACATTTACCTTACGTTTCGGGTAAAAACAAGATATTACTCAAATTTAGTAATTTACTAGAATAAAAAAGTTGCAATTTAATATCAACTTAAGTTATCTAACATTATGTGGGAAATAAGTTATGCCAAAACTTCCTTCAAAAAGTTGTATGGCAACAAATATCATTTTTTCCAAGAAAAGTAACAACTAAATATCAATTCAAGGTCATATAAATAATAAAGGGATTTGAAAAAGGTCTATGATATAACTAGATCTGACCTACACATGTGTTGTCACAAAAAGTAAATATGTCAAGTTAGAGAAAGTACAAACTTTACTACTCATCCTAGCTGTCACCTGACAGCTGCACCTTTAACAGTTATACAAGCAAGCTTGCATCTCAGAAGCAGGAAACTCACCAGCATCCCAGCTTCTAGCTCGTCAACATTCCGCTACAGTAACCAAAGAGTTTATTGGTCAGAAAAGTCAACATATGCTGACAAAACACTTAATCCTATAAAAATTTACTTTGGGGAAGAGCGCTTTGTCCTAATAGTATACTCTAACCCTTACACAATGAAGGTAAGTGCTAGCTAGACCTACACTAGCTAAAAGTAGACAAGAAGATTGGCCAAAATAGACATGAAGAGGAGATCAAGCACTAAGAAGATGCATCAGGATCCTCAGAAACATTTGCGTCATGTAAAAAACCTACACTTATCTTCTAACATTTAAAGTTCAAAAGCAATGCTAAACCTGTGACATGACAGAAGCTACAAAAACAACTCATGGCAAAACTTACAAAACAGGCTAGAAGCTACAATAGCAACTTAAGCTAGAAGCTATAAAAATAGCTTACATCAAGCAAGCTCAGGTCAGTAGCTTTATACGATGTGTCAGAAGATACGAAGCTTCCTACTAAACCATGGAAGGAACATACACTAAAATCTTGGTAGCCCAGACATAACTATATGGACCAAATTAGCATTCTGTAAGGATGGATGACCCTATGTCAAATCATCCTTACAAGACTAAACTCTTTTACACACACCACTTACTAAAAGGGAAAACAAACCTTCTCAAGCTAAGGATGTTGCTAAATAATATGCTTTAAAGGAATGAAGATCATGCTAGCTTACAAGAAAAATTATAAAGCAAACTCTCCCTCGGCCTCAAGGTGTTACCAAGATAAGCAACTTTTTTTCCCGATAAGGAAAGCTAATCATTGGGAAGAAAATCAGATTCGCAGATAACCTTGGAAGCTTAAAACAAAATCAGCTTCGCATGTAACCTTGGAAGCTAGAAGAAAAACAGATTTGCAGGTAACCTGAGAAGCTCATAAGGAAATCAGCTTCATAGGTCATCGTACATGGTGATCTTAGAAGCTTAGTTGGAAACCAGCTTCGTACATCTACACCTATCATGATCTGTGAAGCTCCTAAGCACATGATCGCGTAGTTATTATGACCTCAGAAGCTTAGGAGCATACCACCGACTAGTAGATGTGACTTAACATGCCATCAAATAGTTGTTACAACTCACACAACTAAGAGGTAGGGAAGCTACTAAGCCTTCATCTTCATTCCTAAAGTATCTAAAAAGCACCCATGGCATGTTACATACCTAAGGAAGCGTTAGGTGCAAGCAAGTCAACACATGCTTAACGAAGGCTCAGCTCCATAAGAGACTCCAATGAATGAATATCAGCAAGATCTAAGCGAGCTATCTATACAACCCTAGCTTGTTGTCTTGTATTTCCAACATGATAGAAATTTGAGTTTTTAGCCAACATCAAGACATCTTCGAGCGACGGCTTGACTTTGCCTTGATAGCTTAACCTAAAAAAAATATTAATAAGTGTGAGCTACAGACATAACATAACTAGAGGCTTCTTAGAAAGTTTTGACATAAAAGAAGCTTTATCCTTTACCAAAATAAATAAAGGATCAAAAGCTTATACCTCTTATCTTATTCAAGAGACTCATGAGAGTAAGGAAACAAACATGGTTCACCTCCCATAAAAAGCATAGAATCATGAAAATATGTAGCAATTTCTTCCTGAAAGCAATAAAGCAGCTCAAAGATACATCAAAATTGTTGATAAAACGAAAAAGTAGTGTACTTAATCGCCAAAGTAGAAGCTAAGACTTCTATATAAACAAAAGTATCTAAAGCATAGTATTTAATTCTACGCTATCCCCTTGAAATCACCTTCAACGAAGAAAGTGCTATCTAACACTCAGCTAGAGAAGATTAGGTGACCCATTTTTGTAACATGAACCAACAAAGCTCTTTGCTAGAAGTTTACATCTTGGAGGTCCTATCTATATCAAGCATATAGTGGTATTCATCTCCCATAGAATCCTCAGCAAAAGCTCCAGTTTAACCTAAACCTACAAGGTCTCGGTTAACCAAAGAAGCTTGAGGAGAGCCAAGATGACACCTGCATGGCTAGTTATTCCTTAGCTTCATCTTACTTCCATGTGGTAGCCATCATAAAATTCAAGTTACATTATGGTAAAACTGTTTATACCCACATGTACTGTTAAGGGAACTGAGAAACCATGTGTGATTGATTGCTATCACGGATCTAGTCTATTGATATTATGAGATACATTTAGAATACGTTAACTATGTGTACTATGTGTTGAGAGAGTACACAGACATAATAATGAGGCTCATATGATAATCATAAGAACTCTTAATTAAACGATATGTTACATGGGATATATATAGGAGATGACCTCATTCTTCATATGAGAAAGCATGTGTGATCGTTTGCTATCACGGATTTAGTCTATTGATATAAAAACGATTAGAATACGTTAACTATGTGTATTGTGTGTGTTGAGAGAGTATATAGACAGAATAATGAGGCTCATATGATAATCATAAGAACTCTTAATTAAACAATAATTTACAGCGAGTATATATAGAAGATGACCTCATTCATTATACAGGGCATAACGAATGAGTGTCATTCGTTATCATACGTTATACTCCTATACATTACTATAACGAATCAACACATTCGTTGGTAAACAATGTTAACATCATTAACGAATGAACACGAATAAAAACGAGGACTCATTCGTTATTATATACTCTAACGTATGAGTGTTACATTATAGCGAATGTGCATATACATTTACCAAAATACTCCTATATTTTATATTAATAACCAAGATACATTAAAAAAGACCGAGATGCAGAAATGTGTATCAACAGGAACTAGTAGGGTAACAATGTAACTACATACCCGAAAATATTTATAAGCCTCCAAGCCAGATACCCAAGCTTCTAGCTTATGGCTCTAAGCCTTAGAGCTTTCAAGGCTTATAAATTCAAAGGCTTATAAACAAATTACTATAACACCGATGTAGTTTGAAGAATCATAATAACCAACTTACAGTGTTTTGTTAAGCTTAATAACTCTAGAGTTATAAAATCAGATAGCTCCTCAGCCTTAATTTGATAAAATACTAAAGCAATTGAAACAATAAGGCAACCAAGCATTTCATCAAAATAAGATGCAACCATAGGAAGCTTAAATAGAGCTCACTACTAGCCAACCATGCATAAGGATGCCTCCAAAGAGATTCGCATATGCAAAGCTTGATAACTTCATGCTCTTGTATATAAGGTTCACCATGGGCTATTTTACGAAAGTAACTCATATACCAGAATTTTCAAAATGCGAAGAATAAGGTAATAAGTCACAAGCACCCATAACTACGTAATAACTACTTATGCCTTGGCAACTGATGATACGAATACCTAAGATCTCACTTTTCAAAGAAGTTAAGGAGTCAAGAAGCATATAAGTTGAGTAGCTACACATATCGAAGCTCCTGCTTGGAAGCTAAAGTGGTAACAAGCATCTTGCTACATATGCAACATCATCGTGAGAAGAAAAGAAGCATTAAACATAATCATAACCATAATAAGGCATATGCTTCTATCACATATAAACATTGTTTCCTTCAATCAAATAACGGATGAAGGAAATATAAAAAATTTATTGAGCCTCCAAAAAGAATGCTTTTTCGCAACTGTCACACCCCCCGGCCGAAGGCGGAAACGCCGGGGCGTGCGTAGATTGAAATCATGCACATGGTATTAAATGTAAAAACTCTTCTAAAAATAAACCAACAAGTTGTTAAAACCAAACATAATCCAAAATAAAAAAACATGACATAGAAATTTATTCATTAAACTTCTAAGTCTGACTCATCCCCTATATGAAACTTCAAGAATCTTCCTTAATTTCCATTACCTGAAAAACATGCAAGAGTGTCAACTAAAAAAAGTTGGTGAGAACATAGGTTTTTAAATAGAAAAATATGTATTATGCTGAAAACATTTCATATGTCTTAAGTTACTTTATATACTTTAGTGATTACAACCAAACCTCTGACACGATTAGCGAGTTGTCTAATCCACGATTATACTATTATGATTAATGTTTAACGATCGTCGGATTTTGAACACACAGGCCTCTACCCGAGGCCTGAGTGAGCGGGTCGAGCCAATAGATCTATCATCATACTACCACGGGCTTAAAAAGTTAATGGTTGTACATGTGATTAAGTATATGCTTGTAATGATCACACATAATGAATATTGTAGGTTCCCAGCCGGATCTACACGGAAGTATCTCGTACTACGTAGGTGCGGAATCCCTACGTAAGACGATACGAGTGTTCGATGCGATATACGTTAAAACCAAGCACAAATACACGTTACAATACTCAAAAGACACGTTGTATTGCAACTCTTTTAACACGTGATATGCAAATCACAATTACACGTTCTGAAAAAACCTATCAAACATAAGCCGCAGCCAAACATATATAGTTATCGACAACTTCGCCTAACAGACTAGGCGAAGTTGTCAATAACTTCGCTTGTCCACAAGTTCGCTTATATCAGGCGAACTTGTGAGACAACTTAACTAAAACACAAAAACAAAACAAACTAACACGATTACAGACACCAGATACTGAACTACTGACATCATGCACCAACAAATATTATGAATAAAGCTTGAATCAAATAGCATTTATAAAACACAGAATAAATAAATTGCATGTTTCCACCCAAAGTATAAAATGTTTAAAAACATGTAAAAGGGGCAATGAACTCACATTGCTTGATAGATGAACACGAGCTAGAGTTAGTTGAACTGGTCACGGGATGGCCTAGATTAAGTTTCGATTTTTAAATTAGTTATAGCGTCGCATACTAGAATGTTCTAAACCAAGAGCATGACCTCCAGCAAGTTGATTCCCAGGTAAGAGTCACGGGTCCAATGAGATTATTTACGCCACTCTTGCATTAGGCAGAACCGTTTGCTTGTCATATACATACCCGGTTTATACTCTATTTGTATACTAACTCAAAATGTTTTAGAATGGTTTTGATAAATAAGAAGGTACGAGGTTAAAAGTGTAATATCATATAGTTTTGTGTATTTATTATCATTTAGGAAAGTATAGGGTTTAAAGTGTAAATATTATAGTTTAGGATGTTTATTGACATTTATGAAAGTATAGGATTTAAATTGTAAATATTATAATCTATGATATTTATTGACATTTATGAAAGTATAGGGTTTAAAGTGTAAATATTATAATTTATGATATTTATGATAATTTTATGAGTTTTTGAAGATCATAAAAATATTCATAGTTGTTCATGAAAAAATTATACTTTTGATCCAAGATATTGAGAAAATAATTGTGATTTCTTGGAATAACATGATCATCATAATCTTTAAAGCAAAATGTAAGGGTTTTATTAACAATTTATGATGATCATGGTGAGAGTATATGGACAACTATGAAGATTCAAAGGAAAACTCAAGAACATAAGAACAAACAAGAAGAAATTCATAATAGAAAGCAAAAATGTATAAAAACATCAATGAAAAGCAAAATGATTATAAAGACTTACTTGTTTATGCTTATAAAGAAAAGAGAGAATGAGATTTGGTGTGAAAAATAATTAGAATGAGAGGATCTATTTATAGTGGAACGTAGGAGGTTTGAATACAATTGAGATAGAGATAAATGTTGTTTAAAGATTAAATAATAAAGCTTAATGATAATCATATTAATAAATTACATAAAAAATCAAATATGCACGCACACATGAATGTGCACGACATTTTTTTCAACCTTAATTTTTTTCTTTATTTTTTTCTAACTTTTTAAATTAAAATAACTAAATAAAATAACTTGATGAATAAGGTTAAGTTAGAATGTTCTAGAATATTCTATTTTAAGTTACATGATTAATTTAAATACTTATGATAAAATTAATAATAACAAAATATTTTGTTACATGTTATAAAATATTAATCTAGGCATTCCGGTTCAACATGTCATATTAACGATTAAGCATGTTTATGATGAAATGAGTATAAGATCATATAGTTATGCATACAAAGATAGCGTTCTTTAATAAATAACATATAATAAATGTAGACTATGAAATAAATACGAGAACATAATTAAATATGAGTACAAAAAACTAGCGTTTATTTGCAAGAAAAATCCATAGATGTTACAGTCTCCCCGACTTAAGGGAATTTCGTCCCGAAATTAAATAGTGGAGACGGGTTCAGATTGAAAAAGATGAGGGTACTTCTGTTTCATTTGATCTTCAAGTTCCCAAGTAAATTCTGGTCCTTGCTTATAGTTCCACTTGACTTTCACTAAACGGATTCAACTTCGCTTGAGTTTCTTGACATCACGATCCACGATCTCGATAGGTTCCTCAACAAAGTGAAGTTTATGATCAATGCAAATATCTTCAAGGGTAATAGGCTGAGTGTCATCGGATAAGCATTTCTTGAGGTTAGAAACATGGAAAGTGTCATGAATACCGCGCAATTCCTAAGGTAGTTTGAGTTTGTATGCCACTAGACCAATCCTATCAAGAATCTCAAAAGGTCCAACATACCTAGGAGCAAGCTTTCCCTTTTTCCCAAATTGGACGATGCCTTTCCATGGGGAAACTTTGAGTAAGACTTGGTCGCCAACTTGAAACTCAAGTGATTTCCTTCGATTGTCACCATAACTCTTTTGTCAATCACGAGCGGCCTTAAGTCTTTCTCGAATGATAGAAATCCTGCCGGAGGTTACTTGGATGATTTCGGGACCAATAACTTGTGAGTCACCAATATTGGTCCAAAGCACGGGTGTTTGACATTTCCTACCATACAAAACCTCAAAAGGAGCACATTTGATGCTAGTATGGCAGCTGTTATTATAGGAAAATTCAATGGGAGGTAGGTGATCATCCCAATTTCCTCCAAACTCGATTATGCAAGAACGAAGCATGTCTTCCAAGGTTTGGATGGTTCTTTCGGCTTGACCATCTGTTTGGGGATGATAGGTTGTGCTAAGATCCACACGAGTCCCCAAAGCTTTTTGAAGGGAATGCCAAAAGTTGGAGGTAAAGCGGCTGTCACGGTTAGAGATTATGGATAAGGAAACACCATGACATGTCACGATTTCTTTGATGTAAATTTGAGACAACCTCTCCATCTTGTAGGCTTCACTAACAAGGATGAAATGAGCTGATTTGGAGAGAGGATCGATTATAACCCAAATAGAATCATTCTTACGAGTGGTTTTTGGTAGTTTAGTGATGAAATCCATGGAAATTTGACCCCACTTCCATAGAGGAATATCGGGTTGTTGAAGCAAACCCGAGGGCTTCCGATGTTCGGCTTTGACTTTTAAGCAAGTGAGACACTTCCCAACATACAAGGCTATATCCTTCTTCATACCAGGCCACCAATAGAATTCCCTAAGATCGTGGTACATTTTATTGGCTCCCGAATGGATCGAGTATCGAGTTTTGTGTGCTTCATCAAGGATAAAATTTCTAAGGTCTTCGGAATTTGGAATCCATATGAGTCCCATGAAGTAAAAAACTCCATCGGACTTAGTTTCAAATTGTTTTTCGACTCCACAATCCAAATCAGCCTTGAGATTGTTTTGGGCTACCACTTGGGCTTGAGCTTTAAGAATTTGGGCCTTAAGGCTAGTGTGAATAATCATTTCCATGGCCCGAATACGAGAGGGTTTAACTCTATCCTTTTGGCTTAGGGCGTCGGCCACGACATTCGCTTTCCCGGGGTGGTAGCGAATTTCGCAATCATAGTCATTGAGTAACTCGACCCAACGCCGTTGCCTCATGTTGAGTTCTTTTTGGTTGAGGATGTGTTGGAAGCTTTTATGATCGGTATAGTTGACACATTTAGTTCCATAAAGGTAGTGTCTCCAAAATTTTTAGAGCGAAAATCACTGCAACTAACTCAATATCATGAGTGGTGTATTTCTTTCCGTGGATCTTGAGTTGACGAGAGGCATAAGCTATGACTTTGCCTCAACACTCTTTTGTGTGGGTTACGACATAAATAGACTGAGAGACAAACATTCGGGACCCACAAGTGGTATCAGATCTTTGTCGACTACCTTGGTAAATAATACGATGCTGATTATTGACTGAATATGTTTGATTTGAGGATGAAGGGTGACATCAGCTGAGTACTGTTCCATTGGAGAGTGACGTCAGCAGCTCCGCTCTTCTTTACCCAGATCTGCCTTGTTCTACGGTTTAAAAGTTTCTTTTTCCTTAGAACTTGTTTATTTTTACTCTTAATCTTGCTTTATTCGGTCCAAATTCATCAGATCTGAGTAATATACCTTAGATCTGATAATTTTTAGAAAAGAATTAAATTGAGTTTTTGAGTCTAAATTACTTATAAGTTCTTGTGTTCACTTTAAAAAATTTATAAATATGTCTGGATTTGAGGAGCAGGAGGTCTCCACTAACAAAATTCCTATGCTCAATGGGCAGGAAAACTATGTTAAGTGGAAAGTTCTATTTGAGGTTGCGGTTTGTTACAATGACGTAGACATGTGGAACTTCATCAAGAATGGACCATATGTAGCTGAAACGGTCACAAATGCAAACCAAGCTGTTAGTGAAAGAATGAGGAAAATGGATGATCGAGCTCTTGCTATGATAAAATTGGGTCTGTCTGGGGAAATTCTGACCAAAGTTGCACATCATACTACTGCCAAGGCTATGTATGAAGCAATTCTTGAAATGTTTGAAGGGAACTCTGAGTTAAAGAAAATCAAAAAGGCAAGGCTCAAGCAACAGCTTGAAAGATTCAAATACAAAGAAGGGGAAAGGCTGAAGTCAATACTTGAAAGGTATCTGGCTATAGTGAATGAGCTCAGAACTACGAACTATGTGATGACTGATTCCGATCTGAACTCAAAATTGTTGTCATTATTGCCAAAAGAATGGTATATAGCAAGCAAGTTCATCATTCAGAAACCGAATTTTGAAGAACTCAAGCTTGATGATGTGATATGTTTTCTCCAAGCTGCTAAAATAGAAATGATTGAGAATGAAATGATAAAGGAAGAAATACCATGTTTCCAAGTGACAAATACAAATGCACTCCTGCTCCTATGGGAAACTTAACCACCAAAAACCAACAATAAATACCTATCATTAAAGAACCTACTGAACATGGTGGTGATGCATCAAAGGCATTTGTTGGTGGTAGTTCAAGTAACCTGGGTAGCCAATCATGGTTCAATGTCCAACTCATAGATGATAATGATTCAGCCTCCATGGCTAGTGGACATTTGCCTTATGCTGGAGGAAATGGTGGTCAAGGAAATGAAACTCAAGCAGTGCTTTCTATGTTCACAGATTCCTACAATGCTTTTGTAGCAAAGAACATGGTTCATACTAGCATTGTTCAAGATGACTTAGAACATATTGATGCAGATGATCTTGAAGATATGGACTTAAAATGGCAAGCTGCAATGTTGGCTCTTAGAAGCAAAAGGCTGTATAATAGGACTGGTAGATCTTTTCTATCAGGCCTAATGACATAATTGGGTTTGACAAGTCAAAGGTCATTTGTTATAACTGCCAACAACCTGAACATTTCGCCAGAGAATGCAATCAGCGAAGAAACTTCCAAGGGAATCAGTATCAGAACCAACAACCAAGAAATCAAAACCAGTACCAGCAAAACCAGCAACCAAGAAACAACAACTACAACAGCTTCAACAACAACCCCAACTCTAACAATAACTACCAACAACCTCCAATGAACAATCAGCATGTTGTACCTCAGAACCAAAATTATCAGAGAAACACTAACCAAAACTCTCCAAATGCTCCCAACAACAACAACAGAAACAATCAAAATCAGCCAAGGAACCAAGGAAATGTAGCACTTGCTGCTCAATAAGAATGTGGTTTTGATTGGAGTGATCATGTAGGAGACATAACCAAGGCCAATGTTGCATTCATGGCAAAAGTTGAAAATGAAGCTGGATCTTCTTCTTCTCTGGTACATCCAATCTCCACACTTGAATTACTTGAAACAATTGATACATTGAATGTGAAAGTAGGAAAGTTAAAGAGTGAATACTTTAGAAAACAGAGCATGATAAATGTGTATCAAGCTAGTGATGTAACTTATGAAGAAAAGCTCAAAAGCCTTGAAGAAGACTGTATGAACAGTTACAGGACTCAGTCAAGGTATGTGACTGAGATTGAAGGACTTAAGAAGATGGTTGTTGAAGAAAAGGTGAGAAATATCACACTACAAGTTGAAGTTGAGTTTCTGAAGAATCTAGTATCCATTGGAAACATATGTGGTATTTTGAACAAGGTTAAAGAAGAAGACAAATACAAAGTTGTTCCTCCACCTTTTAATAGTAGCTATTCTTTTAAAGTTGATAAGGAGAAAAGGGAGGCTTATCTCAATCAATTCAGAGATATGTTCAAAGACAAGGAAGACTTCATCGAATATTATGAAAAGGGCACAGTTGATGAACAGGGAGAATTTGTTTTGAAAGAAGACGAGAAATATGAAAAATCAATTGGCGTGCAAGTTTCTGAAGATGACTTCAATGAAGATGATTTGGACAAGGATGATTTAAGTGACTCCAGTGATCAAGTTTCAAATGAAGAAATCCAAGATGCAGAAAGAAACAGATGGCAAAAGAAATCTAACTCAATTGAAAAACTCCCTAATCTACCCAAGATGACTCCCAAGATGATCAAAAATCATGAAAGAATGAGAAGAGAACATGTGTCATTTGACATATGTGAAGGTTCAACAAGAACAAAGGTGGCTTACAATGCTGTAAAGCCACCAAGCAAAGAGGTATTGAAAATAATCAAAAATAACAAGAAGAAGCCTAAAGAAACATTTGAAAGTGATCAGTTTAATCCAGTATACCCTGTCTTCTTAAGTCAAGAATTATTTGACATTGGAGAGGTTGAAACTATGGAAGAATATGAGAAAAGACTGTCAAGATATAAGGGAAATTTGGATGAAGAACCTTTGAATTTAAGGAAAATAACCTTTGTGAAAAGCAAGATTGAAAGAAAGGACATCAAAATTGAAGAGTTCGTGCCTTTCTCAATTGATTTTGATGGTCTCAAGACAAAGAAAACACTTGGGATTGAACCACCTAGACCAAGTGAGAGATTCAAAAAGGGAAATGCTCATGAAAGTTTCAAAGGAAAGGTGTGGTGTAAAAAATGTGATGAATATAGTCACCACACCGATTCTTGTCATGAGATGTTCACTTTCAAACCATTCCATGTTCCAGATGAAACAAAATTTGGTTAAGATTTTGTATTCTACAAACAAAAGTATGAAGAATATTTGGGAAAAGGAAAGGTGTGTGAACAGGAGGCAGTGAACAAGGTTGAGCAAAAGGTTGCTAAAAATGTAAAGAAAGATGGAAAGGCTGATGTGAAACCAAGGAAGGATGTGACTGGTCAAGTCAAAAGAAACATTATCAAACCTGAATCTGCAGTGAAAAGAAAGATACAACCATTGAGAATTGTTCCCAATCAAGACTCAAGATCAGTTATATCTGATGATTCTCAAAGATCACCAAACAATGGAAAGAAAGGGAAAAAGGATGCTCTCTCAAGAAAGAAACCAAAAGAATTGAATGGTGACGAGAAGTTCCTAACAAAAATGGGTTTGAACCTCATGTATTTATGTGGAAACCAAGAGGAGTTCAAGAATCAAAGAAATTTGATGTGAGAGATTTTTCAAATGAAAAGGATTATGTGGTGCAAGAATGCAAAAGCATAATTCCTTATGTGAAACCTCCAACCCGAACTGATAGTAGCTATGTAACTGATAAATCTGATATTTGTGAACTTGTTTATGAAGATCCTAAGCCTATTACTCTCACATCCAATGCAACTATTGTTACTGAAACTGATGTTTTGCAAGTTGATTCAGCTTGCATTTCATCACCCAACTAATCATTCTCTTTGATTTGGGCAGGAATAGTCCACTTCACTGAATGAAGTATGGTACCTGGATAGTGGCTGTTCCAGGCACATGACTTGTGATAAGAGGTCATCTGTTAATTATGAAGAGAATATTGAGGGTCCAGTAGCTTTTGGTAGTGATGAGAATGGTGGAAAAATTGTTGGAAAAGGGATCTTGACTAATGGAAAGGTCACATTTGACAATGTCTTTTATGTGGAAGGATTACTGTATAACCTTTTAAGCATATCACAAATGTGTGATAAAGGTTATAAAGTTGGGTTTGATGATTCTCACTGTTTTATTCTCAAACCTGATTTTGTAATCCCTCCAGACATGATTATGATGATGGCCCCAAGGAACGGCAATTTGTATGAGCTGAATATGAAGGATGCTTTTTCAAGGGGTGGTACATGTTTTGTTTCTAAAGCCACTGAAATGAATCAAGATTGTGGCATAGAAAACTGTGTCATGTCAACCTTAAGAACATGAACAAACTTGTGAAGGGTGAGCATGTAATTGGCCTACCTAAAAGAGAGTTCAAATTGGATGACAATTGAATCTCATGCCAGAAGGGAAAGCAACAAAAGTCTTCACACAAGACAAAACTCATTAACTCAATTGATCAAGTGCTTGAGATACTTCACATGGATCTTTTTGGTCCTGTAAGTGTTCCAAGCATAGGTAAGAAGAGATACTGTCTTGTGATAATTGATGATTTCTCAAGATATACTTGGGTTTATTTCTTAAGTACAAAATATGAAGCTGCTGAGTTGATTAAAAGTTGTGTGACTAGGATTGAAAGCCAGTTGGATGCAAAGTTTAAGGTCATGAGAGGTGACAATGGAACAGGGTTCAAAAATAGAGTAACGGAAGAGTTTTGCAATGCTAAAGGAATTATTCAACAATTCTCTGCTCATAGAACTCCTGAACAAATTGGTGTTGCAGAAAGAAGAAATAGAACACTCATAGAAGCTGCAAGAACCATGCTAGCAGATGCTTTCCTACCTGTCACTTTTTGGGCAGAGGCAATCAATACAGCCTACTATGTTCAGAACAGAGTCCTTCTCAACAAAATTCAAGACAATACTCCTTATGAGATTTTGTTCAAAAGAAAGCCCTACATAAAATTTTTCAAGCCATTTGGATGCAAATATTCACTCTTGAACACCAAGGATTATCTCAATATGTTTCAAGCAAAATCCTTGGATTGCTTCTTTGTTGGATATTTAACACACTCAAAAGCATACAAAGTTTATGTGAAAGATCATTTGAGTGTGATTGAATCATCTGATATTGTGTTAAATGAAAATTAATTCAATACAGTTGATGGTGCTGCATGGCTGTTTGATCTTGAGAAGTTGACCAAGTCTTTCAAGATTTATCCTGAAGACTTTGATGAAACTTTTTATAAGCTTAGTGTGATTATAGAATAAACTTCTAAAAAACTTGATTTGGACAAGTTATGGTAAAAGGTTGCTGGAAAAAGGCCTGAATACAACTTTATAAAGCATCCTTCAACTACTGAAAATGAACAAGCTCCAGTTCAAGTTCAAGAACAAGATCAAGATCAAGCAAATCAAGGCAATCAAGATGATCATGTTTTGAATGAAGTAGATCCTAACAATCAAGGTGATACTAAAGAAGCAAGAAAAAAATGAAAGATTTGAAGACTTGTTTCAAAATCTGAATATTGGAAACAGTAGTGCATCTACCTCTCAACAGAACAATGAAGAAGCACCAGAGTTTCATGATACAACAACTGATTTGATCATTGATGAACCTGATCTCATTGATTGAAATCTTGATTCTACTGTATCTACTGATGTTATTATTCAATCCTCTTATGTTAAAAAGAATCCACCTGTTGAAAATATCATTGGAAACATCAATGAAAGAGTAACAAGAAGTGCATCTGAAACTGAAAAACATTTTTTTGTACTCCTGCTTTCTATCCCAGATAGAACCTAAGAACATTGTTCAAGCATTTAAAGACAACAGTTGGGTAGAAGCTATACCAGAGGAGTTGGCTCAATTCAGAGATCTGCAAGTATGGGAACTTGTAGACAAGCCAAGAAACAGATATGCCATTGGAACCAAATGGGTTTTCAGGAACAAAAGGAATGAAAGAGGAATTGTGATTAAGAACAAAGCAAGACTTGTTGCATTGGGATGCCTACTAGAAGAAGGGATTGACTTTGAGGAAGTCTTTGCACCAGTTGCAAGACTTGAAGCAATAAGAACTTACTTGGCTTATGCTGCCTCAAAGAATATAAGGGTATTCCAACTAGATGTCAAATCTGCATTCTTGAATGGAAAAATAGAAGATGAGGTGTGTGTAACCCAACCACTAGGTTTTGAGGACCCTGATCATCCTAACAAAGTGTATAAGTTAAACAAAGCTTTGTATGGACTTCATCAAGCTCCAAGAGCTTGGTATGATGAGTTATCCAATCATATACTTGAAAATGGTTTCCAAAGGGGAGCTGCTGACAAGACCCTCTTCTACATGAAGAAAGCAAGAGATTTGCTTTTGTTGCAAGTCTATGTTGATGATATTATTTTTGGTTCAACCAATGAACTGATGTGTACGGAGTTTGAAGAGGTGATGAAGTCCAAGTACAGTATGAGCTCTATGGGAGATATGAACTTCTTTCTTGGATTGCAAGTTCAACAGAAAACTAATGGGATTTTCATCTACCAGTCTAAGTAGGTGCATGGCATCTTAGATAAATTCAAGTTCAATGATCTTAAAACAACATCAACTCCAATGGACACAAAAGAGAAAATGATAGCAGATGAAAAGGGGGATCCAGTAGATGATCATGAATACAGGGCAAAAATTGGATTTCTGATGTATCTAACTGCTTCAAGGCCATATATCATGTTTTTTGTGTGTGTTTGTGCTAGATTTCAGTCAAGTCCTAAGGTTTCTCATATGAATGCTGTAAAGAGGATCTTTAGATACTTGAAGGGAAGACCTGATTTGGGAAATTGGTATCCAAAGAACTAGTCATTTGATTTAGTTGAATATACGGATAGTGACTATAATGGGTGTAATATGAGCATAATGTCTACCTATGGAGGTTGTCATTTTTTGGGTGACAGATTGGTGTCCTGGCAATGCAAGAAGCAAACCACAGTGTCAATCTCAACTGCAGAAGCTGAGTATATTGCTGCATCTGCCTGCTATGCACAAGTCTTATGGATTCAGAATCGGATGCTGGATTATGGTCTGAATTTCTTAAACACCCCTATTTACATTGATAACACTGCTGCATCATTTTGTTAAGAATCCTGTACAACATTTCAAGACTAAGCACATTGAAATCAAACATCATTTTGTTAGGGATTGTAGTGAAAAAGGTTTAATTGAAGTAAAACGAGGTGTTACAAGTGATAATTTGGCTGACCTATTCACAAAACCACTTGATAGAACCAGGTTCACCTTTCTTATGAAAGCCCTGGAAATGATCAACTCTAATGAAGTCTGATTGATGATGTGTGCTTGTTGTGCAAACTGACTATCTTTTCAAAGTCTTGATTGAATGTTTGTTTGATATGTGCTCTATGTGCTAATTGATTATATTGATAAAGGGTCTTAGAGAGTG
Source organism: Bidens hawaiensis (assembly GCF_021521415.1). Classification (NCBI taxonomy): domain Eukaryota; kingdom Viridiplantae; phylum Streptophyta; class Magnoliopsida; order Asterales; family Asteraceae; genus Bidens; species Bidens hawaiensis. The sequence goes on along the minus strand of NW_027491114.1, from coordinate 228,458 downwards.
CTTATGTTTGAATTTGTTACTGTTTGATGATCATTGATGTGTGTTTAATTGATTATCTTTATAACTTAGGTATATTTGATGCTTAGGTTAATGATCAGTGTTTATGTGTGATATCAGGATAAGTGTTCTAAGTGATTACTTTGCATATGTGCTTACTTGATATCTTGATGATATTTTTGAGTACGGTTAATCTAATATGATGGTGTTATTAGGATATGCTAGACTTTGTATTTTGTAATGTGTGCTAGTTTTAATTATGTCACTTAAGATTGTGATTTGATTATGTTACTTTCTGTTAGTATTAAAACATGGTTTTGTGTCAAAATTGCATGCTCAAATGAAATATTCAAATCAATTTTGCTTAAAACATTTTTGATAAAAACAGAGCAAGTTGATTAATGGTGTGGAGATATGATAAGATTATTCAGTTCAAAGCGTTATAGAAGCTTCAAAAAGGATTTAAAATGGAAAGATCCAAAAGTGTTTTTTTAAACTAATCATTTTCACTTAAAATTATTTCAATTACTCTAAGTTGAAATGACATGTATTATCGTATATGTTTGGTCCTGTTAACCATTTGTGAACATACAGAATAGCCATTTACCTGAAAACTAAGAGTTGATTGGGGTGACTGAGTTTTAAAATCTATTTTTCTGTATTACATTGGAAATGATAGTACATTGACTTTTTGGCTAACCATATGGATTTAATAGGCTAAAAAGACACTTACTGCAGTCATTGACATGTATGGTTGCTTTCCATGATGTGTAAAATCTAAGGTGATATAAACATAAAGAATATGCTAAGCTTAATGTGGAGCTACATTGTTGTCTTTGCATGTTCCAAGATACATCTTTCCGAATGATAGGCAGAAAAGTGAATATCCAGCAATACACGAGCCCGTTGGTATTTGGTCCCCAAAATGAAATATTTATTTGAAAATTACAAAGAACACAAGTGAACAATATTGTAATGTTTATACAACACAATGTTGTTAGTTTTGTTCACAATCTTATAAATAATAATAATAATAATAATAATAATAATAATAATAATAATAATAATAATAATAATAATAATAATAATAATAATAATAATAATAACAACAACAATAATAATAATAAATTATATCATAAGTTCAGTCATTAAAAAGTTTTAACCAAATATCAGGGGGCCAGAGTCAATTCGGGGTGATCTGGAGAAAGCCAAATAAGCCTTGAGAATAGATATGGAGCATTAGAAAACAATATGTGTTATCTATTTAGTATTATGCGTCTTAAATGAACCTTAATCATATCACCAAAGAAATGAAATTCATGCTAAGTCTAGACCTGCTGTTAACCTGTCTAAACTGTCATAATAATGCTGAGAATGAAGTATTGAGAAGCAACTTAGTCAATATGATCCCATGATTGAGATCTTTTCATAGAAAGAAATTGTTTTGAAATGAAAGATAACTGAAATTTGATCTCTAAATGCACCATTTGCTCTTAAACAATGATTTTTAATGATAAACATGTTTGACATTTGATTTAAGTCAAAAAGATTTGCATTTTACCTTCAAAAGGTATGAACATGTATTTTCGGTTAAGGTTTGTTGATTTCAACCTTATTGGGCAAACTTAGATGTTTTTATCTAAGTTTATCTAATTTCGAGCATGCTTTGATGTTTTATATATTTTTGGGTAGACTTGACTGTTTTAGTTGAAGTTTAACTCCTTCGGGCATTCATGGAATTTGAATATGTTAACTCTAGCAAGCTTTAACAAGTTCAAGTTATTCTAGCACACTTAACTGTTTTATAGGATATTTGAATTGTTCTAGCAAGCTTTACATTTCTAAATGTTAAATATGATAATTCTAGCAAGCTTTTATATAGTTTGTACGGTCTAGCACACTTTTCGGTTTTGTTTAGGAGTACAACTCTTTACTAGCAAGCTATCTGATATGAATGATTATACTGTTTACTAGCAAGCTTTGTTGATTTATGCACTTTCTAGCAAACTTAACTGTTTTATAGGTGGTTTAGATAATTCTAGCAAGTTGTGTGATTGTTGTTAGAATATGCCGAGAATGCTTATTTCAAGGAAACTTTGTTGTTTTTAATTGTTATAAGTTCTTGTCTAGCATAGTTCATGATTGTGAATATGATTCTTTGAAATTACAAGTGTTTTCGGGCAAACTTTGTTTTCCGGGCACACTTTATGTTTCGGGTACACTTTGAAATCTTCAAGTTTTTTCTTAACATACTTGGTAATTTCAAAACTATACTTTCCGAGTACACTTTATGAAAAGAGTCCTTCTCTATCGCACTTTGTATTATTGAAGTATATCAAGCATACTTTGCTTCAAAGTATACTTGATTGAATATTTGCTAACTGTTTATGAAATTTCTGGTAAGGTTTGAGTTAATAGAAGAACGAGCAAGGTTGTTGAAATATGTTTGCCTAGCAAACTTAAGTGAATCAACTTTTCGGGTAAGGTTTACAAAAATATACTTTAACGAGCAAGGTTTTAGATGGGATAACATTATCGGGCATGGTTTGAATTGAAAAGATATTTATATGGATAATGTTAATGTTTGACAGCTATTAACTCACTAAAAGACAAAAAAACATTTAAAACCCACTTTCAAAAAGGTATATAAGAGGGAGTTAGAGTTATTTTTAACATTTTCATCTCTCTCTCTTTCCACTTCCGCTCTCGTTTCAGAAACCCAACCAACTTAATTCAATTAGCTCAAAACCCTAACCCTAATTAGTCAGCCCACACAATCCGACTCGGTAAGCATCAATTTAGTGTTTTCCAACAATGATTATGTGTATATGGGCATTTAATCTTCATCACTACTAACTCTCTGTTTGTTGCGTAGGTTATCAATTTGTCGAAGTATAGGTTCTTAAAGACATTTCTCCTCTACTTCTTCAAATTATAAACTTAAACTATTCAAAGATATGAACTTTATGACTAATATTTTCTTTGAATGTGTTTTTTGTTTTAACAGATGGCGGATGGTGAACCGACATATCCTTTTAAGCACAAGCATAACATGTGTGCACTGTTGCAAGTTACTCCGGATAATGAGGAGGTGTCAAACATGATCATGTGGCTACAAAGGTCCAACATTCGATTCGCCTTGACAGAGTGCCTGATACTTTATAGAAATCATCTTTTGGATTTCTGGCACTCTGCTGAACTTATGGATGATCAAGATGGTAGGCGTTTGGAGGCTACCGTAGCAACTCACGAGATACGAGTTACTGAAAGACAAATTTGTATATTTCTACAGTTACATGATGATGACCATAACCCGATAAATTTTACAACCGATCATCTATTGAAGATTTTCACACAAACCATGTGTTATCAAAGGAATGAATGTAAAGGAAGGACAGTTTCAAAAAGAAATGTTCCCAAGTTGTATCGGTTTTTGATTCACCACATCATTCAGGGATTTACCCCTAGGAAGGGATCATGGACTCTTAAGAGTCGGGATTTAGCAAATGCAACAGTTGCAGTTGTTATTGAATTTCTATTTAATTTCTCAAAGATGATCTTTGTAGGAATGGTCAGTATGTTGAAAAATCCCTACAAAGAAAATTTTTTAGCCTATCCCAGATTCTCCAAATTATTTTTAACCAAGTGTTACAAGATTTTCCCACTATGGGAACCACTCATGTGCTTCAGAATACTAATGAGTACAAGAGGATTGTTACCTTGGCAAGCACAAGCCATTTCAATCCACGGGCTGAGTTTTATATGATACCGTGGTTAGTTGATCATGATGCTGATATTATGCCGGTACCAGAGTTAATCTTTGAGGAGGAAGAGAAGGATGAGATGGGTGATGATAATGATGATTCTGATGGGGATGGTTCAGAAGGAGGAGATGAAGGAGGTGTTGGAGAAAATGTTGTTGCTGAACAAGTTCAGGGGGAGAATGTGCATATACCCTCACCACCAACCACACCCTTACCTACACCCCCAACCACACCACCTTTCACACCACCCCATGACCAAAATAACCAAACCTCAGACCAACCCTTAACCCAAACTCAAACCTTTATTCAAGACCCAGGCCACAACATACATGAACCTTACATTCCTCAACCAATTCCCACTCACCTACTAAACTTCCCATCCACACCATTCCATTACCCAACCCATTCTCAAACCTTTGAAACTACACAACCTACAACTACACCCCTATTCCAAACACTAAATCCTTTACCATCCTACAGTGAAACCATCTTACAGAGCACTAGCCCACCCACTGAACCTACAAAAACTCACACTGAAATACCTGATCCTTTTCAAGACCTACCTACTCAAACTCCTTCTAATAATGATTTTTTGCTCAGAAGAAACCTGAATATTTTATGTGAAAACATTGATGTGAGGGGGGAGGAATGAGGTACTGTCCAAGGAGAATGCAGATTTGAAGGAAAAGTTGGCCCAAGCTTTTCTGAAAATTCAAGCCCTGGAGGTTGAGGTTGAGAAGACCTCAACTGTACCAAAACAGGGGAGCATGTTCTAGTTGCCACTGTTGGAGATGAGGAAATGATAGATGCTGAAGTGGAGATTGAGGATGGATTGACCAATATTCAGAATATGTATGGTGACAGTGATGTTGATGATAGTGATGAAACATGATTTGATGATAAAGGGTATGAAGGAGATGACTAAGATGGAGGTGAGCAAAACTATGATGCTCAGGATGTATTATCAAAGAAGAATGTGGTGACTGAATAAGGAGAAAAAGAGACAGTGAATGAAGATGTTGTTATGAATGATCAATCTACTGAAAATATTTTGACAACAGAAGCCATAGCAACTGATGTTGTTGCCACTGATGTATTGACTGATGAAGTGATGGATGGAGGTGCAGCAACTGAGGAAATGGTCTGACTAATCAAGAAACAATTGAAGAAAGTTCCAAGAAGGTTATACATGTTAAGGAGATGGAAGATTTAATTGATGATATTGATAATTTCCCACCTTAATCAGAATATGAGAAAAGGAGAAAGGAGAAGGGAAAAACTGTAATTGAATCTGAGTATGATGATGAGCCTGTTGATACATAGGATGTGGATGATGAGGAAGAAGATGTGAATGTACAGGCTGCCAATAGGCATGCCAATATTGTGAGAGAAACAATGAAAAGGGAATTTACTACCCAAATCATAGCTGCAGAAGAGCTGGCTGAGCAAGAATCCTTAATTGAAAAAGCAAACATTGTCAAGACTCTTAGTCAGAATGATGATGATGTTGACCAGGAGGTAATCGAGGTTCTAATAAAAATAAAACAAGCTGAGGAGGTTGACAGCACCTTAGCTTTGGTTATTAGTAAATTTGCTGAATCTGAAGACCCAATCACTGCTGAAACTACACATGAAGAACTTATCAAGCAGATGGTACCTGACAAGGTTGGAGAACCTCTCATAACTATAGCTACAAAGAGATGGGTGAAACAAGTTGAAGAAGATATTGAGAAAAACCATTCTGCATGGAGTTGTGAAGATGATGTCTAATATGGAAAGAAGTATTCAAGAAATAGGTTCAGATACGATGAATATGATCAAAGTGATGATGATGCAGTGAAGAAAAAGGCTAAGAAGGATGATGATCCTGAGTATATTGTTGAAAGCCTTAAGGAACACACAAGCCCTATGATGGCTGTTCCTATTCAGGTTGTCATGCCTGATGCTAAACCTGAACTTGATGAACCAAGAATAGAAGCACTTGATGACTCAACTGAACATGATGATGATACTGAAGTTGATGAAAGTTTTTTTTTGGGTAAAGGGTTTTACCCGGTTAAATTCATTCCACACAACCAACAAAGAACAAGTAATATGACAAAGTGCCATATTAGTTCTCATGTATGACATGCCATACAAGAGTAAACAAAACCAAAACCACCAAACAAAGGTAAACACTGCTAAAGCCTACACAAGAACCAAAGAAACAAACATAACAAAAACAAATCAACCATTATCATCAATTTGGTGTGAAACTCCCCTCGGAAAGTGCCAATCTTCGAGAACTCGATTGACCCGTTCAGAATTCTTGAACTTTAGAGTCATTAGCTTTAGGCGAGTACCCTTAATGATTTCATCAGCAACAATCTTTGGAGTCTTCAAAGAGTTCCTGAAAAGCCGGTTATTTCGTTCCTTCCAAATTACGTAAACCGAAGCCCCAAGTAACAGCCGATTAATAACATTATCAATAGAGTTGGACATTCCAAATTGAGACACAAATTGAAGAATATTCGCCCAACCATTCATGCACCCCTGAAACTTACCTTTCAATTTGACAATACTCCAAATCTCAGAAGAGAACTTACACTCAAAGAAGAGATGATTACGAGAATCAGGCTCTCCATTACATAAAAGGCAGCAATACAGGTTATGATTTGGATACCCACCAATATTCCACCCCATTATTCGATTCTGCGTGCTCAATCTATCATGAAGCACAATCCACAACATAAAGGAGTGTTTTGGAACACATTGAGAGAACCAAACAACATGCATACAAGAAACCTTATCAGCCAGGATTCGAAGAAGTTGCCATATTCCTGAAGCCGAGAAATTCATTGAAGTCCCATTCTCATCCCTTACCACGATCTTATCCCTCTTTTCCGGATAAATACTCACCCCCTTTAAGTTCGAAAGAATTGGGAATCTCGAAATCCAATCAGGAGGCCAGCCCCAGTTATTATGATGAACAACATCACTGACACAGGTTTTTAAAGTCAAACCAGCCCCATGTATAGCTCTCGGGTTAATATAATCACTTAAAGGACATAAATCATCCCATTTATCATACCAAACTGAAGTAGATCTCCCATTACCGATTTCATGCCATATAATGTCACACCCCGATCGTGATGGCGGAATAATCGAGGCGCGGCGACTAAGTCGTGATTGTTGAGCACAATAGTATAAAAGTCTAAATGCATAAACATAACCAAAATGTCAAATATTACACCATCCAGGTAACATGAAACAAATTGTTTTAATACAAAATATCAAGTTTCCAAACAACTCCTAGACTAGCCTTCATCTCTCTAAGGCCTCTAAACTTGCTAGGGATTTCTTGCTGCATTATTTCCTGAAAACATGTAACAAACTGTCAACTACATAAAGTAGATGAGTGAATTCATAGGTTTAAAGAAAAAGAGTTTATACACAAACATACTAGTATAGGTTGTAGGGGTTTATATATAGGGTGTACCTGCGGCTAACCCACCACTCCTACAACTTATACTACTATGTTTGGATATAAAACCCGGTTTTAAGATGGTTTTTAAGAAAAGGTCTCTTGGTTTTCCCAAAGAGGTTTTTGTAGTAAGTAAAACATGAAATGTTCTCCTGGACTCTCAGCGGGCTTATTATTCTCCCATTAGAGTCGTTTGTGATAAGATTACTCAAAGATTTGTGGTCTCCCAACGGTACATGTAGCACATAGCAGTTAAGCATAAATAAGGACATATAGATTTGAGCATGCTAAGTTTACTAGATAAACCAACACCAAGATCCCACTGTTTACTAGTATTCAAGATGATGGTGAATAAATGATGATGATGATGAATGATGATGAAACTCAATGATCACACAAGACTTGATTGATCCCACGCAAGACTTAAACCAAGACTACCTCGTTCTTGTCATCCAGGACTCAGCTAGGTTCTACCGAGAGTAGGATAGACTCCCCAAAGAATCCTGGGTTCCCTTGGTCCCTACCGAGACTAGTATAGGTCCTCAAGAGTTATGGATTTCACCGAGACTAGTATGAAATCCCAAGAGTTACGAGTGCCACCGAGAATAGAATGCCACTCATGGTCGCGAGTTCTACCGAGAGTAGAATAGACTCTCGCGTCCAATTCAACTCATGATGCTTTGATCTCTAGATTTCCATGCTGACACAATGACTATGATGATATGAATATGATTCCCATTCCCATGATGTCAATGTTCATAGAATTTCCCATACTCATTGATTTCCAATGTTCTTAGATCTCCATAAGTTGATGGGTTTTCCCCATGTTCATAGATTTCCAAAGTTTATAGATTCTTAAAAAGCTTGTGGATTTCCGCACGTGTGTAGAAATCCAAAAGTTTATAGTTTAAAGAGTGTTTGCATAAATGATTTTATCCAAACGTGTAAAGTTACCATGTTTCCACCCCATAGTTTTGAAAAGCTTAAATAGGGGCTATGAACTCACCTTGATCTCGGGTTAGGATGGTGCTACAATAGATCTCCTTAGCCTAGAGTTGAACATATATATAAGGTTAACAACGTTCTATAAGTCTAAGAAAACGAGCTTACGCGGCCTCGAGCAAAAACTGGGTTTTAAAGACGAAAACAGCTTGGTTCTGGCTTGATTCGATCGAATAGGAACACGTTCGATCGAATAGACACACATTCGGTCGAATCTGAGGCACACTCGATCGAACTAGAAACACATTTGGTCGAACCAGTTGGAAGAACTCGTTCGGTCGAACATGGAACTGGTTCGATCGAATAGACACTCGTTCGATCGAATACGAAACTCATTCGGTCGAATGAGTTGGAGACCATTCGGTTGCTTTCCTATTCGATCGACTGGACTGATTCGATCGACTGGTTCGATCGAATGAGTCTGATTCGACTCCTTCAAGCTGGGCGACGGAGAAACCTACGGGTTTTTCAGATTTTCCAGATTTTTGACCCAAAATCGAAGTTTTTGACATGGAAATGCTCGGGATTGAAAGGGCTATCGATTCCTAGTGATTTTAAACACAAAAGCCTGCATTTTGACACCAAAACAAGACGGTTTTTGACCCGAAAACTCTAGAAACGAAAATGGGTGTTTTTGCTCGATTTGAGGCCGAAAATGGTTATGAAAATGGATGATTTTCAAGAATATCTTACCAAGAATAACAACAAACAGATTTGTGGACTCGGATTTGAAGTTTGAAGACTTTCTCTCTCTAGTTTCTCTCTCTAGAATGAGAGTGTTTGGGTGGGAAGTGTTGGTGGAAATGAAAGAGATGGTGTAAGAATACTTGATTTTCCGCTTAAATACTCGGGTGACTCGGGTTCGGGTTTAGGCTACCGACGGGTCAAGACTAGTCGAGTTCATAAGTTTTTAAACAAACTAAAACTTTTTCAGCAAAACTTTTATAAAACCATTTTCCGAATAATTATTTGAAATCTTTTTAAATAAGAACATTTAATTTTTCGAAAGCATAAAAATTAATATTTTTCAGGCGTAAATGTCGTTTTATAAAATAAACATTTTAAATGATAAAAGCAGATTTTTCCAATGATATGGGTTCCGAACTTATCGTCCAGAATCCCAAAGTCTATAGTTTCCGATGATTTCACGATCCTAGTTTACCAATCGAATTTCAGGGCGTTACATCCTCCCCAATTTAAAGGAATTTCGTCCCGAAATTTAGAACTTAGTATAGTTGATGCAATGATGTTTTAGATCAAATGATCCCATGATGACCACTATGCGCCACTACCCCTAACTTTCGTCTTGGATACCACCCAAATCAAGTTGAAGGGGTTTATATATAGGGTGTACCAGCGGCTAACCCACCACTCCCTCAACTCCACTTGGGTGTTTCTTTCGACTCCTATTAGTTCAATGACACACAGGACGACACACTATTTTCCACTACAAGGCATCACCTTCAAGCTTTACATCAGACATATTCATTTCGGATTGAAGGGGTTTATGTATAGGGTGTACCAGCGGCTAACCCACCACTCCTTCAATCTCCAATGAATAATTCCCTCAATAACTCTTGAATTTAACGCCTCACAGCTGCCACGCTAACTATGAGTCCCTAATTCCAAGTCTCGCTTCAGACATAATCAACTTGTGCCGAAGGGGTTTATGTATAGGGTGTACCAGCGGCTAACCCACCACTCCTTCAACATTCATTGATTAATTCCCTACACGAAGCTTGAGTTCACGACTCATAGTTACACAATAGCATATTGTTTATACACGTATACACCTGTGAACTTGATGTAATTATATTCCGGACTATAATTACGAGTTCACCTTGTATCAATGTATAAACTCCATTGTGTGCGGCTAGAAAAATCGACACGACACCACACACACACACACAACCATGCTTCATGAATGCTAGAATGATGACAAATTTTGGCTCAATGATACATAGTTTACCCCAATGTTTACATGATTAAGTATGCACAACTTGTGTTTTCCAGCACGAGTCATGGGTAGCCAAACTTGGTGTTATGCAAATAAGAGAATATTTATAAGCAAATAGGAACAACATGATACTTCATTGATTGATATTGGTCCCTGATTACATGATTACGATTACATAGACTCCAAGATTTCTAGAATTACAAAGATGATGACTATGCGAACAGATGAGGGTATTCCTCCTTCATCTTATCCTCTCGCTCCCATGTGAACTCGGGTCCACGATGGTTGTTCCAACGTACCTTGACTATGGGTATCCGGCTTCGCTTAGTCCTTTTGACTTCTCGATCTAGGATCTCGACAGGTTCCTCAACAAAGTGTAGTTTGTCGTCGATGCGAACCGTGTCGATCGGGATTTGAGCGGTCTCGTCAACGAGGCACTTTTTGAGTTGCGACACATGAAAAACGTTGTGAACACGGCTGAGTTCTGGAGGCAATTCCAAGCGATAGGCTACGGGTCCGACCTTTTCGATGATCTTGAAAGGTCCTACGTACCTTGGAGCAAACTTTCCCTTTTTCCCGAAGCGAACAATGCCCTTCCAGGGGGAAACTTTGAGCATTACGCGATCGCCTATTTGGAACTCCAGAGGTTTGCGGCGTTTGTCAGCGTAATACTTGTGTCGACAGCGGGCGTCCTTAAGTCTTTGCTGGATGATGGCGATACTGTCAGTGGTTTCCTGTATCAGTTCCGGGCCGAGGATTTGAGAATCTCCGGTCTCGGACCAACACAGTGGAGAACGACATTTCCTGCCATAGAGTGCCTCGAATGGTGCGCATTTGATGGTAGCATGATAGCTGTTATTGTATGAGAACTCTGCAAGAGGAAGGTGAGTCTCCCAGCTACTACCGAATTCAAGGATACAGGCTCTGAGCATATCCTCCAGGGTTTGTATGGTCCTTTCGCTCTGTCCGTCCGTTTCAGGATGATAGGCAGAGCTAAGTTTCACACTTGTCCCAAAGGCTTTCTGAAATGACTTCCAGAACCTTGACGCAAAAGAGGGGTCACGGTCAGACGTGATGCCCTTAGGCACACCGTGACGGGTTACGATCTCACGTATGTAAATCCGCGCCAGCTTCTCCGTAGTGTAGTCCTCGCGGACAGGGAGAAAGTGGGCAGACTTGGTCAAGTAATCCACGATAACCCAAATCGTGTCATAACCGCTGGGTGTCCGCGGGAGTTTGGTAATGAAGTCCATAGCGACTTCGTCCCACTTCCACTGCGGTATGATCGGTTTTTGTAACAGGCCAGATGGTCTCTGATGTTCAGTCTTGATCCGCGAGCATGTTAGGCACCTACCGACGTACAAAGCTATGACTTTCTTCATACCCGGCCACCAGAAGTGAGACTTGAGATTCTGATACATTTTATCACTGCCCGGGTGAATAGAGTATCTGGATTTGTGCGCTTCGTTCAGGATAAGTTCTCGAAGTGGTTCAGAGTTTGGAATCCACATGCGATTTAAGTAGTAAAGTATACCATCATACTTGGTTTCAAACTTCCGTTCGGCACCGCAAGATAGCATATTTTTGAGATCACCACCAGCAATCGCTTGCTTTTGAGCTTCAAGAACCAAGGAGGGAAGATTGGACTGAATACGGATCGCATGCAACTGGGTCCTTTCCTTGCGACTTAACGCGTCAGCCACTACGTTAGCCTTTCCAGGGTGGTAGCGGATTTCGCAGTCATAGTCACTTAGGAGTTCAACCCATCGACGTTGTCGCATGTTTAGCTCCCTTTGGTTGAGGATGTGTTGTAGGCTCTTGTGGTCGGTGAAGATGACACATTTTGTACCGTATAGGTAGTGTCTCCATATTTTTAAGGCAAAGACCACAGCACCCAATTCCAAGTCGTGGGTGACATAAATCCTCTCATGACTCTTGAGTTGGCGCGAGGCATAAGCGATGACCTTACCGCGTTGCATTAAGACGCAGCCTAGACCTTGGCTCGAGGCGTCGCAATAAACAACAAAATCATCGTTACCCTCAGGAAGTGACAGGATTGGTGCATGACAGAGTTTATGTTTCAATGTTTGGAAAGCCTCTTCTTGCTCTTGGTTCCAAATGAATGGTTCCCCTTTTTGAGTTAACATTGTGAGAGGCAATACGATCTTTGAAAAGTTCGAGATGAATCGACGGTAGTACCCAGCTAAACGAAGAAATGAACGAATTTCGGTTGGCGTTGTAGGCGCTCCCCAATTTTTGATGGCTTCAATCTTGGCAGGGTCGACATGAATGCCTTCCTTGTTAATGATGTGACCTAAGAATTGAACTTCCCTTAGCCAGAATTCGCATTTGGAGAATTTGGCGTAGAGTTGCTCTTTCCTCAGCAGATCCAAGGTAAGCCTGAGATGAAGCTCATGGTCGGCTTTAGAGCGGGAATAAACGAGAATATCGTCAATGAAGACGATAACAAACTGGTCCAGGTATGGACGACAAACGCGATTCATGAGATCCATGAACACCGCAGGGGCATTCGTGTCACACCCCGGTCGTAATGGCGGAAAACCGAGGCGTGGCGACTAGGTCGTGATTGATTGAGCACAATAGTATAAAAGTCTAAATGCATAAACATAACCAAACTGTCAAATATTACATCATCCAGGTAACATGAAACAAATTGTTTTAATACAAAATATCAAGTTTCCAAACAACTCCTAGCCTAGCCTTCATCTCTCTAAGGCCTCTATCAGCTATTAGCTACTTCCTGCTTCATTTCCTGAAAACATGTAATAAAACGTCAACTACAAAAAGTAGATGAGTGAATTCATAGGTTAACTAATACTGTAGTGATAAGCCCTACACAAGCATACTAGGCTAAGTTGTAGGGGTTTATATATAGGGTGTACCATCGGCTAACCCACCACTCCTACAACTTATCCTACTATGCTTGGTATGCTAATCATCTCAACTGAATCTGCAAGAGTTTCGGATAAAGATTCCAATTATTGTTTCCATGCATGCAGGAGGAACGGTATCAAGGATATATGTATAAGATACCCAAGAATCATATGTAACCATGCCATGATGAAAAATGATAATGATGCATAATGATCACACAAGACCTGACATCGACCCCACACAAGACCACACTATGCTACTTGATTTCCTTGATGGTAACCCAAATCGATCACTTTGGGTACCATGAGAGAATTCTAAAGCGTACTTTAGTATCTCTTGGATTCCTAATCGATCACTTAGGAGATCCTTCGGATCCTTAATCGAACACTTAAGAGATCCTTCGGATTCTTAATCGAACACTTAAGAACCCCATAGGTCACGTGTATTCTAAATCGATCACTTTAGAATCCCACATCTAGTGACGGCCTGTCTACCAATCGACCACTTGGAGATCAAACCTATGCACTATTGTGACCTATATTGCCACTGTTCACACGATCACAAGACTGACCAATGAATAATGTGTTTTCATGATAAAGTATAACGGGTACATGACTTTGATTTCCAAACGTCCAATGTTCCCTAAACGCTGAGTGATTCCCATATTTACTCCTGAATATTTGATTATGCATACACAACTTCCGAGAAAGTTAAGGTACGCGTAACCTGCCATGATTACTTGTTTTCCCAATGTTCATTGTTTGCAAAAGATTTGTCAAGTGTTTATGATAAGTAATGTTTGAATAAATGTGTTTTGTCAAAACGTGTACATTTACCATGTTTTCACCCCCAATGATTTGAAAGGCTTTAAAAGAAAAATGGGGGCTATGAACTCACCTTGTTGACTAGGTGTGGTTGCTAGGGCGGTCGGGTGCTGTCAAACGTCGATCCTCTAAGTCTAGACAAGGACATAATAAGTTAACAACGCAGTTTAAGTCTAAGAGTGTAAGCCTTACACGATCTCGAGCAAAAACTAGGTTTTAAAGACGAAGCAGCTTGGTTCTGACCTGATTCGATCGAATAGGAACACATTCGATCGAATAGACACACATTCGATCGAATAGAAACACATTCGATCGAATAGACAGACGTTCGATCGAATACGAAGCTCATTCGGTCGAATGAGTTGGAGACCATTCGGTTGCTTTCCTATTCGGTCGACTGGACTGGTTCGATCGACACATTCGATCGAATGAACTGATTCGATCGACTGGTTCGATCGAATGAACTGATTCGATCGACTGAAAGCTGGGCGACGGAGATACCCACGGGTTTTCCAGATTTTCCAGATTTTTTGACCCAAAATCGAAGTTTTTGACATGGAAATGCTCGGGATTGAAAGGGGTATCGATTCCTAGTACTTTTAAACACAAAAGCTTGCATTTTGACACCAAAAATGACGGTTTTTGACCAAGAACACACTTGACACAAAAGTCGGAGTTTTTGCTCGATTCGGGGCGGGTTTTGGTTGTAAAAACGTATGATTTTCAAGAAGATCTTACCGACAACAACGATAAACAGATTGGTGGACTCGAATCTTAGATTGGATGACTTTCTCTCACTACTCTCTCTCTAGAAGTGGGAGTGTTTGGGTGGGAAGTGTTGGTGGAAATGAAAGAGATGGTGTAAGAATACTTGATTTTCCGCTTAAATACTCGGGTGACTCGGGTTCGGGTTTAGGCTACCGACGGGTCAAGACTAGTCGAGTTCATAAGTTTTTAAACAAACTAAAACTTTTTCAGCAAAACTTTTATAAACCATTTTCCGAATAATTATTTAAAATCTTTTTTTTTTTTTTTTAAATAAGAACATTTTATTTTTCAAAAGCATAAAAATTAATATTTTCCAGGCGTAAATGTCGTTTTATAAAATAAACATTTCAAATGATAAAAGCAGATTTCTCCAATGATATGGGTTCCGAACTTATCGTCCAGAACCCCAAAGTGTATAGTTTCCGATGATTCCTTGATTTTTGTCTACCAGTCAAATTCCAGGGCGTTACATCCTCCCCAACTTAGGGGAATTTCGTCCCGAAATTTAGCTTTTTAGTATACTTGATGCATCGATGATTAAGATTACATGATCCCATGATGACCACTATGCGCCACCACTCCTAATATTCGTCTCAGGCACCACCCAAATCAAGCCGAAGGGGCTTATATATAGGGTGTACCAGCGGCTAACCCACCACTCCTTCAACCTTACTTGGGTGTTTCCTTCGACTCCTATTAGATCAATGACACACAGGACGACACACTATTTTCCACTACGAGGCATCATCCTCAAGCTTTACATCAGACATATTCATTTCGGATTGAAGGGGTTTATATATAGGGTGTACCAGCGGCTAACCCACCACTCCTTCAATCTTCCGCGAATATTACCCTCGGTAATTCTTGAATTCAATGTCTCACAGCTGCCACGCTAACTATAAGTCCCTAATTCCAGGTTTCGCTTCAGACATATTCAACTCGTGCCGAAGAGGTTTATATATAGGGTGTACCAGCGGCTAACCCACCACTTCTTCAACCTTTGTCGAATATTTCTCTACACGAACCTTGAGTTCACGACTTCTAGTTACACAATAGCATATTGCTTATACACGTATACACCTGTGACCTTGATGTAATTATATTCCGGACTATAATTACGAGCTCACCTTGTATCAATGTATAAGCTCTATTGTGTGCGGCTAGAAAATTTGACACGACACCACACACATACACACAACCATGCTCCATGAATGCAAGAATGAATGACAAATTTTTGGCTTAAATAATGTATAAATTTCCCCAAAATTCATATGATTGAGTAGATATGACTTGTGCTCCCAGCATGAGCCCTGAGTAGCCAAATTTGTGGATGCAAATAAAAGAATACTTATAAGCATAATAAGGCAACACGATATTCATTGAATAACACAATTATTTGATACATGCTGCAAATGTTATATTGACTTCTAGACAATAGATTACAAGAATAGAGACTAAGAGAACAGATGAGGGTATTTCTCCTTCATTTGATCTTCGCGTTCCCATGTAAACTCGGGTCCGCGTTTGTTATTCCATCGAACATTCACAAGCGGTATGCGGCTACGCTTGGTCTTCTTGACCTCGCGATCCAAGATTTCGACGGGTTCTTCAACAAAAAGCAGATTGTCGTTAATTCGAACCTCGTCGACGGGAATGAGAAGGGCCTCGTCAACAAGACACTTCTTTAACTGCGAAACATGAAAAACATTGTGAACTCTACCGAGTTCCGGCGGCAGCTCAAGACGATAGGCAACTGGTCCGATCCTTTCAAGGATTTTGAATGGTCCAACATACCTAGGAGCGAACTTTCCCTTCTTCCCGAAACGGACTACGCCCTTCCAGGGGGAAACTTTCAGCAGAACACGGTCACCAACTTGAAACTCGAGTGGCTTGCGTCGTTTGTCTGCGTAGTACTTATGCCGACAACGGGCGTCTTTGAGTCGCTGTTGAATGATAGCGATTTGATCGGTTGTTTCCTGTATTAGTTCCGGGCCGATGATCTGTGAATCCCCGGTCTCGGACCAACACAAGGGTGAGCGACACTTGCGACCGTAAAGAGCTTCAAACGGCGCGCATTTAATAGAAGAGTGGTAACTATTGTTGTAAGAAAATTCTGCCAGCGGCAGATGAGCTTCCCAACTATTACCGAATTCAAGGATACAAGCTCTCAACATGTCCTCTAGGGTTTGTATGGTCCTCTCGCTCTGCCCATCAGTTTCTGGATGATAGGAAGAGCTAAGCTTCACACTTGTCCCAAAGGCCTTTTGCAAAGATTTCCAGAACCTGGAAGAAAAACTGCTGTCGCGATCAGACGTAATGCCCTTAGGCACACCATGACGGGAAACGATCTCACGAATGTATATCCGCGCCAACTTTTCCGTAGTGTAGTCCTCACGAACCGGGATAAAGTGAGCGGATTTAGTTAGAATGTCCACAATAACCCAAATTGAGTCATGACCGCTAGGCGTCCGCGGTAGCTTGGTGATGAAATCCATAGCTAACTCTTCCCACTTCCACTGAGGAATAATAGGTTGCTGAAGCAGCCCAGACGGCCTTCGATGCTCTGTCTTGACTCGCGAACAAGTCAAACATCTCATCACGTATAAAGCGATGTCTTTCTTCATCCCGGGCCACCAATAATGAGGTTTAAGATCTTGATACATTTTGCTGCTGCCGGGATGAATCGAGTATCTGGACTTGTGGGCTTCACTTAGAATAAGCGTTCGAAGAGGCTCAGAGTTTGGGATCCATGCTCGATCAAGAAAATAGAGGATGCCGTCCAACTTGGTTTCGAATTTCTGTTCGGCTCCACACGACAAAACGCCCTTGAGATCTCCATTCACAAGTGCCTGATTCTGAGCTTCGCGAATTAAGGAGGGAAGATTGGATTGAATTCTAATAGAGTGCAGCTGGGTCCTTTCTTTACGACTCAATGCGTCAGCCACCACATTAGCCTTTCCCGGGTGGTAGCGGATTTCACAATCGTAATCGCTGAGAAGTTCGACCCAGCGTCGCTGCCTCATGTTCAACTCTTTCTGATGGAGGATGTGCTGCAAGCTCTTGTGGTCGGTATAGATGACACACTTCGTGCCGTACAGGTAGTGTCTCCAGATTTTTAAGGCAAACACCACAGCACCCAACTCGAGGTCATGCGTGGCGTAGTTCTTTTCGTGCACCTTGAGTTGTCGAGAAGCGTAAGCGATGACCTTCCCTCGTTGCATTAAAACGCAACCGAGGCCTTGATTTGAAGCATCGCAATAAACGGTAAAGTCATCGTCACCTTCCGGAAGCGATAGAATCGGTGCACGGCAAAGTTTATTCTTCAGAGTTTGGAAGGCTTCCTCTTGATCTCGTCCCCACACGAAGGGTTCTCCCTTCTGAGTCAGAGTGGTCAAAGGCAAGGCAATCCTGGAGAAGTTTGAGATAAATCGGCGGTAGTAACCAGCCAATCCAAGAAATGAACGGATTTCGGTAGGTGTTTTAGGCGCTACCCAATTTCTGATGGCTTCTACCTTGGCAGGGTCGACGTGTATGCCGTCGACATTGATAACATGTCCCAAGAATTGAACTTCCTTTAGCCAAAATTCGCACTTGGAGAACTTGGCATATAGTTGTTCCTTCCTGAGAAGCTCCAAAATAAGCCTGAGATGAAGCTCATGATCGGTCCTCGAACGAGAATAAATGAGAATATCGTCTATGAAAACAATGACAAACTGGTCGAGATATGGACGGCAAACGCGATTCATCAGATCCATGAAAATGGCGGGGGCATTGGTCATTCCAAAAGGCATAACCATGAACTCGTAATGACCGTAACGAGTTCGGAACGCAGTTTTCGGGATATCCTCTTCCAGAACACGCAATTGATGGTAACCAGAACGCAGATCGATCTTAGAGAAAAACGTAGCACCCTGAAGCTGATCAAAGAGATCATCAATTCTCGGTAACGGGTACCGGTTTTTGATGGTCAGTTTATTAAGCTCCCGATAGTCAATGCACATACGGAAAGTCCCATCCTTCTTTTTGACGAAGAGTACTGGGGCTCCCCATGGAGACGAGCTAGGGCGAATGAATCCCTTGCCAAGAAGTTCTTGAAGCTGATTCGATAATTCTTGAAGTTCCAGCGGAGCTAGACGATAAGGAGACTTAGCAACAGGGAGAGCACCAGGAATAAGATCGATACGAAATTCCACCTGCCTGCTAGGAGGAAGTCCAGGCAGCTCATCGGGAAAAACATCAGAAAATTCACGCACGACAGGGAAGTCCTGCAGTCTCTTGACTTTGGATTCCTTGAGAGTAACACGGGCTAGAAATGCGGGATACTTCTTTTGAAGGTACCGACTGGCTTTTAAGCAAGAAACGATTCTTAGGCATCCACCCGACCTATCCCCTTGAATGGTTAGAATTTCACCAGAAGACAGAGGGATACGAATAAGTTTCTCGGCGCAGATTACTTCCGCGCGATTGCTAGACAGCCAGTCCATTCCCACAACTAGATCGAAGCTTCCAAGACGAAAAGGTATAAGGTCAATACTGAACGATGTGGTGACAAGAGTAAGGGTGCAATATCGAATGACAGACCTCACTTGTGTGGACTCTCCACTAGCAAGTTCAACAACCAAGGCAGGTTCCAACTCGGAAATTTTTAATTTCAGCAAAGGAACCAATTCGCAAGAGACAAAACTCCTATCAGCTCCTGTATCAAATAGGACAGACACCCAATTGTTGTTAAGAGTAAACGTACCAGTAATAACATCGGGGTTTTGGCGTGCTTCGGCAGCTCCAATGGTGAAGGCCCTCCCGCGAGCCGGAGGAACGTTGGTGACGCGAGGGCATCGATTTCTGTAATGGTCCATCGCGCCACACTCGAAGCAGCCTCGAGCAGGGTTAGGCTGAGGGTTAGCATTCCCCACAGCCAATTGGTTGCCAGGACTCCTGCAGCGCTCCACCAGGTGTCCGAATCGTCCACAATTTGTGCACTTGCGGCACAACTCACTTGTTGGGTGATGATAAGAACATAAGTTGCACTTGGGATGCGGCCCAGTATATTCCTTTCTCGGTCTTCCCTGGACTGTTGCGGCTGAAACGGGGGCCATGGAGTTGATAGGCGTAGCACCAGTGATCGCAGTTAAGTAGGTCGCTTTCCGCTTCCTATTGTTCCCCTTTTTCGCTTTCCCATCGGAAGATTTGCCCTTATCCTGATGCAAAACACCGGACCTGAGCTGTTCCCTGGTCAAACGGGCAGTGAGATCGATCACTGCCTTAAGTGTAGTGGGGTCAACTGCAACCGCAATGCCCCTCATAGAGTCCGGAAGACCGCTGATGTATTGCTCGACAGCGCGAGAAGCTGGGGTAACCATGTGGGGCACCAATAGGGAGAGTTCATGAAATCTCTCCGTGTACTTCATGTGATCGGCGCCCTTCATCGTGTGCGCCCTAAACTCAGCCTCCAATTTCTGGAGTTCGGTTCTCGGAACGAACTCCTGCGTGACTAGCTCAACAAACTCGGCCCAGGGCAAGGCTAAGACCGCGTCTCGCCCCCTGGTTCTGATCTCGATATTCCACCACGTGAGAGCCCGTTTGTGGAACATACTCGCCGCGAATTTGACCCTGAGTTCATCCGGGCAAGAGCACATGTTGAATGAAGCTTCGACTTTCTCGAACCACTGGAGAAGACCAGCAGCTCCCTCGGATCCATTAAAGCTCGTAGGCCCAGTGTTAGTAAAAGCCTTATAGAGCCTGTCGGCCTGAAGAGTAGGATTCGGTTCTGGGGCTTGTGGCGCGCCCGAGGTTCCTTCTTGCCTTAGGTTGTTAACCAGACCCGGAAGAACTGCTGCAATTTGCTGCGCTATGATGGCAGCGAGGTCAGCAGGGTCAGCATTAACGGACGAGCGACGAGGAGGCATTCTGAAAAAGAAAAAGAACGCGCAAGAATGATACCGGGAATAAGAATAACAGGATAAGGAATAGCCAAAGAATACATCGCTACGATAGACACAATTAAAG
Source organism: Bidens hawaiensis (assembly GCF_021521415.1). Lineage (NCBI taxonomy): Eukaryota > Viridiplantae > Streptophyta > Magnoliopsida > Asterales > Asteraceae > Bidens > Bidens hawaiensis. Next base: position 207,782 of record NW_027491114.1, on the reverse strand, counting down.
ATGCAGCACATAAGCACATAGCAAGCACATAAGTGTGGGCGTGTGATAGTGATGCATGAATTATCTAGAGTTAAGGGTCCTAGGTTATAGTCTAGGTCGGTTTCCTAATTCCCTATAACCATTGGCTCTGATACCAATCTGTCACACCCCGGTCGTAATGGCGGAAAACCGAGGCGTGGCGACTAGGTCGTGATTGATTGAGCACAATAGTATAAAAGTCTAAATGCATAAACATAACCAAACTGTCAAATATTACATCATCCAGGTAACATGAAACAAATTGTTTTAATACAAAATATCAAGTTTCCAAACAACTCCTAGCCTAGCCTTCATCTCTCTAAGGCCTCTATCAGCTATTAGCTACTTCCTGCTTCATTTCCTGAAAACATGTAATAAAACGTCAACTACAAAAAGTAGATGAGTGAATTCATAGGTTAACTAATACTGTAGTGATAAGCCCTACACAAGCATACTAGGCTAAGTTGTAGGGGTTTATATATAGGGTGTACCATCGGCTAACCCACCACTCCTACAACTTATCCTACTATGCTTGGTATGCTAATCATCTCAACTGAATCTGCAAGAGTTTCGGATAAAGATTCCAATTATTGTTTCCATGCATGCAGGAGGAACGGTATCAAGGATATATGTATAAGATACCCAAGAATCATATGTAACCATGCCATGATGAAAAATGATAATGATGCATAATGATCACACAAGACCTGACATCGACCCCACACAAGACCACACTATGCTACTTGATTTCCTTGATGGTAACCCAAATCGATCACTTTGGGTACCATGAGAGAATTCTAAAGCGTACTTTAGTATCTCTTGGATTCCTAATCGATCACTTAGGAGATCCTTCGGATCCTTAATCGAACACTTAAGAGATCCTTCGGATTCTTAATCGAACACTTAAGAACCCCATAGGTCACGTGTATTCTAAATCGATCACTTTAGAATCCCACATCTAGTGACGGCCTGTCTACCAATCGACCACTTGGAGATCAAACCTATGCACTATTGTGACCTATATTGCCACTGTTCACACGATCACAAGACTGACCAATGAATAATGTGTTTTCATGATAAAGTATAACGGGTACATGACTTTGATTTCCAAACGTCCAATGTTCCCTAAACGCTGAGTGATTCCCATATTTACTCCTGAATATTTGATTATGCATACACAACTTCCGAGAAAGTTAAGGTACGCGTAACCTGCCATGATTACTTGTTTTCCCAATGTTCATTGTTTGCAAAAGATTTGTCAAGTGTTTATGATAAGTAATGTTTGAATAAATGTGTTTTGTCAAAACGTGTACATTTACCATGTTTTCACCCCCAATGATTTGAAAGGCTTTAAAAGAAAAATGGGGGCTATGAACTCACCTTGTTGACTAGGTGTGGTTGCTAGGGCGGTCGGGTGCTGTCAAACGTCGATCCTCTAAGTCTAGACAAGGACATAATAAGTTAACAACGCAGTTTAAGTCTAAGAGTGTAAGCCTTACACGATCTCGAGCAAAAACTAGGTTTTAAAGACGAAGCAGCTTGGTTCTGACCTGATTCGATCGAATAGGAACACATTCGATCGAATAGACACACATTCGATCGAATAGAAACACATTCGATCGAATAGACAGACGTTCGATCGAATACGAAGCTCATTCGGTCGAATGAGTTGGAGACCATTCGGTTGCTTTCCTATTCGGTCGACTGGACTGGTTCGATCGACACATTCGATCGAATGAACTGATTCGATCGACTGGTTCGATCGAATGAACTGATTCGATCGACTGAAAGCTGGGCGACGGAGATACCCACGGGTTTTCCAGATTTTCCAGATTTTTTGACCCAAAATCGAAGTTTTTGACATGGAAATGCTCGGGATTGAAAGGGGTATCGATTCCTAGTACTTTTAAACACAAAAGCTTGCATTTTGACACCAAAAATGACGGTTTTTGACCAAGAACACACTTGACACAAAAGTCGGAGTTTTTGCTCGATTCGGGGCGGGTTTTGGTTGTAAAAACGTATGATTTTCAAGAAGATCTTACCGACAACAACGATAAACAGATTGGTGGACTCGAATCTTAGATTGGATGACTTTCTCTCACTACTCTCTCTCTAGAAGTGGGAGTGTTTGGGTGGGAAGTGTTGGTGGAAATGAAAGAGATGGTGTAAGAATACTTGATTTTCCGCTTAAATACTCGGGTGACTCGGGTTCGGGTTTAGGCTACCGACGGGTCAAGACTAGTCGAGTTCATAAGTTTTTAAACAAACTAAAACTTTTTCAGCAAAACTTTTATAAACCATTTTCCGAATAATTATTTAAAATCTTTTTTTTTTTTTTTTAAATAAGAACATTTTATTTTTCAAAAGCATAAAAATTAATATTTTCCAGGCGTAAATGTCGTTTTATAAAATAAACATTTCAAATGATAAAAGCAGATTTCTCCAATGATATGGGTTCCGAACTTATCGTCCAGAACCCCAAAGTGTATAGTTTCCGATGATTCCTTGATTTTTGTCTACCAGTCAAATTCCAGGGCGTTACAATTCGTCAAACCAAAAGGCATGACTAGGAACTCGTAGTGTCCATAACGAGCTCTGAAAGCGGTTTTCGCGATGTCGTCCTCCATGACGCGTACTTGGTGATAACCTGAGCGTAGGTCGATCTTGGAAAAGTAAGTGGCTCCTTGCAGCTGGTCGAAAAGATCGTCAATCCTTGGTAATGGATACCGATTCTTGACCGTGAGTTTGTTAAGCTCACGATAGTCTATGCACATCCGGAAAGATCCGTCCTTCTTCTTGACGAAGAGGACTGGAGCTCCCCATGGAGATGAACTAGGGCGAATAAAACCCTTGTCTAGTAGTTCCTGTAGCTGGCTCGATAATTCCTGCATTTCTGACGGAGCCAAACGATACGGAGATTTTGCCACGGGGGTTGCACCGGGAACTAATTCGATGTGGAATTCGACTTGTCGGCTAGGAGGTAGTCCGGGTAAGTCTTTAGGAAAAACGTCTGGAAATTCACGCACAACGGGGACATCAGAGAGCTTCTTCCCCAAAGATTTCTTGATGGAGACATGAGCTAGGAAGGCGAGACACTTCTTTCGAAGGCATCGCCGAGCTTTAAAGCAGGAGATTAATTTCAGACATCTGCCTGATCTTTCTCCTTGAATAATTATGGACTCGCCAGAAGAACAAGGAACGCGAATGAGCTTCTCAGCACACACCACTTCCGCGTGGTTGATGGACAACCAATCCATCCCAACAATTACATCGAAACTTCCTAATTGCATAGGGATGAGGTCAATGTTAAGAGACGTCTGATCAAACGTAAGCGTGCAATTGCGAACGATTTTGTTCACTTGGGTAGACTCTCCGTTTGCCATTTCGACAGAGAAAGCGGGGTCTAAGACAGAGGTTCCTAGATTAAGCAATGGGACCAACTCGCTAGAAATAAAACTCCTATCTGCACCCGTGTCAAATAGAATAGAAACCCAGAGATTGTTAAGGATGAACGTACCAGTAATGACGTCAGGATTTTGGCGAGCTTCAGCAGCGCCAATAGTAAAGGCTCGGCCTCGGGCCGGAGGAAGATTTGCAAGACGAGGACACCTGCTCCTGAAATGGTCCGTGGCTCCACACTCGAAACAGCTTCGAGTGTTGCTGGGTTGGGAACTGCTGCTCTGTATTGCCAGTTGATTACCTTGAAATCTGCAGCGTTCCGCTAGGTGCCCCAAACGTCCACAGTTCGTGCATTTCCAGCACGGGGTTCCGGCAGGGTGATGAAATTGGCAAGTGCCGCACTTGGGGTGAACCCCAGTGTACTCCCTCTTTGGCCTTCCAGAAGGGGTGGGAGCAGGAGCGACAGAGCTGATTGGGGTTGCGGGAGTAACCATCGCGTAACTGCTAGCCTTACGCTTTTTGATGCGGTTGATCTTTTTGGATGAGCCCTCAGCGGCCTTGCCCGTACCTTTGGCTAGGACCCCAGTCTTAACCTGGTCCTGGGTCAGTCGGGCAGCTAGTTCAATGGCCGCTTGTAGGGTTGATGGGTCAGCCCCGATAACGATTCCACGGAAAGTGTCAGGTAGGCCATTGATGTAAAGCTCAATAGCCCGGGAGGGAGGGGTGACCAAGTGTGGTACGAGAAGGGAGAGCTCGTGAAAACGCTCCGTGTACCCTTGGTGATCAGCGCCCTTCATTTTGTGCACCCAAAACTCAGCTTCAAGTTTCTGCACCTCACTGCGAGGTACGAACTCGCGGGTAACCAAAGCTACAAATTCCGACCAGGTCATGGCCAAGGCAGCCTCACGCCCGCGGGTTCTTATCTCGTTGTTCCACCAGGTCAGCGCGCGTTTAGACAACATGCTTGCCGCGTGCGTGACTTTCAGTGTCTCAGGGCACGAGCTAATAACAAAGGCAGCCTCCATCTTTTCGATCCACTGGAGGAGACCAACGGCGCCTTCTGAACCGCTGAAGCTGGTGGGTTTGGTAGCCATGAAGTCCTTGTATGGCTTATTTGCTGGTTCATTTGCGTTCTGAGCTGGAATTTGGTTGGCCCCAGAGGTTCCTTCTTGCCTCAGCCCCTGGCTGATGGCTGTTACCATGCCTGGTAACACAGCCGCGATCTGCTGGGCTATAAGGTTGGCTAGATCAGCGGAGTCCAAGGGGGCGGGTGCACGTCTGGGAGGCATTCTTGACAAAACGAAAAAAAAAACGAGCGTTAGATAGAATCGATGACACGCCAAAGATTAAGAATAGAGGACATAGATTATACCAAGAACACAGAATGACATGGCTCAAGAGATTAACAGTTAATATACAACACATAAGCACGCAGCACGTATATAAGTGTAGACATGTGATTGTGATGCATGAGCTATCTAGAGTCAAGGATCCTAGGTTATAGTCTAGGTCGGTTTCCTAATTCCCTATAACCACTGGCTCTGATACCAATCTGTCACACCCCGATCGTGATGGCGGAATAATCGAGGCGCGGCGACTAAGTCGTGATTGTTGAGCACAATAGTATAAAAGTCTAAATGCATAAACATAACCAAAATGTCAAATATTACACCATCCAGGTAACATGAAACAAATTGTTTTAATACAAAATATCAAGTTTCCAAACAACTCCTAGACTAGCCTTCATCTCTCTAAGGCCTCTAAACTTGCTAGGGATTTCTTGCTGCATTATTTCCTGAAAACATGTAACAAACTGTCAACTACATAAAGTAGATGAGTGAATTCATAGGTTTAAAGAAAAAGAGTTTATACACAAACATACTAGTATAGGTTGTAGGGGTTTATATATAGGGTGTACCTGCGGCTAACCCACCACTCCTACAACTTATACTACTATGTTTGGATATAAAACCCGGTTTTAAGATGGTTTGTAAGAAAAGGTCTCTTGGTTTTCCCAAAGAGGTTTTTGTAGTAAGTAAAACATGAAATGTTCTCCTGGACTCTCAGCGGGCTTATTATTCTCCCATTAGAGTCGTTTGTGATAAGATTACTCAAAGATTTGTGGTCTCCCAACGGTACATGTAGCACATAGCAGTTAAGCATAAATAAGGACATATAGATTTGAGCATGCTAAGTTTACTAGATAAACCAACACCAAGATCCCACTGTTTACTAGTATTCAAGATGATGGTGAATAAATGATGATGATGATGAATGATGATGAAACTCAATGATCACACAAGACTTGATTGATCCCACGCAAGACTTAAACCAAGACTACCTCGTTCTTGTCATCCAGGACTCAGCTAGGTTCTACCGAGAGTAGGATAGACTCCCCAAAGAATCCTGGGTTCCCTTGGTCCCTACCGAGACTAGTATAGGTCCTCAAGAGTTATGGATTTCACCGAGACTAGTATGAAATCCCAAGAGTTACGAGTGCCACCGAGAATAGAATGCCACTCATGGTCGCGAGTTCTACCGAGAGTAGAATAGACTCTCGCGTCCAATTCAACTCATGATGCTTTGATCTCTAGATTTCCATGCTGACACAATGACTATGATGATATGAATATGATTCCCATTCCCATGATGTCAATGTTCATAGAATTTCCCATACTCATTGATTTCCAATGTTCTTAGATCTCCATAAGTTGATGGGTTTTCCCCATGTTCATAGATTTCCAAAGTTTATAGATTCTTAAAAAGCTTGTGGATTTCCGCACGTGTGTAGAAATCCAAAAGTTTATAGTTTAAAGAGTGTTTGCATAAATGATTTTATCCAAACGTGTAAAGTTACCATGTTTCCACCCCATAGTTTTGAAAAGCTTAAATAGGGGCTATGAACTCACCTTGATCTCGGGTTAGGATGGTGCTACAATAGATCTCCTTAGCCTAGAGTTGAACATATATATAAGGTTAACAACGTGCTATAAGTCTAAGAAAACGAGCTTACGCGGCCTCGAGCAAAAACTGGGTTTTAAAGACGAAAACAGCTTGGTTCTGGCTTGATTCGATCGAATAGGAACACGTTCGATCGAATAGACACACATTCGGTCGAATCTGAGGCACACTCGATCGAACTAGAAACACATTTGGTCGAACCAGTTGGAAGAACTCGTTCGGTCGAACATGGAACTGGTTCGATCGAATAGACACTCGTTCGATCGAATACGAAACTCATTCGGTCGAATGAGTTGGAGACCATTCGGTTGCTTTCCTATTCGATCGACTGGACTGATTCGATCGACTGGTTCGATCGAATGAGTCTGATTCGACTCCTTCAAGCTGGGCGACGGAGAAACCTACGGGTTTTTCAGATTTTCCAGATTTTTGACCCAAAATCGAAGTTTTTGACATGGAAATGCTCGGGATTGAAAGGGCTATCGATTCCTAGTGATTTTAAACACAAAAGCCTGCATTTTGACACCAAAACAAGACGGTTTTTGACCCGAAAACTCTAGAAACGAAAATGGGTGTTTTTGCTCGATTTGAGGCCGAAAATGGTTATGAAAATGGATGATTTTCAAGAAGATCTTACCAAGAATAACAACAAACAGATTTGTGGACTCGGATTTGAAGTTTGAAGACTTTCTCTCTCTAGTTTCTCTCTCTAGAATGAGAATGTTTGGGTGGGAAGTGTTGGTGGAAATGAAAGAGATGGTGTAAGAATACTTGATTTTCCGCTTAAATACCCGGGTGACTCGGGTTCGGGTTTAGGCTACCGACGGGTCAAGACTAGTCGAGTTCATAAGTTTTTAAACAAACTAAAACTTTTTCAGCAAAACTTTTATAAAACCATTTTCCGAATAATTATTTGAAATCTTTTTAAATAAGAACATTTAATTTTTCGAAAGCATAAAAATTAATATTTTTCAGGCGTAAATGTCGTTTTATAAAATAAACATTTTAAATGATAAAAGCAGATTTTTCCAATGATATGGGTTCCGAACTTATCGTCCAGAATCCCAAAGTCTATAGTTTCCGATGATTTCACGATCCTAGTTTACCAATCGAATTTCAGGGCGTTACATATAAAATGTCTAATACGGGGACGAAACTGAAGAATTTTCCTCCACCCCCAAGTACAAGAGTTAGGAATCTGCAAGCTCCAAAAATTTCGCCCCTTCATTTTATACACATGCATCCATTTAACCCACAACGAATTACGATCATTGATTAAACTCCAAATATGATAAACCAGAAGAGAGTTATTGACATCCCGGATACGCCGGATACCTAAACCACCTTCATTTTTCGGCTGACAAACAACATCCCAAGAAACTTTATGCTTTCCCTTTTTGTGTCCAAAGTCCCAAAGGAAATTTTTAATCCGTTTTTCAAGATCAGCAATAAGTCTAGAAGGAAGTGAGAAAACAGCAGACCAGTAAATATATAAGGACGACAGAACAGACCTGACCAGCTGAAGTTTACCCGCAAAAGATAAAGTTTTATTCTTCCAATCTCCAATCCGATTATCCATACGATCCAACAACCTCTTACAATCACGGTAATTTAGCCTCGTAGAAATAAGAGGAACTCCCAAATATTTAACCGGGAGCCTACCTTCAACGAAGGGCATAATATTCAAAATCCCACTTTTAACGCGATCCGAAACATTACAGAAAAACGCGGTACTTTTCGGGACACTAGGAGTAAGCCCGGACATATCTTTGAAATCATTCAGAGCCCCCATAATAGTTTTAGCAGAATCCACATCGCCTCGAGCAAACAGGAACAAATCATCCGCAAAGCAAATATTGATAATATTTAATTTTTTACAATGACGATGAAAACGAAACGAGCGATCAATACGAACCTTCTGATGCAGAATTAAAGTGAGGACTTGCATAACCAGCGTGAAAATAGAAGGAGACATCGGATCACCCTGTCTTAGACCTCTTTTACCACTAAAGAACCCGTGTAAGTTCCCATTTATGGATATCGAAAAGGAAGAAGTGGTTATGCATTCCATTATCCAATGAATCATCCTATCATGGAAACCATACCCATATAGAATATCACGAATGAAGTCCCAACTGACCGTATCGTAAGCTTTCTGAATATCAACTTTAAAAGCACATCTAGGCGGTCCGTTATTAGTGTGATAATTATGCATTAATTCTTGGGTCAAAAGGATGTTGTCAGAAATTCTACGCCCAGGAACAAACGCAGACTGATTGATATCAATTAACGACTCCAAACCCTTCATCATACGAACCGGGATAATCTTGGTAATGCATTTATATAAAGTGTTGCAGCACGAGATGGGACGAAAATCATTAGGAGTAAAAGTGGTGGTCACTTTGGGAATAAGGGCAATAATAGTGTGGTTAACCTGTTTAAGGAGACTTCCTTTTCTGAAAAATTCATGAACCGCCAAACAAACATCTTTCCCAACAATATCCCAAGAACTTTTAAAGAAGGCCGAAGAAAAACCATCAGGCCCCGGCGCTTTGGAATTCCCAATAGAGAAAAGGCTTCCTTGATTTCCAAATCGGATATAGGTCTATCCATCAGCTCCGCCTGAGAGGCCGAGAGCTTAGTAGTAAAAATCTGATTATCTGGTTTTTTCAATGGTTGCATATCCGAACCAAAAATGTTCATAAAATGATTAACAAACACCGAAGGAACATCCGATCCCTCATATAATTGGCCCTGACCATCACTTATAGTATCAATACGACATCTATGGTTTCGCATTTTCAAGGAATTGTGAAAATACGCAGTATTAGAATCCCCAAGCATTAACCAATCGACTTTAGCCTTTTGTTTTAGGAATTCTTCCTCATCTTTAGTTGCCTCATGATAAGCCTTAAGATAACTACTCTGCTCCCGAATCAACTCCAAATTAGTAGGGTCAATGTCAAGCCGGGTTTGACAATCATTAAGAAGGGTTCTTAGATCATTAACTTTCTTGTGGAGATTGCCTTGTCGATGCAACAAAGAACGGATTGGATGTTTTAAGTTTTGGAGTTTCTTTACCACGCGAAACATGTAATAACCATTCACCTCAATTTTCCAGCCGTTAGCAATAATATCATTATAACCCGGTTTACCAATTAAGAAATTAGGGAATTTAAACGGTTTAGGCTTACCTTTAATAAGAGAGGGGAATTTCAATAAACATGGAGTGTGGTCTGAAATCCGGTATGGAAGGAACACCGCCGTTGAATCATTAAAAATATCCATGAATTTAGAGTTTCCCATCACCCTATCAAGCTTTTTGAAAAGACCCATACCCGTTCTCGGTTTATTGTTCCAAGTGAATTGGAGCCCGACCCCTTTTATATCCTCAACTTCAATGTTCTTAACACAAGCACGAAAATTAAGCATCCCAGTGGATATTTTGGAAGAACTATGTAATCTGTCTTCCAAATTAAGAGCACAATTAAAATCTCCAAGTAAAGCCCAAGGTTTACCACGAGTGAATTGTTTATGAACTGCAAGATTATGCCATAACTCCCTTCTTTTCTAATAACAATTTTCAGCATACACGAAAGAACAATACATCGCCTTATTATCCAACTTAAACTTTAACTGAACATGAAGAACCTGGTTCGAATAATCAATAACCATTAGATCAACCAAATCCGTATTCCACCCCACAATAATCCGAGTACCTTTATCACAAACACTACCATTGCTAGTCCAATCCCAAGTGTTACAAATCTTCTTACAAACATCAAAAACCGAATTTAATTGTACGTGAGACTCAAGAATAGCACACACCTGAATATTATTATCTTGGATTACCTTACGAACCTCTTTTTGTTTAAGAGGGCGGTTCAACCCTCTTATATTCCATGTAGCAATAGTACCCATTAAACACCCAATTCACCGGGTGTGCTTGCACCCTCAGAATCAATATCCGCTTTCATACTGTTAGCCACATCCGTAAAAAGCTCCTCCACATCATCCTCATCTTCATCACTTTCTGGTTCATCCACCAAATTACCAAACCGGTTACTAGTTTGGACATAATGCTTTTCCTTTGACTCAACCCCCACAGCCATAGAAGTTGTAGGTTTACCCACGGGATGATTAGTGTCTTGGCTTTTAGAGGATGGTTTATTTACAGGTTGTGTCACAGCCGGTTTTGCTACCGGTCGATAGACAAGATTATGTTTCTTGACTTGCGTAATAACTTTTTTCTTTCCCTTCACCCTCTGGAAACCATCATCATTAGTGACTTTCATTGGTTCTTCATTTAACTTTTTATGATAAACATGTTTCGGGCATTGAGTGTTCGAATGGCCAAACACTTCACATAAGGAACATCTGGGGGGCTCCCAATCATATTCAATCTTAATCTCCGAGATCTTGTTTGACTCCCCCCACGTATCCGGAACAGCAACAACCAGCTTCCTTTTAATGTCCTGATTTGCACTAAGTTCAACTTGAACTCTAGCAAAACTACTTCTTCCCCACGATTCCTTACACATATTGGCAGTGTAAGAATCAACACTTATCGGATCCCCAATTCTTGAAGCGAGCAAACTTAGACCCTCCTCAGTAAAGGCACCCAGAGGAATATTCTGTAATCTGACCCAAACCGGAACAGACCGTATATCCTCCTTTTCCAAATCTGACTCCATAGTCCAAATATTAAGAATAATGGGGACATTCCTAATCATCCAAGGACCATCCTCAATCAGCTGCATCATCCCAACATCCGTATGAAACTTGAAAAAGAAAAACCCTTTCGCATTCATCATAAGTCTCGTAAGCCCATATTTGTTCCAATTTTTCTTAGCAAAATACTCAACAACCGGAAAAGGAAGTCTGTTACCCAAAAAATAACCAAACAAAGTATTAGTAAACCTATCGTTAACTTTCTTGACAGATTCAACCGGGATAACCACATCAACTCCTTCCATTGTTGACTCCACATTTAATTTTCTTAATGTTACCTTAGTTGTCTTATTTTCAAGTTGGACAACACTCACATACGAAGGCTTAGAATTTTCCATATTTTTCTCCTTTCCTTCATCCCTTTGAATATTTAAAGAATCAGATCCAAAAACCATTTTATCATCCGAAACAAAGGCTGAAAAACCTCCATCTTTTTGAATAGTTAACGAATCAGATCCAAGAGCCTTGTTATCATTCAAAGCCACGGCTGAACAACCACCATCTTTGTTGATTACATCATTTAAAGGAACATTGAATGTTGTGTTTGCATCAAACGAAACAGACGAACTTTTAGCATTAGGGTTTCCCGAGGAACCAGTTTTCAGAATTCCCCTACGAGGAAGAACCCCATCAATGTTGGTGACCCGATTGGCTGGAAACCCTTGCTTGATACGATCAACAAATCCATTACCACCCTTCTGCTCCATGCAAAACCCTAGAACGAAAATAACACCCAAGAACAAGAACCAAGAACAAGAACCAGAATTCCAATCAACAAATAACAACCAAGAACCAAGAACGGCTGCTTACTTCTTAAACAAATCGGCCAAGAACCAAGAACCAAGAACCAAGAACGGCTGTTTACTTCTTAAACAAATCTGCTGCACCAAGAAGAAACCCTAATCGGCCAAGAAAACCAAGATTCATGCAGCAATAAACCAAGAAACGGGCAAGAAAATCCTAAAACGACCAAGACACCAAGAAAAACGGCCAAGAAAACCCTTAATCGGCCAAGAAGAACACGGCTGCACCAAGATTCATGCAGCAAAAATCAAGAAACGGCCAAGAAAACCCTAATCGGAACACGGCTGCACCAAGAAGAAACCCTAATCTTGATTAACCACAAGATCCTTAATCAGTTAATAGGATTCGATCGATCTAACTAAACTATATCAATAGCCGTGATCAATAAGAAACCTACTAATCAATCAGAACCAAGGATTAGATCAAGATTGATGCAGCAAAAACCAAGAAACAGCCAAGAACCCTAATCGGTTCTCTCTCTAAGTTTCTCTCTCTTTGTCCTTTTTTCTCCTACAGTTTTCTAGAAGTTGATGAAAGTTATGATCATCATTATTACTATCATCATCATTATTATCATTGTTATCATCATCATAAGTTGATGAAAGTTATGATGATAATAATGATGATGATAGTAATGATGATGATAACAATGATGATGATGATGGACAAGCTGATTAAGCTGAAGCTGAAACTGTTAAAGCTATTGTCTCACCTCAAACTGAACTGACTGATGTATAAAGGGAGAACAAACAACAGAGTCTTGATGAAGCAAGGAGAAATAATCCTTTGATTGTGAATTTGATAAGACATGGGTATAAATTTGAAAATTTGGCTCCTTTATTTGATGAGGAGTTGCAAAAGTTGATTGATAAGGAGGATTATAAAATCAGGAAGAGGATTGAAATAAAAAATACAAATTCCATGAAGTATAGAGAATATTTGAGAAGGCATGGATTGAATGAGAAGGATCTGAGTAGAATGAGTTTTCATGATTTAGAAAGAAATTACAATGTAACTAGAGAAATAATTGTGAAAAGAAAAGGAGAGATTGTGGCAAGAGAGTAAAACACACTGAAAAGATAAATGAATTGTCAAAAAGATTTGGTGGAAAATGTAAAAATTTGATTGATAAAGGAATGGCTCCAGAATTGGTTGACAGTCTGACTAAATAGAAGGTTGAATCTCATTTTAGAAGATTATCCATGATAGATCAACCAGAATCTTCTACCAAGAAATCAAGACTTGTAACCCTGGCTGAAAAGAGTAAAATTGAAAAAAAGCAGAGATGGGAAGATAAGCAGCTAGAGTTGTTGAATAGATTGATGGAGGCAAGAGGGAGATTAAGTGAACTTCAAAATATTAGCAGAACAGAGAAACTGGCTCTATTGTTATATGAAATTGAGAAAGATGATCTGGAAAGGGCTGAAGCCTCAAAAGCTCCTAACCCTGAACAAGTCAAACCGAAACCTATAGAATACAGAGATCCATGGAAAGATGAGGAAATAATAAAAAATAAGGGTATGAAAGAAAATGCTTTGTGCTGGGAAAATCACAATTGAAACAATTGTTTTGGCTGAATGGGAGAAATTATTGGAAGAGCAAAGGAACCCTAAAAGTTTTATAGCTGGACCTGGTGGAGTAAAGTTTGTACCAGCTGGTCAGCTTGGGGAAGAAAATATGATGAATATGATTCGTAGATTATTCAGAGATGGAGGTGAAAATCTTGTAGATCTGTTGAATATGCCAGCGGAGATGGTGATCTCCATATATAAGAATAAATTTTGAATAGTGGGTGCCACTAAACTCAGGAAAGTTGTTCCAACAAGGCCCTCAGCTTCAAGAAGACAGAGTTCTGGAACCAGAGTTAATCAACAAAGACAAGAAAGGCCACCAACTGATGTGGACCTACCTATAAAGCTGTTCTATAACTCTGTTTCACATACATTGAAGGTAGCGATGGAGAGTAGAGAATTGTAAGAGATTATTTTCAGAGATGACTTTGCTGACTACAAGAGAGAACAACTGGAAAAGATGGCAACTTTGAACTTATATGACTACCATGATAGAAACAAACTTGCTGGTAGGCAGCAAAATGAGTTGTCCAAATATTTGAAAAGTGAAGCAGGGATAGGATTCCCTTTGTTGGAGAAGAAAAAGAAATGGAAGTTAACAAAAAATAAAAAGACAAGGAAGGAAAGAAATTAAGTGACATTAAACTTTCTGAGTTTAATTACATTTGCAGAGTAGGGAACAGAGAGTCGTTGGCCAATATGATGACTTGCATCAGTATAAGAAGAAGGATGATTAGGCCAAACCATGAAGTTCAGCAGAATGGTAGAACTGCAAGAATTGACTATAATGAGAACAATGATTTCTACATTCTCAGGAACTCAGGTGGAAAGACATTGGCCACTATTAAAACTGATGAAGACCTGAACTTCCTTCATGATGAGGATTTGAAAGATATTATACACTGGACACTTCCTAACAATCATTCTCATCAATAACAAATGTTTGTATTTAAGGAAAAGGCAGGAGGAATGAGAGTTGAAAGAAGACAAGTAGCCTACAACTCAAGAAGATGAAGACCATGTTTAGATTAGGCTTTGCTTTGTAATGTCCGCTGGATAGAATTCTCACTTTGTAATATTTTAATTTTGATATGTAATTTGATTTTGATTTGATGTGTATTTTGATCTAAGTGTATGTAACCATAGAGGTGTTTTGGTACAGCTGAGGGTGCTCCAATCTAGGGGGAGATTGTTGGGATTAGAAAATGAACTAAATGAAGATTGAAATCTTCTCAACCTCCCTAAATATGGCTAAGTATGGACATCGGGCACATTTGGACACCCGAGCAAGCTTTTACTTAAGCCTAGCAAGGTATTCTCCCTTCTGGGCAAGGTTATCTTCTTGAAGTCTTCCTAAGTGATAATCCGAGCAGGGTTCACTTTGTCTAGCAAGGTGTTCTTTAGGTCAAGCATAGTTTGCTTACTAGCAAGCTCTTGACTATACCAAGCTAATAAAGCCAAGTATTTTGGAAGATCTAGCAAGGTTTGATTAATAAACAGTAGTCCGAGCATGCTTTGGGAAAGTTATTCAAAAAACATTCAAAGGACTTTCTCTATCAAGGTTCAACTCCAAGCAAGCTACAGTGTTACCAACACACTTTGGTTTTCTTAATAAGTTATTTATTAACAAAGAGTTGAATGGATTCATGAAGAACAGTTTGCTCGTAGGATCATATAAAGCAAAGTTTGCTATGGTCAGGAAGATTGGAGTCTGCTAGGTAAGTATTTTCTAAGGAAAATACTCCAAGTAAAGTCTACCTGGAGAACTGTTCAGCAGCACACTTCAAGGTTACCAGGTCTACTCGATGATGACAAAAAACACCAAGTCTACCCGAAGACCTGTTTTACACTTAGTATATTTTGTAATGTGATTTTTTGAATATGTATAAATGATTAGGGTTTCTAGAAAGGTATGACAGCTATCAGGTGGCAGACCTATAAATAGAATGATCTAGGGCACACCTTAAGAACGGACACTTGACAGACACCAAAATTGATTGACAACGATTTGACGGCTGACATATTCTTACGGATATTCTGCCTAGAATCATATCATTTCTTTCTTAGAACCCTAATGATTTCTGTTTTGTAACCAACTTACTAATAATGGAAATATTTTGAGTAAACGTGTGAGTGTATCTTTATTGTGTCCATCAAGCAACAATTAGTGTGTTATTGATTCCGCCTTTAATACACTATTATTCTTCTCCAATCTAGCCACGTCGTCAAAATTCTTGTCAACACTCTTGGTGTGGGTTACGACATAGATAGGCTGAGAGACTAAAACTCGGGACCGACATCTCGTGGCGGTTTATTCTTTAGTATTATACTTGTATCTATCTACAGTGGTTCAGTCTCACTTCTAGCACAATTCACATAAGCAACTTATTCCAACTTTGGTTCACCTGAAAAGCATGTTCAAACGGGTCAACTACAATGAGTTGGTGGGTTTCATAAGTTTGTACGAGTTCAGTATTTGTAATCATATTACTCAGAATGTATGTATGTATGTAAGTATGTATATGATGCAATTATACTAAGTTACAAATGAGCCCTTCTAACGTGCGTGTTTTTACGTTCCTCCTCACTGCCCACGTACTTCCTTGGCCCCGTAGGCCCAGTTTCCCCAAGTAGTACCATGTCTAAAACTACATGGCAAATAATAATCATAATACTATGGTCAAGTGCAATTGATTAGTTACCTGTGCACTCCACCGGTGGTATCATTTGGGTTTGTCAAACCAATAGTACTATTCACATGCCAGGGGCTCGTAGTTAATCACTCATGTGGGAGGTCTTTCAAGTGTTAGTATTTTGATAATTCACATCATAAAACGTTTCCAATATATATATATATATATATATATATATATATATATATATATATATATATATATATATGTAACCATGCTTTCCACCCCAAAATTCGTAAAACAATTTAAAACGTGGGGTCATGAAACTCACCTTATTGTAGTTCGAATTGGTAATATGTATCAGTAATTAATGTGCCTTGATTATAGCTTGAATCCTATAACCAGTATAGTATTGTTAATACTAGTACAATGTTTAAACTAAATTGGGTTGTATAACTAGTCTGGGCATGGCTGTTAGGCTCAGAACATGGCACTAGTCTTAGATTGTAAAATTGTACGTTATGAAATGTTGAAAACCAGACTTCGCTCAGTATCATCGTTTTCCGTGCCTAGCCAAGTTGATCGTTTACGTGTTTCGGAAATCGGTAAGATCACACAAACTTAAATAAACATACAGTTTGATAAAATGATTTGATTTATAAAAAATCCAAGGTTTTGGTATTTGGATTGGTCGCTGAGTTCGTTTCCGTTTCATTCGGGTTTGATCATACAAAACGTGTACAATCCACCCTAATTGTCTGGAAATCTCCTTAAAAGTTCGTTTCTATCAAATTCATTCAAAACTATTATTATATTTGACCATTTTTTACGTTTTGACATACCGGTTAGTTCGTTAAACATAATGTTGTCGATTTTGCTAAAACATATATAATTTAAATCCTTAAATAATCGTAACTATTTATATATTTATATAAAAAGTATGATAATTCTTATAAAAATAGATTAAAATATGTAGAATTAATAAAAAAAACTTTCAGATTTTTATACTTCATTTTATTTATAAAAACTCATTTTATCTGTTATAATTAATCGATAAATAACCCATTTATACCAAATGATTCCTGAAAAATCCAATAATTTTTTGAAGTGGTCACAATACCATAACATAACCCATATAAAATTTCCAGAACCTAATTCCTTGGCCAAAATATCCTTTGTGCATTTTTCGGCTGTTAAAACTAAATAAAAACACAATCGCACAAAATTTACTTAAACATCTCCAAATGATCTCAAAATTTTCCAGTGATTTCATATTAAAGTTCCAAACAAAATTTCATATTTTTTCAATAAGTTTAACTATTTTTCATAATTAAACGTTAATAATCGGCAATAAATCCAAATATTCACCGTTTATCGAAACATTACCAAATTTGAACATGGACTCACTTATATGATCCCTAATGTCAAGTTTCACAATCTAACAACAAGCACGCCACAATCTAACAACAATCTAATGTCAAGTTTCACAATTACCTTATCGGTTTTCGAGTGTTTTTGGTTGTTTTATCGACTCTCCGGTTCTTTGGTCACAAAGTCAGTGTATCTATAAATCATAGAACACAAAACCAAGCATAAATCATCCATAATCATGCTTTGTTATTTAGGGTTTCGGTTAGGGTTTAAAACCAAACTTTTAAACCGTAAAAACGGTATATCGACGTTCTAATCCGTGTTTTTTGTCAAATATCCATATGTTCCTGTTTAGTAATCATGTTTAAGACCAAAACATGTTTTAGGTGATTTTTAGGGCTTTTGGATGGTTAAACATGCTTAATACTAATCAAATCATGATTATTTATGTTTATATAAGATTAAATCATGATTAAAACTCAAACCTTTCAGGTACTTACATGGGTTTCTTTCTGGAAATGTGAAGAAGAGAGCTGGCCATAAATTGGTTTATGTTTTGGTGTGAAATGGAATGAGAAACTTCAAGAAATATCAAGTATAAAAAAAAAATATATCAAAATATCTAGGGGTGTTTGGTGGCCCCAATTAAAAGGGTCCTATTGGGCCTATTTTTGGTCCATTTCTGCCTCGATTTGCGTGCCAAGGTTTGGTCTCAGTCCCAAATTTGGTTCGGTTTCGGAATTTTACAAGAAAACTAATTCGGTGCAAAAAACAGCGTGAAAACGATCATTTTTTGACTTTTTTTTAGCAAAATAATAAAAGCATATTAAATTGCTGTAAAAACCCAAAAAATTTTATGGATTGCTCAAAACATATCATATAAGTGTTCTATATATCTTTTTGTCTTGACGAATCCTACAATGCTCGTTTTGATGTTCACGATTGCGTTTAAACTCATTGTGTATCGTTAAACGAAACTCTTTTCATTTAACTTGTTTTATACGTACTAGGGTCTTAATATCAACATGTTAGCCACCATAATGTATATAACACTCATATATGACCCCTCAGTATATATACAGGTCATAATCAGTATCAATCGGTTACTCGTTTAAATATTAAGAATTAACCGATTTATCGTTTACTTGCTATGCAGTAAATAAGGTATACCGCGTTTTGTCACGAATGCCTCAAAACTAAAATTTTTATTTAATATAAAAATAAAATTAGATTGCTTTTAATTTTGGGAAATTCCTTAAGAATTACCTCCTGTTGTTTTTGCTCCCTCACTTTAGGACTAGGTTATGTGGCATGTCCTTGTAGTATATGGAAGGGGGAGAGAACTGTGAGTCGGGCCTTAGCAAAACGATTCTATGAACCCAAGGTAAGATGCTATTCTTTACCTGGAGGATAACCTACCACGGTACTTGATCTTATAGGCTAAAGCGGGACACAAATGTCATATGACCGACACCCTAGGCTGTCAACCGTGACCACATTACTGGTTGCACTCCCTACAATATTTTTAAACCGAATTCACGGGGTTTCGTGGCTTAAATTCGGTAACCTTTCCGATTATATGTTGTTTTAAATGGTTAGTTGGGTATCCCGACTATCCGTTTCCCAACTTGTTTTCGTATTTTTGTTGGAGTAATCAATTTGGTGGTTCACGAAATGTTCCAACTACCCAAAATTTATTTCGTTAGTTCGTTATTTAGCTTGGTCGGTTAAAACGCCATGTAACGCTTATGGGCCGGAAAACATCATTTTATTGTTAATTCATTAATTAG
The DNA here is from genome assembly GCF_021521415.1 of Bidens hawaiensis. NCBI lineage: Eukaryota > Viridiplantae > Streptophyta > Magnoliopsida > Asterales > Asteraceae > Bidens > Bidens hawaiensis. The sequence goes on along the minus strand of NW_027491114.1, from coordinate 188,501 downwards.
TTGGGACAACTAAAATTTCATGTAACGCTCATGGGCTGTCTAACTCAGTTGTTTTACTTGTTAGTTTGTTGGGCCATTCAAATTTCCATGGAAATCTCATGGGAGGCCAACATCCACAAATATATTTCGTTATTTATTGTGAATCTAACTTAACCAATAAAACTTAAACTTTTAGACTTGCCACATCTTCTCGTATAGTTATCTCACCTTAACCTCATTAGTTGCATTTACTCATAAATACTTACTCATATGACCCCTCATCTCACAATTATTTACTTTTATTTCCCGTAGAATGTCTTCACTCAGAAATCACTGTCGTCACCAACGTTCATCTGGATCTCATGATCGCTGCTTAGCTGCCAGGATCACAAAGGAATTTGCTATGCCAACAATTATCACTCAGATCCAAAGCCTCAACTCCAACGGATCTATCACTTTGGCCGCACCGAACAACTATATCTTCCGCAACTTTCTGAGCACTAATCCCCATCCTTTCTTGGTGAGGAAGATGCTACCAAATTGCTGCAATGGTTTGAAGAGATGGAAAATATTTTCATCCACTATGAATTTCCAGATGCCAAACGGACTAAGTTCACCTCGAGAAAGTTTGAGGGACGAGCCATCACATGGTTGAATGCTTTGAGGACTGACCAAGGGTCCGACCTGGTAGTAGACACACCTTGGGAAGAACTCAAGGAGGCAATGAAGAAGGAGTTATGCCTGGAACAAAAACTTCAAAAGCTTGAGACCGAGTTTTGGGAACTCAAACAAGTTGGCGGGGATAACTCCAGCAACTCTAACTGTTTCAGTGAGCTTAGCCGAATTGTACCCCACTTGGTAACCCCCGAGACTCGCGGCATCCAGAAATACATTAGCGTTCTACCGACCATTTTCCGTGATGCCGTGGTGAGTCGTGACCCACTAACCATCGGTGAGGTGATGAATAAAGATGCCTCTCTCACTAAAAGCCATGTTCAGGATGGAACCTTGTCTCGCAAGGACCCTAAGCCTACTCCCGACAAAAGTAAGACTGGCTCCTCCACCGATGGCCAAGCCGAAACCAAGCCTTCTTACAACAATACCAGCCTCAAAAAGATCAACAACAAACGTTAGACCAACCACCAAAACTACTTCGTCAACTAACCCAACAACCAAGCTCCAAATGACCTTAAATTCCCTAAACAAAAAGACTTACTTTGGTCCTTATCCCCTATGTGCCAAGTGTAACCGCCACCATCCTTCTCAATCCCATTGCTGACTGTGCATTCAATGCAACTGTTACGGCCACTTTTCTAACTCTTTCCCTGCACCGCCTGGTTCGTAAGCCGTTCAAACCCGGTCTGCACCCCCAAATGCTAGACCTGCTACTAACCCTGCTCAGTCTGGTGTTCCTAATACACGCACTTGCAACCATTGCGGAGAACCTAACCATGCCCGCAACACTTGCCCATTACTTGCCCATGCTCATCAAGCCCTTGTTGTGCCTGCACCTCACTATGTTAACCATCCACCACAAGCCCAAGTGTACCCCGCACCCTTCAATACTGCTCAAGCCTACCCAGTGCAAACCTACCAACCTCAAGACCCTCCCGTTTATGAACCACAAACCTATGCTCCTCCAATGCCTCAACTTATGGCTCCTCCATTGGCATCAACTCAAGCTCCTGCTATTCAAGCTTTTCCTTTGAACCAAGTTGCTCAAACCCCTCAAGGGTCCAATGGTCGTGCGTTTATGTAGAATGGGAATCAAGATCAAAGTTATAGTGATGCAGTGAATGGTACGTTTCTCATTGGTAATCATTACGCTTCAGTATTATTTGATACGGATGCATATAAGAGTTTTATTTCTTTGGATTTTGCATATACTATTGATAAGCCTCGGGATAAGTTATCTAAACCTTTTACCGTAGATGTATCCTACTGAAAATCTATCATTATTAATTAAGTAGTTTGAAATTGTGTCATAATTCTTAATAAGGTTGAATTCCTTATTGACCTTATTCCGATGCAAATGGGTAGTTTTGATGTTAATGTAGGGTGGATTGGCTAACTCTTAGTCGTGCTAAAGTTGTTTGTTTTGAGAAATTCTTCCGTATACCTCTCGAAAATGGTCGTATTCTTAACGTTTTCGGTGATACTCGAACATCTAAGCTTAATATTATGTCATGCTTTCAAGCTCAAAGTTACTTGCGCAAGAAATGTGTTGCCTTCTTAGCTCCCGTGGTGGAGAAAGAGTGGAAAGAGAAGCAAATATCCGACATTCCGGTTGTACGTGATTTCCACGATGTTTTCCCGATGACGTCACTAGTATTCCTTCAGTTCGTTAAGGTGAATTCAGAATTGATCTTATACCATGAGCTAACCTCGTAGCTAAAGCACCTTACCATCTTGCACCTTCTGAAATGCAAGAACTCTTGAGCCAACTCCAAGAACTCTCGGACAAGGGTTTTATTCGCCGAGTTCTTCCCCTTGGGCCGGACCTGTGCTATTTGTTAAGAAGAAAGATGGTTCATTCCGCATGTGTATAGACTATCGTGAATTCAAGAAGCTTACAGTCAAGAACCTTTATCCACTCTCTCGAATCGATGATCTTTTCGATCACCTTCAAGGAGCCACATGCTTCTAGAAGATCGATCTCCATTCGGGTTATCATCAACTCTGTGTTAATGAAGAATACATCCCCAAGACAACTTTCCGTACTTGTTGTGGGCATTACAAGTTCTGTGTTATTCCTTTTGGGCTAACTAATGCACCCGCGGTTTTCATTAATCTCATAAACCGTGTGTGTAAACCCTACTTGGACAAGTTCGTTATTGTTTTCATTGATGACATTTTATTCTATTTGAAATCCGAGAACGACCAAAAAGAGCACACCCATGCAATTCTCGACCTGCTTCGTAAGGATCAATTGTACACTAAGTTATCTAAATACGAGTTTTGGCTAAAAGAGGTTCAGTTTTTTGGCCACATTGTCAAGGACAAGGGTATTCATGTTGATCCCACGAAGATTGAGGGCGTTAAGGATTGGAAGCTGCCTACTTCCCCCACCGAAGTTCGATCTTTTCTTGGGTTGGCGGGCTATTAACGTCGTTTCATTCAAAACTTTTCGAAGATCAGATTGCCCCTCACCGCTTTAACGCACAAAGGTAAAACCTATATGTGGGTGTCAAATCCAGAAGAAGCCTTTCAAACCCTTAAGGACATGCTTTACAATTCTCCTATTCTTGCCCTTCCCGAAGGTAAAAAAGATTTCATCATTTTCTGCGATGCTTCTAATCAAGGTCTTGGTTGCGTTATCATGCAATGAGGCAAGGTCATCGCTTACGTTTCGAGAAAACTCAAGGTTCACAAGAAAAACTATACGACGCATGATCTTGAGCTTGGTGCTCTCATATTTTCCTTGAAAATTTGAAGGCACTACCTCTATGGTATGAAGTGTGTGGTGTTTATCGATCATAAGAGTCTCCAACACATTTTTGACCAATAAGAACTCAATATGAGACAACGTCGATGGGCCGAGTTGCTTAACGACTACAAATGAGAAATTCACTATCATCCCGTAAAGGAGAATGTCGTGGCCGATGCACTCAGTCGTAAGAAACCACTCAAATCCATACTTCTTACTTGTGTTCTTGTCGAAAATGATGATGAGATGTCGTGTGGTGCCGTAATCCAACTTGAAACCAAACCCAATGGCCTGCTTTACTTTCTTACCCGCTTGTGGATTCCTGATCGTGATACCTTCGCACATTTATTATGGACAAAGCTCACAAGTAACGATATTCCATACATACCGTTGTAGATAAAATGTACGGTGACCTTCGTTCCAACTATTGTTGGCCCGGAATGAAGAAATATATTGTTCTCTATGTTTCAAAATGGCTCACGTTCTCCAAGGAAGAGCCGAAAATCACCGACCCTTTGGCTTACTTGAATAACCTTCTGTCCCCGAGTGGAAAAGGGAACGTATTTCTATGGATATTATCACTATGCTTCCTTCTACCCGTAAGCAACATGATAGTATTTGGGTAATCGTTGACCGCTTAACCAAGTCTGCTCATTTTATTCCCATCAAAGAGTCGTATTCTATTGATCAATTGGGCACGTATTTACATTGATAAGATTGTTTATCATCATGGAACCCCGTTAACTATTATTTTCGATCGTGTTGGTCTTTTTACTTCTTATTTTGGAAGTCTCTCCAATCTGCTTTGGGTACCCGTTTGTATCTTAGTATTGCCTATCATCCGTAATCTGATGGCCCGTCAAAGCGTACGATTCAAACTCTAGAAGATATGTTCTGCTCTTGTGTCCTTGATTTTGGGGGAAATTGGGATATCCATTTACTGCTCATCGAGTTCTCCTATAACAATAGCTTCCACTCTAGTATTAGTATGGCACCTTTTCAATCACTCTATGGTCGTAAGTGTCGTTACCCGATTTGCTGGAACGAAGTTGGGGAATCTGTTGGGCCTAGATTAGATTGGTTTGTACTTAGTTTATATTTGTTTGTTTTCGGCCGCGCATGTAAGCTGAGATCCCTAGGGATCTCGGTGGGCTTTTGGTCATTATTGGGCTTGTGTGTTAGGTTTTCTATATATAGAATGTATTGTATGGGGTTTAGGGTTGATAGTTCACTTGGTTTTGGCCGTCTAAGAAGTTGTTCTAGAAGAGTTGTGTATTGTTAGTGCTTAAGCACCTGACGTATAATAATACGTGTGTTTTGAAGCCATTTTTGTGTTCTACACATGTGTGTTTGTTTGTGTTCTTGAATCATCTAGTGATTGAATTCCGCACCAACACCTAGATCGTTAATATCACAATTGTAGTGATCCAGATTCGGGACTTACAATTGGTATCAGAGTCTTAGACCTTTTCAGGCTCATTATTGTGATATCAAGGATTCAAGAGATAGCGGATTGCTGGCCATTATTGTTTTCCGGTAGGTCACTGATCGGAGAAGAAGAAATTAGTTTTTGGTATAAGATTGACTTTATCTTGGAAATAAATAAAACCCCTAATTCCTCGGAAGTTTGTTATGATTCTGTTTAACTTTGGGTGTGAAACCTGAGTTCTCAGCTGGCATTTAAGTGTTCTCGGCCTCAATTAGTTCTCGACTGTGACTAGTTTTCGGCTAAGTCTTAGTGAATAACAAAGGTTCCCGGTCAAACTTTTTGGTTTTCGTTCAAATTTACTATTCTCGGTCAACTCTTGGTCAACAATACCTGGTTCTTGGTCAACCTTGTTTTTCGGTCACCATTGGTTTTCGGTCAACTTAGCTTCGGATCAACAAAACAGTAATTTCATTTGGGCCAGATCACTCTGATTTGGGCTTGTCTCTTAGATTTCAAAAACTCCTTGGATTATTTTGTGGACTAAGTTATAATGGACCAGTTGACTGTTAACAATGATTCAACCAATTCTTCACTCCACCAAGAACTCGACTCCATCATGGGGACCACCACTCGTATACCCTGTCTCTTGTCCCATGAGGGTTTTAGTGAGTGAAAATTTCGCTTTGAGAAGTACGTTAAGATGAAAGATCCCAAAGTTTGGAGAAGTATTGTTAGGGGGCCTCAAAGAATTACCTATCAACGTGATAACTCAACTGAGTTCGTTGTTAAGCCCGTTTCCATGTATGATGATGATGACTTTGCTAAAGTTTAGGAAGATGAAAAGGCTCTTTCAACTCTAACCATGGCACTCTCACCTGAGATTGCCCTTGGCTTTAGAGAAATTCATTCAGATAAAGAGTATGGGAGGCGTTGATTGTGGTGTACGAGGGAAATGAAGACATGAAAAGGAGTAGCCAAGACTTGCTGCGACAAAAGTTCAACATGTTTAATCATGTTTTAGGGGAAACATTGGAGACTCAACTTCAAAGGTTCATAGCACTGGTGACTGAAATGAGATCAGCAAGTATTTACCTAGCAACCTCTGAGATAAACAATAAGCTGGTGAACTCGTTACCAAAGAGTTGGTATATGAATGTTTCTGTCATCAAGAAGACTAAAGATCTCAACCGAATGTCTATCTCTGAGATGATGGCTACTATTAAGGCATGTGACATGGATGACAAGCAGCATGCAATAAATCATGCGAACTCCTACAATGCAGCTGGGTACAATGTAGCCTCCAACAACGCTCTTATTTCTCAAGATACTTTCTCCATGTTTAAGGCTACTCAACAACTTCCACCACAAGGAAACTTTCAGATGTTTAAACCTACGCAATGGCAATCATCTTCCACTCTTCCTCTACTTACTCCAGTCTTCTTCACAAAGTTGACTCAATCATCATCTTATGGCACTGTTCATGGTCAGAACTCCAGTCAGATTCCCTCTATTCCAAAAGAGACTCAGAAAAACATAGCTCTAATGGCGAGTTTCATGAACTGTGATAATGCATTTCTAGCTGGAGACTTGGTTCAACATGTGGTTGGTGCTGAACTCGATCATATCCGTCCTAATGATGTTGAGGAAATGGATATTTCTTGGTAGATCGCCATGGCTGTTTTTCGTGCCAAGAAATTCACTAAGAGGACCAGCAGAAACAATTGGAACATGCCTAATAATCAAAAGGTGGGTTTTAACAAGGACAATCTGAGATGCTACAACTGTCACGAGTTGGCTCATTTTGCTCGTGAGTGTGCTAACCTAGCAAAGGAAGGAAACACTGAAAGGGCGCTAGTTCCAATGGGTAATGCTGGAGGTGAGGCTGGAAGTAGTTCAGGAAATGGTGAAAGGGGTTTGGTAGCTCAACAATTCTCTTGGGAGGATCAGATGGTTACTCTCAACATTGGAAATCAGACTGCGAACTTCGCAAATGTTGAAGACACTGAGGAAGATAATGCTGCTGAGGAGCAAGTCAAGAAACTTCAATTTGCTTATATGGCTTTCACCTCTCCTAACTCATCAGAGGTAAGTTTTCAACCTTGTTCTCTAGACTGTATTGAGAATATAGAGTTATATAAGCTCCATAATGATAACTCAATTAGAGACATGGAAAGAATAAAATATGAAAATTTCAAACTTAAGAAAAATGAAAAGGGTTTCTTTATAAGATAGAAGCAAATCAAAAGGATTTCTCAAAACTTAAGTCTGAATTTAGTTTAAAATGTTGTCATTACCTAGATGCCAAACAAGAAATCGTTGAACTAACTACTAAACTGGAAGCCTCCAAAATAGAAATTCTGAATCTAACTAGCAAATTTGAAAGGGTTGAATTTGATTTTAAAAAGTTCGATGCCTCCAGTGAAGTAGTTAACTCAATGGTTGAAAATCAATTATAGTGGAAAGAAAATGAGGGTGAAGGCATAGGATGTAGTCAAGTTCCCCCACCCCATAATCAAAATTATGTAGGTATTCCTGTTATCAAAGAACAGGAAGAAAAGATAAAAGGGATGAAGTATGGAAAACAAAATAAATGTGGTGGAACTGGTTCTGTGAATGATAGTGCGTCTGCCTCTGGAGTGAATAATTCTAACCTTTTTTCTTCATGTGCAGAAAAAATAATTGTGAAGGAATGGACTGATGAGGACGACGACCCTTGTTTTGAATTTAATCATGACTTTGTTTATGATGTTTCTTTAAAACTACCTGTCTTGAATTCTGTTATTGTGACTGTTTGTTTGGGCTATGTTTTAAAGAGAAAGGATTCTTGTGTGGTTGATTCTGTTAAAACTTTGAATTCTGATAATTTGGTTTCAAATAATATTAAATATTCAAAAAATTCCAACAAATACTTGTCACCTAAGTTTGTTAAAGAGGAATGCTCTAATGACAAACAAGATGACAAGTTAAGAAATGTGAAAAATGGTCCTCGCAATTTTAAGCAAACTGGTGCACAAAACCAGTCCAGACGAGGAACTGCCCAAAATGATTTCTACATAAAACGTCAAACGTGTTTTAACTGTGGCACTCCTGGTCATATTGCCAGAAACTGTCCACATCATCCATATGTTCCCTATTATGGATTCTATTAGAGGAATATGCCTTATACGCCTCATAATTCGTACATGAAAAAATTAGGCATAATCAGGTTAATCCCTCTGACGATGATTGGAACCAAAACAAGTCTGCCAGGTTTAGTCCTCATCAAACCAAGCCTGACAAGTTTCGCAATAGGGTTAGAAAATGTGCTTTGGTTTCAAAAACGAACACACATTCTAAACCAAATCAGGTAGAGAAGATAAAATCTTGTACCTCTAGCCCAAAAACAACGGAAATGAAGCAAACCATTCGTAATTATAATGTCAAATCCCACAATGGTAGACATAAATGGCTGCCCAAACCTCCGGTGAAAGAAACTGCAAGCCAAGTGTTTAATGATCAAAAGGATATGTCATGGAAACCCGTGACAAATTTAGATGAATCAGGGTCACCCAGTGTAACTATGAACTGGGTACCACAATCTAATAAATCCCGCGCTTTGTGCAGGGATAGCTATTGAGGAATATCATCAGACCTTGGTATGTTGATATGGCTGTTCCAGGCACATGACAGGAGACATTTCCCAACTTCATGACATTCAAACATTCAATGGTGGGTATGTGTCCTTTGCGGTAGGAGAGAAGGGAAAGATTACTCAGAAGGGTACTATAAGTAACGGTGTTCTAAAATTCAAAAATGTTAATTTTGTTCTAGAATTGAAGCACAGTTTGTTGAGCGTTTCTCAAATATGTGATAAAGACTTTTCAGCTCACTTTACTAAGAAAGAGTTCTTGATTTTGAAACCTGGTATAACTATACCAAAAGACTGGATTCTTGTTCAATCACAACGAAAAGATAATGCTTATGTGATAGACATGAACAAAAATGTTCCTGATGAAATAACATGTTTGTTTTCAAAAGTGTCGGAACACAATGCTATGCTTTGGCATCACCGTCTTGGTCATGCTAATACAAAGAATTCAAACCGTCTTGCTAAAAATGATTTGGTCCGTTGTTTACCAATTAAATAATTTGTTACTGTTGAAATATGCGTGGCCTGTGCTTTGGGTAAACATCATCGAAAAACTCGTAAAATAAAATTGATCAACACCATTTCATCAGTTTTTCAATTACTACATACGGATCTTTTCGGTCCAGTTCATGTTTTGAGTCTCTCACGCAGCTCTTACTGTCTTGTTATTACTGATGACTACTCACGTTTCATTTGGGTGTTTTTCTTGTCAAATAAGAGTGAAACTGCAGATTTGATGAAGAAGATTGTGGTGCTCATGGTGAACCAACTGAATTTGAAGCTGAAGGGAATACGTTGTGACAATGGCACTGAATTCTAGAATGCGTCTTTAAATCATTTATGATCAGAAAAAGGGGTGATGCGTCAGTACAACTCTGCACGGACACCATAACAAAATGCTGTGGCTGAAAGAAGAAACAAAACTCTTATTGAAGCGGCAAGGACTATGTTGTGTGATTCTAAGCTGCGATTGTTCTTCTGGGCAAAAGCCATCAACACGGCATGTTATGTTCAGAATCGGGTGATAATCAACAAATCTCAGATGAAAACCCCGTATGAGATTGTCTATGGTCACAAGCCTACTGTTGCACACTTCAGAGTTTTTGGTTGTCCGTGCACTCTACTAAATCTCGAATCTACTCCGAAATTCAAGGCTAATGCTGATGAATGTTACTTTGTTGGTTATGCGGATAATACAGCCTACATAGTCTACAACAAGTCAACCAAGCAGATTATAGAGTCCTATGAGGTTCGTTGGTTGGAAGAGAATGAAACTGATGCTCGTGTTGGTCCAGACTGGTTATTTGACTACAATGAACTCTTCAACCGTTCAACATATTTCCAGTCACCAACCCAGATGTAGCTTCCATAGACACTATGAAAGAAGATCAAATGTTGTGTCTCACATATCTCCTGTTCTGGATGATGATTTGACGGACCTAATCGATGTCACTCCATCCATGCCTATAAATCAACCAGAGTCAGTCACAACTTCATCATCTTCACCAACTCCGTCAGAATATGTTTCAACAGTAGAGGGGGAGAGTCTTATTCGTCAGATTTTCGGGAACACAATTTTTCCCGATGCCATTCCAAATGAATATGTCACCGGTACCTCGTACTCACACAGTACAGCGACCTCAGGATGAAAGAACCCTCTTACTGATGTTGATGAGAATTTGTCAAACCTACACTCTACCAGTGATGTTTCTGAACAAGTAATTCCAACGAGGATTCTAAAAAATCATCCAATTGAGAACGTCATAGGTCCATTTGAAACGGGCGTGTCCACTAGAAGTCAGACAGGACACATCAACAGTTGTTTGTTCTCTTGTTTTATTTCCCAAATCAAGCCAAAAACAATAGAAATGGCACTTCAAGAACCAAGTTGGGTTGATGCTATGCATGAAGAGTTAAATCAATTTGATAAGTTAAAGGTGTGGAGAATGGTTGAGTTGCCGGAAGGAAAGAAATCTCTTGACACGAGATGGGTATTCCGAAACAAACAAGATGACACGGGGGTTATTGTTAGAAACAAGGCACGTTTGGTAGTTCGTGGTTTTCGTCAAGTTGAGGGATTACACTACACTAAAGTCTATGCTCCAGTGGCTAGGCTTGAGGCCATCTGAATCTTTCTGGCCTATGTGTCATTCATGGGGTTTACAGTATATCAGATGAATGTCAAGACCGCGTTTCTGTATGGGGAAGTCAAAGAAGAGATTTATGTGGATCAACCACCTGGTTTTGTCGATTCCAAGAAACCCAAGCACGTATACAAGCTAGACAAGGAATTATATGGGTTACACCAGGCTCCTCAGGCGGGGTATGTTACGTTGACATCACATCTTTTAGATCATGGCTACAAGCGAGGAACCATTGATCAAACCTTGTTCCGTAAAACTGTCGGAAAGGATTTGATTTTAGTCCAGATCTATGTAGATGACATTATTTTCAGATCCACCAGTGCCGACTTGTGTGCAGAGTTTGAGGAGTAATGAAGAAAAGATTTGAGATGAGTTCGCTGGGTGAAATGACAACATTTCTGGGGTTACAGGTTCGCCAAAGTTCGGCAGGAATTTTACTGTATCAAGGGAAGTATGTTGAGGATATGCTCGCAAAGTTTGAACTTCAAGATTCCAAGAGTGCCAACACTCCCATGGCAGAAAGGCCTCTACTGTCATTTGATCCAGCAGGGAGTCCCGTAGATCATACGTACTATCGATCGATGATCGGATCTCTGATGTATCTCATTGCCAGTCGTCCTGACATCATGTATGCAGTCTGCCAATGTGCCCGTTTCCAGGCTAATCCTAAACTCTCTCATTTAATTGTTGTTAAATGTATTCTTAGATATTTGAAGGGACAACCGAAGTTAGGTCTTTTGTATCCCAAACAATCAGAATTTGATCTGTATGCTTTTGCTGATAGCAATTATGGTGGAGATGACATTGACATGAAATCTACATCTGCCGGATGTCAGTTCTTAGGAGATCATCTCATTTCTTGGCAGTGTAAGAAACAACAAACGGTGTCCACCTCCACCGCTGAGGCTGAGTATGTTTCTGCATCAGCTTGCTGCTCTTAGGTCATCTGGATGCAAAATCATTTGCTGAATTACGGTTTGGAATTTCTTGATATTCCAATTTTTTGTGATAATGATGCTACCATTTCAATTTTGAAAAATCCTGTTCAACACTCTAAAACCAAGCACATCGATACTAAAGTTAATTTGATTCGTGAGTGTTACGACCGAAAATTGATTCACCTTGAACAAGTTCACATTGATAACAATGTGGCGGACTTATTTACTAAACCCGTCGGAACAACCAAATTTAATGTGCTTGTGAGTTTTCTTAAAATGCTCCGTTTCAAGGATTGAGTCTTTTTGGGAATATATTTGTACATATTTGTGTAATTTGCAGAAATTTAGGGGGAGAAAAATCAAAAAGTCAAAAATAGTGTGTGCGCGTTGTTATTGTGTAAAGAAAAATCGAAAAGTCAAAAATAGTGTGTGTGAGTTGTTTTCATTTTTTTTAAAAAGGTTTGATTTTCAAGATTCATTCTCGCTTAAAATTATGTCGGTTGCTCAACTTTTAAGGACATATACTTGTATATGGTTGTTCGGGTGGTCTACTCGTAGACTCACAGGATAGCCATTTACCTAAAGGCTGAAAGCATCCGGGGCGATTGTGATGTGTTTTGTGTTTTGCATTCTTTCACTTAAAATTATGTCGGTAACTCTGAGCTGGAAGGACATGTATCTTCATACATGTTTGGTCCGGGTAACCACATGTGGTAATACAGGACAACCATTTACTTGAAAGCTTAACGTGACCGGGGTGACTGAATTCTTAATACATGTGTTTTTCTGTAACTCCTTGGGAAGTGATATGATTATTCAGTTAACATATTTTTAGAAGCCTCAAAATATTTTCAAATGAAAATTGATTCAACCTTTGGAAAATGATAGATTAATTTTTCTTGTGTGCGTAACGTGTGAAGTTATTAAGCTTAAAAGGCTCTAGAACAGTCATTGATTTGTATGGTAGCTTTTCATGATGCGTAAAAGTTGAAGTGATATACACTAAATTTGCTAAACTTACTGTGGAGAGTTATTCTGAAGAAATGTTCATGTCTCCATATACACCTCTCCGAAGGATAGGCAGAAAAGCAATTACCCAGTCATACACGAGCCCGTTGGTGTCTTGATCACCAAAAAATATTGTGTTATTAAGTTATTGTTAAAAAAATTCTACAAAAGAGTTTATTTCATCTTTTTAAAGTTTTTTTTTAAATGTTTAAAAATCTTAGAGGGGCATACAAGCAAGTCCTGTCATGTCTCGAATGAAAGGCTTGTCATTCCACTGGCTTGTAAGTCCAACGTTCAACCTTAAAGCTTTAAAATTTTTGTTCGTTTATCTATTAAATATTTTATTCAAGAACTAGGGGGTTGGAGTCAAATTGGGGTGATATGGAGAAAGCCAAATACGCTTTGAGAAGATACAGGAGGCATCACAGGTCCATGAGTGATGTCCATCTAAGCTTTATGCCGAATTGAACCTAAATCATATCACTGATGCAATGAAAATCATGCTAAGTCTTTTATACCTACTATCAACCTGTTTCTTTATGTCATAATAACGCTGAACATGAATCCTAGTGACAGCCTCTTAAACAATATGATTCCATGTTCGGATCTTTTCATAAAAAGGCGGCGTTTTCTTACAGAAACTGAAATTTGATCCCAAATTGACAAATTTCAAAGGGGTTCTTGTGTACATTTATTTTATATGTATTCCATTTACGTATTTTTATTTTATTTGTTTTTTTTTTACCAAAACTACTTTCCTCGAAATGCTTTATTTAACTGGGTCTTTTTAAATGCAACTTTTAAAATGTTTGGTTTTGGGCGGATTATTTTTTGTGAATATGTCTTTGGGTTGTCAGGCTGTTTTGGGCCTGTTTGGTGGTTTTCGTCCCATGTGAGTTGGGGTATAAGTAAACCCCAACTTCCACTTTTGTTCTTCATTCATTCAAACTCTTCATCTCCCTTCATCTCCCTCAAACCTCCTTGTCCACCGAGAACCATTTGTTGCTTGATCTAATCCCATTAATCTGCTATCCTTGTACGTGTTTGTTAATTCACAGGTAAATGAGCAAAGGTTCAAGCTAATGTGTTTGTGAGACTAGTGTTGTTAATGTATTTGGCAGTACCGACGAACGAAACAACATGGGATTGGCAATTTATAATCTCGATTGGATGTACCAGGGGTAATTGTTGGAAATCTTAAATGAGTTTGTTGCAGGTTTCATGGAGATTTCGGCCATCTCGATTAAGAAGACACAAATTCCAAGAAGAAACCCAAAGGGTTCTCTGTCCCCAACTGTCAAGGAGTTCTCGGTTGACTTTCATTGACCGAGATCTCCTAGCTTTGACCGAAAACTCCTGTTCTCGGTTAACTTTAGTTGACCAAAATTGTTGGATCTAACCTAGAACTCCTGTTCTCAGTTTTATGTTGACAGAGAACACATATTGTTGACCGAGATCTCCCATGTGGACAGAAAACTCACTTTTGGGCCTGACTCACTTGAAATATTGTTACTTTTGATCTTATGGGCCAACTAATTGTTGGGCCTGATCATTATGGTCCAATCAACAAGCCTGCTGTTCTACAATTAATTAACTTGAGTAACTTATTTTAAAAATTTATAACTATTGTCAAGTTTACATTTACTAACTTTATTTGTTTGGTGCAGTAATGGCTGATCAGACTCCGTTAAAGTTTGTGGATACACATAATATCGCTGGATACTTATTTGATCCACCATTGGCCCACAAGGAATTCAAGTCTATGGTTGTCGGTCTCAACACTTGCAGGATTTCTCACGCATTACGAGAAAACCCTGTCATAACTGATTTCTGGAATAATGCCTCAATCAACCAACGAGGGCTAGATGGAGTTGTGTCATTAGACTCCAAAGTACAAAAGATGCCAGTCACTATCACAGAGGCTATTATAAGGGAGGTGCTTTTGTTTGGTGATCAACCTGATTACCTGACAGAATACTTTGCTACAGCTGTCTCTGAGATTCTCACCAGGATGGGTTATGAGGGTACTTATCCTCCAACAATCAAGAAGTTATTTCACCCATACTGGAGGTTTTTGATACACACGTTCTTCACATACGTGTTGAGAAGAAAAGGAGGCCTGACGAGATAAGTCCTACTCAGATGTCCACTATCATTGCTCTGATCATGGATTGGAATTACAACTACTCCAAGTTTGTCTTCATTGAGATGATGAGAAATCTGAAAGGGAAGAAGAAGGAGATGTTTCTTATGTAACCAAGATTCCTACAGATGATTTTCGACTCACATTACACCGACCTTGTCAGATCCGTTGATATCTTAGATATGAGGTCGATGGGACCCAACTCTTTTGGGTTAATGAAACAGACCAGGAAAGGCTCCAAGATTGTCTATCAGGGCCTTCATGCTTTGGAAAAATTTGGCAGATTTGCTAAAACTGAAGCTGTACAAGTTATAGCTCAAGTTGCCGATGAACATGTGACACTAGTTCAAAGGCGTTCTGCTGCCTTTGAGATCTATTCAAATGAAGAAGAAGAGACAGAACACCGTGAGACAGTTACTGCTCCGACTGCTGAGAAATTAAGTGATTTTGAAGCCTTCAAGGAATTATTACAATCAACTGCTCTGAAGCCTCCTCAAGCATTTGATGTAAGCAAAGAAGATGATATTCTCGAGGAACCAGCAAATGATCTCATTCCACGAAAGCGCAGTAAGAGAGATTCGAGATTAAATGTGCTGGTTCCTGAGACTGAAACAACAACCACAACACCAACAACAACAGCAACCAATCGCCTACAACAACAAACTCACCAACCTAAGTCACATGCTCCAGAGACTCAAGTTGAGCCAAGTGCATCCACTGCAGAGCCACTTATTCAAGATCAGGTGTTTGATGACTTTTCTCGTGATTTTGATTTTGAGTTAGATATTCCACACACCAATGAGGCTGATGTACCATTCACTGATGCTCCCTCTGGCTCATCTGGCCCAGCAAATCAAGATCAGTCAAGTTCTGTTATTCCTGATAATGTTGCTCAGATTCTTGCCATGCAAGAAAAGCTTCAATAGAACAAAGGCAAGGGAATTGTGCTTGAAGATGCTCTAGTTGATGTATAAGCTCTTCAACATCGAGTTTTTGAACTCGAACAAGATTCTGTCATTAAAGATGTACGCATTCAAGTATTGGAAGCTAGTAACTCCGACAAAGTTTCAAAAATTAAAGAGCTTTAGGCAACACATGGGAGAACTAACTGCTGTTATCTAGACCTCCAACAAAGACTTGTTCAGAAGTTTGGAGATGAATTCAAGATTAGTACTAATGCAACTTTAAAGATGCCCAATGTTGATCAAGGTGGCAGCTCTACCGTTTGTCCAGTTGAAAACATAGATGAGTCGAAGACTCTGAAACAGTATATGTCTGCACCTCCAATCACCAAAGAGAAGTCAGATAGAGTTCAAAAGAAGCTGTTGGTGATGAAAAACTCAAATCATAATGTCGAATCATCAGATAATACAGATAGGCTCGTTGCTACTTTTCAAAAGGGTTTTTCAGATAAATATGGTGATCGTTCGAAAGTTGTGTCATGGGGCTTCGTTGCTGAAAAGAACATGTGGTGGGTTAAGAGGAAGTCCAGGACCACTGAGTATTATAAGAAGATGAAAGACTTTGGTTCTTGGACCAAAGTGGATCTCAGTGATTTGATAAACTCTCCATTCCACAATCCAACCAATGACAAACGCGGTAGGGATTTCTGGAACTTTCTGAAAAATCAAGTTGATCGAGGATTTCCGACAATGCCAACTGCTGAGTCATTCTTGAAGAAAGCAAAGGGGGTTATGGATCTGAGAAGAGTAAAAACAATGGTTAACGTCATGTGGCCTACCACAAAGAAAGCCACTCATATTCCTGTACCTGAAGCGATTCCAGATAGCACTTTGGACAACATGAGGTTCTGGATGTATGATAGTGTAACTGCCACAGTTGTTGTCAAATTATAAAAGGGAAAAGGGCAATACAGATTTGTTGACCCAAGAGATTTACTAAAGTTCGGATAGAAAGACATCAAGACCCTCAGCACATTCCAGATAATAGCTGATCCGATCTTTGAAACGGCTGTTAATGAATTCACTGGCATGGTCGCTTCTATTATCAGGTGCAAATTTTGGGCAGGTGCATTAAAGGATGATGACATTGATTACATGGAACATGGTTGAAGACCAAGCTACAAACCAAGGGGGTGATTGATGGGCCTAGATTAGATTGGTTTGTACTTAGTCTATATTTGTTTGTTTTGGGCTGCGTATGTAAGCCAAGATCCTTGGGATCTCGGTGGGCTTTTGGTCATTATTTGGCTCGTGTGTTGGGTTTCCTATATATATGACGTATTGTATGGGGTTTAGGGTTGCTAGTTCACTTGGTTTTGGCCGTCTAAGAAGTTGTTCTAGACGAGTTGTGAATTGTTAGTTCTTAAGCACCCGACGTATAATAATACGTGTGTTTTGAAGCCATTCTTGTGTTCTATGCATGTGTGTTTGTTTGTGTTCTTGAAACACCTAGATCGTTGATATCATAATTGTATTGATCCAGATTCGGGACTTACAGAATCTCAGATCACCAGTCCGGAATTAGTTCAAGAGACAACTGACCCTATTGCTCAAATCCGTCAAAACCTCCTTGCTGCTCGTATCCGTCTGAAAAGTTATGCTGATAAGAGACGTAAACCACTAGAGTTCAGTGTTGTTGATTTTGTTCTACTCAAAGCATCCCCTTGGAAGGGAGTTGTTCGTTTTGGAAAGAAAGGAAAACTAGCTCCTCGTTTCCTGCTGCTTACCAACTCAAGCATCCTGTCGAACTCTCTACTGTTTCACCCAGTGTTTCATGATTCTAATATCAAGAAGTGTCTTGCCGAAGGTAATCTCCATATCTTCCTCGATTAAGCTCGTATTGACGAGACTATGCATTTTGTTGAGTAACCCGTTGAGATCATGCATCATAAAGACAAACTAACCAAACGAAGCCGCATTCCCTTAGTTAAAGTTTGTTGGAATTCTAAACAAGGCGCCGAGTTTACATGGGAGTGTGAAGACTAGATGAAACTCAAATATCCTCATCTTTTTGTTGTTTCTGATTTTCTTATTTGGGGCAAAATTCTGAAAAGTAACAATTCTGGGTTTTCCCATATCTCATTTGTAACAATTAAGGTTTTCCCATATCTCGTTTGTAACCGTTACCGACCCATTTACGAGCTCGGGCTATCTCATCAATAATAATTTCCTCACTTATCAAGTTTATTTATTTGGTTTATTAGCATTAGTTAGGTATATATTTATAAATTTTATGAATTGGCAAGATTCACCCTAAAAATAAAACTTTTAAATTATGTTGTAACTATCCTAAAACTATAAGGGTTAAAAGTGAAATTTAGATTTAATAATATTATTAGTTATTAAATTATAACAGGATGGTCCAACCAACCCTTCTACCCGACCCGTATTACCATCTCGCAACCCGGTTTCAATTTGATGATCACAAACGCGGATTTAGTTCGACATTGTTATGATAAATGGAATATTAGAGTAATATGCGACCTCACCGTCGTTATTAGTTAGGAATTTGCAGTCAGTTCGTTAACATTATCCTATTATAATTCAAACAAACCCTAAAATCGATTTCCTATATAAACAAGTGTTTTGAGTCAATTAAAACAACACACAACACTCTCACACCATCGCCTACATTACACCCATAATCAGTTACATTTTTAATTTAATCCCGATTGCTTTCTGGTGTCACACCCGGCCCTGATCGGCGGAAACAGCCGGGCGCGCGCGAGTGGGGATTGATACTTAAGCACGGGCCATTGCAAACATTCAAGATAAGATTTTCATTGCGCATGAAATGTTTAATACAAATACATTACATTGTTTAAAAATTACATAAAATCATCCAAGTATAAAAACTGTTGAAGATTTCCACGCCATATCCCCTTGCGCGGCGAGAACAACCACGCGCATCGAAGGGATAGAACTAAAATATTCCAAAAAGCTAGTTTTAGATGTTCAGCGTGAGGTGCTCTAAGTGTGACTCCATGCGCTACCTAGTTATCTCCTGAAAGACACGTAAAACATTTGAATCAGTATAAACTGAGTGAGTTCACAAGTTTTAGTAACTTGATAAATCGTATTGCATCATAATCTTGATAAAAATCATTCTGAAACATAATTCTGATAGCATCATTAAAACACATGCTTGGTAAAACATAGTTCTATCAACACATTCTGATAAAATCGTTCCGCGGGTTACGCGCGAACATTTCGGGGAACTGTGCTCGTCTGTGTAAGTGGCGCTGCCACTACGAGCGAAATAAGTAATACCGTCCCGCGGGTTGCGCGTGGACATTTCTGGAAAGCCGTGCTCGTCTGTGTAAGTGGCGCTGCCACTACGAGCGAATAATACTGTAATACCGTCCCGCGGGTTACGCGCGGACGTTGGGCCGGAAAACAAGGCGCTCGTCTGCGTAAGAGGAGCGACCTCTACGAGCGGGCTCAAACCCATAGTACTGCCCCATGACCATACTAGGCACTCGTCTGTGTAAGAGGTGCGACCCCTACGAGTGGGCGGATCAAACCAGCAGTCCCTACCCTTAGAGTTCCAATGGTAAAGTGATCACTTACTCGAGTTCTGGCGCACATACATCGTAAATCATAGATAACCGTTTGCATTGCTCATCAAGAAACATAATTTAAACACATAATCGCTTGCATAGCTTGTAAGTATACCATGATAAAACATTATTTAAGTACGTGTCCCACGCCCCGAAAATAGTTTAAAAATAGTGAAAACAGTGAGAATAGGGGCTGTGAGACTCACCTGTGGTTCTTGTTAAGGGATTAATCGAGATTCGGGTTTTCTTGGTGTTGGCCTTTGAATTGAAGGTCTAGAATACGATTAAATAACAAGAAGTATATAAGAAATAGGAGAATATAAGGTTTGGAAAGTCGATCTCAAGTTTATAATCTCGGCTTACCTAGTAACTGGAACGGAATTGAAAATAACGGATGCTTGGGAGATGTTTAGTGCAAGTTTGCAGTTCTTAAGAGAGAAGTTCGAAGTGTGTTTGGGTGATAATTTAGGTTACATATTTATAGGCAAACTCAAGGGAACACAATCCCTTGCTTTAGGGGATTGTAATCTTTTCATATCTAGGTGTAATGATGATAAAGTATGGAAATTATTATTATTTATTAAAAAGTGTAGTGGATAAAAGATTTTGATTTGATTTGGTCAGGACATGCAGGTCTGTGGTTGGTGGGAGTAGGGTGGCTGACAGTTGACTTTTCATGTTATAGTGTGCTTTTTCAGGTACTTTTGTCAGTGTACAGTAAAAAGTGGAAAATCTCTGAAACACGCTACTGTTTCCTTTTGGGCGGGAGTAATCTCCTTACGTCTGGAGAATAGACTAAGTGTTCTGTGCGTATCACTTTGTGCGCATAGCTTTCTGCGTGAAGGACATTTCTTTGCTGCGGGTAGGTGCGTAACCTTCTCGCAGTTAGGGACATTGAGTTTCATTTGTAGATTCTCCAGGTGGTCTTGGTATTTCAACATAGTGATCAGTTATGTTGAAGTCAATTCCATCTTGGAGCTTCAGACAAACTAGCTCTCAATGTTCCCGCCATGCGGGGAGGTTAGTTCCCTTCCGCACGCGCATAAACGAGTTAGGATGCACTCGCCTTAGCATCACGCGGGATGGTCAACCCATTAGATAACATAACGTTAAGGTACATGAAAACATAAAGCCAAAACATTCGCGCATGGCTCATATAACATATGCCCACGCTGGTTCTTAACATGGTGCGCTCGCGCAGGGCGCACATAATATGCCCGCGCTGACTAACATGGCGCGCTCGCGCAGGGCGCACATAACAAATGCACGCGCTGATTAACATGGCGCGCTCGCGCAGGGCGCACATAACAAATGCACGCGCTGACTAACATGGCGCGCTCGCGCAGGGCGCACATAACAAATGCACGCGCTGACTAACATGGCGCGCTCGCGCAAGGCGCATATAACATAATTACCTAATATTTAGGTTGATTACTTGGTTTAAGGGATTGGGAATTTACCGGGTGTCACATTCTCTCCCTGTTAAGCGAATTTCGTCCCGAAATTTAGGAGACATTGCTGGCAGAAGCCATGCTCTGAAAGAGGTGTGGGTATTTCATGCGCATCTGGTCTTCTCTTTCCCAAGTGAATTCAGGCCCACGCCTCGAGTTCCATTGAACCTTTACTAACTTGATTCTGCTTCTGCGTAACTTTTGTTCTTTCCAATCGGTTACTGCTATAGGTTCTTCTACGAAGTGCAGCTGTTTGTCGATGTGAATCTCTTCCAACGGCAAAATCAACGTTTCGTCAGATAAGCACTTTTTGAGGTTGGACACATGAAACGTATCATGAACTCCACTGAGTTCGGCGGGTAAACGGAGTTTATAAGCAACCGGACCGATCCTTTCCAGGATCTCAAATGGTCCAATGTAGCGCGGATTCAACTTTCCTCGCTTGCCGAAACGGGGGACTCCTTTCCATGGAGAGACTTTCAAAAGTACTCTATCCCCTACTTGAAGCTCCAACGGTTTCCTTCGCACATCTGCGTAGCTCTTCTGTCTGTCGCGCGCTGTCTTAAGGCGATCCCGTATCTGAAAAATCTTGTCTGTTGTTTCTTGGATCAATTCTGGACCAGTCATTTGCTTGTCACCCACTTCAACCCAGCACAGTGGGGATCTACACTTGCGCCCATACAAAGCTTCAAACGGCGCAGCCTTGA
The DNA here is from genome assembly GCF_021521415.1 of Bidens hawaiensis. NCBI lineage: Eukaryota > Viridiplantae > Streptophyta > Magnoliopsida > Asterales > Asteraceae > Bidens > Bidens hawaiensis. The sequence goes on along the minus strand of NW_027491114.1, from coordinate 167,125 downwards.
GGCTTGTGTGATAACTGTTGTTGTAAGAAAATTCAACCAATGGGAGATGAGTATCCCAGCTACCTCCGAAATCGATTGCGCACGCGCGTAGCATATCTTCCAATGTCTGGATTGTTCGCTCGCTTTGTCCATCTGTTTGGGGATGATATGTCGTACTCATGTCAAGACGAGTACCTAAAGCCCCTTGTAACGATCTCCAAAATCTTGAGGTGAACCGACTATCTCTATCAGAAATGATGGACACCGGGACTCCATGTTTTGAAACTACTTCTCGAATATACAATCGGGCTAACTTTTCCATCTTATCGGTTTCCTTGATCGGCAGGAAGTGTGCTGATTTAGTTAGCCGATCTACAATAACCCAGATCGTGTCGTAACCCCCAGGTGTCCTTGGCAGTTTGGTGATGAAGTCCATAGAGATTTGTTCCCACTTCCACATGGGAATTTCTGGCTGTTGAAGCAACCCTGATGGTTTCTGGTATTCAGCCTTTACCTTCGAACACGTCAGGCACTTACTGACATACGTCGCGATGGCGCCTTTAAGATTGGGCCACCAATACAGCGTTTTAACATCTTGGTACATCTTGTCTGCGCCAGGATGTACGGAATACCGTGTCTTGTGAGCTTCGTTTAATACTTGCTCGCGCAATCCTCCCTTGAGAGGGACCCATATGCGGTTAGCGAAATATAGATTACTGTTCTCTTTAAGTTCCAAACTCTTAATCATACCCCCAAGGCATTCGTTTTTAACAAACTCTGGTTTCAAGGCTTCTTGCTGAGCGTCTCGGATGCGGGTAGAGAGATCTGTGTGAATGGTCAACCTTAGAGCCTTGACTCGTAGCGTTTTTATTCGCTCCTTCCTACTTAGCGCGTCTGCTACCACATTCGCCTTTCCAGGGTGGTACTTAATTTCACAATCATAATCATTCAACAACTCCACCCATCTTCATTGCCTCATGTTTAAATCCTTTTGATCAAATATATGTTGAAGGCTCTTGTGATCCGTAAAGATTATACACTTTGTACCATAGAGGTAATGGCGCCAAATCTTTAGCGCGAAGACAACCGCTCCAAGTTCCAGATCATGCGTTGTGTAGTTCTTTTCATTGGTCTTGAGTTGGCGCGAGGCATACGCTATGACTTTGTCTCGCTGCATAAGGACACATCCGAGTCCCTGATGTGAAGCGTCGCAGTAAACGACGATGTCATCCGTCCCCTCGGGCAGAGACAGAATTGGCGCACTACATAACTTCTGTTTTAACATTTGAAATGCTGTTTCCTGATTTTCGCCCCAAACAAACTTCTTATCTTTCTGAGTTAGCGCGGTCAGTGGTAGAGCTATCTTGGAGAAGTTCTCAATGAAGCGTCGATAGTAGCCAGCTAGTCCTAGGAATTGCCTCACCTCAGTTGGGGTTTTTGGCGCTTCCCAGTTTTCGATGGCCTTGACTTTGGAAGGATCAACGTGTATTCCTTTCTCGTTTACAACGTGACCAAGAAAGTGAACTTCTCTAAGCCAAAACTCACATTTGGAAAACTTCGCATACAACTTTTCTTTCCTCAACAATTCCAAAATCAATCTCAGGTGTTGCTCATGCTCGGCCTTGGTCCGAGAGTAAATCAGAATATCATCTATAAACACAATCACAAACTTGTCCAAGTATGGTTTGCACACGCGGTTCATCAGATCCATGAACACAGCCGGCGCATTAGTTAGCCCGAAAGGCATCACTAAGAACTCATAATGGCCGTATCTAGTTCGGAAGGCTGTTTTCGGCACATCTTCCTCATGGACCCTAAGTTGGTGGTATCCTGACCGTAGATCTATCTTCGAATAATAACTGGATCCCTGCAACTGGTCAAATAAGTCGTCAATCCTCGGTAAGGGGTACCGATTCTTGACTGTCAGCTTGTTCAGCTCCCTGTAGTCAATACACATCCGGAAGGAACCATCCTTCTTCTTAACAAACAGTACTGGAGCTCCCCAAGGTGAAAAGCTTGGGCGTATGAAACCCTTATCCAATAGTTCCTGTAACTGATTGGATAGCTCTTGCATCTCAGATGGAGCTAATCGATAAGGCGCTCGAGCTACTGGCGCAGCTCCTGGGACTAAATCAATACGAAATTCTACTTGTCGCGGCTGCGGCAATCCGGGCAAATCTTCAGGAAAAACTTCTGGAAATTCGCGCACTACTGGTAAGTCTTCAATTCTTCGCTCATCTCCTTTCTTCTCTACTACATGCGCCAGGAAGGCGTAGCACCCTTTCCTTAGGCACTTGCGCGCCTTTAGGCACGAAATCAGTTTTGTCGCAACACCCCTTCTTTCCCCTTGAATTACCAAGGTTTCTTCGTTCAACAGTGGGATCCGAACCTGCTTCTCATGGCAAATAACTTCCGCGCGGTTCTCGACTAACCAATCCATACCTACCACAATGTCAAAACTTCCCAAGTCTATTGGTAACAAGTTAATATTGAACCCGTGACCTCCCATGACTATAACACATTGTTCAGTTCTTTCGTTCGCGCATAACTGCCTACCATTGGCTAGTTCTATAGTATAAGGCGTGTCTAGCCTACTGGTTGCTAAGCCTAGGGAGTTTTTAAACTCAGCAGATATAAAACTTAGGTCAGCGCCAGTATCAAATAAGACAGATGCAAAATGGCCGTTAAGCAAAAACGTACCGGTTACCACATTCGGCTCTTCTTTAGCTTCACCCGCGCCGATCACAAAAGCTCTCCCGCGAGCTTGGTTTCCCCTTTGCGGGCAATCCCGACTGAAATGCCCTGGCTTTCCGCATGCGTAGCAGTTGTCACTGGCTCCAGCTTCTTTAGCACGGCAATTCACCGTCTTGTGCCCTGGCCTGTTACATTTGGCGCACGTGACGCTCGCGCATTCACCCTCGTGGGGAAACTTGCATTTGTTGCACCATGGGTAAGGCCCGCTGTATCCTTTCCTTGATGGCTCCGCGGCTTGGATCGCGTAAACCCTTGCGCTTTCCTGCTTCTTGAACGGTGGCTGCTTGGAGTCGGACCCTCGGTGGTGAGAGTTCCATTTCCTCTTGGAGTCAGAGGTTCGCTGCTCGTTTCCGCGCGTAGTCAACATACCCGCACGGACCGTATCCCTTGTAAGGGTGATGGCCCGCGCTACCGCCTCATCAAAGGTTGGAGGCGCTGCGGCGTTGAGCGGAACCCTAACAACAGGAGGTAACCCAAAAATATACCTCTCGATCTTCTTTTCCTCCGTGTTTGCCATGTCTGGCACCAACTGGCAAAGCTCGTTGAACCGGTTGTTGTAGGCGTCGATATCCGTTCCTACCATGGTGTGGTTTCAGAATTCCTGCTGCAGACTCTGGATTTCTGCGCGAGAGCAGAACTTTCTCATCATCATTTCCTTCAGTTCTTCCCAGGTCTTGTGAAGAGCAACTTCTCGCCCCAAAGTCTTCACTTGAAGCTTCCACCAAGACGAAGCTGCTTCTTGGAACATGCATGTCGCGTAAAGGACCTTCTGGTTCTCACTACATCTGCTAATGGAGAGAACTGTCTCCATCTTGTCAATCCAGTTGTAGAGCCCAATGGCCCCTTCGGTACCCTTGAATTGCCAAGGCCTACAGGCCATGAATGTCTTATAGGAGCATCCTTTGTCCAAGGCTCCTGATTCGGGTTCTGGGGTCTCGTTCTGACGACCCTGACTTGATTCGGCCTTGCTGGCCTCATGTGTCGCGATCGCCTGCGCGATTATTTCCGCGAGTTCCTCGGGTGTCATGGTGATTCCCTTGGCTCTAGTTGGAGGCATTCTCGCTTTAAAAGAGAACGAAAATATATTAAACTTAGCGCATTTACTCTGAGCACATAATGTTCTTTATCTTTATTCACTAGACACTGTGTGACCCGTGTTCCTAAGTGTGTGTATAGTTTCTTTTGAAAATATTTTCTTTGAAAAATATTTCATGCGATTCCCCAACGGTTATAGTCTAGGTTAAAACTTCTTTTCCTAGTTTGCTCTAACCAGTGCTCTGATACCAATCTGTCACACCCGGCCCTGATCGGCGGAAACAGCCGGGCGCGCGCGAGTGGGGATTGATACTTAAGCACGGGCCATTGCAAACATTCAAGATAAGATTTTCATTGCGCATGAAATGTTTAATACAAATACATTACATTGTTTAAAAATTACATAAAATCATCCAAGTATAAAAACTGTTGAAGATTTCCACGCCATATCCCCTTGCGCGGCGAGAACAACCACGCGCATCGAAGGGATAGAACTAAAATCTTCCAAAAAGCTAGTTTTAGATGTTCAGCGTGAGGTGCTCTAAGTGTGACTCCATGCGCTACCTAGTTATCTTCTGAAAGACACGTAAAACATTTGAATCAGTATAAACTGAGTGAGTTCACAAGTTTTAGTAACTTGATAAATCGTATTGCATCATAATCTTGATAAAAATCATTCTGAAACATAATTCTGATAGCATCATTAAAACACATGCTTGGTAAAACATAGTTCTATCAACACATTCTGATAAAATCGTTCCGCGGGTTACGCGCGAACATTTCGGGGAACTGTGCTCGTCTGTGTAAGTGGCGTTGCCACTACGAGCGAAATAAGTAATACCGTCCCGCGGGTTGCGCGTGGACATTTCTGGAAAGCCGTGCTCGTCTGTGTAAGTGGCGCTGCCACTACGAGCGAATAATACTGTAATACCGTCCCGCGGGTTACGCGCGGACGTTGGGCCGGAAAACAAGGCGCTCGTCTGCGTAAGAGGAGCGACCTCTACGAGCGGGCTCAAACCCATAGTACTGCCCCATGACCATACTAGGCACTCGTCTGTGTAAGAGGTGCGACCCCTACGAGTGGGCGGATCAAACCAGCAGTCCCTACCCTTAGAGTTCCAATGGAAAAGTTATCACTTACTCGAGTTCTGGCGCACATACATCGTAAATCATAGATAACCGTTTGCATTGCTCATCAAGAAACATAATTTAAACACATAATCGCTTGCATAGCTTGTAAGTATACCATGATAAAACATTATTTAAGTACGTGTCCCTCGCCCCGAAAATAGTTTAAAAATAGTGAAAACAGTGAGAATAGGGGCTGTGAGACTCACCTGTGGTTCTTGTTAAGGGATTAATCGAGATTCGGGTTTTCTTGGTGTTGGCCTTTGAATTGAAGGTCTAGAATACGATTAAATAACAAGAAGTATATAAGAAATAGGAGAATATAAGGTTTGGAAAGTCGATCTCAAGTTTATAATCTCGGCTTACCTAGTAACTGGAACGGAATTGAAAATAACGGATGCTTGGGAGATGTTTAGTGCAAGTTTGCAGTTCTTAAGAGAGAAGTTCGAAGTGTGTTTGGGTGATAATTTAGGTTACATATTTATAGGCAAACTCAAGGGAACACAATCCCTTGCTTTAGGGGATTGTAATCTTTTCATATCTAGGTGTAATGATGATAAAGTATGGAAATTATTATTATTTATTTAAAAGTGTAGTGGATAAAAGATTTTGATTTGATTTGGTCAGGACATGCAGGTCTGTGGTTGGTGGGAGTAGGGTGGCTGACAGTTGACTTTTCATGTTACAGTGTGCTTTTTCAGGTACTTTTGTCAGTGTACAGTAAAAAGTGGAAAATCTCTGAAACACGCTACTGTTTCCTTTTGGGCGGGAGTAATCTCCTTACGTCTGGAGAATAGACTAAGTGTTCTGTGCGTATCACTTTGTGCGCATAGCTTTCTGCGTGAAGGACATTTCTTTGCTGCGGGTAGGTGCGTAACCTTCTCGCAGTTAGGGACATTGAGTTTCATTTGTAGATTCTCCAGGTGGTCTTGGTATTTCAACATAGTGATCAGTTATGTTGAAGTCAATTCCATCTTGGAGCTTCAGACAAACTAGCTCTCAATGTTCCCGCCATGCGGGGAGGTTAGTTCCCTTCCGCACGCGCATAAACGAGTTAGGATGCACTCGCCTTAGCATCACGCGGGATGGTCAACCCATTAGACAACATAACGTTAAGGTACATGAAAACATAAAGCCAAAACATTCGCGCATGGCGCATATAACATATGCCCACGCTGGTTCTTAACATGGTGCGCTCGCGCAGGGCGCACATAATATGCCCGCGCTGACTAACATGGCGCGCTCGCGCAGGGCGCACATAACAAATGCACGCGCTGATTAACATGGCGCGCTCGCGCAGGGCGCACAAAACAAATGCACGCGCTGACTAACATGGCGCGCTCGCGCAGGGCGCACATAACAAATGCACGCGCTGACTAACATGGCGCGCTCGCGCAAGGCGCATATAACATAATTACCTAATATTTAGGTTGATTACTTGGTTTAAGGGATTGGGAATTTACCGGGTGTCACATCTGGTGACACTAACCAGGTATCGTTCACCTTCAATTGAAATAGGTTCAAGCTATATCGTCAACGCGTGAACCGTGGTCGTCATTATTATTGTTATCTTTTCTCTTTTGCTCGTATGTTAATGTGAGTATCACATTCCACTATTTTACCGCTTTCAAACGTTTGGGGACGTATGGATTTATAATTATTTCCCTACTATTTAATACACAAATTGCAACTATTGTCACTTGTGTTTAAAAATTTGTACCTTATTTGTTATGTGCTTACATGCTTTATGTGAACTGCATTCGGAGAGGTCCATCATAATCACATAATAGTATAATCATACAACAGTCGTAATAGCCATCGTCCAATTTATCTGGCATCGTGCTTATCGACAGCTCATTTATTTTACTCATTGGTTGAATTGCTTATCACATTTGATTTTGTTGCATATTTATTTATCTATTATATATCACCAAAACTGATGTGCTACTCACTCAACCTCGTGTCGACAAATCTATTGTATTTTTAACGCATATGCAGGTCATCGTGTGATGTGATGTTCAAACAAGATTTGAAGAGAACTTAGGATTTGCAAGATAGAAAATAATATAAACAAGACTTTTAATCTTTGATATATTTTGTTGTTGACTTATTTAATTATGGGATTTGAATTGAATTATTTGGTTTTATATGAATTTAACTTAATAGATATTAAAATTTCAAATGTTGCATGATAGTACCTTGAGGGCTTTGAGAAATCAGTTCACTCCCCGGCATTTACGCCATAGGTTTAGGTGTGAAGAATTAAGACATATCGGAATCAATCTTCTGATGACAGGCCAAGGTTCAAGAGATTGGTCATTTGGTGAGATTTGACTATGACTGTCCACCTAATGATCGTTTGATTCATGATGACTCTGATTCATAACGTGAAGGTGGACCGGGTGGGGACGATGATGGAAATGATGGTGGTAATAGAGGTGATGGAGGTCCTAGTGGTAATGTTGGTAGAAATTTGGTTGAGACAGCTAGTTCTGAGGCTGCTCAACGTAAACGAAAGGTTAAAGCACCGACGAAAGACAAACCTGAGAAGATGAGGACCCGCAGGGGTAGTGGAGTGGAAATTGGTCCTTTGAACCATGATTGTCGATTCCACAACATGTACCGATGGTTCCTACAGTTGTTAATACCCCGACGAATACTTTGTCGATGCTGTCATCATCGAACCCGAGATTTGCTTCGATTCCTCAATCGATGCAATATCCAATGTCGACCTCTCTTATCAACACTTTTGCTACAACTCTTGCACCAATGATGATGACTATGTAGCCATCAGCTTTATCATACATGAGGTTTGATCGTCCTCAAGGTCCTGTGCAGTCAATCCCTCCAACGTTTCGTACGTTGACTGTACCTCAGCAAATGGATATGTTGCTAAGTCCGATATATTTCAAGAAAGTCAAATGGCAGCCAAACGTCAACTTCAAGATCAAATGCGATTGGATCAACGTAGGATGGTGAGTCACATAGCTTATTGTCAAAAGGAGAATCATGAACTTCGGGAGCTTGTTACTACTCAGTGGGAGAAAGTCAAAGCACAGGAAGACGTTATCCTTCAACTGACATGCAAAGACGATATTCTAAGGAGGTGGAATGGAAATAACAAAGACAAAGACCCTGATGCTGGTACAAGCGGTGGTGAGCAGCATCAAAAGACAGGTACATCTGCTGGTGGTGTTCGTACTAAGGGTAATGACAAGCAGTTGTTAGTGTATCAAGACACTACTGACGTGAAACCCGTTGAGTTGATCAAAGCTAACACGATTCTATTTATGGACAACAAACGTGGTGTTGTCATGAGCATAGCTAACACATATGAAATCGAGGATGGAGAATTCGTTGACTATGCTATATCTTGAGATCAAATCTCGGTATTGCGCGGTTGGAATGATGAGGAGATGGATGCGTTGGAGAATGAGGAGGATGTTGAAGTTACCGATGACGGTGAGGTCAGGTTTGACACGAGTATTCTATCTCGGGATACGTTGTTTAATTATGACGATGTTGAGGTAGAAGACGTGGTAGCTAAGGAATATCCTGATCTATACACGCGTAACAATGCTGATCAGGGTATTCAATTCTTCACCACAGAACATGTACAAGTAGCTGAAGAACATATTCAGAAGAACAAAGAGAAAGTAACAGAATCACGGTCAGACACGAAGGATCCTACATTAGAGGGTATATTTAAGGGACGCAATAAAGAGAGACTTTCAAATCTTATTGAGGTCAACAGATTTGCAGAGAAAGAAAATGAGAAAGAGATCAAAGCTGGGGCAAAGGCTCACCAAATGACAACATTTGTAACACCCCGGCTAAATTGGAAACACCTTAGTGTGACGTACAGATTGCTCAAAACACATGTGACACTATTAAGTGACAATATTATCATTAATTAATTACATCAAATACACAAGTTTGTAACAAGAAATACAAGGAAAATACAAAAACAATTAACAACTTGTCCATTTGTTAAAATAACCTAAGTCCTAGTTTCTTCTCTGTTTCATCCTCTAAATATTGTACATGTAACATATATATAAAATAAAGTAAACTCAATGAATAGTTGGTGAGTTCACACAAATTTTGATACAAGTACATAAAAATCATACAATTCCATGAACAAGTGTAAATGAGAAGTAAGATCCTTTCCAGTTGGGATTGCGCACCAACGTACTCTGATAAGTGCAAGTAAGATCCTTTCCAGTTGGTAAAACCCAATGTACTTGGATAATGAGGCTCTTTTCCACTCATAAAAACAAGGTCTTGAGCGCAAAGAGGGAGGGGGGGGGGACGTATGATCATACTATCCTGAAGTAATCCATGTTCAAGTAACAAGTAAACACACACGTCCATGTAGCGAATTGTAGTGTGTAAATAATGAATAAACGAAATTGTTTTGTTGATAGGATATATATTCTACCAAAAAATAGTTAAAAGGTTAAAAATGGGGGTGTGAGAAACTCACCTTTAAGATTGAAGACAACTTGAAATAATAACAGAAAAAAAGTTAACTAACCGAAGCGATCGAATATCATGAACTATAATTAATAACAAAGATACGAAATTAAGGACTAGCTAACGGTATTGTAAAGTTTATAGAATACTAAATTAAATGAATAAATAATAAGATAAGAACAAGGAAAAGATAAAAAAAGAAGATGAAATAGAAAATCGGTTTTGGGACAGGAAACCGTTCTGCTTTGTTTAAGGTATTTAAAATATCAAACAATTTTGTTATAAATCAAGACTTTCCAGTCTATTAAACAATAATGTTTTGAACAACTTTCACTTGGAAGAGTTTTACAAATTCGTAACCTAAATAAGCCAAAACAGCCATGCAAATTAGAGGGTACGAATCTGCGCACTGTTTATAAAATATTGATTGGGAATTCATACGAATGAATTAAAATGCGTAAAAATAGTTTATAGAACCGTAATTCAATTACGTGTATCATAGTATTTGGTATTGCACTTTTTCAGTTTGTTATAAACAAGATATGCTTCTTTCTTTGACGGCTATATCTAATGTCAAAATAGAAATACTGCTAAAAGCAATATTTTAACGATTTCGAAAAGGATTTTGATGAAATAAAATTATGAAATTCTTTGAATATGATTATATAACATTTATGAGCATATATCATCAAAAATCCTTGGATCCTTTAAATAAAAACAATAAAGATTCAAAACAGATAAATAAAGATGTAAGAGCGTGTCAAGTGTGACCTTCGTGTAATCGATCATCTCCTTGTTTTCTTTGTCTCATCCACCCTATACACCATGGTGTATGGATTATGTAGATTCCTAGACATGATTTTGTCATTGTCATGTGACCATTTGATTAACTATTATGAACTAGTATTAAAATAAATAGAAATAAGATGAAGAAGACTTGAATAATTAAAATCCTACATTTGAAATGGAAAAATAAAGAAATCGTTCTCTTGAACTTTTCAAAGAGTGGTGTAAATAATGAAAGTGGTGGGAGTAATTTCTTATTTATACTAAAATGAGGAGGTTACTCTTAAGAATATTTTAATGATAAAATTAATTAGGAGAGTGCTTTGAGAAAATGACTTAGGAAGATTGGAATTTTCTCAACCTCCTCGAAAAATGGAAAATTTATGGAAACTGAGCAAACTTAGGTTTCTGAAAATTTATGGAAACTGAGCAAACATAGGTTTCTGAGCAAGCTTAAACTTAGTCAAGCAAGGTATTTTGCTCTCCAAGCAAAGTTATTTTCTGAAATTCTTCTTAAGTGTATGTTCGAGCAAGCCACACTTCATCAAGCAAGGTTGTTCTTCAAGTCAAGCAAGGTTTGTTTCAGAGCAAACTCTTGACTAAACCAAGTTGTTTTTCATCAAGCAAGGTTGTTCTTCATCTTTCTTGCAGCTTAAACTTACATATTTCCATGTAGTAACATTTGAGGGCGGGTCAGTCCAATATTTATATCCTATAAATATCTATGAACCTTGACAACAAACCCTTGCTCTATATTCATACCTTATGAATATCCATCAATCCAAGTTCATAATAATCTTACCTTTATATTTGTTCCCACAAATATGAACGACTACGGACATTTAGAATAATTAGCTTATTCACGGATTTAAACATGCTAAAATGGAACATAACTCAAAAGCCATAATCATAAACCATAATTATATGAATGAGTCAAAATAACAATTGTTCTGATATCCAAATACAAAATAGATCAAATCGAATCACTAGAATATCGAAGTCCTAAGGCGCAAGTATGACCCTAACGCTTTGGCCTTTCAAGGAGCTTCGTGAGTGGATCCGCAATGTTTTGATCGGTGTGAACTTTGCGAATACATATCTTTCCTTTTTCAACTTCATCCCATATGTAGTTGAATCTCCACTCAATGTGCCTTGTCTTTTGATGTGCACGAGGTTCCTTGATTTGAGCAATCGCACCCACCCTCGTTGTCACAAAATATCTCTAGAGGGTCCCGAATGGTATGGACTACCCCTAGATCGGCAATGAACTTTCTTATCCACGCAGCTTCTTGAGCTGCCAATGAGGCAGCGATGTATTCCGATTAAGTGGTGGACAATGCTACCATATGTCAGGTCCCAATTTTATGGTCGATTCGGCTCGGATCTTTAATCAATCATGTCATAACTCACACAAAATTAATCGTGTTGACAAGAGAGTTAATGACGGGTTACTATATTTAGAAAGATGACCGTTTGTTAAAGGCGGAATCAATAACAAACATACGATTGCAATGAATATTCAAAGATAGAAGACACACATAGGATTCACTCAAAAGATTTCCATTTATATAATGTTAATCATACAAAAGGAGTAATCGATTTAGGGTTTATAAGGAATCCTCGGACAGTCGTTACACACATAAAATATTCTCAATTAATGTGTCGCGTGTATTCTGTCTCTCTGTCTCTGTCTCTCCATCTCTCTGTCTCTCTGTCTCTCTCGGCAGCGTGCCCTAATTATTCTATTTATAGGCTTGCCAACCTAAGACAGCTGTCATTCCTTCTAGAAACCCTATCCGATAGTACATATTCAAATTACATATTCAAAAATAAAACTAAGTGTAAAACAAGTCTTCCGGGTAGGCTTTTCATTAAACTTCAGTCTCCGAGTACGCAGTGTACTCAGCCTTCCTTCAGACTTGGTAAACATAGAAGTGTACTCGGAATCAGTTTCCGGGTAGACTTTACTTAAAGAATATTTTACAAAGTAAAATATTCACCGAGTAGACTTCAATCTTCTTAGACTTATCAAACTTTGCCCGACAAATTCTTACGAGCAACCTTATTCTTCTATGGTCCTGTTCGGCTCATTGTCAATGAATAACTTATTGATAAGGCGTACTCGAGAATACATACCTTACTTGAGCAGAACCTTGCTCGATATAACTTAGAGATATTCCATTAACTCATCAAGTATACTCGGACCATAATTATTAAAGAATAACTTGCCCGGTCTTCCAATTACTTGGCTTCTTGGACTTGGTTGACCATACCTTACTCGGAAGAGTAAAATACTTGGTCTTGAAGAACAATCCTGCTTGACAAAGTGAACCTTGCTCGGATATGCCAAATCAATGATCCTTACTCGGAAAATCAATAAAAAGCATACCTTGCTCGGATATCCACTTAAGAAGTCTATTTGAAGTAAACCTTGCCCGGGAGGCAAAATCTCATACTCGGCTAAGTAAAAGCTTACTCGAAGGTCCAAGGTGTGCTCGGATTCAATACTTAGCAGTTTTTGAGGAGGTTGAGAAGATTCCAATCTTCCATATTCTTCGTTTTCGGTCAAATCTCCTCATTTGGGTCAAATTCTTGACCCAACAATCTCCCCATAGATTGGAACACCTCAGCTGACCCAAAACACTCTGTGGTTACATACACTTAGCAAAATACACATCAAATTAAAAGTCAAATTTCATAATCAAATTACATAAGCAAAAGTTGCATAAGCAAATCCTAAACATTCTTCAATTTAGCCAAAGATGCTTGTTTAGGCATGGAAAGTCCAATTTTTGCTGCTCTCTCAAGAATCCCAGCAACTCTGATTGCATACCACTTGTAGGCCTTTGCCTTTCCTTAGAATCAGAGAGATGCAGTGCTGCAAGCACATTCAATTGCCATAGATTGAATTTTCTGAAGTCAATCTTAGAGAAGATCTTCACAATCTCTCCATTTTCCATCATAACATTCAGATGTTCAGTCCTGGAATCACAGAATATTCCACTTGGCATAGCATTGTGGTTGACAGAAGGATTTTTGCCTTTTGCAACAACCTTGTCAGGGGTTTTATCCATCTTCAAGTGCATCTGCATTAGTTTTTCCTGAGTATCCACATATATCTTCCTTTTCTTTGTTTTGTTTTGTTTTGTTTTGGAAGCAAGGATGTTGTCTGTTTGCAGAATTCCTCTACATTGAATTTCCCTTTCACTGTCATCCTTGATAGATCATCCATCTTTTTGGACATTCCATTGTTCTTACCAACCGGAGACTGAGCGGCTCCCTTCTTCAAGTTCAGATGTTGTCCTTTCATTTTCTTGAAGTTGCTCAAAATCTCTTTTCTTGTCATTAATTTTACATATTCAAAAGGAATTCCATTCTTAATCAAAAATTTTGGTTTACCACCATATTTGCTTAAGAATATTTGAATTTCCACTTCTTGTTCCAAATCATCTTTCAATTTCAAACCTTTTAGTTCATTGTCTTTTGTATTCTTTTCTTTGCTTAAAGCCTTTGAAATCATGTCAATGACAGTGTCTAGTTTCTCTTTCACTTCTGTCTCGGGTTCTTCTTGTTTAATCAACTTGAGTAGAGATACTAGCACACCATTTGGAATTTCTTTATCATTTAAGCAGTTGTCAATTACTTCTTGTGGGACTTCTCTCTGTTTATTTATCACTTCATCTCTTAGCCTTTTCTCATCTTCAAACATTTTCAACAAATTTCCTTGTTCTTCAAAGTCTTTGTCAGACAACATTTGACTCAGAAATTCTCTGTCATGAATTTCTGTCATTCTTTGCTCATAGACTCTTTTGGCTTATGATTCAGATTCGTTCAGTTCAGAGTCCATTGTATTCATTTCAAAGTCCATTTTCTTTATTTCAACATCCTCTTGTGCAATTTCTTTTCCTTTTAATTTCCTTCTTTCCTCACGATCCTTCCTTTCATTTTCTGGAACATTGTCATCTTCATCATCTGAGCTGTCTTTTTCATAAATTGAGAGAAGCTTCAGCGAATTCTCCCTTGATTCAGTACTTTCTCCCCCTGTTTTGGGGCAGCTGAGATCTTCTCAACCTCAGACATTAGGGTTTGAACTCGTTGCAATGCTTTCTTCAGTTCTTCAGAAAGATGATGTTTGTAGGAATTGGAATTACTTGGAGTTGGATCCATTGCTGATTTTTTGTTACATCAATGAACACACAATTATCAGTTAGATCTGAAAGTAAAAAGAAATTAAGGTAAAAATAATATTTCAATTCAAACCGTTGTCTTGAATAATATTGAAATCTGCACAAAAACACAAATGTGAGTTACTCTTGAAATGTGAATTTTGAAATTTTAAATAGCATATACAGGTTTTCTTTTAAAGAGAGTTAAGTCAAAAGTAAGGTACATATCTGCAGCTTTATCAGAAAAAAGTTATGAATAAAGGTCTACATATTTTGTTTTTTTTTTTGTTTTTTTTTCAGCATGTCAGATAAAGTGAGAATCTTTAAAAATGTTTTGTCTTTTATCACATAACTTTCTTATCTATTTCAAGAATGGTTTCCTTATCTATTTAAAAGTGTGTCCAAAAATGGTAAAGTATGTAAAGATAAAGTTTCTCAAGCATTTCTCAATTTCAAATTAAAACTTATCTGGCATGAACCCTAATAAGAATCATAATCAATTTTATCATATTAACTAACATATTCAATCAACGCATTCATTTAAGTATGAATCTAAACAATTTCATCATACCATCTTACATATTCAATCAACGCATTCATTCAAGTATGCTTGTATACATAGTGTGTTCGAGCACTCTTTCAAATGTAAAGTGTGTTCGGACGACAATCTTATGTAAAGTATACCCGAATAACTTTCATATAGTACAAAGTGTGCTCGAAAAGAAATTCTAGCAGACAGTGTACTCGGAAAGTTAAAGTTTGAAATTACCAAGTATATTGAAGGAACACAAGTGTACCCGAAATATAAAGTGTGCTCGGAAAACAAAGTTTGCCCGAAAACACTTGTAATTTCAAAGAAATCATAACCACAAATATCACAGAGCATGCTCGAAATGAAATTAAACACATAAACATTTAAGTGTGCTATAGTCTAAAATTTCATAGAGCTTGCTCGAAAATCCTAAGTTAGCACTGAGCTCGCTAGGATAAACACATTCAATCATCAGGTATGTCCTTACTCGAGGAAACTCAACATTTCAAACCATACCCGAAACATGACAAACTTAAACAGTAACGTGCCCGGAAAGATTAACAAGCCTTTCCTAACAACATATTCACACAAAGCTTACTCGGTGTACTTACTCAAGTTCACAAAGTTTGCTTGGAAACACAATCAACATATAACATGCATAGCTTACTCGAAACTAGCATATAACATGCATAGCTTGCTCGAAACAAGAATTTCTTGTTAAAAGACAGCTATTTCAACACATAATCATCTCAAGACTTCAAGCTTACTCGGGAAAATGAGTGCAACAGTGTACTCTACCCGAAAAGTGTAAACACTTCAAAGTATGCTCGAAAATCATAAAGTTAGTCAGAAATGACTAAGCTTACTCGGAAAGGTTGAGATTTTTCAAACCTTACCCGAAACAACATATTCACACATAGACAACTGTTTTGTACTCGGAAAGGTTAAACCTTACCCGAAAATACATATTCAAACAATTTGTGCTCGAGAAGGTTATAAATCATCAAACCTTACTCGAACTTACATATTCACACATAATCAACTGTTTTGTACTCGGAAAGGTTAAACCTTACCCGAAAATACACATTCAAACAGTTTGTGCTCGAGAAGGTTATAAATCATCAAACCTTACTCGAACTTACATATTCAACCTATTTTAGGCAAAATGCAACACTTTTTGACTTAAACCACTTGTCAAAGACATTTCTAAGTTATGTATCATTTCAGAACATAGTTTAAGTGCAAATGGTGCATTTAGAGATCAAATTTCAGTTATAATTCATTTTAAAACAATATCTTTATTAAACTGAAAAGATCTCAGCAATGGGATCATATTGACTAAGCAGCTATCTCATTACTTCACTCTCAGCATTATTATGACAACTTAGATAGGTTAACAGCAGGTATAAACTTAGCATGATTTTCATCTCTTTGGTGATATGATTAAAGTTCAATTTGAGCATAATGCAATAATGGTCAACACTGTGCTATGATGCCTCATATCTCTTCTCAAAGCTTATTTGGCTTTCCCCAGATCACCCCAATTTGACTCCAACCTCCTGTATTTGGTCAAAAATAGTTTTTGTATGACAAAACTTATTGTATTTTTTTTGTATTTTTTAGATTCAAACATATATAGAGGTTGAACGTTGGACTTACAGTTAGCAACATGCCTTTCATTTAAGATGAGACAGATTTTGCCAACATCGTTGTAGTTCTAGTTGTAACCCTCTTGTTTGATAAAATATTTAAAACACTTATCAACTTTTGGTTGATTTATTCCTTCTTCCCCTTGTTTTTGATATTTTCTCAAATTTTCTTAAGCATGTTCTTTGTCATATTTAAAAATGTTTCATTTTGGTTGACCAAATAACAATAGGCTCGTGTATGACTGGGTAATCACTTTTCTGCCATATCATTCGGAGAGATCTATCTTGAGACATGCAAAACAACTATGCATCTCCACATAAAGATTAGCATATTCATTGGGTTTATATCACCTTAGATTTTACATCATCATGGGAAAGTAACCATACATGTTAATGACTATACTAAGGCCTTTTTTTTGCCTAATAATTCCATATGAGCAGCTAAGTAGTCAATGTACTATCATTTCCCAAAAACACAGTTTAATATTCAATCACCCCAATATCTCATTCTTATCAGGTTAATGGCTATCATGTTTTGACCAAAAGTGGTCAACAGGACCAAACATACATGTGAATATATGTCCTGTCAAAGTCAGAGTTATTGACATAGTTTTAAGTGATGAAATAAGAAACAAGTCATAATTGCCCCAAATGCATTTAGTTTTCCAGGTCAATGGCTATCCTTTGAATCTGTAGAGATTTAAGGACCAAACATACACAAGTGCATGTCCTTCTAACTGGGCAAATGACATAATTTTCAGCAAAAATAACTACTTGAGACTTTCCCTTTTTAAAAAAAATCCTTCTTTTAAGCTTCTTAAAAGCTTGAACTGAATAATCTTATCATATCTCTTCACCATTAATCAACTTGCTCATGTTTTGACCAAAATATAGTATTTATGCAAAATTCATTATAAAATTCAATGAATCACTTAATTTTGACATAAAACTCATTTTGACACAAACAGTTGCATCACATACTTAAATCTTAATCATTCTTAACATCATCAGGAAAAACAGACTGTACTAACATTCAATGTCTATCCTATCTTAACAATTTCAGAAGATCAGATTAAGAACATATTCAAGTAACCGTAAACATGTGATTACTCATGACATCATATAAGCATTCAGTTTCACCTAAACAGATCAAATTACTTATCATAACATCAGATCAGTTAACATGATAGTCAAGAATTACCATCAATTTCAAGCAAATTGCACAGATAGTTACTCAAGCACCTATCAGTTAACATCAAAACAGTGACATAATCAAAACATATTAAATAGCAATTAGTTGAAACATATTCAATATGTGTAATCTCTAATAAAATAATCAGTTATCACAGAGATACACACGTAGAAATAGTTAAGTCACATAACATTTAACATACTCAGTAACATGTTCAGCAACATATTCAGCAACATATTCAGCAAGTGTAACCTCTAATAAAATATTCAAGTAGCACATAGAGGTACCCAACCAAGCACACATCCTTAATCAGATTTCATCAGAGTTGATCATCCCCAGGGCTTTCAAAAGAAAGTTGAATCTGGTTCTATCAAGTGGTTTGGTGAATAGGTCAGCCAAATTATCACTTGTATCAACTCTTTGCATTTCAATCAAACCTTTTTCACTGCAATCTCTGATGAAGTGATGTCTGATTTCAATGTGCTTAGTCTTAGAATGTTGCACAGGATTCTTAACAGTAAAATATGCAGCAGTATTATCAATCAGAATAGGGGTGTTTAGAAAATTCAAACCATAGTCCAGCATCTGATTTTGAATCCAGAGAACTTGTGCACAGCAGGCAGATGCAGCAACATATTCAGCTTCTGCAGTGGAGATTGATACTGTAGTCTGTTTCTTGCATTGCCATGACACTAGCCTTTCTCCCAAAAACTGGCATCCCCCTGATGTTAACTTTCTACTCATATTGCATCCATCATAATCACTGTCTGTATATGCAATCAGATCAAAGGATTGGTTCTTTGGATACCAAATCCCTAAGTCTGGTCTTCCCTTCAGGTATCTGAATATTCTTTTAACGCATTCATGTGGGAGACTTTTGGATTTGACTGGAACCTAGCACACACACACACAGCAAACATGATATCTGGTCTTGTTGCAGTCAAATACATCAGAGATCCAATCTTGGCTCTGTATTCATGCTCATCAACTGACTCCCCCTTTTCATCAGCTATCATCTTTTCTTTGGTGTCCATTGGAGTTGAAGCAATCTTGTAAGCATGACAGTTGAACTTATTCAAAATGTCCTGCACATACTTAGTTTGATGAATGAAGATCCCTTCAGCCGTTTGTTGAACTTGTAGCCCCAAAAAGAAGTTCATTTCACCCATGGAACTCATGCTATACTTGGACTTCATCACCTCTTCAAACTCCAAACACATATTTTCATTTGTTGATCCAAAGATGATATCATCAACATAAACTTGTAAAAGCAGCAAATCTGACCCTTTTCTTTTGTAGAAGAGTGTCTTGTCAATGGCTCCCCTTGTGAAACCATTTTCAAGTAAATGATTTGATAGCTCATCATACCATGCTCTAGGAGCCTGATGCAATCCATAAAGGGCTTTGTTTAACTTATACACCCTGTTTGGATACATGGGATCCTCAAAACCTGGTGGTTGAGCCACATACACTTCTTCATCAATCTTTCCATTTAGGAATGCAGATTTAACATCAAGCTGGAATACTCTTATGTTCTTTGAGGCAGCATATGCAAGGAAAATTCTTATGGCTTCCAGTCTTGCAACTGGTGCAAATACTTCCTCAAAGTCTATCCCTTCTTCTTGAAGACATCCCAGTGCTACAAGTCTTGCTTTGTTTTTAATCACCAAACCCCTTTCATCGCTTTTGTTTCTGAACACCCATTTGGTTCCAATTGCATATCTGTCATGTAGCTTGTCTACAAGATCCCATACATGTAAATCTCTAAACTGGGCCAATTCCTCTTGCATAGCCTCTACCCAACTGTTGTCTTTTAATGCTTGAGCATTATTCTTTGGTTCTAATTGGGATAGAAAGCAAGAGTAAAGACATATGTTTGCTATCTCAGAATGACTCCTTGTTACTCTTTAATGCAAGTCACCAATGATATTTTCAGCAGGATGATTCTTTTCAACAGTAGGAGTTTGTATTATCATATTTGTAGACAAATTTGTATCAAGATTTGATTCATTAAGTTCAGGTTCTTCAATGATCAAATCAGCTTCGGCATCATGAAACTCTGGTGCTTCATAATTGTTTTGTCCTGAAGTAGATGCACCATTGTTTCCCAGATTCAAGCTTGAAACAAGTCTTGAAATCTTGCTGTTGTTGCAGCTTCATCTTCATTTGATTGGTTGCCTGTGTCACTCCCATTCTGAACATGATCATTTTATACATTAGGACTGTCTTGACTTGTTATCTCTAGATCTTGTTCAATTGCATTGCTTAAGGAGCTCTTCACAAAAGTGTATTCCTTTTCTTTTCTAGCAACCTTCTTCCACAATTCGTCCAAGTCCAGTTCTTTCTTCTTATTCTCTTCAATCACACTGGTCTTGTAGAATGAATCATCAAAGTCTTCAGAATAAATCTTGAATGACTTTATTAGTCTCTCATGATCAAACAGCCATGTTGCACCACTAACTGTATTGAATTGATTTTCATTAAAAATGATGTCAGATGACTCTAACACACTCATGTGATCTTTCACATATACTCTGTATGCCTTTGAGTGAGTAGAATATCCAACAAAGAAACAATCTAGTGACTTAGTTTGAAACTTGTTCAAATAATCTCTAGTGTTCAATAGAAAACATTTGCAACCAAAGGGCTTGAAAAACTTGATGTAAGGCTTTCTGTTATTGAACATTTCATATGGAGTCTTGTTATGCCTTTTGTTTACAAGTACCCTGTTCTGAACATAAGATGATGTATTGATTGCTTCAGCCCAAAAAGTGACAGGCAGATTTGCATCAGTCAACATGGTTTTGGCAGCTTCTATCAAAGTTCTGTTTCTTCTTTCTGCCACACCATTTTGTTCAGGAGTTCTAGGAGCTGAGAATTGTTGAAATATTCCTGTCTTTGTGCAGAATTCTTCCATAACTCCATTTTTGAACTCTGTACCATTGTCACTTCTCATCATTTTGACTTTCTTATTCAGCTTGTTCTCAATCATTGTAACACAACCCATAATCAACTCAGCAGACTCATCCTTGGTACTTCGGAAATAGACCCAAGTATATCTTGAATAGTCATCAATGATCACCAGACAATATCTTTTCTTTCCAATACTTGGCATACTCACAGGACCAAAAAGATCCATGTAAAGTAACTCAAGTGGTTGATCAATTGAATTGATGAGCTTTGTCTTATGAGTAGACTTGTGTTGCTTGCCCTTTTGACATAATCACAGTGATCATCAAACTTAAATTCTCTTGTAGGTAAACCAATCACATGTTCACCCTTGACCAGTCTATTCATGTTCTTTAAGTTTACAGGACACAATTTCCTATGCCACAATTTTGATTCATTTTCAGTGGCTTTGGAAACAAAACATGCACCACCTCTTGAAATGGCTTCTTTCATATTCAACTCATATAAGTTGCCATTTCTGGGTGCCATCATCATAATCATCTCAGGTGGAATCACAAATTCAGGTTTTAAGATGAAGCAATGAGAATCATCAAAACTAACTTTGTAACCTTTATCACACATCTGTGATATGCTCAGAAGATTGTATTGAAGTCCCTCAACATGAAACGCATTATCAAATGACACCTTTCCATTTGTCAAGATTCCTTTACCCACAATCTTTCCACCATTTTCATCACTCCCAAAGGCAACAGGACCTTCATATTTCTCTTCATAGTTCACAAGTGACCTCTTGTCACAAGTCATGTGCCTAGAACAACCACTATCCATATACCATATGTCATTCAATGGAGTGGCCTGTTCCTGCACAAAGAGAAATTTGATTAGTTAAGTGATGAGGTGCAAGTTTCATCAACTTGCAACTTATCAGTGTCAATTTCAGTGACAGCCTGGGAAGTGAGTGTTGTAGATTCAGGATCTGCATGAGTGATTTCCAGATTATCAGAATGATCAGTTTCATAGCCACATTCTCTAGGTGTTTTGAAAAGTGAAATTGAACATTGAGGCTCAACTGAGTCAGTGACATTTTCTTTCAAGACATAGTCCTTTGTTTCTGAGTAGTCTCTTACATCAGCCACAGCTTCAATTTTAGTTTCTGCTTTAGGTTTCCAAGTGAAACCTTGTGGTTCATATCCATGTTTCATCAAGAACTTCTCATCACCAGTAAGCTCAGTTGATTTCATTCTCTGATAAGTATCTTTTCTTCTTGTCTTTTCACTGTTTGATGATCCATATGATTCATTAGACTTAATTGATTGAATGTCTTGATTAATCTTCAATGACTGATTTTTCGTCTTTGTCATCTTCTTGTGCTTCTGTGGTGACTTACTTCTTCTTGCACACTCAGTCACATGTTTCTTTCCTTTGATTTCAACATTCTCTTCATTAATTGTCTTCTTTCCACAGACATTCCCTTTTCCCAAATACATTTCATATTTCTGTTTGTACAATGCAAAGTCTTGACCATACATTTTTCCATCTGGTACATGAAATGGTTTGAGTTTGAATCTTTCATGACATGAATCTGTGTGGTGACCATATTCATCACATTTTCTGCACCAAACCTTTCCTTTGAAGACTTCATGTTCTTTTGGTTTCTTGAATCTTTCACTTGGCTTAGGTGTATTGACTCCTAAAGTCTTCTGATTCTTCAAACCATCAAAGTCAATTGAAAAAGGAACAAATTCCTCAATCTTGATGTCTTGTCTTTCAACATTGCTTTTGACAAAGACAATCTTCTTCATAATCATAGGTTCTTTATCACTGCTTTCTCTAACCCTTCACTGTCTCTTCTCATATTCTTCCATTGTCTCCACTTCTCCAACATCCAACACTTCATGACTAGAAAAGATTGGATAAATTGGGATAAAGATTTCTGTATTAGTCTTTTCATTCACCTTCTTCTTCTTGTTGTTCTGCTTTATCCTATTCAATACAGTCTTGCTTGGAGGTCTGACTGCATTGTAGTTTATCTTTCTCCTTTCACAGATATCAAAAGAGACATGTTCCCTTTTAATGTTATCATTTTGTTTCTTTGATTTTGGTGGGATTGGTGGATACTTTGGAAGCTTATCAACAAATTCAGGTTTTTTATACTTTCTTCCTTTTTCAGCAACTTGAATTTCCTTTTCAGTGATTTGATCACTCAAATCACTCAGATCATCTTGATCCAACTCATCTGAATCAAAGTCATCCTCAGAGACTTGAACTTCAATTGACTTTTCCATTTTCACTTCTTTCTTAATCACAAACTCTCCATCTTCATTCACTCCTACCTTTTTGTATAAATCAACAAATTCTTCCATGTCTTGAAAGACATCTTTGAATTGTTGTAAGTATGCATCTCTTTTCTCTTTGTCAACCTTTGGCATAAAGTTGTTGTTGAATGGAGGTGGAACTGTCTTGTATTTGTCCTGTTCTTTCACTTGATTCAGTATTCCACAAATGTTCCCAGTTGAGACCAAATTCTTAAGAAATTCAGTTTCAACCTTTAGTCTTGTGTTTTGCACCTTTTCTTCAATCAACATCTTCTTTAGACCATCAATCTCGGTGATGTATCTTGTTTGAGATCTATAAATGATCATACAATCATCTTCAAGGCTCTTAATCTTTTCATCACTTATCATTTCACTTGCCTCATACTCATTTATGATACTTTGCTTTCTAAAACACTCACCTTCCAGCTTGCCTACTTTTGTTTTTAGTTCACTAATAAGTTCATTTAAATCAACTGTAGGAGCAGAGTGTACCTGAGAGGAGGTTCCCTTTTCTTTCTCAATTATGGCCATGAATGCCACATTTGCCTTTCTGATGTCATCAGCAATATCCTCCTCATGACTGCTCCAATCAAAACTTCCTTCATGTTGTGTAGTCACTGCTACATTTCCTTGATTTTTGATCTGATTTTGATTTGCTGGAACAGTGTTGTTTTGACTATTTTGAGTTCCTTGAAGGTTTTGATTGTGATTCATTTAAGGCTGAAATCCTTGACTCTGTTGCATGTTCTGTTGTTGATTGTTCATTTGAGACTGAAAGTTATTGAAGTTTGGATTGAAGTTTGGATTGTAACTGCTGTTGTTGTTGAAATTGTTCATCTGATTGCTGTTGTTGTTGAATCTTGGTTGATTTTGCTGGTAATGCTGGTGAGCTCTAGATTAATTGTTTTGATATTGAGGTTGACCTCCTGGTTGTTGATTCTGAAATTGATTCATCTGAAAATTTCTTTGTTGATTGCATTCTCAAGCAAAATGACCAGGTTGCTGACAATTGTAGCATATTGCTTTTGACTTGTCAAACCCAATCCTGTCATTTGAACCAGAAACCAGAGATCTACCAGTTCTATTGTACAGCCTTCTACTTCTCAATCCCAACATAGCAGCTTGCCATTTCAAATCCATATCGTCTAAGTCATCTGCATCAATTTGTTCAAAATCATCTTGAACCACACTTGTGTGAATCATGTTCTTTGCAACATAGGCATTATATGACTCAGTAAACATCGAAAACAAAGCTTGTGTCTCATTGCTTTGAACATGTCCTGTTCCAGGGTTAGGAACATTTCCATTAGATACAGAGGCAGAGTCAGAATCATCAATCAATTGCACATTGAACCTTTGCTGATTTCCTTGAGTGCTTGTGCCACCCAATAAAAGATTTTGGAGTCACAACATTATGTTCAGCTGGTTCTTCTATTATGGGAATTTGCTGTTGGTTATTGATGGACAGATTTCCCATTGGTGCAATCAAAGCATTTGAAACATGAAAACTTGGTCTATCTTCCCTGATCATCTCATTCTCAATGATTTCAAGTTCAGCAGCTTGAAGAAAACATACCACATCATACAATTTCAATTCATTGAAATTTTGCTTTTGAAGGATGAATTTACAAGCATTATACCATTCTTTTGGCATTGAGTTGAGCAACTTTGTATTCAAATCAAAGTCAGTCATTACATAATCAGTTGTTCTCAACTCATTCACAATACTCAGAAAACGTTCTAGTATTGACTTCAACCTTTCTCCATCTCTATACTTGAACCTTTCCAACTGTTGCTTCAGTCTTTGCTTCTTAATGTTCTTCAATTCAGTGTTCCCTTCATATATCTCAAGGATGGCATCTTACATTTGTTTAGCAGTTGTGTGATGAGCCACCTTGGTCAGAATTTCCCAAGACAAACCTAGCTTAATCATAGCCAAGGCTTTGTCATCCAACTTTCTCATCTTTTCTCTTATAGCAGCAGTTGCAGTAGCATTTGCACCTTCTTCAACAGTAGTTTGTGGACCATTCTTGATGGAGTTCCACATGTCAATGTCATTGTAGCATACGGCTGCTTCAAAGAGTACCTTCCATTTGATAAAGTTTTCCTGTCCATACAACCTAGGTATCTTGTTAGTAGACACCTCTTGTTCCTCATATCCAGACATTTTGAGAAAACAAATATCAGTTTCTTATAAAAAGTTTTCAAAATAATCAGATCTGATGTGTCTGATGTGATTAGAACAAGATTTAGATATAAAGATTAAAACTTTAAATGAAACAAAGAAGAGAAAACACCGAAAATTGTAGATCTGAAAGAAAAATGAAAAACAGGGCAGCTGACGTCACAAATCAATCGAACAGTGCTCTGCTTACGTTATTCTTCTTCAAATCTTCAATCAGCAACAATCTTTTTAAAAAAATAGCAGTAACCAGCTCTGATACCACTTGTCAGGTCCCAATTTTATGGACGATTCGGCTCGGATCTTTAATCAATCATGTCATAACTCACACAAAATTAATCGTGTTGACAAGAGAGTTAATGACGGGTTACTATATTTAGAAAGATGACCGTTTGTTAAAGGCGAAATCAATAACAAACATACGGTTGCAATGAATATTCAAAGATAGAAGACACACACAGGATTCACTCAAAAGATTTCCATTTATATAATGTTAATCATACAAAAGGAGTAATCGATTTGGGTTTATAAGGAATCCTCGGACAGCCGTTACACACACAAAATATTCTCAATTAATGTGTCATGTGTATTCTGTCTCTCTGTCTCTCTATCTCTATCGGCGGCGTGCCCTAATTATTCTATTTATAGGCCTGCCAACCTAAGACAGCTGTCATTCCTTCTAGAAACCCTATCCGATAGTACATATTCAAATTACATATTCAAAAATAAAACTAAGTGTAAAACAAGTCTTCCGGCTAGGCTTTTCATTAAACTTCAGTCTCCGAGTACGCAGTGTACTCGGCCTTCCTTCAGACTTGGTAAACATAGAAGTGTACTTGGAATCAGCTTCCGGGTAGACTTTACTTAAAGAATATTTTACCAAATAAAATATTCACCGAGTAGACTTCAATCTTCTTGGACTTATCAAACTTTGCCCGACAAATCCTTACGAGCAACCTTGTTCTTCTATGGTCCTGTTCGGCTCATTGTCATTGAATAACTTATTGATAAGGCGTACTCGAGAATACATACCTTACTTGAGCAGAACCTTACTCGATATAACTTAGAGATATTCCATTAACTCATCAAGTATACTCGGACCATAATTATTAAAGAATACCTTGCCCGGCCTTCCAATTACTTGGCTTCTTGGACTTGGTTGACCATACCTTACTCGGAAAAGTAAAATACTTGGTCTTGAAGAACAATCCTGCTTGACAAAGTGAACCTTGCTCGGATATGCCAAATCAATGATCCTTACTCGGAAAATCAATAAAAAGCATACCTTGCTCGGATATCCACTTAAGAAGTCTATTTGAAGTAAACCTTGCCCGGGAGGCAAAATCTCGTACTCGGCAAAGTAAAAGCTTACTCGAAGGTCCAAGGTGTGCTCGGATTCAATACTTAGCAGTTTCTGAGGAGGTTGAGAAGATTCCAATCTTCCATATTCTTCGTTTTCGGTCAAATCTCCTCATTTGGGTCAAATTCTTGACCCAACACCATATCTTGTTTTGCGCTCTTCCAAGAGACAGCCCCACCATTCATAACGAAAACATATCCCGATTGTGATCGAGAATCATTTCGATCGGTTTGGAAACTCGCATCTGTGTAACCCTTTACAACGAGTTCCTCCTCACCAGAGCCATATATTAGAAAAATATCCTTAGTCCTAAGGTATTTCAATATGCTCTTAACCTCCATCCAATGGATACTTCCCGGATTTTGTTGGTATCGACTTGTCATGCTCAAAGCGCATGACACATCCGGTCTAGTGCATATATATTACACAAGTGCAAATATCTAGAAACCATATTCTAAATATTCTAAGTGTTTGATATTTATTTGTTAGATTATATCTTAAATAAATATCATGGTGTTTTTCTAGCTTGTTATTGGGTATGACCCGACTTGGATCATAACGTACTAGCCACATCAACTCTAATATGTGTCTTGGGGTAGACCGATTCCTACAAACACCTAGTACATAGAGTTGTTAAAATTTTTAACATTTTTATATATACATATTTAAATAAATGAAATAACGTCGATCTTTTATGCCCCGAAAGACGCCACCGATGAGAAATATGACAAGAGCATTTATCAGATTTGCACACGGTCGTTCTTACTATTATTTTCATGCGAGGACTTTGATAATTAAGTGTGCTGCCAAAATTACTTGGCTCGTCGCATGGTCTACATGGTTTGCAATATTGTATGGTTTTGCAAGACATCAATGAAAGAGAACTCTTTAATGTATAAAAACTTTATAATTCAAAATCAAAAGTTTGATTAATGAGTTATTGGGGTTCAAAATAACGAAAATAAATAAATAAAAATTTCGAAGTCAATAATACCGTTATAAATCTAAACATTGAGGTTCAAGAATAGTAAAATTGATGAAAAGACTTTTGATTCTGAAATAATACCATGGAAATCCGAAAAACTTATGTTATCAATAACAACATGAATAAAACATCAAAGTCACGACCATCACAGTAATTACTTGTAAATAACCGGGTCGAGAATAACATGGGAATTAAATGCAGCATTGTGCTAACAAAATATCAACAAGTAAATCAAAATCGCATTGGCATAAAGTTATTAAATGAAACTTAAATAATGAAATAACAAAATAGTTTAAGTTCTTGGAGTCAAAACAATGTATAACATCAATATGATACTTCTTTTAACGAATGAAAATTCCCTATAAAACATCAATTTTAAATAACAGCAAGATTAACCAAGTATATACTTGAAACATCGAAATAAAAGTAAAACAATGGTCTCAGATTGATGAGAAATCAAGAAAATAATTCGGTGAAACATTGGACGAAAAGAGAACCAAACAAGTAATCAAAACAATTCGTGTAAAAGTAATATAAATTCAACATGTACCTAAACATGTTTGAATTCCTAATTTCCACTAAATAGTTACGTTTATGGGAAATCGGTCATAAACACGAGAATAAGATAATAGTAAACAAATTCAGCAATGCGACCATGAATGATAACGAAAATGGCTCGGCAATCACAAATAGCCAAACTCAATTATAAACTTAATAAATAATTCTCGAAAGGATTTTATACATAAATTTGCTTTGTTTATATTCAAATAGGATAATATATATATATTTATATTCAAATAGGATTATATATATATGAAAAAAGAAAATAAAAATAATCAAAATAAAACTTGACGAAACTTGCGATACTTATCTTCTCAAAGGTAGGTTTGAGGTATGAAGGTTATGGTGAGGGTAGTGCCATGATTTCTCAACTAAATTTCGTCGGCGTTGACGAAGTGGAAGAGAAAAAATGCACTCTATAAATTTCGCATAAATTTCTAAATTCGAAAAACGCCATGCTTTGATAATAATAATTTTTGAAATGGCTTAGTAATAATATTAAAAAAAATTTTCTTAGCTAGTGCTAAGTTTACGACACTTTATGAAATTCTTTTATGTAAAATAAAGGTTTCCCTTATGGGGGCATCCTACGAAAACTTCAAAGCGGATCGCCAACTAAAAATGCTCGTTTTGATAGAATTGTTATGATGATAATATAATAGCCTCAATGCTTAGGACCCGTTTGAAACAACAATTTTACTTTATTTAAAATTTTTATTCAACCTTAATAATAGTAATGAAATAATAATGATAATAGCGATACTAATAGTAATAATAATAATAATATTAATAATAATAATAGTTATAATAATGACCATATGTTTGACTTAAAGTCTTTTTGAAGAACATCAACTTGATTAAGTACTTGTTAATTAACTAATTTAAAATAATTTGATGATTTGATATTATAAGTATATGGTGTTCGTAATATATATATATATATATATATATATATATATATATATATATATATATATATATATATATATATATATATATATATATATATATGCAGAGAAACGTCATGTTTGATTTTTTAAAAAATAATGATAGAAATAAGTATGTTTGACAAGTATGAAGAGGATAAGTATGGGTGTAAGGCTACGAGTGAGCTCCAAATGGTCAGAGGATGCAGTTTAAAATGTTGCATGGCGAAAACAAGTTAGGCCTTTTTGAGTATTGTGAGGGTACTCGGGTCACTTCAATCATAGCATGCTTGAAGTACGAGCATAAGGCATATAGTTGGGATAAATTATTGGGTAACAGGTTCTGGGAATAGGTGTTGTTGAATATGTATAGGTTTTTGATAAAAGGTGGTGGGTTTGGACCGGTTCAAGCATAGTTATTGGATCTACCATCATGGTTAATACGAGTTTTGATGGGTTTTGGATCATGGTTGGGATCATGGTGGCCAATAGTGCGATAATATGAGTTGTCACTTTGCGAGTGGAGTTTTGAGGGCGACGCCGAGGGAAACAACTGGACATGCTGCGAAACGTGATTGATTTGCGTGACATGAGACGTGAATATGAAATTCGTTTTAACGAACGAAAGAAACATCAAAATCAATCTATATAAAATCGCATGAAACAAAATTCGAAATTGAAATTGAAATGCTCATTTCCATAAAAAATTGTCAAAATTTTTTTATTAACAACATGGAAAATATATCAAACTTAGTATATGTAATGAAATCGAATTGAAATTCTACACCATAATAGTGAATGAATATGATAATAACTTAACCGAACTAAAAGTCAACTATTCATATACCCCCATGACTTTTCGAAGTTTCAATTTTAAATCGTAATAATAAATGAATATATATAATGAAAATAATCAAATTGAAACTCGACAATTCATGTATCACCATGACTTTTCGAAGTTTTAATTTTAAATTGTATTAATAAATGCATATCTAAAGAAAACAATCAATTTGAAACTCGACAATTCATGTATCACCATGATTTTTCAAAGTTTTAATTTTAAACTGTAATACTAAATAAAGAAAACGAGTTGAAATTTGACTATTCTCGTAATATAACAAAAAAACAAAACTCAAAATAGGTAATCAGATCGAACCAAAAGCTGAGTATTCGTGTATCACCATAACATGACAGTCTTTCAGTTATAACACATTGTAAAACATCGGAATAACACGTCGCATGAACCACCATGACTTGTGTGACATCCTTAGGTGTGTAACCATATTCCTTCTCACAAAGAGGACATGGACACATTGAAAGCTTAAAGTGGTGATTCGTACGGCGTTTGGTATGGTGCATTTTGGCCTAATAGGCTTCACGCCCTTTCCAAACTCTTTAGGTAAGCAACCAGGTCCGCGTCTGATTGGGATTTGTGCGCATTGCTTATCCTTGGGTTTCAATAACCTTGGTGTCAAGAGTTCGGAAAACAAGCACGACACCTTCCCAGTTACTACATACCCGCCACGTAGAAACATCATTAAGAAGAAGAAATATCGGAAAACCAAAAACAGATCGATTGTTGAAAAATGTTTGAAAATCATTGTTTCAGGCATGAGCCTTGGACTTGTGTGTGATGTTTGAGTACATGAGGCAAAGTATAACAGCATTTGTGTACATGAGGCATAAACAAATCAATAATAACCAAATAATGTGAATTGAACAATCAAATAGGGTCCACATAATATCTAATCATGCAACCCTAAATTAATAAAAATAAGCTATAACCAACTAGGACAACACGTCTAATGTCCTATCTTATAGTCACGGCTCTGATACCAATCTGTAACACCCCGGCTAATGCGAAAACGCCTGAGTGTGACGTACAGATTGCTCAAGACACATGTGACACTATTAAGTAACAATATTATCATTAATTAATTTAAAAATCAAGTACACAAATTTGTAAAAATAAATACAAGGAAAATACATGAACAATTAACAACTATCCCATTTGTTAATATAACCTAAGTCCTAGTTTCTTCTCCATTTCATCCTCTAATTATTGTACCCGTAAAATATATATAAATAAATTAAACGAAATGAATAGTTGGTGAGTTCACACATGTTTTGATATAAGTACATAAATATCATACAATTCCATGAACAAGTGTAAATGAGCAACTAAGGTCCTTTTCATTTGGGATTGCGCACCAACGTACTTGGATAAGTGCAAGTAAGGTCCTTTCCAGTTGGTAACAATCAACGTACTCGGATAATGAGGTAATTCTCCACTCATACCAACAAGTTCTTGAGCGCAAGGGGGGGGGGTATGATCATACTATCTTAAAGTAATCCATGTGCAAGTAACAACTAAACACACAAGTCCATGTAGCGAATTGTAGGGTGTAAATAATGAATAAACGAAATTGTAATGTTGATAGGATATATATTTTACCTTAAAATAGGTAAATGGTTAAAAATGGGTGTGTGAGAAACTCACCTTTAAGATTGAAGACAACTTGAAATAATAACCAAAATCGAGTTAACAAACCGAAGCGATCGAATCACATGAAACTATTAGTAATAACAAAGATAGAAAATTAAGGACTAGCTAACGGTACTGTAAAGTTTACAGAATACTAAATTAAATGAATAAATAATAAGATAAACACAAGGAAAAGATAAAAAAGGAAGATGAAATATAAAATCGGTTTTTCGACAGGAAACCGTTCTGTTTTGTTTAAGGTATTTAAAATTGTTGGGACATATATTTTAGACCGATGCATTGAATTAATCTTTGGGCCAAAATATATTATTTGGTCTCAACCAAGGGTGGATGGCTTGAAGACCAAGTCATACAAGACTAGTATAAATAGATGTTTTTATTCATTTGTCTAGTATGAGTGACTCTATTGTGTATGTGTGAGATTTAGGGTTTTATCCCTTTGAGAGAGTCTCTGCCTCCAGGATGAGCTCTCCTGGTGGCGGCTGATATTTCTTAATTGATTGTATGTATGAATGTATGTATGAGTGTTTCATCTTAATAAGAATCATTCGACTAATATTATCATCCTACTATTTCTATCTTTTGTGTTTTGATTACAATTGTTCATCCTACTTTATTGTTGATTGTTAATCAAATCAGGCTCTCTCCAATACACCTCATCCGTCCAAACATCTTTCAAAGTGAATACGAGTGAGATTCGACCCTAACCCTAGACCCGAGCTCCACACCGCTGTTTAGTACCGATTATTCACGCTTCCGCACCGGGGTTCGGACCTGTCAATTGGTATCAGAGAAGGGTTACCGAATCGTTCAGACTAACAGCTGAACTGATTCATTTCGCTCTTGAATCCACCATGGACGTTAAACGATGAAGTTCGTTGAAATTATTTTTGGGGTTTTTTGAAATTATTTGATGATTCGAAGAAAAATATATGGATTGATGTTTGGGTTGATGACTCGTTTGGAGATCCAACATCAATTTCATGCTTATTTGGCCAGAACGGTCCAGATCTGATGTAATAGTGTTATTTGGCTCGTTTTGGGGCAACACTGTTCATCTGATTATTTCTAGATCTGAAAAGGTTGATTATGATATGAAGATAGGTTTCTTTGATTTCGAGATGACTTGGATGGTGCTACAATGATTTATTTCAGATGCCACAACTTATTTTGGATTTGAAAAATTAGGGCTTTGTGTGCTCGTGCTGCACAAACAGTAGATGTTTGTTGAAAAATATTGCCGATGGTACAAACTGATAAGAAGAATGTACAAGTCAAGAATGAACAGGTACTAAAGGCAATTTCATCATTGTTTGTTGTAGCAGATGCAAAGTGAATATTCGAGCAGGTTATGCAAGGGCAAATCAGTGACTGATGACGCAGAAATGAAGTTTTGATGTCTCAAGCACACTATGAAAAAATAAGATTGGACTCGAGTATGGAAAATGACTAAGTGTTGCTTCGAGCACAGGAGGTGTTTTGCCCAAGAACATCTTTGTTTGGCTCGAGCACAGGTTATTTTGAGCACATCTTATATCGAGCACATCAAATCCGAGCACACTTTGTGAAACCCAGAGCATATCCTTTGTCTTCTCAAGAAAACTATCTTCTTTAAGTCTCGAGAACACTTTGTTATTTATTCGAGCAGACTTTTTTTCGAGCATACTTTGTTTTGTCTTGAACAATTATGCTCGTGAAGAGAAAACTCAAGTTTATGTCGAGCACACCCTTGCTACCGAGCACACTTTTTCTCCCGAGCATGTTTGGTGGAAAATGAAAAAGCACTAAGTAATCCGAGCACACTTTTGGTTTCCGAGCACTAAGTAATCCGAGCACACTTGTACTTCCGAGCACACTTTGTGCTAGTTGAAAATTGAAAAATCACAAGTGTTTTTATTTCCGGGTACATTTTGTGCTAGGAAAGTGTTTCCGGGTACACTTTGTGCTAGTGCTAAAATTGAAAAATCACAAGTGTTTTGCTTTCCGGGTACACTTTGTGCTAGGAAAGTTACTCCGAGTACACTTTGTGCTAGGAAAGTGCTCCCAGCACACTCTGTGCTAGGAAAATGCTCCCAAGCACACTTTGTGCTAGGAAACAGAGTTTGTGAAATATTTCAACGTTTTGAAGAAACTTTTGAGATTTTTGGTACCGTTGACCGTTTGACCAAGCTGTTCTCTACGGAAGATATATACCACGGGTATTTTGGTAATCTTTCTCCAATCATCAACAAGCTTATGGAATTCAAACCTCATCCAATTTCACGACTTCATCAAAAGCTTTACAAGAACAAGTGTTGACCAAGCTTAAGGATTTAATCACGTTTAGTGTCAACCAACTTTTAAATATGTTTATCTGAGATTTTTACAATCTTGATGAGGATGATCAAGATTGTTTCACCCACACTTGATTTGAAGACACATTTATTAAAGACAATTACAACGAAATTGGGGGAGTAAAAATCTTTGAATTTCATTGCAAATGGCATGCTTCAAATCAAGCAAAAGACTCAATATAAGGAAAAGTTTATCAAGATCAATAATCCTAGGTCTGTCAGAGATGTTTCATCAGTTGTAAATTTTCAGATTTCCTAGTACGGAAGAGAAGATAGAGTCATCACGAGTAACAATGTTGAAAGGATGATCAGTAGAGTTCAACCTCCTATGAAATAGTCAC
This sequence comes from Bidens hawaiensis, assembly GCF_021521415.1. NCBI lineage: Eukaryota > Viridiplantae > Streptophyta > Magnoliopsida > Asterales > Asteraceae > Bidens > Bidens hawaiensis. The sequence goes on along the minus strand of NW_027491114.1, from coordinate 133,009 downwards.
TTTAACAGTCAAGAACGGGTTATGGTTGAACTTGAATGCTATCTTAATTCAGGGAATGGTTTGAAGATAATTTACAGGAGAAGAAACAGATTTGAAGAATGGAAGATTATTTGATGATCATAATGAGTTTATTTCTTTTTGTGATAGCCTTGTTACTTGAAGTTGATCTTTGAAGTTCAAAGCCTCGTTCATATGCCCATACACCTATATCCAAAAGTGGTATAAGAGTGATGATTCGAAATGAACAATGGGAGAAGCTTAACGTGAGGGGGAGAATTTCAATGAAAGACAACGAGTTATGAGGTGATCATGGAAGAAATTCGATGGCATCGGTCTAAGGGGGAGATTGTTGGGACTTATATTTTAGACCGATGCATCGAATTAATCTTTGGGCCAAAAATATATTATTTGGTCTCAACCAAGGGTGGATGGTTTGAAGACCAAGTCATACTAGACTAGTATAAATAGATGTTTTAATTCATTTGTCTAGTATGAGTGAGTGTATTGTGTATGTGTGAGATTTAGGGTTTTATCCCTTTGAGAGAGTCTCCGCCTCCAGGATGAGCTCTCCTGGTGGCGGCTGATATTTTTTAATAGATTGTATGTATGAATATATGTATGAGTGTTTCATCTTAATGAGAATCATTCGACTAATATTATCATACTACCATTTCTATCTTTTGTGTTTTGATTACAATTGTTCATCCTATACATCTTTCAAAGTGAATACGAGTGAGATTCGATCCTAACCCTTGACCCGAGCTCCACACCACTGTTTAGTACCGATTATTCACGCTTCCGCACCGGGGCTCGGACCTGTCAAAAATATCAAAAATTTTTATTATAAATCGGGACTTTCTAGTCTACTAAACTAGAATGTTTTGAACAACTTTCACTTGTAAAAGTTTTACAAATTCGTAACCTAAATAGGCCAAAACAACCATTTAAATCAGAGGGTACGAATCCGCGCATTGTTTATAAAATATTGATTGCGAATTCATACGAATGAATTAAAATGCGTGAAAATAGTTTATTTGGTATTGCACTTTTTCAGTTTTTTATGAACATGATATGCCTCTTTTTGTTACGGCAATATCTACTGTTAAAATTGAAATATTGCTAGAAGCAGTATTTTAACGATTTCGAAAATGATTTTGATGAAATAAAATTATGGACCTTTTGTGGATATGATTATATAACATTTATGAGCATATATCATTAAAATTCCTTGGATCCTTTAAATAAAAATAATAAAGATTCAAAATAGATAAAAAAGATGTAAGAACGTTTCAAGTGTGACCTTCGTGTAATAGATTATCTCCTTGTGTTCTTTACCTCATCCACCCTATACACCATGGTGTATGGATTATGCGGATTCCTAGACATGATTGTGTTATGGTCATGTTACCATTTGATTAACTAGTATGAACAAGAATTAAAATATATAGAAAAAAGATGAAGAATAATTGAATAATTAAAACCTTACCTTTGAAATGGAAAAATAAAGAAATAATTCTCTTGAGCTTTTCAAGAGTGGTGTAAAGAATGAAAAGGGTGGGAGTGAGTTCATATATATACTAAATGACGAGGATACTTTTAAGAATATTTTAATGATAAAATTGATTAGGAAAGTGCTTTGAGAAAATGACTTAGGAAGATTGGAATCATCCAAACCTCCTCGGAAAATGGCTAAGTATGGAAACCAAGCAAACATAGGCTTCCGAGCAAGCTTTAACTTAGTCAAGCAAGGTATTTTGCTCTTCAAACAAAGTTATCTTCTAGAATTCTTCTTAAGTGTATGTTCAAGAAAACCATACTTCATTAAGAAAGCTTGTTCTTCAAGTCAAACAAGGTTTGTTTCAGAACAAACTCTTGACTAAACCAAGCTAAAACTAAGTATTTTGTTGGATCGAGCAAGGTTTGATTATAAACAGTGGTCCAAGAAAACTTAAAGGAAGTTAATGAAGAAATCAATCTAAGGACTTCTAACGAGCAAGGTTCAACCTCTAGCAAGCTACATTGTCACCATCACACTTGAATTTTGTTCAAATAAGTTAAGTAACAAATAGTTGATGGGATATTTAAAGAACAAGTTTGCTCTTAGGGTACATATAGAGCAAAGTTTGATATTATCAGGAAGATTGAAGTCTTCTTGATGAATACTATCTATGGAAAATATTGCAAGTAAAGATTACTCGGAGAACTGTTTCCAAGCACACTTAATAGTTACTAGGTCTGCTCGACAAAGAAAAAAGTTGCCAAGCTTACTCGAAAACTTGTTTACACTTAGTAACTTTTGTACTGTTTGAATATGTTTTAGAATCATTAAATAGGGTTTCTAGAAGGTGTCAGCGTAGGCCTATTTAAGGAAACTTTAGGGCACGACTATGGCAAGGGGATACTGAGTGAATATTGTGATTCGACGGCTGTCTCTTTCCTAAAAAGAATATCTTTGTACGGAAAAGGTTGTCACAAATAAAAGCATACCACCTAGAAACCCTAATTGATTTTTTTGTATCCTTCATAATATAAATGGAAATATTTTGAGTTTATTTGTGCGTTTTTTTACATTTATGTCCTAGTCAGTAGTCATTTGAGTATCATTGATTCCGCCTTTGATATTCATCATTCTTTCACAAAAGTAGCATTTCATAACCTTCTTGTCGACAGGTTTGTGTGGGTTAAGAATGTGATTGAGTGAATCAGGACGAACAAGTGGTATGAGAGCTTGTCTTGCTGCGTTTGTGAAGAACTATTGGTGAAAACTGTTGATTTTGAAGATGCAGAATGACGTCAACTGACAACTGTTCAATTGATTTGTGACTTCAACTGCCCTTTTTTTCATTTTTCTCAGATCTACGATTGTGTTGAGATTTAAAATTGCTCTTTACTTAGATTTACTTTGATTTCTTTCCTTGTGTGTCTAGATCTTGTTATTATCCATCCAGATTCTTCAGATCTAAGGATTTATTTCACAGATCTAAGTGTTTTTCAAAATTTTCAAAAGTTTCTTAAAGTCTAATTAACTTTTCATATTAAAAATACTTTTAAAATACCAAAAATATGTCTGGAGCTATGGATGAACAAGAGGAGTCTACTAACAAAATTCCCAAATTGTTAGGACAAGAAAACTATATCAAATGGAAGATTATGTTTGAGGCTGACGTGTGCTACAATGATGTGGAAATGTGGAATTTCAACAAAAATGGACCATATGCCCCAGATGGCACAAACAACAACCAAATTGTTGAAAGAAAAATGAAGAAGAAAGATGACAGAGCACTGTCCATGCTAAACTTAGGTCTGTCTTGGGAAACACTGACTAGTGTGGCTCATCACACTACTGTAAAGGCTATGTTTGATGCCATTGTAGAAATGTTTGAGGGAAACACTGAGCTTAAAGACATAAAAAGCACAGACTGAAGCAACAATTGGATATATTCAAGTTCAAATAAGGAGAAATGTTGACTTCTGTTTTGCAGAGGTTTGTTTCTATTGTCAATGAAATTAGAACCACTGACCTAGCAATAACAGACTTTGATCTTAACAAAATCTTTTATCATCTTTATCTGGTGAATGGTACACAACAACAAAGTTCATAAAGGTAAATGCTAATTTCCCAAATTTCAAACTTGATGAGGTGATTTGCTTCTTGCAAGCGGCTGAACATGAGATGCCAGAGAACAACATGATTAAGGAAGAAAGGCCAAGCTTCTTAGTGGCAAATGCTCTTGTTTCTCCTATGAGGAATATATCTACCAAGAACCAACAACAAATACTAATAATTGAATAACCAAGTGAGTATGGTGGTGAAACACCAAGAGTTTTTGTTGCAGGTCAGCCAAGCAATCAAAATGAACACTCAAGATTCAATGTTCAGTTGATTGATGATTGTGATACTTCATCAATGGCTAGTGGACATGCTCATTATGTTATTGGAAATGTGAATCATGGAAATGATTATCAAGCTAGTGAATCATTGGCTAGTGAATCATTTTGTAGCCAAGAATCTGATGCATACTAGTGTGGTTCAAGAAGATCCTGAACAAATTAATGATGATGATTTGGAAGATATGGATATGAAGTGGAAGGCTGGAATGTTAGCCTTGAGAAGTAAGAGGCTGTACAATAGAGCTGGAAGGGCTTTGGTCTCTAGTCCAAATGAAATAATAGGCTAGACCAATCAAAAGCAATCTTCTATAACTGTCAACAACCGGGACACTTTGCTAGAGAATGTAATCGGCCAAGGAAATTTCAGAACAACAATCAACAAAGAAATCAGTTTCAATTTCAAAACCAGAATCAAGGTCAATCAAGGCAATTTAACAACAACAACAACTTTCAACATCAAAATCATCAACAAGTGATCCCACAACAACAACCATATAAGAGAAACCAACAAGTCCCTTCACAAGCCCCTATTAATCACGACAGAAACAATGCCAATAAACCCACAAATCAAGGGAATGTTGCATTAGCTCAACCATATCAAGAAGGTGTATTTGATTGGAGCAACTATGATGATGATATATAAAAAACCAATGTAGCTTTCATGGCAAAGATAGGGAATGAAGCAGTGACCTCTTCATCTCTGCTACATTCAAATCTCACAAATCTTGAATTACTTGAAACGAATGATTCTTTGAAAATGGAAATTGGTAATTTGCAAAGTTAATACTTTAAAAAACTAAGCATTATTAATGTGTATGAAATGAGTAAAGTGACATATGACAACCAAATCAATAGTTTGTAACAATATTGTATGGACAGTTACATCATTCAGTCAAGATATGTTACTAAACTTGAAGAACTGAAGAATTGAAGAAAATGTATCTTGATGAGAAGTTGAAAAATACCTAACTTCAAGTTAAGGTATACTTTCTAAAGAACTTAGTGTCAACTAGAAATATTTGTGATAAACTGAAAATTATCAAGGAAGAAGATAAGTATAAAGTTGTTCCTCCACCTTTTAATGGTAATTACTCATTGAAAGGGGATAAGAAAAAGAGAAATGTTTACGTTAAATAGTTTAGAGAGGTGTTTGATGATAGAAAGAAATTTATTGAAAATTAAAAGTTGGTTGAGGTTGATGACAAGAGGTGATTTTGTAATGAAGGTTGTTGAAAAAAAAGGTTGAAATTATGTTGGTATAAAAGTCTCAGAAGATGAATTTGATGATGATTTATTGGATAGGGATGACTTGAGTGATTCAAGCAACAAAAGTACAAGTAAGGATAGTTTAAAAGAAGAAAAGAGTGGCAAACAGAAACCAAAGAACAAGATTATTTTGCTGCCAAAGATAACTCCCAAGATGAGGAAGCATCATGAGCAAATGTGAAGAGAACACAAATCATTTGATAATTGTGATGGTTCCAAGGTACAGAAGAACAATGAAAGAAAAACATACAGAGTGCCACAAAGAAGCGAGAGTGTCAAAGAGAACAAGAAAACTGAAGAAACCATAAGGAATGATGATCTATTCATTCTTGTTTATCCTATCTTCTCTAATCAAGAATTGTTTGATGTTGGAGAGGTAGAAAGCATGGAAGACAGTCAAGATTTAGAAGCAACAAAAGATGGCAAACCAATGAAGATTAAAAAATTACCTTTGTCAAAAGTTCAGTTGAGAGACGAGACATAAAGATTGAAAAATTAATACCTTTCTCAATTAACTATGATCTTCTGTTTACGCAAATGACTATTGGAGTCGATCCTCCAAGACCAAGTAAGAGGTTTAAAAGGGGAAACTCAAGTGAAAGTTTTTAAGGACAAGTTTGGTGTAAAATTTTCTATGTGTATGGACATCATACTGATTCTTGAAATGAAATATTTACCTTCAAACCAATTCAAGTCCATGACCCAACAAAGTTTGGACAACACTTTGGTTTATACAAGAAAAAGTACAATGAATATTTGGGCAAGGGTAAAAAGATAGTTGATGATCCAGTGAACACTGTTGCAGAGGCAAGTGAGAAAATAATTGAAACCATTCGCAATAAAGAGAACATGAAAGATTTGTTTGAGAAGAAGGCTCAAATGAACAGACAGCCCATCAATTTTAACCCATCTAAATTAGTGAAATCTGTTGATTCTGAAAAGTCACCAAGATTTGAAAAGAAAATTAAAAAGCATGTGTTCAAGAGGAAGAAGTCAAAAGAACTAAAAGGTGATGAGAAATTTCTTGTGAAACATGGGTTTGAGCCACATGGATTTTTATGGAAACCTAGAACATAAACACAAGTGACAATAGTGAAAAAGGAATACGTGATGGAAGAATGCAAAAGCATAGTTCCTTATATGGGAGAATTATGTGAACTTGGTTATGAATCTAATGATTCATGTGAGATTGTTTAGGAGGACCCCAAACTAGATGCAATTGTTGATCATGTTGCTGATGATTTGCAATACGATTTAGCTTGTATTTCATCACTTAACTGATTCCAGTTTCTTTGATTTGTGCAGGATCAATCCACACCAGTGAATGATGTATGGTATATGGACAGTGGATGTTCTAGACACATGACATGTGCCAAGAGGTCACTAGTAAATCATGAAGAAAAGTTTGAGGGACCGGTTGCATTTGGGAGTGATGAAAATGGAGGAAAAACTATGGGGAAATTCATTCTCACTAATGGAAAAGTGTCTTGTGATAATGTATTCTATGTGGAAGGATTACAATATAACCTATTGAGCATATCACAGATGTGTGATAAAGGTTATAAGGTTGGATTTGATGATTCTTATTGTTTCATCCTCAAACCTGAATTTGTAATTCCTCCTGATATGTTATTGATGTTGGCTCCTAGAAATGGAAACTTATATGAACTAAGAATGAAAGATGCCATTTCTAGAGGTGGTACTTGGTTTTTGTCAAAGACCACTGAAAATGAAACAAATTGTGGAACAGAAAGCTTGGTCATGTCAATTTAAAGAATATGAACAAACTTGTTAAAGGTGAAAATGTCATTGGTTTACCAACAAGGGAGTTCAAGCTGGATGACAACTGCATTTCATGTCAAAAAGTAAAGCATCATAAATCATCACACAAGAAGAAGCTCATAAACACCATTGAACAAGTTCTAGAAATGCTTCATATGGATCTCTTTGGTCCTGTGAGTATTCCTAGTATTGGGAAGAAGAGATACGGTTTAGTGATTATTGATGATTTTTCAAGATATAACTAGGTTTACTTTCTGAATTCCAAAGATGAGGCTGCTGAGTTAATTAAAGGATGTGTGACAAGGATTGAGAATCAACTAGATGTGAAGGTAAAGGTAATGAGAAGTGACATTGGGACTGAGTTCAAGAATGGCGTTATGACGGAATTCTGTCAAGCAAAAGGAATTCTTCAACAATTCAGTGTCCCTAGAACACCTGAACAAAATGGAGTAGCAGAAAGAAGAAAGAGAACATTGATTGAAGCTACAAGAACCATGATAGCAGATGCTTATCTACCTATTAGTTTTTTGGCAGAAGCAATCAACACTACTTGCTATGTTCAGAATAGGGTCATTCTAAACAAAGGTCAAGACAAAACACCCTATGAGATTTTTTTCAAAAGAAAACCCTATATCAAGTTTCTCAACCCCTTTGGTTGCAAGTGCTTATTGTTGAATACAAAGGACTATTTGAACAAGTTTCAGTCTAAATCTTTAGACGGTTTCTTTATTGGGTATTCAACACACTCAAAACCCCATAGAGTCTATGTGAAAGACCATTTTAGTGTGACTTAATATTCAGATGTGGTTTTTTATAAAAATCAATTCAACACTGTTGATGAAGCAACATGACTATTTGATCTAGAAAAATAAATCAAATCTTTCAAGTTGTACCCTGAAGATTTTGATGATACTTTGCATAGGACAAGTATCCCTGAAGAAACATCCAAACAAAATGTTGATTTAGACAAGTTATGGTCAAAGGTTGCTGAGAAAAACAATGAATATTCTTTTACTGAAAAAGCAACCAATGATGAATTTGAAGACGAAATTGAGCAAACAGACAATCTAGATCAGTCACAAGATCAAGAACATTTTTCATTAATGATGTGCAACCTAAAGACCAGCAAGATCAAGAACAAGCTGATAGACAATCAAATTTTGAAACCTTGTTTTCAAAATTTGAACATTGGAAATGATGTTCTTCAACATCCGAACAGAATGTTGAAGAGGTTGTTGATTTGAACCAATTAAAATAAGATTTGGTCACAGAAGACCACAATGTAAATGATTCAAATCTGGATGGATTCAACTATTTCTTTAGATCAAATTTTACATGATCAAATTTTACAAACATCCTTTGTAGAAAGAAATTATCCTGCTGAAAACATCATTGGGAGTATTCATGAAAGAGTTACAAGAAGTGCTTCTGAATCTGCAAATATTTGTTTGTACTCATGCTTCTTATCCCAAATTGAAACCAAGAACATTGTTCAAATATTAAAAGACAATAGTTGGGTGGAAGCAATGCAAGAGGAATTGGCTCAATTCAGAAATTTGCAAGTGTGGGAACTTGTAGATAAGCCAAGAAGAAAGTATGCAATAGGCACCAAATGGGTTTTCAGAAACAAAAGGGATGAAAGATGAATTGTAATGAAGAACAAAGCAAGACTAGTTGCACTAGGATGCCTACAAGAGGAAGGGATTGATTTTTAGGATGTATTTGCTCTAGTGGCAAGGCTAGAAGCAATCAGAATATTCCTAGCTTGTGTTGCTTCCAACAACATGAGATATTCCAATTGGATGTAAAATATGCTTTCTTAAATGGAAAAATAGAAGAGGAGGTGTATGTCACTCAACCTTCAGGTTTTGAGGATCCTGAGTATCCTAATAAAGTAAACTGAACATGGCTCTATATGGACTACATCAAGCTTCAAGATTCTGGTATGATGAGTTGTCAAACCACCTATTTGTTAATGGATTTCACAAAGGAGCCATTGATAAGACATTCATCTACAAGAAAAGGGGAAGAGATTTACTTATGCTTCATGTTTATGTTGATGATATATTCTTTGGATCTACTAATGAATATATGTGTTTGGAGTTGAAGGAAGTGATGAAGTCTAAGTACTGCATGAGCTCAATGGGAGAAATGAATTTCTTTCTGGGATTGCAAGTTTAACAAAAGAAGGATGGTATATTCATTTGTCAATCAAAGTACGTGCAAGATATTTTGAACAAGTTCAAATGTCAAGACTTGAAACCTGCTTCTACTCCAATGGACACCTATGAGAAGATGATAGCTGATGAAAAATGGGAGCCTGTTGATGAACATGAATATAGAGCTAAAATTGGATCATTTATGTACCTGACTACTTCAATGCCTGACATTATGTTTGTTGTGTGTGTGTATGAAAGATTTCAATCATGTCCAAAGGTGTATCATATGACTGCTGTCAAGAGAATTTTTAGATATTCGAAAGGGAAACCTGATTTGGGGATATGGTATCCATATAACCATGCCTTTGATCTTCTTGCTTATACTGACAGTGACTATGATGGTTGCAACATGAGTAGGAAGTCTACATCAGGTGGATGTCAATTCTTGGGAGACAGGCTAGTGTCATGGCAATGCGGGAAGCAAACAACTGTGTTAATCTTTACTGCTGAAGTTGAGCACATTGTTGCATCTTCATGTTGTGCACAAGTCCTCTAGATTCAAAATCAACTATTGGGCTATGGTTTGAATTACTTGAACACCCCTATTTTCATTGATAATATTGCTGCTTTGTTTATTGTTAAGAAACAAGTCCAACACTCAAAGACCAAGCACATTTAAATCAGATACCATTTCATTAGAGACTTTAGTGAAAAAGGTCTAATAGAAATGTAAAGAGTTGATAGTAGTGACAACTTGGCTGATTTGTCCACCAAGCCACTAGATAGAACAAGATTTCACTTTCTATTGAAAACATTAGGCATGATCAAATCTGATGAATTCTGATTGATGATATGTGCTTAATTTTACTAACTGACTATAAAATGAAAGGTCTTGATGAGTGAGTTGTGTTTGATCTTGGAATCTTTGTTTATGCTTAACTGATATGTTCTTTGAATGACAATATGTGTGACTTAGGTATCAATGATGCTTAGGTTTGATTTTCAGTAACTGTTGATAATGTCTTGATAAGTGTGTATGCATGTGCCTTGAAATGATGAAACTGTATGCTTATCTGATATTTCTGAATATGTTGGATAATCTGATATGTTGATTTTTTTGGACAAGATAGTATTTGCATAATTAGTCTTGGTCGAAGATTATGTTAAGTATGCTTGTGTTAATTCATGTCACTCATGTTCTGATTATTCTTGAATATGTTACTCTTTGCTTGTGTCAAAATTATGATTTTGTGTTAAAGTTGTATGCTCAAATGAATATTTTTCAAAAGAGTTTTTACAAAATATTTTTGACAAACAGAGCAAGTTAACAGTGTTGATATATGAGAGGATTTTTCAGTTCAAAGCTTTAAAGAAGCTTAAAAGGTTCTCAATGAAAATTGATCTAACCTTTTGGGAAATGATAGTAGATTGATTATTTATGCCAATCATATGGATTTATTATGCTGAAAAGACTATTAGTGCAGTCGTTAATAAGTATGGATGTTTTCCATGATGTGTAAAAACTGAGGTGATATAAACATAATGAATATGCTAAGATTAAAGTGGAGATACATTGTTGAATATGCATGTTTCAAGATAAATCTCTCTGAATGATAGGAAGAAATGTGAGAACCTAGTCATACATGGGCCTGTTGGTACTTTGTCACCAAAATGAAACATCTTATGTATATGACAAAGAACAAATATGAGAAAAAATTTTAACATCAACCAAAAGTTCATACATGTTCACAAATTTTGAAAGAAACGTTAACATTAGGGTTAATTCTAGAACTATAGAGGTGGGGCATCATTATAAGTCATTTGGCACCTTGAATGAAAGGCATGTAAGTCCGTATTGCGTGGCATGTAAGTCTAACGTTCAACCTCAATATGTTTGAAAATTTTGAACAGAAAATTCCATAAAGAAAATTTATATGTTCTGTCATAAAAATATTTTGACCAAAAATCAGAGGGTTGTAGTCAATTTGGGGTGATCTGGGAAAGCCAAATAAGCTTTGAGATTGGATACGGGACATCATAGTACAATAAGTGTTATCCATTTTTGTACTATGCACTTAACTGAACCTTAAGCATATCACCAAAGTAATGAAATTCATGCTAAGTCTGGACCTGCTATTAACATGCCTGATCTGTAACAATAATGCTGAGAATGAAGTATAGAAAGATGACTTAATCAATATGATCCCATGTGGAGATCTTTTCATAAAAGAGAAAAAGATTTGGAAGGATATAATTGAAATTTGATCTCATTATGCACCACTTGCTCGTAAACTCGGAACTTTAATGAGAAAATTGTTTAAAATAAGTTTTAAGTAAAAAAGAGTTGCATTGTAACCTTGAATATGTCTACATATGTTATATCAAGTAAACTTTGATGTTTTTGAACTTTCGAGTAAACTTAGGTGTTTTTATTTGAAGTTTAACTCATTCGAGCAAACATAATAGTCACTTGTTTTGAAAAGAACTATTCATGTATTATCGAGTACACTTTGATGATTATTTACTTTCGAGTAAACTTGGGTGTTTAGAAGGTTATCTTCATCAAGCACACTTGATGAATATGTGATACATGTATGAATATGCTTTAAATACTTGTTTCGAGTTAATTTGGTTGTTTTAATTGTAATTTGTATTTTTCTAGAATACTTCATAGGTTTGGATTGGATTACATAATACTTTCTGAAATTGCAAGTGTTTTCAAGTAAACTTTGTTTATCGAGCAAACTTTATGCTTAGAGCATATTTTAATAATCAATGTGTTCTCTAAGCTTACTTGTATATATCAAAAAGTGTTTCAAGCAAACTTTACTTTGTGAGTACACTGCATGCTCTCCGCAAACTTTTGTATTAAATTTAACACATAAAGTTTCCTAAGGAACACTTTGCACTTTTAAGGTATTGTCGAGTAAACTTCACTTTGGAAGTATACCTGACTGTATATTTCTAAAATTAGTTAACTTTTTTCTTTTCTAAGTACAATCGAGTAAGGTTAGTAAGAACAAGGTTTTCGAGTAAGGTTGACAAATTAGAAATATATCTATGTTATCATTTTTGGATTCTTTACTGATTCCGAGTAAGGTTGCCTATTTGATGAATTATACTTGATTATTTATCTTGTGATATAGTTCTCAAGAAATCTAGTATATTCGAGTAAGCTTCCTTAATCTTATCTGCTTAGTTTATTTATAATTAGATTAAAATACCTGAGCAAACTCTGGGACGAGTAAGCTTTGGAAATACACTTTATCGAGCAAGCTTAATATTGGTACATTTAAAATTGGGTTCTTGAAAGTATTCATATGCAAAACGACAAAATTCATTTAAAACCCACTTTCAAATGTGAACAGAATACACTATATAAGGGCGACTTAGAAAACTCGTCATTTCACCTTTTTCCCTCTTTCTTACTTGCATTATTGCCGACTTGCTTGCTACCTAGAATCTCAATGGTTTTCTAATAATCATAACCTAAATTGGTCATCCAACTTAATCCAACTTGGTAAGCTTCAATTGAATGATCTCTGACACTCATTATATGGGTTTAGGGCTTCAGTTTCATGTTTACTGCCATCTCTATTTTCTGTGTAGGTTATAAATTTGTCGAAGAACATGTTCTTAAAGACTATCTTTTATTTCTTCTTCAAATATAACTTAATACATGATAAAGATGTGAACTTTAATAACTAATTGTTGCTTTGAATGTATCGTTGTCTGTGATTATGCAGATATGACGTATCCGATCGAGAAGAAACATAACATGCGTGCCTATCTCCAATTCACTGAGGAAAATAGGCCGGTAGAACTGATTATTAGATGGTTGTTGCACTCTAATCTTCACTTCTCTTTCACCGAAAGCCCTATCACTTACAGAAACCATCACTTTGACTTTTGGAACTCACCATAGTTGAAGGACGATGTAAACGGAAGAAGGATTGAAGCTACAGTTGTTGGGCCTGCGATTGAAATCACGAAGAACTTGATACGGGCAAGTCTCCAGTTACACGATAATGTGAATGCTCCTATGCACATTAATACCCAAAGATTGTTGAGTACTTTCAAAGAGACAATGGAATATCAGGGAGAAGTACATGAAGGACAATTCAAGAAGGAGATGTTTCCCATCTTGTATAGAATTTTGATACACCACATTTTACAAGGCTTCACACCAAGGAGGGGTACTTGGACCTTCATGAGTAGGGAGATTGCAAAAGCTACTGTTGCAATTGTATATAACCAGCCATTTAATTTTTCAAAACTGATATTTGAAGGGCTGGTGACTAATTTGCGAAAGGAGAGGGATGCTAGATTTTTGGTTTATCCCTGATTCTTATAAATCATCTTCAATATTGTGTTCCCTGATCTACCAACCTTGGGCACAACCCATGTCTTGTAAGATCCAAATGTAAACAGAAGAATTGCAAGGTTGGGGGCCACAAGTAATTTTGATCCTGAAGTTGAATATGACGTTCTCCCATGGTTAATTAATAACAATATGGAGATAATAGAGGTGCCAAAATCACCAAGATTGACTTCTAAGGAGGATGAGAGTGAGGATGCTGATGATGGGACTGACTCTGATAATGATAATGATAATGATGGTGGAGATGATGTTGATTGTGATCAGGTTGTTGTGCAGAGGAAAATGTTGAAGATATACATGTGGTGGATATCAATGAGGCTCAGGGGGGAACATCAAACCACCCAATTCCAACACCACCCACCTCTCCCAAAACACAATCACCACCCCAATACCAAACCCATGATCCATATATTCCATCCCCATCAACTTCACCACAAACACAAACCCAAACCCAATCACCAACACAAACCCAAACCCAATCACCAACTCAAATCCAAACACAAATACTTGACCAGCCTAAACATGAACCTTACATACCTAAATACATCCCAACCCACTTTATAAACCAGGCAAGTACACCATACCAATCCCCAACCCACTCACAAACTTCCGACCAACCACATATCCCAACTTTCCATATCATATATACCCACACACCTACAATAAGAACTAGATATCCTTTACCCTCAACCAGTGAAAACATTACAGAAAGCCAACCTCATGAACCAATTTGAACCCAAATTCGTAACACATTTCCCATATCAACAATACACTCCCCTTTCCCTGATGACAGGCTGAGATTACATGACAGGTATATGGACGTGTTATTTGAGAACTGTGATTTGAAGAGGGAAAAAGAGGGGTTAAAAAAGAAAAACGTTGAGTTGGAATCCAAGTTGGATCAGGCTCTATAAAGGATTCAAACCCTGGTCAGTGAGGTTAAGAAGACCTCAGCTGCACCAAAATAGGAGTACAATCCACCTGCTGTGAATGTAACTAATGATGATGTATTTAAAAATATTGGTGATGTTTATGGAAGTAAGGAGGAGGAGGACAAAAAGTAGGAGAGATATGAAAGGGGATATGAGGATGATGTGTTGGAAGAGGTTGTTCAAGTCTACAATGTGGATGAAAATTATGACATGGTGGTGGAGAAGAATATAGTAGATGAGGAGGAGAGGGAGGTTGAAGAGATGGTGGATGAAGCTAAAAAGAATATTGATGATGAAATGACTGAGGCTCAAACTACTGATAAAATGACTGAGGTTGTGATGATTGAGTCTAAAACTGATGTAATAGTTGAGGCTGATAGTGGCATTGAAGAGATGGCGATCATAGGTGAAACTGTAGTCTTAACTGATATAACTGAAGAGTTGGCTGATGATGATGATGTTGATGTGCCCTCAATACTAAATGAGGTGGAAGATGAGTTGAAGGGATTATTTGATGAGATTGACAACTTTCCCGATGAACCAACTGTGGTGAGGGAAGTAGGTCCATCAAAACTTGAACTGTTGATGAGGAGAAAAGAAGAATGAAGGGAAAAACGGAAAATGAAGACCAACTGCAGCCTTTAAAGATTAAAAAGATCCAATCAAGTGATGAGGTCTTGTTTGTTGATGAAGTAGCTGAGGAGGCCATCAAAAGATATGATAAAATTGTTGGTGAATGGTTACAAAGAGAAGTGATTTCAAAATTCCTAACGGATAAAGAACTTGAAGAGCAAAGAATTTTGATGGAGGTAATTGAATTAAGGAAAAATCTTGATGAAGATAAGGGGGAATTGGAACAAGAGGTGATAAAAGGGTTGCAGAGGTTGCAACAGACTGAAGCCTAACAACTCACTAGCTATTGATATTTATCAGTTTCAGCAACCCAAATTCTCTGAAGCTAAGGCCAATTCTTCTGAAAATGGACAAACTATTCCTACTGCCACTAATGAAGCTAAAAAAGAAAATCTAGATAGGCAACTGGTTTCTTACATTCATGATGCCAAAACTATTCAAGAAGAAATGATTACAAAGGCAAGTGAAATGATGAACCAGAGTTTGTTTGAAGAAATGAATAAGAATGAGAAGAGCTGGCCTGCTGATTTGTTAAGATTTACCAGGAGGAGGAAGAGGTTTGGTGTGGAGAATATACTTGAGGAGGCTATGCCCAAATGGCAGAAAAATCATGTTAATGCGGTTCCTTTGCAGGCTGTTAAACCTGTTGAGCAATGGAAGATGAACCCAAATTTTATGACTTGATAGATCTGTCTGACTTGAAGATGAAATGGCTTATTCTCCTCATGTGAAAATGACTAAGGTTCATAGAGAGAAGATACAAAATATGTTGAATTATTCCAAGTGGGGAAAATCCTAAAATCATAAGCTTGATGCATCATGGTTATGAATTTGATACCTTGGCTGTGATGACAAATGAAGAATTGGATGGGTTGCTTAAAGAAAATGTGAGAGATTTGAAGAAAGTCAGGGAGAAGAAGAATAAAGACACTCAAAGGTTCCTATCCTATCCGAGACTTCATGGTTTCTTAGAAAAACATTTTATATTGAGAAGGAGAACTGGGAGAGATTGGAGGAAGAGCAGAGGAGACTGTTGTTATTCCAGTGTGGACCAAGGGGGAGCCTATCTAGACACAAAGATCAACCCCATCTGAGCCATTTGATAAAGAAGTTACAGAAATGATTACTACTCTAGCAAAAGAAGGGGGTTATTTTAAGCTGGTGATGATGACAAAAGATCAAGTTGTGAATCTCTATGAACAATATCGGCATGTGAGAAGACCAGTACCCAAAAAGAAATATACTCCAAGGGTCTCCACATTAAGTGCCCCAATACCAACAACTAGATCTACAGTTCAACCACCAAAGCCCACCAACTGATGTGGACCTTCCTAAAGAGTTACTTTGATGCAAGAACAAAAACCTTGAAAGTCATTATGTCTGGTGGAGAGTTAAAGAAAACATTGTTTTCAAGGATGTCTTGCAGGATTTCAAAAGGGAACAACTTGAGGAGATTGCAAGGATGAATCTATATGACTATCAAGATACAAAGAGGTTTGCAGGATAACAAAGGAATGAGTTTTCCAAATATTTGAAAGAACAATCCAGGAAAGGATTTCCTTTGTTAAACAAAAAGAGGAATTGGAACTCGTAAATTTTGAAAGAACCAATAGGCAGAGGAAATGTTGGATATAGTGCTAACTATAGCTTCATACAAACAGAAAAACATATATTACAATCCTCTTGCCAACATGAGAGAGTGCATAAGTATGAGGCAGCAGATGACCAGACCAAACTATGAGGTCTAGAACAATGGAAGGATTTCTAAGATAGTGTTTGATCCAAAAGACCAATCTTTTATATTCAGAAATTTTGATGGACTGGCCCTGGGAATCATTGAACACGATACAGATTTGGAGTTTCTTCACATAGAGGATTTAGAGGAGATAATCAGTTGAAATCTTCCCTCTCGACATCTACACCATATGGAGATCTCTTTATTTAAAGAGAAGGTTGTTGCGGTGCTATTTGACAGAAAGAAAGATGGTGAAAGCTCAAGAAGATGAAGATTTTCTATCTTTCTGTTAAATTTGCTTTGTAATGTCCTTGTGACAGAATTTTCATATGTAAATTTTTCATTAAGTAATGTAATATTTGCTTTTTGGAAATTTGATGTGTATTTTGAAAAGTGTATGCAACCAATAGGTGTTTTGGTGCAGCTGAGAGTGTTCCAATCTAGGGGTGATTGTTGGGATGAGAAAATGACTTAGGAAGATTAGAATCTTCTCAACTTCCTCGAAAAATGGCTAAGTATGGAAACCGAGAAAACTTTGGCTTCCCAGCAAGCTTAAACTTAGTCACGCAAGGTATTTGGTCTTCAAGAAAAGTTATCTTATGGAATTCTTCTTAAGTGTATGTTCGAGCAAACTACACTTCATCAAGAAAGGTTGTTCTTCAAGTTAAGCAAGGTTTGTTTCAGAGCAAACTCTTGACTAAACCAAGTTAAAACCAAGTATTTTGGTGGATCGAGCAAGGTTTGATAATAAATAGTGGTCCAAGCAAACTTGAAGAAAGTTAATGAAGAAATCACTCGAAGGACTTTTAACGAGCAAGGTTCAACCTCGAGCAAGCTACAGTGTCACCAACACACTTGAATTTGTTCAAATAACTTAAGTAACAAACGGTTGAAGGGATCTTTGAAGAACAAGTTTGCTCGCAGGATATATCGAGCAAAGTTTGATATTATCAGGAACATTGAAGTCTGCTTGATTAATACTTTGTAAGGAAAAAAAATTTTTATGAGTAAAGCTTACTCGGAGAATTGTTTCCAAGCACACTTAATAGTTACCAGGTCAGCTCGACAAAGACAAAAGCTGCCAAGCTGACTCAAAGACTTGTTTACACTTAGTAACTTTTGTAATAGGTTTTAGGATCATTAAATACGGTTTCTAGAAGGTGTCAAGGTAGGCCTATTTATGGAAACTTTAAGGCACGCCTATTACAACGGGACACTACGCGAATATTGTGATTTGACGGCTGTCTTATTCCTGAAAAGAATATCTTTGTACGGAAAAGGCTGCCACGAATACAAACATACCACCTAGAAACCCTGATTGATTTTCTTTGTATCTTTCATAATATAAATGGAAATCTTTTGAGTTTATTTGTTAGTTTTTTTACTTTTATGTCCTAGTCAGTTATCATTTGAGTATCATTGATTCCGCCTTTGATATTCATCATTCTTTCACAAAAGTAGCATTTCATAACCTTCTTGTCGACAGGTTTGTGTGGGTTACGAATGTGATTGAGTGAGATAATCGGGACCGACAATGACAAAAAGATTCAAGTGATCGAAGTCAAAGAGCACAAGACGAGGGGGAGTGTGTTAGTGCATTGATTTTGTCGTCTCGGCCTTTGTTTATCTTTGTAATTATCTTTATTAATGTAAAAGGGCTTTTTGGTAATTTACTAGTCCATTAGTTATCATTATATGGTCATTTGTTAAGGGTGTTTAACGAATGAGCCCATACGTTATGATTATTGGCCATTCATTAAGGTTATTTAATGAATGAGCCTATTCGCTATTATTATGTACCACTCGTCAAGGCTGTTTAACGAATGAGGTATAGTGAATTAGTCATTCGCCATACTATTAAGTTAAGTTAGGGAATACATATGAATGGATCCCATTCGTTATGGAATGTATAACAAATGGGTATAATCTTCTATATATAGCTTGTATCTCAGATCTATTATTTAATGAAGTGTGAATTATTTTAACAAGTGTCGTTACTCTGCCAAATTACTATATCAACACACACACACTTCATCTAATCTATTCAATCACCTACAATATATCAAAGAAATAGATCCTTAATGTATGAATTGAAATCTATTCGTTCGTAATAGGTGTCTCAATATTACGTAGCAAGTACTCAGTTCACCGGTTATTTCGTATATAGAAAATGATTAACCGAGTGATACTAATTATGGCCCGTATATATCAGGGGGGCATATACAAGTGATATATGCATTATTGCAACTAACATATTGATATTATAACCATAGTATGTGCAAAACCGCTTAAACAGAAAGATTTTCGTTTAACGATACGCTGTGAACTTAAACCCGATCTTATGCATCAAAAAAAGCAATGTATCATCTGTCAAGCCAAAAAGACTTATAAAACATTTATCTCATCAACACCATTTTATGAAGTATCAGTGTTAGTAGCCTCAGACGAACGAGACACAGAATGTTCAGCAACAACTTCAGAACCCATAACACCTTTCGAAACTGCAGGCATGTCCATAGCAAAAGCAACATCAAGATCATTTTTTTCTAATACCTTAGGATCAACAACCTCTTTTTGAAAAATTGGCTCATATGAAGGAAGAATAATATGCTCTTGAGGTTGAGGTTGTGGTGCTACCGCAGGTTGTGGATCTGCCACTTGAACAGGTGCATCAAGAAAACCATCATTTGGTAGAGGCATATACAACTTATTCACAATAGCCCCAAACAACTCAAGAGGCCTAGGTCTCAACTCAGCCTTACTCCTGGAACCAGAAGATCGAAAATGAGCATAAATACGTTTATTGATACCGTCGACATAATTAATTGGTCATCTCTTAGGAACATTCGGAGCAACATGATTCACGATCATTTGTAAAAACCTCTTATACAATAGATAGCGTTCCCTCCCAGTTGCTCTCCTCTTCTGATCAATCTCATAAAATATCATATTACTGAAACCCTACGGCTTTTTATACCCCAACTAAGCCATAACTAATTGCATAGCTGCACCCATACCATCCAAACTCGCCTTTCTACTTGACATGCATTAGAAACCTCATGTACCCAGAAGAAAACCCTTACGTTTATGTGAATCACCAATCCGGCTTGAATATCCCATTCGCTAAAAAACACCATTCCTAAAAAATTAGGAATACTAATTAGGACCATTATTTTCTATAACTATCCCCAAATGTAAATCTACACGAATGTCGTTAGCAGAAAAGCAATCAGATGATTATTTATTATAGCTTGCATCACCGGTGGTTCAACTAGACCCCACGGAGTCCCAAAAATCTTCAATGTTTGATTTTGAGAGAGTTAAGTAGTTGAGATAGCATAAAAGATCATCGAACGAAGCAAAAAGTTTATCATCTCGTTAAAGTCATCCGATCCTCATGATCTGGCTCCAAAGTCACAAACATGTTGTGTGCGCTAACGAACTTTCTTGGATTGTTAGAGCCATCTCCACCAGCTCCTCCTACACCAGCAACAACACCTTTTAGTAGGTAAAAGATCCAAACATCTGGTACCAGAATAAGCGAAGTTATTATATAGACAAAGTTGTGTAACTTCGCAAGTTTCAGAATAAGCGAAGTTATTATATAGACAAAGTTGTGTAACTTCGTCTAACGAACAAGCTCGTCAACTCCGATGATTGTTCACCGTGTAGACATCAAAATTTAGACATAATCACTTGCTAATCAAATTAATGATCATCGTGGTGTAACGATTCCGGCAAAATCAGGTATACCCTAACCGGTATATACTATTTATGTGTTAGTTAATAATGAATATGTGAATTATGATGCGTTTATACAAGTATGTATGATTCATAGTACGACTTATACTCGATTATACAGTTAATCGCATTGGAAATACGATTAACCGATTAACGGTTATTGAAGCCCGAACGATCGGGGATTGCATTATAGACGAAATATATATTATTTAGTGATGTTTGCGAAGTATTAAAGCTTCGGGATAAGTGAATTAAAGCACAGAAAAAGGATTTCGATTTAATGGTACGTCGGTACGTTAAACGAAACCTTTAATACCAAACCGAGCAAGAGACGATCGATCAAGCCGAAAAAGATGCACAATTATTAATACTATGATGTTTTAAGTCAATAAATGTCATGGTTTAAGTTTTAAATCGGTTTTATATAAATTTCATTTTTAAGCCGAAAAACGACCGTTTTAGCCTCGTTTTAAGCCGAATTAAACGTTTAACCGAAAAACGAACTGAACCAGATTATCCAAAACATTATCCAGATTATGAGAATCTGAACTTGTGGCCACAAATGAAGATGTGGGTCCCCCCACCCATCCAAATGGTCCGATCGGACCACTTTGCTTCAATTCATTTCATTTTTCTTTTTTTACAACACATATTCTACAATCCTTTCATCCTCTCAATAATTCCATCCAAAAATCAACAATTCTAGCAAGAAAAACCGAGGTAAAATTGTGTTATGTACGGGTTTATGTTCGTTTCTTGAGTTTTCTTTCAAGACAATGAGGTTTCCAAGTGAAAAAGGGTGAAAACCCGAGATGGAACCGATTCTTGCACGATCAAGTGATGTATAAGGGGTATACAAGGGATCTTGGTCCAAGAAAGGAGTTAAACGAACCAAAAACGAATTTTTACGGTTAAATCGTTGTTTTTATATCATAACCGAAACCATGAAAGAAATGGCTTGATTGTGGGTGTAACTTGCTTGGTTTGGTGTTATTGTGCTTGTAGGTGTTGTATCTAGTTGCTAGCAAGGGCTAGAAAGCGAGATTCTTGCGGTTTGAAGCTAGAAACTCAAGGTAGTTCGGTTTTGTGTGATGTTTGTATATTTGGACAGATTGTGTTTCGTGTAGAGTTAGGTCATGAAATTTTACAGAGATGATCTACACATGAAAATATGAGTTCTGTGAATTTTTGGTAATTTTTGGATAAAGGATGAATATTTGGTGAATTTAATGCTCGGTTTTGGCCAAAAATTGTGAAAAATAGTTAAATATCATGTAAAATTCTGGAAAATTTCAGATAAGCTTTCTATAACATGTATAAGTCACACACAAAATTTGAGGTCATTTGGAGAAGTACAATTAGGCTTTTTGGTTAAACGAGTTCTAGGGTTTTCTAGCTCGGTTTTAGTGAAAATGGCATTTAAAAAGGGATTTTGGTTCTGGAAAAATTACAGGGGACTATGGGGATGGCAGGGGTCATCCAGGAAAAATTTGGGATTTTTCTAAGATCGTTTGGTATTTACGACATATTTAGTGTTTAAATGGTGTTTAAAAATAGATAAATAAATGTTATATATAAAAATTAATTCTGGAAATATTTTTATAAAATTCCCCACTGTCAAAAAGTGATTTGTGCAAAATTTCAAGATCCGAGACTAAACGGATAATTATTTGTGCTAAAACAAACTTTTAAAGCTTAAAACGCGTAAACCGGTAAAGTTCGCATAAGCGAGCTGACTGGTGTATAAAAACCCTAAAAATGAACTATTTTCATATAATTAAGTTAAACAAGTAAAAATGAATCATCCGAAAATAAGTTGGATGATCTGAGTGTTTTTAGCCTATTTAACAGTTTCCGGTACGATAATGACGGAAACGAGTCCCGCGGCCAATCGGGACATCTAAACCGAGCCCTAATTTCACAACTTAGTTAAATTATCAATTAACAACTATTTTCGGGTCGTGTGTGACCAAACTCATTTTTGAAACATAAAAATGGATAACCGTGCTAGGCACGCAAAACGGGAAAAATGACTAATAGTAGATCTGACTAGTGAACTCTATACGATATCACAATCTGAGTCCGGTGAAAGTGTTTCTGGGTTAACATTGCCCCCAGAACGGGTACAGTCCTGGGTTAACTGTGTCCCCAGATGTACCGGTTAACACGGTTAAAGTTATGTTAATAGTGATTGTATAGTAACGAACTTAGGGATCGTATTACAGATTTGGACTAGTAGCTGGAGTGTTGTATTACTAATTTGCCTACGATAAGGTGAGTTTCACGAGCCCCTTTTTCTGAATTGTTTTTAAATATTTTCCCGGGGCGGAAAGCATGTTATTATTTAAATGTTTAAGTACATACTGAACGCATGGATTTGCGTGTATTTATAAATATTTGATTGTATGGGAGTCGTATGGAATGGGTACATTACTGGGTTAACAGTGTCCCCAGATGTCCCTGAAAGTGTTTCTGGGTTAACATTGCCCCCGGAATGGGTACAGTACTGGGTTAACAGTGTCCCCAGATGTCCCTGAAAGTGTTTCTGGGTTAACATTGCCCCCGGAATGGGTACAGTACTGGGTTAACAGTGTCCCCAGGTGTCTCTAGAAGTGTTTCTGGGTTAACAGTGTCCCCAGATGTCTCTAATATATGATTATCATAATGATTTATCACTGTTTATTTAAATTAGTGAAACTCACCAACTATTCGTAGTTGACCCGTTTTCTTTACATGCTTTCTAGGTACTCCCAAACTGGAATAAATGCTACATGCTTGATGATGCGTGCTATTTGTGGAAGTTTAGTGATCATTTTGTATTAAATATGATAATGTAATGTTGGTAAAACTTATGTGCTATCGCCTAGACGGGAACTAAACTCGGAACAATGTTATATGATGTAAATTAATGTAGTGGTGTTTTCTTTATAAGCAATGCTGTTGATATCAGACGTGTCTGTTGCATCCCGTTTACGTTTCCGCTGCGGTTACGGGGTGTTACAGAACTTGGTATCAGAGCCATTAGTTATAAATGAATTAGGATGTCTTTAAAAGATACCTAAAATATAACCAGTAGCTCAAGTATTATAGGATCTGAATATCAACTAATAATATATAGTGACGAGATCTGGATGAACTTGGATGGACAAGTGAGTTATTATGGTCCGGAACATAATAACATACTTGTCCGCACGAGGGAATTCAGGGGAAGTCACGGGGAACATTAATAGGTAAAATCGGCAACATATGTGTAAGTATATGATAGTATTTTTATGTGACAAGGTTGTATAAATGTGTGTATATTAATTTAATTATGATTTACATTATGGAAGGAACTATATGTTTGCTAACTTGTGTACAGGTAAGCATGTCAAGATCACGAAGTTTATCGGTAGAGGAGGACCCGGAGGAGGCCAGTTCCGGGGACTCTAGGAGTGTACGCTTAGCTTCCAGCACCGAGCCTACTGAGGCTAGCCATTGGAGTGCTAGCTTGTCCTCCCCTGCTAGGGTTACCAGATCTCCCACCCCACCCGCACCACAGGTCGCCCTTACCCCTCCCAGACCCGGTCCCCGCCTCACGGCGCGGATCAGTGCCCCGTATGTCCCACCTACCTTTACCCCACCCAGATCCACTTACTACAGGGGCGAGTCCTCCTGCCCCCAGCCCGGGCCTGTGCCTCAACCCGTGTGGGGTACCCCCAGGCCGGTGAGGGATGAGCGTCCCTCCGCCGAGGCGGCATGGCTCCGAGTGCTCACCGAGCAGTTGAATGAGCACACCACCGCCTTGACAGTGGGTATTCAGAGGAGGAATCACTTGGCGGATTGCATACTGGACAGCCAGCATGCGATCGCGCAGCTGAGGAGGGAGGACGCCTACTCCCAGTGGATGATTGACCGGATGGAAACACGGATCCGGGGTTTGATGGCAGTGTTAGTGGGGATGGTGGCAGTGTTGTTGTGGTTGGTATACCACCGTGTTTAGATCGTGTTAGAGTGGTAGTAGTCATGGGCCGCTTTTTGATACTCTGTGTTAGCAGTTAGTGACGATGCTAACATAGAGTGAATCTTGGGTAGTTATAATACAGTCACTAGCCCATAGGGGGTCTTTTTTTTTTGGGATACCATTGTAGATATTTTGATGTATCATTCAAGCACTGACCCATAGCGGGTTATGTCGAAATGATGCCGTTGTAGAACTGATGTATGAAAACTTAATCTATGGGCTAACGTTAATGTAATGTGTACTGATGATTATGTAAAATGTACTAATGTTTATTAATGAATGGAATATGTGTTGTGTATCGAAATTGGAATTTGTATTAATTATATGTATTTTCTTAATGTTGTGTAGAATGGCACCTAAACGGTCAGCTCAAATGTCAGAAGTGGATGTGAGTCGTCTGATTGCTCGACAGTTAGAGGCGGCGATACCGGATATAGTATCGCGCATCGCCGCCAGTATTAACAATACGACCAATCCAGACCCTGCGAGCAATCAAACGACCACCAATAATGTTGGGGAACAAAATGTTAATCCTCCACCGAGCGGTAACCCGATTCCGAGTAATGACGCGCTGCCTAGGGTGGTCGTTACAGACAGTAATGACCCTATACCCAGTGTAGAAACGAACCGCACTGAACCGACTCCTGCAACAAGGGGATGTTCAATTAAAGATTTTATGTTGTGCAAGCCCCTAGAATTTAGCGGGTCTGAGGGACCCAATGGGTTGGTTAAGTGGATTGAGAAAATAGAGTCGGTTGTGAACATCAGTAACTGCCCTGAGGAATACATTGTTAAGTATGCTACCTGCACGTTCACGGACCATGCCTTGACATGGTGGAACACAATAGTGCAAACTCGCGGTCAGGCAGCGACAAACCGCATGACTTGGACAGAACTCAAAGCCCTTGTTCTGGAACATTTCTGCCCCAAAAACGAACTGCAGAAGTTAGAAAACGAGTTGTGGAACTTGGAGATGCAAGGGGCAGACCACTTGGGTTATACGAACCGATTTAATGAA
This sequence comes from Bidens hawaiensis, assembly GCF_021521415.1. Taxonomy (NCBI): domain Eukaryota; kingdom Viridiplantae; phylum Streptophyta; class Magnoliopsida; order Asterales; family Asteraceae; genus Bidens; species Bidens hawaiensis. Next base: position 107,468 of record NW_027491114.1, on the reverse strand, counting down.
TTGTCGCGATTGGTGCCGTGGTTGGTCACCCCTGAGTCAAAGGGGGTGGAGCGTTATATATGGGGACTAACCCCAGTAGTAAGGAGTATAGTCAACGCTGGGGGACACCAGACGTTTGAGGGTGCGGTGACGCAAGCTGGTATTGTCACATACGATTTCGTGAGAAGTGGGTCACTGAAGGTGGCAGGAGAGTCTGCCGGAGGAAAGCGAGGTACGTATGATAATAGGACCCCGGGGAAGCAGCAAGACAAACGTGCTAGGCCCGCTGCCCAGAACTACGCCATGACTAGTTCAGGCGGAAGGCAAGAACCGCAGAAGAGAACGTTTCCTAAGTGTGGGAAATGCGGTTACCACCATGGTGGCGTGTGCAAAGAGGTGGTGTGCCACCGGTGTGGCAGGATTGGGCACTACGCACTGAGTTGTAGGATAAACCTGAACAATCTAAACCGACAACTGCAACCTATCTGTGCGCAGCCATTTAGGACCCAACCAGCCCGACCACAAAACCCACAAGGAAACCAAATGATGACCACTAGCCGTGCTTGCTTTGAATGCGGCAGCACAGATCACTTCAAGAGAAACTGTCCGAAGCTGAACCAGGGAGGAAATGGGAGGCAAACTGTGGGTCAGGCATCGTCGTCCAATCCGGCGCGAGGTCGAGCATTCGTGATGGGGGCGAACGAAGCACGCCAGGACCCCAGCGTAGTGACAGGTACATTCCTCGTCTCTGATCATTACGCTTCTGTATTATTTGATACAGGCGCCGATAGAAGTTTTGTTTCTGTTAAATTCCTATCGATAGCAAACATTCCGATTAGTGAACCCATAGAACCTTATACCGTAGAAGTCGCTAACGGTAAAACCATGATAGTTAACCAGATAGTTCGGAATTGCCCTTTTATTCTGAACGATCAATCCTTCCTGATTGACTTATTACCGGTGGAATTAGGTAGTTTTGACGTGATAGTGGGAATGGATTGGTTAGCACGCAACAAAGTGGAAATAAACTGTGAAAAGAAAATCGTCAAGATCCGGGTGTCGGATGACGAAGAGGTGTTAGTGCAAGGAGAGAAGTCAGGCACAATGATACCATTTATATCCCACCTCAAGGTGTTAAAATATATACGCCAGGGATGCGTGGCGTATCTAGCAAGCTTGACGGCCACAGATTCTGATGAAAACGGGTGGATGATATCCCGGTGGTACGCGAATTTCCACAAGTTTTCCCAGAAGAACTTCCTGGATTACCGCCAACCCGACAGGTCGAATTCAGAATCGATCTATTACCTCAAGCTGGCCCTGTTGCTAAAGCACCCTACCGACTTGCACTATCCGAGATGCAAGAGTTATCCAATCAGTTGCAAGAATTATTGGATAAAGGATTTATACGTCCTAACTATTCCCCGTGGGGTGCACCTGTATTATTCGTGAAAAAGAAGGACGGGAGCCTTAGAATGTGCATTGATTACAGGGAGTTGAACAAGTTAACCATTAAAAATAGGTACCCACTTCCTCGAATTGATGACCTGTTTGACCAGCTGCAAGGTGCGAGCTATTTCTCAAAAATCGATCTTAGATCGGGATACCATCAGGTTAGAATTCAGGAAGAGGATATCCCAAAAACCGCATTCCGGACTCGCTACGGCCATTACGAGTTCTTAGTTATGCCTTTCGGGCTAACGAATGCGCCGACAGTGTTCATGGACCTCATGAATCGAGTCTGTAAACCCTACCTCGACAAATTCGTCATCGTGTTTATTGACGATATTTTGATTTACTCGAGAAGTAAAGAGGAGCACGAGCAACACCTAAGAATAATTTTAGAGCTCCTGAATCAGGAGAAGTTGTATGCAAAATTCTCCAAGTGTAACTTCTGGTTACAGGAAGTGCAGTTCCTCGGTCACGTTGTAAACCATCAAGGAATACACGTTGATCCGAGTAAAATTGAAGCAATTAAGAATTGGCAAACGCCTAAAACGCCAAAGGAAATCCGCCAATTCTTAGGCTTAGCTGGATATTATCGTCGATTTATAGAGAACTTTTCCAGCATCGCGCAACCTTTAACTCTCCTGACTCAAAAGGATCGAAAGTATGAATGGGGTGAAGAGTAGGAAACGGCGTTTCAAACGTTAAAGCAAAAATTGTGTCAAGCGCCGATTTTAAGTCTCCCCGATGGAGACGATGGTTTTGTCGCATATTGTGACGCATCGCGTAGAGGGTTAGGATGCGTGTTGATGCAGAATAATAAGGTTATAGCCTTTGCTTCCCGACAGTTAAAAGTACACGAGAAAAATTACACTACTCATGACTTAGAACTGGGAGCGGTTATCTTCGCACTTAAAATCTGGACATTATCTCTACGGTACAAAGTGCACCATCTTCACCGATCATAAAAGTTTGCAACACATATTTGATCAGAAAGAACTAAATATGAGGCAACGAAGATGGGTCGAGTTGTTGAGCGATTATGACTGTGACATCCGTTATCACCCCGGCAAGGCTAACGTTGTAGCCGATGCCTTGAGTAGGAAAGATCGGGTTATGCCATTGCGAGTGCGAGCGTTGGGGTTGATAGTCCAGTCGAACCTTTCGGACCTGGTTCGAGCCGCTCAACGTGAGGCGTTGAAAGAGGAACAATTGGAAAAAGAGGGACTTTACGGCAATGAGACGAATTTCGAACAGCGCGTGGACGAAATTCTCTATTTCAATAGTCGGATTTGGATCCCGACCCTCCATGATCTTCGTGAATTAATCATGGACGAAGCACATAGATCAAAATATTCCATACATCCGGGATCGGATAAAATGTACAAGGATGTGAAGGAGTTCTACTGGTGGCCAGGTATGAAAAAGGATATCGCAACGTATGTCGGTAAATGTACGACTTGTGCGAGAGTTAAGGCAGAGCACCAGAAACCCTCGGGAATGTTACAACAACCGGAAATTCCCGAATGGAAGTGGGAGCAAATCACGATGGATTTTGTGACACATCTTCCTAAAACGTCCCGAGGACATGATGCAATTTGGGTAATCGTGGATCGATTAACCAAATCGGCACATTTTATCCCAATTAGAAATAATTATAACACAGAGAGACTTGCGCAGATTTATATAAATGAAATTGTGTCTCGTCATGGGATACCCATCTCAATCATCTCCGATCGGGATAGCCATTTCACCTCCAAGCTTTGGCAAGCTGTGCAAGAAGCGCTGGGAACGCGTATTGATCTAAGCACAGCTTACCACCCTCAGACCGATGGTCAGTCTGAGAGGACCATCCAAACCCTGGAGGATTTGCTTCGTGCATGCGTACTGGATTTTAAGGGAAATTGGGATCAACATCTCCCACTCGTTGAATTTTCCTATAATAACAGTTACCATAGCAGTATAAAGGCAGCGCCTTACGAAGCATTGTATGGTCGTAAGTGCCGATCACTACTCTGTTGGACTGAAGTGGGCGACACTCAGGTTATTAGATCAGACTTGGTCCAGGAAACGACCAGCAAAATCCTTGAAATTAGGAGCAATCTGAAGGCCGCGTGGGATCGGCAAAAGAGTTATGTCGATACCCGTAGAAAACCGTTGTCGTTTGAGAAAGGTGATAAAGTGTATTTGAAAGTATCACCTTGGAAGGGTGTAGTCAGATTTGGAAAGGCGGGGAAATTAGCCCCGAGATATATTGGACCATTCAATATTACTGCAAAATTCGGTCCCGTAGCATATTGATTAGAACTACCCGATGAATTGAGTGCAGTTCACAACGTGTTTCACGTATCGAACTTGAAAAGATGTCTGGCGGATGAGACATCGGTGTTACCTTTAGAGGGTGTCCAAATAAATGATAAACTCAATTTCGTAGATGATCCCGTAGAAATAGTGGACGGAAAAATCAAGCAACTTAGACACAACAAGATTTCGTTGGTCAAAGTTAGATGGAATTCGCAACGAGGCCCATAATATACTTGGAGCGAAAGGACGAATTTCGGAAGAAATACCCCCATCTATTTCCTCAAAAAGAAGTAGTCGTCGCGTAAAATTTCGAGGACGAAATTTCTTTTACGGGGGGAGAATGTAACGATTCAGGCAAAATCAGGTATACTCTAACCGGTATATACTATTTATGTGTTAGTTAATAATGAATATGTGAATTATGATGCGTTTATACAAGTATGTATGATTCATAGTACGAATTATACTCGATTATACAGTTAATCGCATTGGAAATACGATTAACCGATTAACGGTTATTGAAGCCCGAACGATCGGGGATTGCATTATAGACGAAATATATATTATTTAGTGATGTTTGCGAAGTATTAAAGCTTCGGGATAAGTGAATTAAAGCACAGAAAAAGGATTTCGATTTAATGGTACGTCGGTACGTTAAACGAAACCTTTAATACCAAACCGAGCAAGAGACGATCGATCAAGCCGAAAAAGATGCACAATTATTAATACTATGATGTTTTAAGTCAATAAATGTCATGGTTTAAGTTTTAAATCGGTTTTATATAAATTTCATTTTTAAGCCGAAAAACGACCGTTTTAGCCTCGTTTTAAGCCGAATTAAACGTTTAACCGAAAAATGAACTGAATCAGATTATCCAAAACATTATCCAGATTACGAGAATCTGAACTTGTGGCCACAAATGAAGATGTGGGTCCCCCCCACCCATCCAAATGGTCCGATCGGACCACTTTGCTTCATTTCATTTCATTTTTCTTTTTTTACAACACATATTCAACAATCCTTTCATCCTCTCAATAATTCCATCCAAAAACCAACAATTCTAGCAAGAAAAACCGAGGTAAAATTGTGTTATGTACGGGTTTATGTTCGTTTCTTGAGTTTTCTTTCAAGAAAATGAGGTTTCCAAGTGAAAAAGGGTGAAAACCCGAGATGGAACCGATTCTTTCACGATCAAGTGATGTTTACGGGTTATACAAGGGATCTTGGTCCAAGAAAGGAGTTAAACGAACCAAAAACGAATTTTTACGGTTAAATCGTTGTTTTTATATCATAACCGAAACCATGAAAGAAATGGCTTGATTGTGGGTGTAACTTGCTTGGTTTGGTGTTATTGTGCTTGTAGGTGTTGTATCTAGTTGCTAGCAAGGGCTAGAAAGCGAGATTCTTGCGGTTTGAAGCTAGAAACTCAAGGTAGTTCGGTTTTGTGTGATGTTTGTATATTTGGACAGATTGTGTTTCGTGTAGAGTTAGGTCATGAAATTCTACAGAGATGATCTACACATGAAAATATGAGTTCTGTGAATTTTTGGTAATTTTTGGATAAAGGATGAATATTTGGTGAATTTAATGCTCGGTTTTGGCCAAAAATGGTGAAAAATAGTTAATTATCATGAAAACTTCTGTAAAATTTCAGATAAGTTTTTTATAACATGTATAAGTCACACACAAAATTTGAGGTCATTTGGAGAAGTCTAAGTAGGCCTTTCGGTTAAACGAGTTCTAGGGTTTTCTAGCTCGGTTTTAGTGAAAATGGCATTTAAAAAGGGATTTTGGTTCTGGAAAAATTACAGGGGACTATGGGGATGGCAGGGGTCATCCAGGAAAAATTTGGGAGTTTTCTAAGATCGTTTGGTATTTACGACATATTTAGTGTTTAAATGGTGTTTAAAAATAGATAAATAAATGTTAAATATAAAAATTAATTCTGGAAATATTTTTATAAAATTCCCCACTGTCAAAAAGTGATTTGTGCAAAATTTCAAGATCCGAGACTAAACGGATAATTATTTGTGCTAAAACAAACTTTTAAAGCTTAAAACGCGTAAACCGGTAAAGTTCGCATAAGCGAGCTGACTGGTGTATAAAAACCCTAAAAATGAACTATTTTCATATAATTAAGTTAAACAAGTAAAAATGAATCATCCGAAAATAAGTTGGATGATCTGAGTGTTTTTAGCCTATTTAACAGTTTCCGGTACGATAAAGACGGAAACGAGTCCCGCGGCCAATCGGGACATCTAAACCGAGCCCTAATTTCACAACTTAGTTAAATTATCAATTAACAACTATTTTCGGGTCGTGTGTGACCAAACTCATTTTTGAAACATAAAAATGGATAACCGTGCTAGGCACGCAAAACGGGAAAAATGACTAATAGTAGATCTGACTAGTGAACTCTATACGATATCACAATCTGAGTCCGGTGAAAGTGTTTCTGGGTTAACATTGCCCCCAGAACGGGTACAGTCCTGGGTTAACTGTGTCCCCAGATGTACCGGTTAACACGGTTAAAGTTATGTTAATAGTGATTGTATAGTAACGAACTTAGGGATCGTATTACAGATTTGGACTAGTAGCTAGAGTGTTGTATTACTAATTTGCCTACGATAAGGTGAGTTTCACTAGCCCCTTTTTCTGAATTGTTTTTAAATATTTTCCCGGGGCGGAAAGCATGTTATTATTTAAATGTTTAAGTACATACTGAACGCATGGATTTGCGTGTATTTATATATATTTGATTGTACGGGAATCGTATGGAATGGGTACATTACTGGGTTAACAGTGTCCCCAGATGTCCCTGAAAGTGTTTCTGGGTTAACATTGCCCCCGGAATGGGTACAGTACTGGGTTAACAGTGTCCCCAGATGTCCCTGAAAGTGTTTCTGGGTTAACATTGCCCCCGGAATGGGTACAGTACTGGGTTAACAGTGTCCCCAGGTGTCTCTAGAAGTGTTTCTGGGTTAACAGTGTCCCCAGATGTCTCTAATATATGATTATCATAATGATTTATCACTGTTTATTTAAATTAGTGAAACTCACCAACTATTCGTAGTTGACCCGTTTTCTTTACATGCTTTCTAGGTACTCCCAAACTGGAATAAGTGCTACATGCTTGATGATGCGTGCTATTTGTGGAAGTTTAGTGATCATTTTGTATTAAATATGATAATGTAATGTTGGTAAAACTTATGTGCTATCGCCTAGACGGGAACTAAACTCGGAACAATGTAATATGATGTAAATTAATGTAGTGGTGTTTTCTTTATAAGCAATGCTGTTGATATCAGACGTGTCTGTTGCATCCCGTTTACGTTTCCGCTGCGGTTACGGGGTGTTACATCGTGGACACTATAAGTATTGATTTACAACAACATGAATTTAGTTTTCACAAAATATTAACACAATTCATTTTTAAAGGTCCTATTAGGTTTAAGGTTGATTTATTGCCAAAAATTTAAACGGAGCAACATTATAGGTTAAAATTTATATGATTGTGATTGTGGAATGATTTTACACCTTTTAATGTAGATGAAAAACTCTGATTAACACTTTTAAATTTATCATAAATTCGTGTGGTAACTTCGCCGTTAGGGTATACAGATGTTTAACCATGTTTGACCTAAAAACCCTTTTTATACTTTTTAACCATGGTAGACATCAAAAGACAAAGGCGAAGTTATGGAACCTCTTCTGATAGGCGAAGTTAGGCTCAAGTTGTGGAAGTATAAAGGGTAGTGACAAGAACAAGAAAAATTCAATGGGCAAGGTTCCTTTGTTACCAAAAATCAGAAAACGCCATGAGCAGATGAGAAGTGAACACATATCATTTGACATTTGTGGAGAAACCAAAGGAAGGAAAATCAACTATGTTAATCATTCAAACCAAAAGTCCTATAATAAACAAATGGTCAAAGAAGGAAAAAAAATTGAAGAAACTTTTGAAAGAGATGATAAGTTTCTGCATATTTATCCAGTGTTCTCCAATCATGAAATATTTGATGTGGGAGATGTAGAAAGCATGGAAGATTATACAAGAATATGGTTGAGACCAAGAAGTGAAAGGAATGAAAGTTCAATAAAATTGGAAAATGTAAACTTCGTGAAGATTTCAGTGGAAAGAGGAAATGAAGAGATTGAAAAATTCTTACCATTCTCAATCAACTTTGATGGTCAAATTACTCATAAAAAGACCATTGTAATTGATCCCCTAAGATCGAGTGAAAGATTTAAAAGAGAAACTCAAGTACAAGTTTCAAAGGTCAAGTATGGTGCAAAGTCTATGATATTTATGGTCGTCACACTGATTCCTGTCAAGAAAGGTTCTCCCCTGACCCATTTCATGTTCTAGACTATATCAAGTTTGGACAAGATTTTTCATTTTACAAGAAATACATAGAGTACTTGAATAAGGCAAAAAAGAAAGTTGAAGGTGAAGCAAAGATGTTGAAACATTTGAGACGAAAGGGAGTTTTAATACCAAGAAACTCAACAGATGTCCATTTATTAAGTCTCAAGATTGTGAGAAATCTTTTTATATTGAAAACTGAATAACCAATGTAAGGAAAAGTAAGTTGAAGTAGAAAATCATCAAAAGAAAACAAGGAAAAGAACTTACTGGTGATGAAAAGTTCCTTATGAAACATAGTTATGAACCACATGGGTTCTTGTTAAAGCCAAAAGTTGAAGCTCCAATGATAATCATCAAAAGTGAAATTGTAATTGAAGAACGCAAAAGCATAATTCCCTACTCCGGAAACTCATTTGAAACTGGTTTTGAGACTGATGAGTCTTGTGAATTGGTTTATGAGGATCTAAAAACAAATTCAACTATTGATGTTGTTGCTGATGACTTGCAAGCTGAAATATCTTGTGATTCATCACTTAACAGATTACTTTCTTTTAAATTATGCAGGAACAATCCACAAAAGTGAATGATGTATGGTATAAGATAGTGGATGTTCCAGGCACATGACCTGTGTTAAGATATCATTGATCAACTATGAAAAAAAAGTTTGAAGGCCTAGTTGCTTTTGGTAGTGATGAGAATGGAGGGAAAATTATGGGCAACACTACGTGAAAATTGACCTTTGGTCACACGAAAAAGGTGTGGCCGTAGGCCTTTAGCCACCCACATTTGGTTGAGGTCATATGTGACCAAAGGTCGCGACACCGTGGGTATGATATGGCCACACACAGTTTTTATTGGCCTTATGTGGTTATAAGTGTGGCTAAAGGGTATAGTCATTAGTTGTTGGCCATCAAGAAGCCTCTTCAATAAGCGTGGCTAAACGGTAGAAAATGGCCACATGACTATTTACTTTGAGTGACCATTGCACGTATAGAGCCACATGAATTAATGTTTCAGCCACATGAATTTTATAATAATGTGGCCAATATGGTTGTGTTAAGCATGCATTGTGACCTATACTGTGTGGATATAGCAAAGCAATGGACACTTAAATTTAATAATAGTGTGGCTAATTATATTATATATACACTGGATATTACATTAAAAGTGGCTAAAAATGTTTACTAGCCACTCAAACACTCCTTTGTAAATTATAGTGTGGCTATTGTCAAACTTTTCGTCACACATAGTGAGGTATTGTGTGGCTAATCATATCATATAGACACTGGAGGTTATTGTCAATGTGGCTAAAAATGTGAACTTGCCAGTCAAACACTCTTTTGTAGTTTGTGGTGTGACCATTGTCTTACCGTTTGTCACACATAATGCTTTTCCTAATTTAAATTGTGGCTATTGTCAAACTTTTCGTCACACGTAGTGATGTATTGTGTGGACAATCATATTATGACACTGGAGGTTATTGTCAATGTGGCTAAAAATGTGAACTTGCCACTCAAACACTCTTTTGTAGTTTGTGGTGTGGCCATTATCTTACCGTTTGTCACACATAATGATTTTGTAATATAAAGTGTGGCTATTATCATACTTTTGGTCACACATAGATAAATGTGGCTATTTCATATGTTTAACAAACCCAATAACATAAATTCAAAACAAGTTACATTAACAAATCTTCACTAATAAGTTATGAATTCAAAATATTTGAAACTACTACTAATTACTACCGACCTCAAACTTTCTCATAAACTCGTCAAATTGTTTTTGCCTCCTTTCTTCATTTTCCCTAAGTTCTTTTTTCATTTATTCCATTCATTTCACTCGTTCTTCCAACTCGTTTCTTGACTTCTTTTCATCTTTTTCCATTTCGGCTCTAACTTTTCAAACCTAAAATTGTTAAAATATTAGCATCATAACTAGTAAAGGGTTAATGTGAGGCGAAACCTCAAAGCACGACGACTATCATGCACAATCACATTAGACATAATGTATACACAAACAAAAACTTGAATCGACGACTCGTTGGTGATAATAATCAATGTAAATTGTACTAAAAAGTCCTAACATGTATTCACACATCGTATCATGGAAAATCAACCAAACATTCATCATACAACTTAACTTATGATCACTTAGTTCACGGGACAGATTATAGCATGTACAAACTGATTTTATTCACTAAGAAAAGATTAAGTATAAATTCTACAAAATTTACCCTAGTAGAATATATGAATTAGGTTTCTAAAAACTATTGAAACTCACAATAATTCAACTATTACAGATATGTACCAACAGATCAGCATATTGCACATCAAACACTTGTTTAATGGTCCTATCAACTCATTAATCTAAATTGTGCAAGACCAATTGGGTTGTCTTCAAAACTCATAATACGAACTTTCAGAACAGGAAACAACCCGTTTGGTTTTGTCATTAGGGAGTTATGGTGTTGGAAAGACAGGCCAAAATATAACTCCCCGAATCAACTTTGACCAGTTTTTTTGTAAAATCATGAAAACTATTCAAAATGTGTCCAAAAATTACAAACTTTACATTTCTGGAAACTAGACTCATAGAGCTATATACTAGAATCAAAAATCATTTAGTAATAATCTTTTAACATCAAGTTACATACCAATAAATAAAAAAAAAACAAATCTGTCAGCAAACTGTTGTCATCAAACAAGTGAAATACATACCTTTTTATCGAAGAAAGAAGATGTACTAAGCTTCAATTACAAGAAATAACACTTAAAATTGAAAATCCCCAAACTTGGTTCTTAGGGTTCTTCACACTCAACACGAATCCGGCAAAAATCGAGATAGACTTGATGGAAACCGACACCACACGTGAATTCCTCTCGCAAAAATAATTAGATTAGAGCCCTAAATCAAAGGATTTGGTTAAGAATTGAGTGAGTGTGAGAATTAATAGTTGAGGATTTTGGTGGGTGTAAAGAGATGAAGAAGAAGAATAATAAGAAGGAATGAAGGGAAAGAAAAAAAAAAGATAGGTTAAATATGTGGTCAAATTAAATTTAAGAATAGGAGGGTAATTAAAAATTTTTTGAAGAAAAGAGGGGGTGAATTTAATTTGAAATTTTGAGAGAAGTGAAATTAATATGAACTAAATATGAATTTAATTTATTTTTAATAATTAAAATAAAGAGTTGTTAGTGTAAATATATATATATATATATATATATATATATATATATAACAACTAACTAAACTTTAAATAATATAAGAAATTGTTTTTTAAATATAAAAACATATAAAATAAATACAAGTGATATTTATAGTTGCTTTAAAAGAGTTGTATAAGAGTGTAGTAAACAGTGTTAACGCCCAATAAACCATACTTTCATTAGTGGGTCATACTAGTTCTTGATCGGTGTTAGTGTTCCATTATAGCGTCTATCATGTCACAGTTGCTCGAAAAGAGTTGTATAGGAGTGTCATTAGTCATGGTTAGGTGTTAACACCTGAAACACACCATACTATCGTCAATAGGCCTTATTTGGCCTTGATTTGTGTCAATGGCCCAACATGTTATACATTCATCAATGGGCCTTGATTGGTATTAATGGTCATTATAGCATCTTTCATGTCCCCGTTGCTACAAGAGGGTTGTATACGAGTGTAGTGAGCCATCGGCATGTGTCAACGCCCGATAACATGTCATACTTTTATTAATGGGCCATATTGTGCCTTGATTGCTGTTAATGGCCAATATCATCTCTATCATGTCATAGTTATGTTAACAGGTTGTATAGGAGTGTAGTGAGTCATAGTTGGCCGTCATACTTTACATTAATGGGCCGTCTTGGGCCTTGATTGTTTTTAGTGACCCATTGTAGTCTCTATCATATCATAGTTGCTTTAAAAGGGTTGAATATGAGTTTAGTGAGTCATAGTTTGGTTACGCCCAATAATATGTCATACTTTCATCAATGGGCCTTACTGGACCTTGATTGTTGTAAATGGCCAGTATGGTCTCTATCATGTCATAGTTACGTTAACAGGTTGTATAGGAGTGTAGTGAGTCATAGTTGGTGTCATCAAATGGCGTTGATTGGTATTATTGGCCCATTATATCACCTATCATGTCATAGTGGCTACAAGGAGGTTGTATATGAGTGTAGTGAGCCATAGTCATGTGTCAACGCCTAATAACATGTTATACTTTTGTTAATGGAACATATTGGGGCTTGATTGTTGTTAATGGCCCAATATATCTATATCATGTCATAGTTAATTTAACATGTTGTATAGGAGTGTAGTGACTCATAGTTGGTGTTAACGCTCAATAGCATGTCATACTATACATTAATGGGCCGTCTTGGGCCTTGATTATTGTTAGTGACCCATTGTAGTCTCTATCATATCATAGTTGCTCTAAAAGGGTTGAATATGAGTTTAGAGAGTCATAGTTTGGTTAACGCCCAATAATTTGCCATACTTTCATTAATGGGCCTTATTGGACCTTAACTGGTGTTTGTGGCCCATTATTGTCACACCCCGACCAAAGGCGGCGGAACATGCCGGGGTGCAACCGATTGCCCAAAAAACAAGACACTATTTAAAGTGACAATATTTATTCAACTCATTTTATTTCATAAACCAGTAATCAACACATCTCGTTCACACAAACAAATTGAATACAAGTAACAATTATATTATTCGTCTTACTAATATCTTAATAGTCTTGGTAACGTTTTTCGTCAAGTCCTCAAGTCAATAAAAGTCAAACCTGTAACAATGCATAAAAATAATATTTGTCAACACGTATGTTGGTGAGCAATTTCATAGTTTGAGTATATATAATATGAGCGAAATCCACAAACGTATATGAGACTATAAATAAAAGCATCAATTGTGGTATATAAAACGTATGTAATGAGGATCCTTTCTAATCGGTAACAACCGACATACTCGGATAATGAGGCCCTATTCTACTAGCACAAGGCTAAGTAGTTAGGGGAGCGTATGATCATACTTAATGAGGCTCAAAAACAACATAAAAATAAACACTCGTGCGCATAAAGCATATGAGACATATAACACACAATAGAAAAAGTATTCCAATTATCATACACCCTAAAGTTTGTGGTTTGAAAAATGAGTATAATAAATCATTCTTGTTTTGAATAAGTATGCATGTTACCCCCAAAATATAAAAGTGAAAACGGGGGATGAAATGTACTCACCTCGATTAACGAATCGAGAAATAATAAATGATCGAAATATAGAAAGCTTGCAAACGAAACGAACGAATCCGACTTGAAAGCTGCAAATCCAAAATCAGGGGTATTTTAGTCTCTTCCATTTTTGCTGCAAGTGATGCACATGTTACAGCCACCAATTGCATCATCCATGATTCATCCCTAGGTAATTCATACACAGCAAGACATCTGTCCAAATAGTTTACAGATAGATATGCACATAATGGCCCAAAATTGAATTGAGCATTAACCTGAATAAAAATAAAAATCAATAAAGAACTTAAAAATTAAAACTTTTTAATTATTTTGATAATTTGTTTGTGGAAAATCAAACTGATCAAGAAGAGATCAATTCATAATCATTGGAATCATCATATTTTTATAAAATAAAAATCTTGAAAAACAAAGATCAAACCTTTGAAATCCAATCAACAGCCTGTTGTCTAGCAACAAAAAACAAGTTTTGATTCTTCAACTTATCAAAATAATCAACACTACCCACAAACTGTTGAGATTCTTTTGTGATCAACAAATCCAAATTTGGGTCATTTTGCAAATGCAGATCAAGAACAGAGTGCTCTATTTCAAGATTCATAATAATCAAGTTATTGTTTTCATTATCACTTTGATTAATGTCCCAATCAAAACTCATGAAATCGTTTTTTCTCCTCTTCATATGCCGCTCCTGTAACATCCGGCCCCTCGCATCACCAATATTGTCCGCTCTGCCCATGAAGAGCTCACGGATTTGTTTTTGGTTGCCGAGATGGAGACTTCCCAGGAGGTCACCCGTCCTAGTACTACTTCCACTTAAGCACGCTTAACCGTGGAGTTTTCATGTGCTCCACAGCCAACTAAGCCCAAAACGCATTGGTGATTGAAGAGGTAGGACATTCACTTATGAACCAAGGATCTCTCTTGTCCACGGCCGATGTGGGATTTGCCTAAGAGTGGGACGATGTTGTGTTTACCAAAGGTGTTACAAACAACCCCCCTTTGGACTCATCGTCCTCGATGTGGCGTGTCCCATCATCCCGAACGGCACAAGAGTGGCCCTGATACCTCCTTTAACATCCCGGCCTCTCGTACCACCAATATTGTCCGCTTTGCCCCCGATGGGTTGACCATCCGGGAACTCAGGCTTTGTTTTTTGTTGCCTAGGTAGAGACTTCCCAGGTGGTCACCCATCCTAGTACTACTTCCACCTAAGCACGCCTAACTGTGGAGTTTTCATGTGCTCCACAGCCAACTAAGCCCAAAACACGTTGGTGATTTAAGAGGCAGGACATTTACTTATGAACCAAGGATCTCTTTTGTCCACGGCCAATGTGGGATTTTCCTAAGAGTGGGACGATGTTGTGTTTGCAAAGGGTGTTACAATTATAGCCTTTATCACATCATAGTTGCTCTAAGAAAGTTGTATAGGAATGTCATTAGTCATAGTTAGATGTTAATGACCGATAACATGTGATACTTTCATCAATAGGTCTTATTGGGCCTTGTTGGTGTTAGTGGCCCATTATAGCCTTTTTCATGTCATAGTCGCTCTAATTGGCCATATTAGGGCTTGAAATCTCTTAGTGGCCTATTATGGCATGTGATATGTAACATTAGATATATAAGGGTTATATCGTGTTATAGGGAACCATATTAGACCATAATACACAAAAACAAGTCATACATGTCCTAATGGACCATATTGGGCCTTGAAATCTCTAATGGCCTATTATGCATATAATTTTAATTTGTGTCTTAAGAGGTACAACTCGCCTAACTCGTCGATATACATTAAACATAGGGGTGGCAAATGGGTTGGGTTGGGTCGAATCGGGTTATCTATCGGAACGGGTTAGGGTCGAAACGTGTCAGGGTTGTAACGAGTCAACTAAAAAAAAGGTTGTTATGGTTCGGGTCGGAACGGGTCAGGGTCAAAAGGTTCAGGTCATAACGGGTCCGGGACAAAATGAGTCAAGGTCGGAACGGGTCAAAACGGGTTTTGGGTCTTTTTTTTTGAACAACGACAACAGAGGAAATGTTTTAGTTTTTTCATTAAAGTTCATGTTCCAGTCCAGTTCGTTTCAGCAATTAACAGCTCATTTTTACAGCAAACAACATGTTAAACAGCTCATTTCAGCGATATTTCAGTTTTTTTCAGCACTTAACAGCTCGTTTTTACAGCAAACATCATGTTAAACAGCTCGTTTTAACAGCAAACAACATGTTAAACAGCTCGTTTTTACAACAAACATCATGTTAAACAGCTCGTTTTAGCGACTTTCAGTCCGTTTAAGCATTTAACAGCTCGTTTCAGCACTTAGTAGGTCGTTTTTTCAGCAAACAACATGCTAAACAGCTCGTTCCAGCGATTTTTCTGTCCGTTTCAGCACTTAACAACTCGTTTTAACAGCAAATAGCATGTTAAACAGCTCGTTTCAGCAAGTTTTCAGTTCATTTCAGCACGTAACAGCTCGTTTTTACAGCAAACATCATGTTAAACAGCTAGTTTAAGCGATTTTTCAGTCCGTTTCCGCACTTAACAGCTCGTTTCAGCACTTAACAGATCGTTTCAACGCTTTTTGACCACTTTTGCAGCAATTCAGCAATAAAAAATCAGTAGTTCAACTTGTGTTCGCCCGTTTCAGCAGGTTATATAACCAATACTTCAAAACGTTTTGTGTTTTCAATCCAGAAAACAAGTATAGGCAAACGTTTAGATTTTTCAAAACCAGTATGCAAGTATGTCCGTGTTTTTAATCCAAAACCTGGTGTCGCGTGTAACAGAGTTTTCTCAAAACCAAATGAACGCATTTGACTCGCTAACTGTTACCTAGTACAAGTGTTTTAAGTTATGAGAGTATGTTCAACAACACAAGACTCTAAGACCCACGTATGAACTCACACACAAACACAAACTTGACCCGACAAATTGTTGGTGATAATAAGTAATGTCAACAGTACCGAAAGTCCTAACATGTATCCACACATCATATCATGGCAAAGCAACCAAATATTTATCATACAACTTAACTTATGATCATTCAGGTCATGAGATAGATTCTGGCATGTATGAAATGATTTTATTCACAAAAAAAGGATTAAGGATAAATTCTACAAAATTTACTATAGTATTACATATGAATCAGGTTTCTCAAACAAATTTTATTATATTTTTTTCAGGCATAGAAAACTCACAATAATTCAACCATTACAGATAGGTACTAACAGTTCAGCAGATTGCGCAACAAAAACTAATTAAATGGTTCTATCAACTTATTAAACCAAATTGTGTAGGACCAATTGTATTATCTTTTGAACTAATAATACTAAGTTCCAGAAGTGAAACCAACCCGTTTGGGTTTGTCATTAGGGAGTTATGGTGTCCGAAAAATGGACCTGAATATAACACCCCGTATCAGCTTTGACATATGTTTTTGTAAAATCATTAAAGATATTCAACACTCATCCAAAAATTACAAAATTTACCTTTCTGGAAACTAGACTCAGAATACTATATCTGAAAATCAAGAATCAATCAATAATAATTGTTAACATCGAGTTACAGACCAATCAATAAACGAGAACGAATCTGTCAGCCAACTGTTCTCAACAAAACTCAAACCCTAACATGTTTATGACTTCTCTGAGGTTCTAATAAAATATGTTTAAAACCCCCGTTATATTTGATCGCATGATGGTTGATGAAGTTTGGAGAAAGAAGCAATGTGATGAAGAAGAGTATTGAGCTTCAATCGATGTTTATGAATTAGGTTTGTAATTGGGAGGAGGTGAAGATGATGGTCACATGAAGCATAAAGTGTGGCCATTAACTAATAATAGTCACATTTATTGTTTTGCTGTCACTATTAGCTTTTAGCCAGACATCAAATATTATAAGTGGCTAACAAACAATGTTATATGGTTACATAAACCCGTAAGTGTGGCCATATGTATTAGCTTTCAGCCACATTATTAAAGAACTATTGTGTTCGTAGATAACATTTGGCCTCACTTTTTCTAAGTGTGGCTAGTAAATGTCACATTTTTTTTGAAAGTGTGGCTAAAGGTTTCGACCAGCTGTGTACATGTATGGTTTTTCGTCACACGACCAAACATGTGTGGCTAAAGCTCTGAACATGTGTGACTAAGGTTCAGAACTGGTGTATTTTTGTCACATGAACCAAACATATGTGGCTAAAGGTTCTAGAAGGTGTGTTTTTTTTGTCACACAAATAAAAGTTGTGTAGCTGAAACTATGATTGGTGACCTTTAGCCACACATTGAATCTAAACTGTGGCAAACCGATTTCAGCACATGTGTGGCTAAAGCCCTTTTTTCACGTAGTGCAAATGCATTCTCACAAATGGGAAAGACTCTTTTGATAATGTTTTTCATGTTGATGGTCTACAATATAACCTTTTGAGCATCTCAAAAATGTGTGATAAATGTTATAATGTTGGATTTGATGAATCTCATTGTTTCATTTTGAAACCTGAGTTTGTGATTCCACCTAATATGATAATGATGATGGCACCTAGAAATGGAAACAGATATGAACTTAGGATGAAAGATGCTATTTCTAGAGGTGGAACATGCTTTGTCTCTAAATCATCTGAAAATGAATCCACACAGTGGCATAGAAAGTTATGTCATGTGAATCTCAAGAACATGAACAAACTTTTTTGAGGTGAACATGATGTATGTCTAATGATGCTCTTTCTAAGTAACTCACAACTAAGCTTTAAATTTATAAAACAAGACTCCTAAAGAAACCACACAAAACTGGCAAGTGTACCGATCACTAATAGTATAGAACTAAGGAAGTCCGAGTATCGAACACAAGGACACGTGAAAACATTTTTAATACTTAACCCTAATCAAGACTCACCTAAAAATATTTAAATGATTTTTAATAATAAACTACTTGACCTAACTTACTTTAACTAAATTAATTAACTAAACTTAACTTAACTTACCTAACTTACCTATCACCTCTCGCGCGATCCTAATCTTAACAAGTAAAAGCTATGAGACGAGTTTACTTCCTATCACCTCTCGGTCTCTAAGAAGGTGCCTACCCGCTGAATTTAACTAATTAACATACCAACCAAACCCTACGGTTGATCACCACACAAACAATCTTTAAACACAACTATCAATCAAAACCAATTCAATTAATCGAAGTATGAGATTATGAGATAAATCAAGAATATCACAGCCACTAAACACAACCTAATTCATCATAAAACCAAACTTTCAATAGCAATTCATGTCATATTGTTGGTCCCGAATAATCACACACAATCTCACAATCAAGTCATAACTCACACATTTAATGTGTCGAAAAGAGAGTTAATGACAGTTGCTTTTTTAGGAAAGAAAACCGCTTGTTAAATGCGGAATCAATAACAAACAGTGTAGTTGCTAAACAATCAATCAAAGTTAACTAACACACAAGAATCACTCAAGAGATTTCCATTTATATAAACAAGTCGTACAAAAGTTAATCGATCTAGGGTTTCTTGATGGAAAGTTGTGTCCGTACTATTCTATGACAGCCGTCACGCTCAACAAGTATTCTCTTAATAGTCTCTATCCGTCTGTCATTGAGGCGTGCCCTAAAATATTCCTTTTATATTCCTGACACCTCAAGACAGCTGTCATTCCATCTAGAAACCCTAAATATAAAATACATATTCAAGTTACATATTCAAAACTATGCTAAGTGTAAAACAGGTCTTCCGGGTAGACTTTGCATAAGTTGTCTTCTCCGGGAAGGCTTGTGCCTTGTCTTCTTCGGGTAGACCTGGTAACCTTGAAGTGTGCTTGGAAACAGTTTTCCGGGTAGGCTTTACTTGGAGTATTTTACAAAGGAAAATACTTACCTTGCAGACTTCAATCTTCTTGATCATATCAGACTTTACCCGACATAATCTTACGGGCAGCCTTGTTCTTAAATGGTCCCTTCAACTCCTTGCTAGAAAACAACTTATTAGCAAAGTGTGCTCGGTAGCACTGTACCCTGCTTGAGTTGAACCCTGCCCGATGTTACTTGAGATCTATCTTTACTCACATCAAGCTTACTCGGACCACTGTATTATTTATGAATACCTTTTCCGATCTTCCAATCACTTGGCTTCATGAGCTTGGTTAGCCAAGAGCTTACCCGGAGGTAAACCTTACTCGGCTATGAAGAACAATCCTGCACACTAAAGAAGAGTTCTTGAAGGTAACCTTGCTCGATGGACAAAATACCTTGCTAGGGTCGGAAAACCATGCCCGGGAATCCAAGTGTGTCCGGATTCCATACTTAGGGATTTCTTAGGAGGTTGAGAAGATTCCATTCTTCCTTATACTTCTCTTAGGTCAAATCTTAATTCAACAATCTCCCCCTATATTGGAACACCTCAACTGTCCCAAAAAACTTCTACAGTTACTTATACATAGTTAAAATACACATCAAATCAAAATCAAATTTTACATATTCAAAAACATAAACAATTACATATTTAGAATTATGTCCGAAGACATTACACATCAAACAACCTATTCTAGAAAATCTTCATCTTCTTGAGGCATTGTAGGCTGCCTATCTTCAATTGACTATCACTGTTCCTGCTCTCTGTCTGAAGATAGAAAGGATCTGGTAATGAGTGTGACTTTCAGAAATCTTCATATCCCTTACATCTCTAAGATCTTCATCATGTTGATAAGTCAGGTCTTCATCCTTCTTGATTATTCCCAATATAAGCCCATCAGAATTTCTAAGCACATAATGGCCATCATTTTCTTTATACTCAATTTCAGCTATGATGCTATTATTCTAAACTGTGTAATTTGGGCGTGTCATTCTCCTCTCAGTGCTTATAAAGGTATTCATATTTGATAGGGGATTTCTATCTCTCACTGAAAACTGGTAGTTCAATTCAACACTGCTTATTTTCTTCATTCTTGTTGCTCTTCTTGTTCTATCCTGCTTTATTAGCTTCCAACTTTTCTTTTCTTTCAAAAATGAAAATCCCTTGTCAGCTTCGCTTCTCAGAAACTTGGAAAGTTCATTATGCTGTCTCCCGGCCAACTTGTTTCTACATGATAGTCATACAAATTGAGTGTAGCCATTTTCTCCAATTGTTCTCTTGAATACTCAGCAAAATCATCTATGAATACAATATCTCTCAATTGTCTTCTTTCCATAATCACCTTCAAAGACTCAGAGACTGACTCGAAGTAGAGAGTTCTTGGAAGATCCATAAAGGATTCACCTCTGCCTGCTGTTATTTGTGCCTTGAGATAGGAGGCCTGAATGGGATAGATTTCATTGGTTTGCTAGGCCTTACCTTGAGAGTTTTTATGAACATTGATTCTATCATTTCAGCAGGGAGGTCGATGAGTTCTGCAAAGTTTTCTCCTGCTTCTTTACAAAGTTTCAACATCATTTTCACTACCCCAGGATTGTTTGACAACCCTGCAGGCACAAATCTCCCATCTATAAAACTTCTAGGGTTTTCACCCTCCAATAAGATTTCTCCCACTCAGCATTTTGCAAATAAAACAGTTATTTCAAATCATCTTTACTCAAAGCATTAAACGTATCCACATCCATATCCCTTTGATTCACCATTATACCCCTTAATATTTTGATCATTTCTTCGTTTTCCCATGGAACAATAGGTTCATCAACTGGTTCAGGTTTTACTTCCACTGGGATTAGGGTTTCATCAGCAGTTGCCTCTTTTAATTTTTCTTTTTCAACTTGGGCCATTTGTTTCTCCTTGAGTGTCATGATTTTTCTTTTCTTTGCAGTGGGTTCATCTTGATCTCCCCTTGGCTGTATAATGGATGGCTCAGGTATCACTGTTTTCAATTGATCTTTCTTTTTAAATTTGTTGTAGAGTGACTCAACAGCAGCCTCAGTTAGTCTATCAAATGCTTCTGGTGCCATTCACTTACTCATCAGGTAACCACATTTTCCATCAAAATTTTCTTTCAAGGCTTCCAATTTCTCAGCCAATTCATTTTCTTTCACAAATTTTTCTTTTACTTCTTCTCTGGTGTTATTGTAAGCATCTCTTAATTGTTCAATCTTGAAATGTGACAAATCCTTTTCAGAATAGCCATGTTTTCTCAGATAATCTCTATACTTCTGGCCATCTCTGTTCTTCTGCTTTTTCAGTTTCTCAATTGTGTCCCTTTCTTTGTCCAATCTTTTCTGCAGTTCATCATCATTCAATGAAGCTATACTTTCAAAGCTTATTCCATAACTTCTCAGTTTAACAACCAAAAGATTTTTCTTCTTAGCATCCGTCAAACTCTGCTCAATGCTTCTCCTTTGATCTTCAGTTATTGTTACTTCAGGAGCTACAACATTAGCATTTTCAACATTTGTCTGATTCCTTTAATTGTCATCATCATCATCATTATCAGATTCATCCTCTTCCTCTGTTGTTTCATCGACTGCATCAATTTTGGGTTCATCAGCAGTTGGAATATCAGGAACTGGAACATCAGGAACTCCTTCAACTACTTCTCCTGGTTTTAATGTTTGTAAAGGGACTGCCCTTATAGGACTTGCTTGCTCATCATTCCTTCTTCCCTTTTTGACTGACTTAGCTCCTTCAGCCTGATCATAAGTTTTTCCTTTTCTAGTATACTTCTTTCAATATCTTTAGTCAACTTCACATTCCCAATCAAATGGGTTCTTTTTGATATCTTCTCTTAATTGTTCAGCCCATTTGTTTGCAAAAATTGTTTCAACTGATTCACCAATTTCTTCAAAGTTTAATTCCATATTCATATTCTTTTCTGTCTCACCTTTTGAATTAGTTTCATTTTGGGGCTGACTGAATAAACTCAACACCACAACCAGTGTATTATCCACTTCCTCAATTCTTCTTAAATTTATCAATGTCTCAATCACAATTTGATCATCATCGTCCTCTTCATTAAGAACTTTTGAAATGTTGGCTTGATCTATTAGAATCTTTTGCTCTGCCAATTCCAAAGGATCCATGGTTTGGGCAATGCGTTCCCTCTCCCATGTTTCATTTGTGACCTGTTGTAATCTCCTGGCAGCAGTAGTGGCTTTATGAAGTCCTCTTCTCTAATAATATTTTCCTTAACAGTGTAACACCCCGTAACCGCAGCGGAAACGTAAACGGGATGCAACAGACACGTCTGATATCAACAGCATTGCTTATAAAGAAAACACCACTACATTAATTTACATCATATTACATTGTTCCGAGTTTAGTTCCCGTCTAGGCGATAGCACATAAGTTTTACCAACATTACATTATCATATTTAATACAAAATGATCACTAAACTTCCACAAATAGCACGCATCATCAAGCATGTAGCACTTATTCCAGTTTGGGAGTACCTAGAAAACATGTAAAGAAAACGGGTCAACTACGAATAGTTGGTGAGTTTCACTAATTTAAATAAACAGTGATAAATCATTATGATAATCATATATTAAAGACATCTGGGGACACTGTTAACCCAGAAACACTTCTAGAGACACCTGGGGACACTGTTAACCCAGTACTGTACCCATTCCGGGGGCAATGTTAACCCAGAAACACTTTCAGGGACATCTGGGGACACTGTTAACCCAGTACTGTACCCATTCCGGGGGCAATGTTAACCCAGAAACACTTTCAGGGACATCTGGGGACACTGTTAACCCAGTAATGTACCCATTCCATACGATTCCCGTACAATCAAATATTTATAAATACACGCAAATCCATGCGTTCAGTATGTACTTAAACATTTAAATAATAACATGCTTTCCGCCCCGGGAAAATATTTAAAAACAATTCAGAAAAAGGGGCTCGTGAAACTCACCTTATCGTAGGCAAATTAGTAATACAACACTCCAGCTACTAGTCCAAATCTGTAATACGATCCCTAAGTTCGTTACTATACAATCACTATTAACATAACTTTAACCGTGTTAACCGGTACATCTGGGGACACAGTTAACCCAGTACTGTACCCGTTCTGGGGGCAATGTTAACCCAGAAACACTTTCACCGGACTCAGATTGTGATATCGTATAGAGTTCACTAGTCAGATCTACTATTAGTCATTTTTCCCGTTTTGCGTGCCTAGCACGGTTATCCATTTTTATGTTTCAAAAATGAGTTTGGTCACACACGACCCGAAATAGTTGTTAATTGATAAATTAACTAAGTTGTGAAATTAGGGCTCGGTTCAGATGTCCCGATTGGCCGCGGGACTCGTTTCCATCATTATCGTACCGGAAACTGTTAAATAGGCTAAAAACACTCAGATCATCCAACTTATTTTCGGATGATTCATTTTTACTTGTTTAAGTTAATTATATGAAAATAGTTCATTTTTAGGGTTTTTATACACCAGTCAGCTCGCTTATGCGAACTTTACCGGTTTACGCGTTTTAAGCTTTAAAAGTTTGTTTTAGCACAAATAATTATCCGTTTAGTCTCGGATCTTGAAATTTTGTACAAATCACTTTTTGACAGTGGGGAATTTTATAAAAATATTTCCAGAATTAATTTTTATATTTAACATTTATTTATCTATTTTTAAACACCATTTAAACACTAAATATGTCATAAATACCAAACGATCTTAGAAAAATCCCAAATTTTTCCTGGATGACCCCTGCCATCCCCATAGTCCCCTGTAATTTTTCCAGAACCAAAATCCCTTATTAAATGCCATTTTCACTAAAACCGAGCTAGAAAACCCTAGAACTCGTTTAACCGAAAAGCCTACATAGACTTCTCCAAATGACCTAAAATTTTGTGTGTGACTTATACATGTTATAAAAAGCTTATCTGAAATTTTCCAGAATTGTTCATGATATTTAACTATTTTTCACCATTTTTGGCCAAAACCGAGCATTAAATTCACCAAATATTCATCCTTTATCCAAAAATTACCAAAAATTCACAGAACTCATATTTTTATCTGTAGATCATCCCTGTAAAATTTCATGACCTAACTCTACACGAAACACAATCTGTCCAAATATACAAACATCACACAAAACCGAACTACCTTGAGTTTCTAGCTTCAAACCGCAAGAATCTCGCTTTCTAGCCCTTGCTAGCAACTAGATACAACACCTACAAGCACAATAACACCACACCAAGCAAGTTACACCCACAATCAAGCCATTTCTTTCATTGTTTCGGTTATGATATAAAAACAACGATTTAACCGTAAAAATTCGTTTTTGGTTCGTCTAACTCCTTTCTTGGACCAAGATCCCTTGTATAACCCGTATACATCACTTGATCGTGCAAGAATCGGTTCCATCTCAGGTTTTCACCCTTTTTCACTTGGAAACCTCATTTTCTTGAAAGAAAACTCAAGAAACGAACATAAACCCGTACATAACACAATTTTACCTCGGTTTTTCTTGCTAGAATTGTTGGTTTTTGGATGGAATTATTGAGAGGATGAAAGGATTGTTGAATATGTGTTGTAAAAAAAGAAAAATGTAATGAAATGAAGCAAAGTGGTCCGATCGGACCATTTGGATGGGTGGGGGGGACCCACATCTTCATTTGTGGCCACAAGTTCAGATTCTCGTAATCTGGATAATGTTTTGGATAATCTGGTTCAGTTCGTTTTTCGGTTAAACGTTTAATTCGGCTTAAAACGAGGCTAAAACGGTCGTTTTTCGGCTTAAAAATGAAATTTATATAAAACCGATTTAAAACTTAAACCATGACATTTATTGACTTAAAACATCATAGTATTAATAATTGTGCATCTTTTTCGGCTTGATCGATCGTCTCTTGCTCGGTTTGGTATTAAAGGTTTCGTTTAACGTACCGACGTACCATTAAATCGAAATCCTTTTTCTGTGCTTTAATTCACTTATCCCGAAGCTTTAATACTTCGCAAACATCACTAAATAATATATATTTCGTCTATAATGCAATCCCCGATCGTTCGGGCTTCAATAACCGTTAATCGGTTAATCGTATTTCCAATGCGATTAACTGTATAATCGAGTATAACTCGTACTATGAATCATACATACTTGTATAAACGCATCATAATTCACATATTCATTATTAACTAACACATAAATAGTATATACCGGTTAGGGTATACCTGATTTTGCCGGAATCGTTACAAACAGGCTCTGCTTCATAGACTTTTGCCTTTCCTTTATCCAATCTTCTTTTCAAATCTTCTTCAGTTTCAGACACATAATCATCAATCTCTTTGTCCAACTGATCCATCTCTACATCATGCTCTACCCTCTTAGAGATTTCAGGTTGTTCAATTTCAGGTTCAGTTAGTGTAGGCTCCTCAGAAGCAGCATTATCATTAATCACATCAGGTTGTATCAACAAATCTGTCTGCATATCGGTAGCCACATCAGTGGTAGCCACAATTTCATCAGTATTCATCAGTTCATCTCTGACCTCACTCTCTTTCTCTCCTCTTCCCTCATCCTCGTCTCTGTTCAACACATTCAGAACTTGATTATCAGAATCATAGTTCTGTTGATCTTCTTCAGACTCATCAGCCTCATAGTCCTCTTCTGACATCAATATTTCACTACTTTCTTCAGAGGCTTCATATGCATTTATTAAAGAAGTCAAACCATCATAGATTGATATTACACCAGCCTCTATCATCATATCATCAGTCCTTACAATAGCATCAGTTGGCTCAATTATATTCTCCCCCTATTTTGGGGCAACTGAGGTCTTCTCAACCTCCTGCTCCAGGGTTTGAATTCCATCATTAGCAATAGCCAACTGAGCCTTTAGCTTATCATTTTCTTTTCTTAACAAAGAATTCTCTCCCTTCATATCAATGTTCTGGAAAATAAGATCAATATTTCTGTGTAATAGGTAAGCATTGGAAGGAGGTGTATCGGATGGTGATGTTTGAGTTTGGGGTTGTGTTTGAGGTTGGGGTTGGATTTTAGGTTGGGGTTGGATTTGAGGTTGGGTTTGGATTTCAGGTTGGGGTTGGGGTTGGATTTCAGGTTGGGGTTGGGTTAGGATTTCAGGTTGGGGTTGGGTTATGATGGACATGTGAGTGGGTGGTGATTGAGTAGTTTGGTCATTTATTAATGGAGAGGAATGTGGTGGAGTTTGGTTTAGGGTGGGTGGTGGTGATTGTGGTGGTGATTGGTTTAGGGTGGGAGGTGGTGATTGGCTGGTTTGATCAATTGGTGATGGTGGATGAGGTCGTGAGGCTAAAGGGGTGGATGGTGGTGTTGGGATCGGTTGGTTCTCCCCCTGAACAAGTACATCATCAATTATGGCTCCTCCAGCCCCTCCTTCATTTCCATCATCATCATCATTACTATCCTCAACTTCCAACTCATCATCCTCCTCTTCCTTCTCTGAGCTCAACTCAGGTACTGGCATAATATCCAAGTCATGGTTCATTAACCATGGCAAAATCTAAAACAGAATGTTTGGATTAAATCTGGTGGCACTTCCCGGATTCACAATTCGTTTGTAAGTTTTG
The DNA here is from genome assembly GCF_021521415.1 of Bidens hawaiensis. Taxonomy (NCBI): domain Eukaryota; kingdom Viridiplantae; phylum Streptophyta; class Magnoliopsida; order Asterales; family Asteraceae; genus Bidens; species Bidens hawaiensis. The sequence goes on along the minus strand of NW_027491114.1, from coordinate 80,631 downwards.
GGATTCTGCAGAACATTAGTAGTGCCAATGGTGGGTAAATCATGTAACTCCCGACTGAAAATTATCTGCAGAAATCTGGGATATTGCAGGAATTTGTCCTTTTCAGCCTTCTTCAAATTTCCTACCATTCCTTCAAAAATCATCTTGGAGAAATTAAATGGTAGATCATAGATGATAGCAACAGTGGCGTTTGCTAAGTCACGACTCACTAGAGTCCATGATCTTTTCCTCGTGGCAAATCCCTGAATCACATGATGAATCAGAAACCTGTATAGCATAGGGAACATGCCCTTTTGAAATTGTCCATTGTACACTGTCCCTTGATATCCCATTGTTTGTACAAAAATTCTCAGCAGATGATCAGTATTGAAATTGATCGGATTGTGGTCGTCATCGTGCAATTGCAAGCATCTTCCGACTAATCGTTTTGTTATACGAATTTCTTGTCTTGCCACGGTAGCCTCAATCCTTATACCGTTTACATCATCATACAATCAAGCTGAGCGCCAGAAATCAAGTGAATGATTTCTATAAATGACTGGGCACTCGGTCAAGGCAAAACGGACATTTGATCGTAACAACCAAGTTATCATCATAGCCACCTCCTCATTGTCCGGAGTAATTTGCAACAAGGCACACATGTTGTGCTTTTGTTCAAAGGGATATCTCGGATTTTCATGATTCGCCATATCTGAATACATAAACAAACACATTCAAAGTAGACATTAGTCCTATAGTTCAAAACTTTAACTAATTCCATGTTATAAATTTGAAGAAGAAAGAAAGAAATTTCATTAAGAACCTGTTCTTCGACAAGTTTATAACCTACACATAAAACAGAGATTTTAGTAAACATGAATAATCAGAGCCCGTTATCACTTAATCGTGATCGGAAAACAGTTAATTAACGCTTACTGAGTCGGATTGTGAGGGCTGACAATTAGGGTTTGGATTATTATGAATGAGATAAGTCGGTTAGGTTTCTTTAGAGAGCAATCAGTGGAAGGAGAGAGAGAGAGAGGGAAAATAATGTTGAAAAACTTCTCTCACTCCCTCTTATATACCTTTTGAAATTGGGTTTTAAATGCATTTTGTCGTTTAGTGAGTTAATAACAGTCACATAATTATCTTATCCATTAAAAACTGTAACACCTAAAAACCTTACCCGATAAAATCAAAGTGTCAAACCTTGCCCGAAAATGTTCATTATTGAATATACAAGGTTTTCCTGGTCCCTTCCTCATGCAAAGCTTACTCGATTTAATCATTTAAAAAGTATTAAAAGTAAATTTAAATTAAATGAAGAAAACCTATTTGAAATACAAGATTGCTTGAGAACTGAATCACAAGATGAATAATCAAGTATATAATATCAAGTAGGCAACCTTGTTAGGAATCAGTTAAGATGCCCAAATAATTATTTCAAACATACTTCTAACCTTACCCGAATAACATAATAATACAGTTAAGCACATACCTTACCCGAATGAAGTAGCCAATCTCAAACTTTACCCGAAAAATATTAACAACTCAGTTGAGTATACTCTGATACAAAGTATGCCCGAAAAACCTTCAAGAAATACAAAGTGTACTAGGAGTGTATTCCTAATTCAAAGTGTACTCGGAAAGTCAAGTTGAAATTACCAAGTACATTAAGGGAACATTTGAAAAGTCAAAGTGTGCCCGAAATATAAATTGTGCCCGAGAAACAAGGTTTACCCGAAAACACTTGTAATTTTAAAGAATCATAATCACAAAAACACATAGCTTGCTAGAAATATATTTAAAAAGTAGAATAAACACCTAAGTGTACTATAAAGCTCAAAGACACTAAAAACTTGCTAGAGTAATATCCAGTTTACAACGCTTGCTAGAATAACACATTAAATCACAAAGCTTGCTAGAATATCATATTAAATATCAGGTATGCCCGAGAACTAAACTAAACAGTTTAGTCTACCCTAAAAACTTCAAATCATCAAATCATATCCGAAAGTGTCAAACTTAGAAAAAAAACATCTAAGTGTACCCGAAAAGGTTATAAAACATTAAACCTTACCCGAAAATACATAATCAACCATTTGTAGGTAAAATTCAACACTTTTTGCTTTAAACACAATATCAGTTATATTTAACATAGTAAACTCATTGTTTAAGAGCAAATGGTGCATTTAGAGATCAAATTTCAGTCATGATTCCTTTCAAAACCATTTCTTTCTATTGCTGAAAAGATCTCAATAACGGGATCATATTGACTAAGTAGCTTTCTCAATACTTCATTCTCAGCATTATTATGACAACATAGACAGGTCAACAACAGGTCTAGAATTAACATGAATTTCATCTCTTTGGTGATATGATTTAGTTTCATTTAATATGCATGATTCTTAATGGATAACACATGTTGTTTTATGATGCTCCTTATCTATTCTCAAGGCTTATTTGGCTTTCTCCAGATCACCCCAATTTGACTTTGACACCCTGGATTTGGTCAAAATTTTAATGACAGAACAAATTTTGAAAATTTCTTAGATTTATTTTTTCTTTTCAAAGTTACAAACATCTGTGAGGTTGAACGTTGGACTTACAGGCCACGCAAGTTGGACTTACAGGCCTTTCATTCAGGATGTTTAAAGGACTTATATGATTGCCTCCACCCCTGTAGTTATAGAATTAACCCTCATGTTTGCATTTTCTTTTAAAATGGTTTGTGAACTTTAATCCACTTTTGGTTGATAAAATACTTAAAAATTATGTTGTTCACAGCTGTTCTTTGTCATTCTTTTAAATCAGACATTTCATTTTGGTGACCAAATACCAACAGGCTTGTGTATGACTGGATAATCACTTTTCTGCCTATCATTTGGAAAGATTTATATAGGAACATGCATAGACTACAATGTAACTCCACATAAGACATAGTAGTTTCTTTATGTTTATATCACCTTAGATTTTACACATCATGAGAAAGCAACCATACATGTTAATGACTGTACTAAGTGCCCTTTTGGCCTATTAAATCCATATGATTGGCTGTGTAGTCAATGTACTATCATTTCCAAATTAAAATAAGTTTTAAATTCAGACACCCCAATATATCCTATTTGATAGGTAAATGGATATCCTGTTTGACCACAAGTGGTCAACAGGACCAAACATATATGTGAGTATATGTCCTTTCAAAGCAAAGTTATTGACATAGTTTTAAGTGAATGAATAGAAAACAAGTTACAGTTTGCCCCATATGCTTTTAGTTTTCCAGGTTAATGGTCATCCTATCAATTCTGAGAACAGGTGACAGGACCAAACATACACAAGTATATGCCCTTCCAACTTGAGCAAATGACAAAATTTTCAACAAATGTAAATTTTTGAGACATTTCATTGAAAATCCTTTTAAGCTCCTACAAAGCTTTTAACTGAATAGTGTTATCATATCTCAACACCGTTAACAACTTTCTCTGTGTAATCAAACTTAGTTTTGTTCAAAAGTTTTTCTTAGCAATTTCAATTTAGCATAACATTTTGACATGAAAACACATTTTGACACAAGAACAAGCATAACATAATCAAATCATGATCATTAATGACATCATTAAAAACAAGCAAACTTCACACATTTCTGAGTCTAACAAATCCGAATAACATCACCTGATCAGATTAACCACATAATCAAACAATCAATCATGACATCAGATAAGCATATAATAAAATTTTAACAATTCAAACTACTTATCATAACATCAAAACAATTAACTAACAAGCAATCAAAAGAATCAATGACACCCAAGTTGCACATATAAACATTTAAGCACATATCAGTCAACATCAAACAGGTATCATATTCAAACATAATCACACAACATTCAATATGTGTGACCTCTATCAATATAATCAATCAGCACATAAAGGCACACATTAAGCACACATCCTCAATCAGACCTCATCATAGTTGATCATCCCTAGGGCTTTCAAAATAAAGTTGAATCGGGTTCTGTCAAGTGGTTTGGTGAATAGGTCAGCCAAGTTGTCACTTGTATCAACTTTTTTCATTTCAATCAAACCTTTCTCAAGGTCAAACAGCCATGCTGCACCATCAACTGTGTCGAACTGATTTTCATTAAAGATTATGTCAGATGATTCAATGACACTCAAATGGTCTTTCACATATACTGTATAGGCTTTTGAGTGTGTAGAGTATCCAACAAAGAAGCAATCCAATGATTTTTCTTGAAACTTGTTTAAATAGTCCATGGTGTTCAAAAGTGAACATTTGCATCCAAAAGGCTTGAGAAACTTGATGTAGGGTTTTCTATTAAAGAATATTTCATATGGAGTCTTGTTGTGTCTTTTCTTGAGAAGTACTCTGTTCTGCTATCATGGTTCTTGCAGCTTCAATGAGTGTCATGTTTCTTCTTTATGCAACACCATTCTGTTCAAGAGTTCTAGGAGCTGAGAATTATTGAAGTATTCATTTTTCTACATAAAATTCTTCAATCACTCCATTTTTTAACTCAGTTCCATTGTCACTTCTTATCACTTTAACCCTCTTATCAAGTTGATTCTCAATCCTTGTCACACATCCCTTTATCAACTCTGCAGTCTCATCTTTTGTACTTAGGAAATAAACCCAAGTATATCTTGAATAATCATCAATGATCACCAGACAATATCTTTTCTTTCCTATGCTTGGGACACTCACAGGACCAAAGAGATCCATGTGAAGTAATTCAAGCACTTGATCAATTGAATTGATGAGTTTTGACTTATGAGTTGACTTGTATTGTTTGCCTTTTTGACATGATATACAATTATCATCCAATTTGAACTCCCTTGTAGGTAAGCCAATTACATGTTCTCCCTTCACAAGTTTGCTCATGTTCTTCAAATTCACATGACACAATTTCCTATGCTACAATTTTGACTCATTTTCAGTGGCTTTGGAAACAAAACTTGTACCACCTCTTGAAACAGCTTCTTTCATGTTGAGCTCATATATGTTGCCATTTCTAGGTGCTATCATCATAATCATGTCAGGTGGGATCACAAATTCAGGTCTTAAAATGAAACAACGTGAGTCATCAAAACCAACTTCGTAACCCTTATCGCACATCTGTGATATGCTCAACAGGTTATGTTGCAGCCCTTCAACATAGAACACATTGTCAAATGAGACATAAATAGTATATACCGGTTAGGGTATACCTGATTTTGCCGGAATCGTTACAAACAGGCTCTGCTTCATAGACTTTTGCCTTTCCTTTATCCAATCTTCTTTTCAAATCTTCTTCAGTTTCAGACACATAATCATCAAACTCTTTGTCCAACTGATCCATCTCTACATCATGCTCTACCCTCTTAGAGATTTCAGGTTGTTCAATTTCAGGTTCAGTTAGTGTAGGCTCCTCAGAAGCAGCATTATCATTAATCACATCAGGTTGTATCAACAAATCTGTCTGCATATCGGTAGCCACATCAGTGGTAGCCAAAATTTCATCAGTATTCATCAGTTCATCTCTGACCTCACTCTCTTTCTCTCCTCTTCCCTCATCCTCGTCTCTGTTCAACACATTCAGAACTTGATTATCAGAATCATAGTTCTGTTGATCTTCTTCAGACTCATCAGCCTCATAGTCCTCTTCTGACATCAATATTTCACTACTTTCTTCAGAGGCTTCATATGCATTTATTAAAGAAGTCAAACCATCATAGATTGATATTACACCAGCCTCTATCATCATATCATCAGTCCTTACAATAGCATCAGTTGGCTCAATTATATTCTCCCCCTATTTTGGGGCAACTGAGGTCTTCTCAACCTCCTGCTCCAGGGTTTGAATTCCATCATTAGCAATAGCCAACTGAGCCTTTAGCTTATCATTTTCTTTTCTTAACAAAGAATTCTCTCCCTTCATATCAATGTTCTGGAAAATAAGATCAATATTTCTGTGTAATAGGTAAGCATTGGAAGGAGGTGTATCGGATGGTGATGTTTGAGTTTGGGGTTGTGTTTGAGGTTGGGGTTGGATTTTAGGTTGGGGTTGGATTTGAGGTTGGGTTTGGATTTCAGGTTGGGGTTGGGGTTGGATTTCAGGTTGGGGTTGGGTTAGGATTTCAGGTTGGGGTTGGGTTATGATGGACATGTGAGTGGGTGGTGATTGAGTAGTTTGGTCATTTATTAATGGAGAGGAATGTGGTGGAGTTTGGTTTAGGGTGGGTGGTGGTGATTGTGGTGGTGATTGGTTTAGGGTGGGAGGTGGTGATTGGCTGGTTTGATCAATTGGTGATGGTGGATGAGGTCGTGAGGCTAAAGGGGTGGATGGTGGTGTTGGGATCGGTTGGTTCTCCCCCTGAACAAGTACATCATCAATTATGGCTCCTCCAGCCCCTCCTTCATTTCCATCATCATCATCATCTCTATCCTCAACTTCCAACTCATCATCCTCCTCTTCCTTCTCTGAGCTCAACTCAGGTACTGGCATAATATCCAAGTCATGGTTCATTAACCATGGCAAAATCTAAAACAGAATGTTTGGATTAAATCTGGTGGCACTTCCCGGATTCACAATTCGTTTGTAAGTTTTGGGATTCTGCAGAACATTAGTAGTGCCAATGGTGGGTAAATCATGTAACTCCCGACTGAAAATTATCTGCAGAAATCTGGGATATTGCAGGAATTTGTCCTTTTCAGCCTTCTTCAAATTTCCTACCATTCCTTCAAAAATCATCTTGGAGAAATTAAATGGTAGATCATAGATGATAGCAACAGTGGCGTTTGCTAAGTCACGACTCACTAGAGTCCATGATCTTTTCCTCGTGGCAAATCCCTGAATCACATGATGAATCAGAAACCTGTATAGCATAGGGAACATGCCCTTTTGAAATTGTCCATTGTACACTGTCCCTTGATATCCCATTGTTTGTACAAAAATTCTCAGCAGATGACCAGTATTGAAATTGATCGGATTGTGGTCGTCATCGTGCAATTGCAAGCATCTTCCGACTAATCGTTTTGTTATACGAATTTCTTGTCTTGCCACGGTAGCCTCAATCCTTATACCGTTTACATCATCATACAATCAAGCTGAGCGCCAGAAATCAAGTGAATGATTTCTATAAATGACTGGGCACTCGGTCAAGGCAAAACGGACATTTGATCGTAACAACCAAGTTATCATCATAGCCACCTCCTCATTGTCCGGAGTAATTTGCAACAAGGCACACATGTTGTGCTTTTGTTCAAAGGGATATCTCGGATTTTCATGATTCGCCATATCTGAATACATAAACAAACACATTCAAAGTAGACATTAGTCCTATAGTTCAAAACTTTAACTAATTCCATGTTATAAATTTGAAGAAGAAAGAAAGAAATTTCATTAAGAACCTGTTCTTCGACAAGTTTATAACCTACACATAAAACAGAGATTTTAGTAAACATGAATAATCAGAGCCCGTTATCACTTAATCGTGATCGGAAAACAGTTAATTAACGCTTACTGAGTCGGATTGTGAGGGCTGACAATTAGGGTTTGGATTATTATGAATGAGATAAGTCGGTTAGGTTTCTTTAGAGAGCAATCAGTGGAAGGAGAGAGAGAGAGAGGGAAAATAATGTTGAAAAACTTCTCTCACTCCCTCTTATATACCTTTTGAAAGTGGGTTTTAAATGCATTTTGTCGTTTAGTGAGTTAATAACAGTCACATAATTATCTTATCCATTAAAAACTGTAACACCTAAAAACCTTACCCGATAAAATCAAAGTGTCAAACCTTGCCCGAAAATGTTCATTATAGAATATACAAGGTTTTCCTGGTCCCTTCCTCATGCAAAGCTTACTCGATTTAATCATTTAAAAAGTATTAAAAGTAAATTTAAATTAAATGAAGAAAACCTATTTGAAATACAAGATTGCTTGAGAACTGAATCACAAGATGAATAATCAAGTATATAATATCAAGTAGGCAACCTTGTTAGGAATCAGTAAAGATGCCCAAATAATTATTTCAAACATACTTCTAACCTTACCCGAATAACATAATAATACAGTTAAGCACATACCTTACCCGAATGAAGTAGCCAATCTCAAACTTTACCCGAAAAATATTAACAACTCAGTTGAGTATACTTTGATACAAAGTATGCCCGAAAAACCTTCAAGAAATACAAAGTGTACTAGGAGTGTATTCCTAATTCAAAGTGTACTCGGAAAGTCAAGTTGAAATTACCAAGTACATTAAGGGAACATTTGAAAAGTTAAAGTGTGCCCGAAATATAAAGTGTGCCCGAGAAACAAGGTTTACCCGAAAACACTTGTAATTTTAAAGAATCATAATCACAAAAACACATAGCTTGCTAGAAATATATTTAAAAAGTAGAATAAACACCTAAGTGTACTATAAAGCTCAAAGACACTAAAAACTTGCTAGAGTAATATCCAGTTTACAAAGCTTGCTAGAATAACACATTAAATCACAAAGCTTGCTAGAATATCATATTAAATATCAGGTATGCCCGGGAACTAAACTAAACAGTTTAGTCTACCCTAAAAACTTCAAATCATCAAATCATACCCGAAAGTGTCAAACTTAGAAAAAAAACATCTAAGTGTACCCGAAAAGGTTATAAAACATTAAACCTTACCCGAAAATACATAATCAACCATTTGTAGGTAAAATTCAACACTTTTTGCTTTAAACACAATATCAGTTATATTTAACATAGTAAACTCATTGTTTAAGAGCAAATGGTGCATTTAGAGATCAAATTTCAGTCATGATTCCTTTCAAAACTATTTCTTTCTATTGCTGAAAAGATCTCAATAACGGGATCATATTGACTAAGTAGCTTTCTCAATACTTCATTCTCAGCATTATTATGACAACATAGACAGGTCAACAACAGGTCTAGAATTAACATGAATTTCATCTCTTTGGTGATATGATTTAGTTTCATTTAATATGCATGATTCTTAATGGATAACACATGTTGTTTTATGATGCTCCTTATCTATTCTCAAGGCTTATTTGGCTTTCTCCAGATCACCCCAATTTGACTTTGACACCCTGGATTTGGTCAAAATTTTAATGACAGAACAAATTTTGAAAATTTCTTAGATTTATTTTTTCTTTTCAAAGTTACAAACATCTGTGAGGTTGAACGTTGGACTTACAGGCCACGCAAGTTGGACTTACAGGCCTTTCATTCAGGATGTTTAAAGGACTTATATGATTGCCTCCACCCCTGTAGTTATAGAATTAACCCTCATGTTTGCATTTTCTTTTAAAATGGTTTGTGAACTTTAATCCACTTTTGGTTGATAAAATACTTAAAAATTATGTTGTTCACAGCTGTTCTTTGTCATTCTTTTAAATCAGACATTTCATTTTAGTGACCAAATACCAACAGGCTTGTGTATGACTGGATAATCACTTTTCTGCCTATCATTTGGAAAGATTTATATAGGAACATGCATAGACTACAATGTAACTCCACATAAGACATAGTAGTTTCTTTATGTTTATATCACCTTAGATTTTACACATCATGAGAAAGCAACCATACATGTTAATGACTGTACTAAGTGCCCTTTTGGCCTATTAAATCCATATGATTGGCTGTGTAGTCAATGTACTATCATTTCCAAATTAAAATAAGTTTTAAATTCAGACACCCCAATATATCCTATTTGATAGGTAAATGGATATCCTGTTTGACCACAAGTGGTCAACAGGACCAAACATATATGTGAGTATATGTCCTTTCAAAGCAAAGTTATTGACATAGTTTTAAGTGAATGAATAGAAAACAAGTTACAGTTTGCCCCATATGCTTTTAGTTTTCCAGGTTAATGGTCATCCTATCAATTCTGAGAACAGGTGACAGGACCAAACATACACAAGTATATGCCCTTCCAACTTGAGCAAATGACAAAATTTTCAACAAATGTAAATTTTTGAGACATTTCATTGAAAATCCTTTTAAGCTCCTACAAAGCTTTTAACTGAATAGTGTTATCATATCTCAACACCATTAACAACTTTCTCTGTGTAATCAAACTTAGTTTTGTTCAAAAGTTTTTCTTAGCAATTTCAATTTAGCATAACATTTTGACATGAAAACACATTTTGACACAAGAACAAGCATAACATAATCAAATCATGATCATTAATGACATCATTAAAAACAAGCAAACTTCACACATTTCTGAGTCTAACAAATCCGAATAACATCACCTGATCAGATTAACCACATAATCAAACAATCAATCATGACATCAGATAAGCATATAATAAAATTTTAACAATTCAAACTACTTATCATAACATCAAAACAATTAACTAACAAGCAATCAAAAGAATCAATGACACCCAAGTTGCACATATAAACATTTAAGCACATATCAGTCAACATCAAACAGGTATCATATTCAAACATAATCACACAACATTCAATATGTGTGACCTCTATCAATATAATCAATCAGCACATAAAGGCACACATTAAGCACACATCCTCAATCAGACCTCATCATAGTTGATCATCCCTAGGGCTTTCAAAATAAAGTTGAATCAGGTTCTGTCAAGTGGTTTGGTGAATAGGTCAGCCAAGTTGTCACTTGTATCAACTTTTTTCATTTCAATCAAACCTTTCTCAAGGTCAAACAGCCATGCTGCACCATCAACTGTGTCAAACTGATTTTCATTAAAGATTATGTCAGATGATTCAATGACACTCAAATGGTCTTTCACATATACTGTATAGGCTTTTGAGTGTGTAGAGTATCCAACAAAGAAGCAATCCAATGATTTTTCTTGAAACTTGTTTAAATAGTCCATGGTGTTCAAAAGTGAACATTTGCATCCAAAAGGCTTGAGAAACTTGATGTAGGGTTTTCTATTAAAGAATATTTCATATGGAGTCTTGTTGTGTCTTTTCTTGAGAAGTACTCTGTTCTGCTATCATGGTTCTTGCAGCTTCAATGAGTGTCCTGTTTCTTCTTTATGCAACACCATTCTGTTCAAGAGTTCTAGGAGCTGAGAATTATTGAAGTATTCATTTTTCTACATAAAATTATTCAATCACTCCATTTTTTAACTCAGTTCCATTGTCACTTCTTATCACTTTAACCCTCTTATCAAGTTGATTCTCAATCCTTGTCACACATCCCTTTATCAACTCTGCAGTCTCATCTTTTGTACTTAGGAAATAAACCCAAGTATATCTTGAATAATCATCAATGATCACCAGACAATATCTTTTCTTTCCTATGCTTGGGACACTCACAGGACCAAAGAGATCCATGTGAAGTAATTCAAGCACTTGATCAATTGAATTGATGAGTTTTGACTTATGAGTTGACTTGTATTGTTTGCCTTTTTGACATGATATACAATTATCATCCAATTTGAACTCCCTTGTAGGTAAGCCAATTACATGTTCTCCCTTCACAAGTTTGCTCATGTTCTTCAAATTCACATGACACAATTTCCTATGCTACAATTTTGACTCATTTTCAGTGGCTTTGGAAACAAAACATGTACCACCTCTTGAAACAGCTTCTTTCATGTTGAGCTCATATATGTTGCCATTTCTAGGTGCTATCATCATAATCATGTCAGGTGGGATCACAAATTCAGGTCTTAAAATGAAACAACGTGAGTCATCAAAACCAACTTCATAACCCTTATCGCACATCTGTGATATGCTCAACAGGTTATGTTGCAGCCCTTCAACATAGAACACATTGTCAAATGAGACATAAAGACATATTTTGACACAAACATTTATAACATATTCAAATCTTAATCATATATAACATCATCAAAACAAGCAGACATTTCTAACATTCATAGTCTAGCCTATCCTAATAACATCACATGATCAGATGTCACACATAATCAAGCAATCAATCATAATATCAGATAAGCATTTAATCAATTTAGACAATTCAAAAATTACTTATCCTAACATCAAAACAGTTAACTGACAGGCAATCATAAGCATTAATGACACCTAAGTTGCACAGATAATCACTTAAGCACATATCAGTTAACATCAACAGGTATCATATGCAAACATATTCATTCAACATTTAGTGTGCATGACTTCAAAGAATATAGTCAATTAGCACATAGAGACACACATTAAGCACACATCCTCAATTAGACCTCATCTGAGTTGATCATCCCCAGGGCTTTTAAAAGAAAGTTGAATCTGGTTCTGTCAAGTGGTTTGGTGAATAGGTCAGCCAAGTTATCACTTGTATCAACTCTCTTCATTTCAATTAACCCTTTTTCACTGCAATCTCTTATGAAGTGATGTCTGATTTCAATGTGCTTAGTCTTTGAATGTTGAACAGGATTCAAAATGTCCTGCACATATTTAGTTTGGTAAATGAAAATCCCATCAGCTTTCTGTTGAACTTGCAGTCCTAGAAAGAAGTTCATTTCTCCCATAGAGCTCATGCTGTATTTGGATTTCATCACCCCTTCAAACTCCATACACATTTGTTCATTGGTTGACCCAAAGATAATATCATCCACATAGACTTGTAACAACAGCAAATCTGATCCTCTCTTTTAGTAGAAGAGTGTCTTGTCAATAGCTCCCCTTTGGAAACCATTTTCAAACAGATGTTTTGACAACTCATCATACCATGCTCTAGGAGCTTGATGCAATCCATACAAGGCTTTGTTTAACTTATACACCCTGTTAGGATACACAGGATCCTCAAAACCTAGTGGTTGAGTCACATACACCTCTTCATCAATCTTTCCATGTAGGAATGCAGATTTGACATCAAGTTGGAATACCTTGATATTCTTTGAGCCAGCATAAGCAAGAAAAATTCTTATTGCTACTAGTCTTGCAACTGGTGCAAAGACTTCCTCAAAGTCAATCCCTTCTTCTTGTAGGCATCCACAATAGAAATAATCTTATTGCTACAAGTCTAGCTTTATTCTTAATCACAATACCCCTCTCATCTCTTTTGTTTCTGAAAACCCATTTTGTTCCTATTGCATATCTGTTTCTTGGCCTGTCAACAAGATCCCAAACATGTAGATCTCTGAACTGAGCCAACTCCTCCTGCATTGCTTCTACCCAACTGTTGTCCTTTAAAGCTTGAACAATATTCTTTGGTTCAATTTGGGATAGAAAGCAGGAGTACAAACAGATGTTTGCAGATTCCGAATGACTTCTTGTCACTCTTTCATGTATATCTCCAATGATGTTTTTAGAAGGAGGATTCTATTCAACATAAGAGGTTTGAACTATCATATCTGCAGCATATTTGTGTCAAGATTTAATTCATTGAGTTCTGGTTCCTCAATAATCAATTCTGTTTCAGCATCATGAAATTCTGGTGCCTCTTCATTATTTTGTCTTGAAATGGATGCACCATTATTTCCTATATTCAACCTCTCAAACAGGTCTTGAAATATTGATGTTGATACAGCTTCCTCTTCATTTGTTTGGTTGCTTGGGTATTCCTCATGTTGAACTTGATCATTTTGCATCTCTTGATTGTCTTGAATGTTTTCTGCATGATCTTGTTCAGGACTTTGATTGTTTTCTTGATTATCTTCTTGAACTTGTTCAACAATTTCACTTGAGGGACCCTTCATAAATGTATATTCCTTTTCTTTATTAGCAAACTTCTTCCATAACTTCTCCAAGTCCAATGTCTTCCCACTTCTCCCTTCATTCACACTGGTCTTGTAGAATGATTCATCAAAGTCTTCAGGATAAATCTTGAAGGATTTGATCAAATTTTCAAGGTCAAACAGCCATGCTGCACCATCAACTGTATTGAACTAATTTTCATTAAATATTATGTCAGATGATTCAATGACACTCAAATGATCTTTCACATATACCCTATAGGCTTTTGAGTGTGTAGAATATCCAACAAAGAAGCAATCCAAGGATTTAGCTTGAAACTTGGTTGAATAGTCCTTGGTGTTCAATAGTGAACATTTGCATCCAAAAGGCTTAAGAAACTTGATGTAGGGTTTTTTATTAAAGAATATTTCATATGGAGTCCTGTTGTGTCTTTTGTTGAGAAGTACCCTGTTCTGAACATAGCAGGCTGTGTTAATGGCTTCAGCCCAAAATGTAACTGGTAAGTTAGCATATGCTATCATGGTTCTTGCAGCTTCGATGAGTGTTCTGTTTCTTCTTTCTGCAACACCATTCCGTTCAGAAGTTCTAGAAGTATTCCTTTCTTTGCACAAAATTCTTCAATCACTCCATTTTTGAACTCAGTACCATTGTCACTTCTCATCACTTTCACCCTCTTGTCAAGCTGGTTCTCAATCCTTGTCACACATCCCTTTATCAACTCTGCAGTCTCATCTTTTGTACTTAGGAAATAAACCCAAGTATATCTTGAATAATCATCAATGATCACCAGACAATATCTTTTCTTTCCTATGCTTGGGACACTCACAGGACCAAAGAGATCCATGTGAAGTAATTCAAGCACTTGATCAATTGAATTGATGAGTTTTGACTTATGAGTTGACTTGTATTGTTTGCCTTTTTGACATGATATACAATTATCATCCAATTTGAACTCCCTTGTAGGTAAGCCAATTACATGTTCTCCCTTCACAAGTTTGTTCATGTTCTTCAAATTCACATGACACAATTTCCTATGCCATAATTTTGACTCATTTTCAGTGGCTTTGGAAACAAAACATGTACCACCTCTTGAAACAGCTTCTTTCATGTTGAGCTCATATATGTTGCCATTTCTAGGTGCTATCATCATAATCATGTCAGGTGGGATCACAAATTCAGGTCTTAAAATGAAACAACGTGAGTCATCAAAACCAACTTCATAACCCTTATCGCACATCTGTGATATGCTCAACAGGTTATGTTGCAGCCCTTCAACATAGAACACATTGTCAAATGAGACTTTTCCATTTGTTAAATTTCCCTTTCCAACTATCTTTCACCATTCTCACCACTGCCAAATGCCACTGGACCTTCAAACTTCTCTATCCACACTTCATTCAGTGGAGTGGACTGTTCCTACACAAATCAAAGAATTTGATTAGTTAGGTGATGAAGTGCAAGCTATTTCAACTTGCAAAACATCAGATTCAATTTCAGTAGCAGCATTCGGTGTGAGTGTTAAGGGTTCTGGATTTTCATTTGTTAACTCAAGATTATCGGAATTGTCAGTTTCATAACCACACTCTCCTAGAGTATTCACAAATGAAGTTGTGTTCTTGCATTCTCCAGATGCACTATCAACTTCTTGCACAACATAATCTTCCTTTTCTGAATAAATTCTTACATCATCAGTCTTTTACACTTTAGTTTCAACCGTAGGTTTTCAAACAAAACCTTGAGGTTCATGACCATGTTTCAAAAGATACTTTTCATCACCAGTCATGTCTGTTGGTTTCTTTCTAGAAAAGACACTCTTGTTTCTTGTCTTTTCACTGCTTGGTGATCCATGAGAATCATCAGATTTTATGATTTTGTGTCTTGTTTAGGGAAAATTCTCAATGGTTGACCATTCTTCTTGACAACCTTTTCAGACTTCTTAGGTGACATGCTTCTTCTTAGTGATGTTGACACATGTTTCTTTGTCTTCTTATCATCTTTCTTTTCTTTCTTAGTCTCAACTTCAGCTTTTAACACATCTATACTTATGGTCTCTTTTCCACATACCTTTCTTTTTCCCAGGTATGCATCATACTTTTGCTTGCACAAAACAAAGTCTTGTCCATTCTTTGTTTCATCTAGGACATGAATAGGTTTGAAGTTGAATCTCTCATTACAAGAGTCAGTGTGGTGACCATATTCATCACACTTCTTGCACCAAACTTTTCTCTTGTATTTTTCATGATCACCTCCTTTCTTGAACCTTTCACTTGGTTTAGGTGCTTTGACTCCAAGAGTCTTCTGATTCTTTAAACCATCAAAATCAATTGAGAAGGGCACAAACTCCTCAATTTTGATGTCTTGTCTTTCAGTTTTGCTTTTGACAAATACAATCTTCTTCATAATCATTGGTTCTTCTTCTATGCTTTCCTTATGTCTTGACTGCCTCTTAAAATATACTTCCATAGTTTCCACTTCTCCAATATCAAACACCTCATGACTAGAGAATATTGGATAAACAGGAATAAAGTTTTCAACATCAACTGTTTCAGTCACCTTTTTCTTGTTGTTGATCTTTATCCTTTCCAATATAGCCTTTCTTGGTGGCCTTACTGCATTGTACCTTATCTTTTTCTTCTCACGTATGTCAAAGGACACATGCTCTCTCTTCATTCTTTCATTTTGTTTCTTCATTCTTGGTGTGACAGGTGGATACAATGGAAGTTTATCAATTGATTCTGGTTTCTTCAATCTTCTTCCTCTTTCAACAGCTTGGATTTCTTCATCAGTGATCTGATCACTCAAGTCACATAAGTCATCAGCATTCAGATCATCAGAATCCAAATCATCTGCCGAGACTTGAATTTCAATTGACTTTTCTTCTTACACTTCTTCGTTTACCACAAACTCTCCTTCTTCATTCACCTCAACATTCTTGTAAAGATCAACAAATTCTTCTTAATCTTGAAAGACATCTTTGAACTGTTGTAGATATGCATCTCTCTTTTCTTTGTCAACTTTGGGCAAAAAGTTATTGTTGAATGGTGGTGGAACTGCTTTGTAAATGTCTTCCTCTTTCACTTGGTTCAGAATGCGACAAAGGTTTCCTGTGGAAATCAACTTTTTCATGAATTCATTCTCAACTTGCAGTTTTGTGTTCTACATCTTCTCTTCAACAATCATCTTCTTCAGTCTATCTATCTCAATAATGTATCTTGTTTGAGCTCTATAACTGATCATACAATCATCTTCCAAACTCTTTATTTTCTCTTCATTAATCAGTTCACTTGCCTCATACCCACTGATGATACTTTTTTTTCCTAAAACACTCACCCTCCAGCTTGCCTACTTTTATAGTTAACTCATTTATAGTTTCATGTAAATCAACTCTAGGAGTAGAGTGTACCTGAGATGATGTTCCACCCTCTTTCTCAGCAATAGCCATCAAAGAAACATTTGCTCTTGAGATGTCCTCTTCATGGTTGCTCCAGTCAAAATCACCCTCTTGCAGTGCAGCCAAAGCTACATTTCCCTGATTTCTTGGTTAATTTTGATTGGTTCTGTTTGAGTTGGTTGGAGCAGTTTGAAGGTTTTGATTGTTGTTTCTTTGAAAACTTTGATTCTGAGGCACAGATTGTTGATTGTGTT
Organism: Bidens hawaiensis; assembly: GCF_021521415.1. Taxonomy (NCBI): domain Eukaryota; kingdom Viridiplantae; phylum Streptophyta; class Magnoliopsida; order Asterales; family Asteraceae; genus Bidens; species Bidens hawaiensis. The sequence goes on along the minus strand of NW_027491114.1, from coordinate 63,359 downwards.
GGGTTTTAGCAAGATTACCAAAGTCTAAAATAACCAATTATTAAAGAAAACGCAGCGGAAGATATTAGATTTAAATCTTGTTTTTACCAAACACATAAACCCGTTTATGTATAACCAAATCCAGGATCCATATACGATTATCAAGCTATCAAAACACAACCATAGGGTGTTTAACATACATACCTTTCAAGAACGAGAATGAGAGGGATGAATGAGTTGAATGGCTAAGAATCCAAAGGAGGAATCCTTAAGCTTGTATACCCGACAAGCTAATCAACAAACACCAAGTTGCTAGGGATCTTACACTTGCTTGAACTCTTCTTGTTCTTCCCTTGTTTTCTCGGCCGAGAGGTGGAAGAGAGAAAGAGAGAGAACTCTTGTGTGTGTGAGAGAGAAAATGCAAGAAGATTAATTGGTACATTACTTCTTGCAGTTTCTAGAGGGTCCTGAAAGGTACGGACTACACCTAGATCGGAAATGAACTTTCTAATCCATGCAGCTTCTTGAGCTGCCAAGGAGGCGGCGATGTATTCAGATTCAGTGGTGGACAAGGCTATTTGAGAACGAAAACCTATCACGATTGTGATCGAGAATCATCTCGATCAGTTTGGAAACTCGCGTCAGTGTAACCCTTTACAACGAGTTCTTCCTCACTAGAGCCATATACAAGAAACATATCCTTAGTCCTCCTAAGGTATTTCAATATGCTCTTAACAGCCATCCAATGGCTAGTTCCCGGATTTTGTTGGCATCTACTTGTCATGCGCAAAGCGCATGACACATCCGGTCTAGTGCAAATCATGGCATACATGATGGATCCTATAGCAGATGCATATGGGATTCCACTCGTTTTGTCTTGCTCATCCTTTGAGCTTGGACATTGAGAAATACTCAACATCGTTCCTCTTTGAATAGGTACTAAACCTTTCTTAGAGTTTTCCATCTTGAACCTTTTCAAGATTTTAGCAATGTATGCACTTTGATTCAAACCTATCAACCGCCTTGATCTATCCCTATAGATCCTTATTCCCAGAATATAGGCGGCTTCACCAATATCCTTTATGGAAAAGCAACTTCCAAGCCAGGCTTTTACACCCTCCAAGGTTGGAATGTCATTTCAAAATAACAATATGTCATCGACATATAATACCAGAAAGGTAACGATGCTCCCACTAGCTTTCTTATGCACACAAACTTCATCAGCGTTTTTGATGAATCCAAATTTCTTGACTTCATCATAAAAACGATGATTCCAACTCCTAGATGCTTGTTTCAATCCATAGATTGATTTCTTTAACTTGCATACTTTACTAGGATGTTGTGGATTGACAAAACCTTCAGGCTGAACCATATAGACATCTTCCTTTAGATGGCCATTTAGAAAAGCAGTTTTGACATCCATTTGCCATATCTCATAGTCATAATATGCGGCTATGGCAAACAATGTCCTTATAGACTTTAGCATCGCCACAGGCGAGAAAGTTTCATCATAATCAACCCCTTGAGTTTGAGTAAAACCCTTTGCTACAAGTCTAGCTTTGTAAGTATCCAAGTTTCCATGCATATCAGTTTTCTTCTTGAAAACCCATTTACTTCCAACCAGTTTAGAATTTAGAGGTGGAGCAACCAAGTCCCAGACTAGGTTATCATGCATGGATTGCATCTCAACATTCATGGCTTCCAGCCATTTGTCATAATCAGATTGTGACATTGCATCTCGGTATGTGGTTGGTTCTTCGGTATCTACCACATAGCATCCATCCATGAAAAATCCATATCTCTCAGGTGGGGTGCTAATTCTACCAGATTTGCGAATGTTTTGTGTGTTTTGATCAACCATTTGATCATCATCAACAACCTCTTGTTGTTTGCTAGTCTCAACCAAACTTGTATCGGCTTGTGGTTCTCGATCCTCCTCGAGTTCCACAGTTCTGTCAGTTCCTTCCATAAGGAACCTTCTTTCCAAGAACTTTGCCTTTCGAGCTATAAACACTTTATGCTCGCTTGGATTGTAGAAATAATATCCCATCGAATCTGTGGGATATCCTACAAATATATACTTAGTGGATCGGCATTCGAGTTTGTTAGGAGTGTAGATCTTAACATAAGCCTCACATCCCCATACCTTTAAATATGATAATGATGGAGCCTTTCCATGCCATATTTCAAAAGGTGTCCTATCCACTTTCTTGGTTGGTGCCATATTTAAAATACGAGCTGCGGAGATCACAGCGAAACCCCAAAATGATAGAGGTAACGAGCTTCTAGCCATCATGGATCGAACCATATCCAATAAAGTTCGATTCCTCCTCTAAGACACACCATTATGTTGTGGTGTTCCAGGTGGAGTAAGTTGTGAGACAATCCCACAACTCCTAAGATGTTCTAGAAACGCATCATTTAGGTATTCACCTCCTCTATCGGAACGTAGTACTTTGATTATCCTGTTGAGTTGATTTTGTACTTCATTTTGGAAGACTTTGAACATTGCAAAGGCCTCATTTTTGTGTCTTAACAAGAACACATACCCATAGCGACTAAAATCGTCGGTAAAGGTAATGAAGTATCTTTAAACATTTCTTGTCATTATCCTAAAAGGTCCACATACATCCGAATGTATAATGCCTAATAAGTCTTTCGCCCTTTCATTAGTTCCACTAAAGTGTTCCTTGGTCATTTTTCCCAATAAACAAGATTCACATTCATCAAATGAATCAACATTTGATTTCAAAAGACCATTCTTTCAAAGTGTATGAATGCGATTTTTGTTTATATGACCAAGACGACAATGCCAAAGAAAAGTATTACTCAAATCCATTTTGAGTCTTTTAGTGTTAGCTTGGTACAACGAGTTATCAATGTATGAGTCATCATGAATTAATTCATAAATGCCATTAAACGACATTGCTTTAAAATAAAAGACATTATCCATGAAAACATAAATACCATTGTCAACAAACTTAAAATCATAACCAGATTGTCTTAATACAGAAACAGAGATATTATTCCTAGTCAAACCAGGGGAATATAGAATGTTTTTCAAAACAATTTCCAAACCATTTGGAATCTTTAAAACATAATCTCTTCGGGCTTGAACGTCAACTTTTGCTCCATTGCCCATGAAGAGACTTATATCTCCTTTCTTCATATCATTTCTTCTTTTGAACCCCTGCAATGAATTGCAGATGTGAGTTCCACATCCGGTATCCAATACCCTTGTGTTAGAAGAAATAATATTAAGATCAATGTGGATCATGAAAGTTGTACCTGAGGTTTGCCCCGCATCCCTCTTAGCTTTCAACTCTTTGAGATAGGTCGGACAATTTCTCATCCAGTGACCAATCTCACCACAACCAAAGCACGGATCATCAGCGCTAACCTTTAGCTTCTTTGGTTTTGGTTCCGCTTTTGCCTTTCCCTTGAACCCTTTTATGACTTGCCCTTTACCTATAGAAACCTTTGCCTTGGGTTCAGGGTGATGCCTCTTCTTAGAGCCACCCTCATTGATCGCAAGAACGGGTAAAACCTTTTTACCCATGCCGGCTTTGGCTGTCTTAAGCATTGCGTGAAGCTCACCAATGCTTTTCTCCCATCCGTTCATGTTGTAGTTCATGACGAATGTCTCAAACCTGTTAGTTAGGCCGTTCAGGATCAAATCCGTGGCTAGCGCTTTAGAGACGGGACAGTTAAGCCGTTCAAGCCGATCAATGTGGCTTTTCATCTTAAGCACATAAGATGATACATATTGGGTTTCTTCCTTATGACATGCGTGAAGCGCTCGAACCGTTTCGAAACGTTCAACTCTAGCTTGAGTAAGGAACATTTCCTTAAGCTGGGTAATCATGTCATACGCCCCATGATTCTCGAAATCCTTTTGGATCTCGGGAATCATTGTTCCCAACATGAGGCAAGAAACTTGCGCCGAATCCTCAGTGTATTTGAGCCAATCCGCATAGGCATCCAAGTTATTGACATCGGGTTCATCGGGAATAGGGTCGTCTAAAATGTAAGACTTCTTATCTTGATTGAGAACAATTCTCAAGTTTCGATACTAGTCCATGAAGTTATTATAGTTTAGACGATCCTTATCCAGAATGGATTTCAGTGATAAGTTATGCACAGGTGGATAATTGCGTTCGGTGCGTTATTTGCGGCCAACTATAAAAGAGTTTAACAAAGTTCAATTTAGTATTTTCGATATCAATAAAATTTTAATCTTTAATACCCTTTAATGTCTCCAAGACAATTATTGATTAAAATCTAGAACCCAACGTTTCATTCAAATAGTAGTTAGGTGACCTTTATCCTACTATTCTAATTCACAAGGTAGTCAACGTTTGACGATTGCAACCCTTTGCAACTTCTAGTTTTATGGGATCGGTTAAACATCATATGTGTAGTTGGTATGTTTAATCCCATCAACACCTTTGAATGCCATGTTAAGGTGACCCTATAGTCATGGTTTCCAAATTAAGTCGTCCTACTTACACACACGTGTGTGTTTACTCATATAGGTGGTTAGGTGACCCTAATGCCAAAAGTATTTTTAAAACCACCTTAAGATCACAAGTTTTCTTAAAAGTTCTTAGGTGACCCTAACCCAATATCAAGTCTACGAGTGACTTAAGTGTCATGTAAAAGGATGGTGTTTAACTTGTTTTTAAAAGGGATTTTAGTTTTCAAAATTCTAGATTGGAAAACTATATATTGTACCTTTCATTTGCATGCATTCAAATGTATGGTACCTTTGAAATACCAATTTCAAATTCCTTTTAATAAAACCCATTTTACTGTGAAATCATTAATAGTTAATAAAACCAATTTTATAAATTAATAATTTCAAAGGAATCACTTTTATGCTAGTTGTCGATTTTAATTGTTAACATCCATAAAAGATGTTAGTGCACGGTTTTGCGTCTTTGTAATTATCGTTAACGTTTTTGTTTAATATTTAATGTAATAATTAGTTTAATTATTATCTAATTCGTTATATATAAAGTCTAGTTCGCTAGGGGATGTTAGCGAACTAAGACTTAACCTTATTCCCTCCTGATTCGTTAGGGGATGTTAACGAATCAGGGGGTGTTTCGTCTTATTTAATGTATGTAACGAAGTAGGATCTGATTCGCTAGGGGATGTTAGCGAACCAGTCCTATCTTCTATTTATAGTGAACCTGTTCACTCTTAAGTTAAGTTTTGAGAGTTAATTATCGAATTGCTGTCCGAATACTCTCTCGATCTTCAATCTTAATATTATACCAATTTCCTATATACTTATACTGATAATACGTATACACATACAACACTTAATCTATAGAAATTATGAGCTAGATCTATTGATTAAGGTATTAATCGTATTAACACAGATCAGAGATCTGTGTTAGTTATAGATTGATTCCCGAGTTCCAACAAGTGGTATTAGAGCTGTTGGTTGCTCAATTACGCTTGATTTGAGTGTTATTAGACTGATATTTAGTATTATACATAATTAAGGTTCTGTTTGCTTGATTTTGAATTAATTTGAGGATAATAGATTGAATTATGGTGTGTATGGATTGAATTTGAGGTTGATTAAGGTATTGGAAGGAATTGTGAATTGGAATTTGGATCTGGTTTGGTTTTGGATTGATTCGGTATTGATTCTGGTTTCTGGCAGAAATAGAGGTTGGTTTTGGTACAATTGGATTCGAGAAAGGGGTTAATTGGTTACGAGTTTTGGTGTTTTGGATTCGCGAGTGGTTTGCGAGTCGTTTGATAGGTTATTTGTGCGATTTGGTTAAGAATCGAGGTTGTATTACAAATTTATGTATTCTGGGTTTCTGGGTTTAGTGTTCATCATTTTCCAGATTTCTGAAATGTTTCTTTGAAGATTTGAAGATTCAAATATGAACTTGATTCGTTATCAACCGTACGGTGATTCGCTATCTTGTTTCTGTTGATTTGTTCATTAAGTTTGTTAATTCGTTATCTATTTCGATTGTTGTTTCTTTGAAAACTTTGATTCTGAGGCACAGATTGTTGATTGTGTTGGGTTTTAGCAAGATTACCAAAGTCTAAAATAACCAATTATTAAAGAAAACGTAGCGGAAGATATTAGATTTAAATCTTGTTTTTACCAAACACATAAACCCGTTTATGTATAACCCAATCCAGGATCCATATACGATTATCAAGCTATCAAAACACAACCATAGGGTGTTTAACATACATACCTTTCAAGAACGAGAATGAGAGGGATGAATGAGTTGAATGGCTTAGAATCCAAAGGAGGAATCCTCAAGCTTGTATACCCGACAAGCTAATCAACAAACACCAAGTTACTAGGGATCTTACACTTGCTTGAACTCTTCTTGTTCTTCCCTTGTTTTCTCGGCCGAGAGGTGGAAGAGAGAAAGAGAGAGAACTCTTGTTTGTGTGAGAGAGAAAATGCAAGAAGTAATGTACCAATTAATCTTCTTGCATGTTATGGGAATTAACAAAATGAAAAAGGAGAGAGAGAGAGGTGGTCGGCCCCATGGGGCTTTTCCCCCCAAAACCCTTTTCAATTTTGTTTTATTTCCTTATACACGTTTTGTTACTTATCGAATAAATAACGTCTCTCGTAAATTATCCATATAATTTATTTTACACACAAACGCAAATATTTAGAAAACCCAATTTCCAAATATAATAAGTGTTGATAATTATTACTTAGCTCATATCTAATAATAAATATCGTGGCGTTTGTCTAGCTTGGTATTGGGTATGAGCCGACTTGAATCAATACGTACTAGCCACATCAACTCTAATATGTGTCTTGGCAGATCAATTCCAACAGATTGTTCATTTTAGGATGTTGAAAGTTGTTGGAGTTGGGATTGTAGTTGTTGAAGTTGTTGGGATTTTTGTTGAAATTGTTATTTCTTGACTGATTCTGTTGGTATTGTTGCTGATGCTGCTGATTTCTTGGTTGATTCTGAAACTGATTCATCTGAAAGTTTCTTGGCATGTTGCACTCTCTGGCGAAATGACCTGGCTGTTGGCAATTATAACAGATGGCTTTTGACTTGTCAAAACCAATTCTTTCATTTGGTCCTAATAGAAATGATCTACCAGTCCTGTTGTATAACCTCTTGCTTCTAAGAGCCAACATGGCAGCTTGCCATTTCAAATCCATGTCCTCCAAATCATCAGCATCTATCTACTCTAAATGATCTTGAACAATGCTTGTATGAACCATGTTCTTTGCTACAAAAGCATTATAAGACTCAGTGAACATTGAGAGCAATCCATGGTAGTCAGATCCATGACTTCCCTTTCCACCAACATAAGGTGCATGTCCACTTGCCATTGAGGCTGAATCACTGTCTTCTAAGAATTGGACATTGATCCTTGATTGATTTTGTGGGTTGCTTGAACTACCACCAACAAAAGCCTTAGGTGTATCAACACCATGTTCAATTGGTTCCTCTATGATGGTAATCTGTTGTTGGTTTTTGGTTGATAAGTTTCCCATAGGTGCAATGAGAGCATTGGTCACCTAGAAACATGGCTTCTCTTCTTTAACATTTCATTTTCAATCATCTCAATTTCAGCAGCCTGAAGGAAGCAGACTACATCATCCACTTTCAAGTCATTAAAGTTGGACTTTTGAAGGATGAACTTGCAGGTAGTGTACCATTCCTTTGGAATTGAATTGAGCAACTTGGTGTTCAAATCAAAATCAGTCATCACATAATCAGTTGTTCTTAACTCATTCACAATTGCTAGAGTGATCATTCCCTGTTGATCTAACTTATTAGGACTTAGACATTTAACTCTCAACGAAAAAGAGGGACAAATACCCTATTGACTAGATACGTCTCTCACTATCACCTTGTACTATACTTGAGCTTAGCCTTATGTACTGACATATTTCAGAGCAGCGAAGAATTAAGTCAAAGTATAATAGTCGATGAATATCAAGACCCAATATGTATCTCAGGTCGGAGGATACTATAATGTTCGCGTTAACTCAAATTTACTTATGATCACAAATCACAAGGATTCCATGCAGTAAAGTTGAGGGCGGGTCAATCCAATATTTATCCTATATATATCTATGAACCTTAGCAGCAACCCTTTGCAATATTCATACCTCATGAATATCTACCAATCCAAGTTCATAATAGTCTTACTTTCATATTTGTTCCCACAACTATGATCGACTACGGACGTTTAGAATAATTCAAATTATTCATGGATTGAAACATACTAAAAGGGAACATAACTCAAGAACATGACCAAAACCAAAATCATATGATTGAGTTAAATAAAATTGTTCTAATATCCAAATACAAAATTTTTATCAAATCCAATAACTAGAATATCGAAGTCCTAAGGCGCAAGTATGACCCTCATGCTTCGGCCTTTCAAGGAGTTTCGTGAGTGGGTCCGCAATGTTTTGATTAGTGTGAACATTGCGAATACATATTTTTCCCTTTTCAACTTCATCCCTTATGTAGTTGAATCTCCGCTCAATGTGCCTAGTCTATTGATGTGCACGGGGTTCCTTGATTTGAGCAATCGCACCGTCGTTGTCACAAAAGATTTCTAGAGGGTCCTGAAAGGTACGGACTACACCTAGATCGGCAATGAACTTTCTAATCCATGCAGCTTCTTGAGCTGCCAAGGAGGCGGCGATGTATTCAGATTCAGTGGTGGACAAGGTTATTTGAGAACGAAAACCTATCACGATTGTGATCGAGAATTATCTCGATCAGTTTGGAAACTCGCGTCAGTGTAAACCTTTTCAACGAGTTCTTCCTCACTAGAGCCATATACAAGAAACACATCCTTAGTCCTCCTAAGGTATTTCAATATTCTCTTAACAGCCATCCAATGGCTAGTTCCCGGATTTTGTTGGCATCTACTTGTCATGCGCAAAGCGCATGACACATCCGGTCTAGTGCAAATCATGGCATACATGATGGATCCTATAGCAGATGCATATGGGATTCCACTCGTTTTGTCTTGCTCATCCTTTGAGCTTGGACATTGAGAAATACTCAACATCGTTCCTCTTTGAATAGGTACTAAACCTTTCTTAGAGTTTTCCATCTTGAACCTTTTCAAGATTTTAGCAATGTATGCACTTTGATTCAAACCTATCAACCGCCTTGATCTATCCCTATAGATCCTTATTCCCAGAATATAGGCGGCTTCACCAATATCCTTTATGGAAAAGCAACTTCCAAGCCAGGCTTTTACACCCTCCAAGGTTGGAATGTCATTTCAAAATAACAATATGTCATCGACATATAATACCAGAAAGGTAACGATGCTCCCACTAGCTTTCTTATGCACACAAACTTCATCAGCGTTTTTGATGAATCCAAATTTCTTGACTTCATCATCAAAACGATGATTCCAACTCCTAGATGCTTGTTTCAATCCATAGATTGATTTCTTTAACTTGCATACTTTACTAGGATGTTGTGGATTGACAAAACCTTCAGGCTGAACCATATAGACATCTTCCTTAAGATGGCCATTTAGAAAAGCAGTTTTGACATCCATTTGCCATATCTCATAGTCATAATATGCGGCTATGGCAAACAATGTCCTTATAGACTTTAGCATCGCCACAGGCGAGAAAGTTTCATCATAATCAACCCCTTGAGTTTGAGTAAAACCCTTTGCTACAAGTCTAGCTTTGTAAGTATCCAAGTTTCCATGCATATCAGTTTTCTTCTTGAAAACCCACTTACTTCCAACCAGTTTGGAATTTAGAGGTGGAGCAACCAAGTCCCAGACTAGGTTATCATGCATGGATTGCATCTCAACATTCATGGCTTCCAGCCATTTGTCATAATCAGATTGTGACAATGCATCTCGGTATGTGGTTGGTTCTTCGGAATCTACCACATAGCATCCATCCATGAAAAATCCATATCTCTCAGGTGGGGTGCTAATTCTACCAGATTTGCGAATGTTTTGTGTGTTTTGATGAACCATTTGATCATCATCAACAACCTCTTGTTGATTGCTAGTGTCAACCAAACGTGTATCGGCTGTGGTTCTCGATCCTCCTCGAGTTCCACAGTTCTGTCAGTTCCTTCCATAAGGAACCTTCTTTCCAAGAACTTTGCCTTTCGAGCTATAAACACTTTATGCTCGCTTGGATTGTAGAAATAATATCCCATCGAATCTGTTGGATATCCTACAAATATATACTTAGTTGATCGGCATTCGAGTTTGTTAGGAGTGTTGATCTTAACATAACCTCACATCCCCATACCTTTAAATATGATAATGATGGAGCCTTTCCATGCCATAATTCAAAAGGTGTCCTATCCACTTTCTTGGGTGGTGCCATATTTAAAATACGGGCTGCGGAGATCACAGCGAAACCCCAAAATGATAGAGGTAACGAGCTTCTAGCCATCATGGATCGAACCATATCCAATAAAGTTCGATTCCTCCTCTAAAACACACCATTATGTTGTGGTGGTCCAGGTGGAGTAAGTTGTGAGACAATCCCACAACTCCTAAGATGTTCTAGAAACGCATCATTTAGGTATTCATCGATTCTATCGGAACGTAGTACTTTGATTGTCCTGTTGAGTTGATTTTGTACTTCATTTTGGAAGACTTTCAACATTGCAAAGGCTTCATCTTTGTGTCTTAACAAGAACACATACCCATAGCGACTAAAATCGTCGGTAAAGGTAATGAAGTATCTTTAAACATTTCTTGTCATTATCCTAAAAGGTCCACATACATCCGAATGTATGATGCCAAATAAGTCTTTCGCCCTTTCATTAGTTCCACTAAAGTGTTCCTTGGTCATTTTTCCCAATAAACAAGATTCACATTCATCAAATGAATCAACATTTGAATTCAAAAGACCATTCTTTCGAAGTGTATGAATGCGATTTTTGTTTATATGACCAAGACGACAATGCCAAAGAAAAGTATTACTCAAATCCATTTTGAGTCTTTAAGTGTTAGCTTGGTGCAACGAGTTATCAATGTATGAGTCATCATGAATTAATTCATAAATGCCATTAAACGACATTGCTTTAAAATAAAAGACATTATCCATGAAAATATAAATACCATTGTCAACAAACTTAAAATCATAACCAGATTGTCTTAATACAGAAACAGAGATAATATTCCTAGTCAAACCAGGGGAATATAGAATGTTTTTCAAAACAATTTCCAAACCATTTGGAATCTTTAAAACATAATCTCTTCGGGCTTGAACGTCAACTTTTGCTCCATTGCCCATGAAGAGACTTATATCTCCTTTCTTCACATCATTTCTTCTTTTGAACCCCTGCAATGAATTGCAGATGTGAGTTCCACATCCGGTATCCAATACCCATGTGTTAGAAGAAATAATATTAAGATCAATGTGGATCATGAAAGTTGTACCTGAGGTTTGCCCCGCATCCCTCTTAGCTTTCAACTCTTTGAGATAGGTCGGACAATTTCTCATCCAGTGACCAATCTCACCACAACCAAAGCACGGATCCTCAGCGCTAACCTTTAGCTTCTTTGGTTTTGGTTCCACTTTTTCCTTTCCCTTGAACCCTTTCATGACTTGCCCTTTACCCATAGCAACCTTTGCCTTGGGTTCAGGGTGATGCCTCTTCTTAGAGCCACCCTCATTGATCGCAAGAACGGGTAAAACCTTTTTACCCATGCCGGCTTTGGCTGTCTTAAGCATTGCGTGAAGCTCACCAATGCTTTTCTCCCATCCGTTCATGGTGTAGTTCATGACGAATGTCTCAAACCTTTTAGTTAGGCCGTTCAGGATCAAATCCGTGGCTAACTCTTTAGAGACGGGACAGTTAAGCCGTTCAAGCCGATCAATGTGGCTTTTCATCTTAAGCACATAAGATGATACATATTGGTTTTCTTCCTTATGACATGCGTGAAGCGCTCGAACCGTTTCAAAACGTTCAACTCTAGCTTGAGTAAGGAACATTTCCTTAAGCTGGGTAATCATGTCATACGCCCCATGATTCTCGAAATCCTTTTGGATCTCGGGAATCATTGTTCCCAACATGAGGCAAGAAACTTGCACCGAATCCTCGGTGTATTTGAGCCAATCCGCATAGGCATCCAAGTTATTGACATCGGGTTCATCGGGAATAGGGTCGTCTAAAATGTAAGACTTCTTATCTTGCTTGAGAACAATTCTCAAGTTTCGATACTAGTCCATGAAGTTATTATAGTTTAGACGATCCTTATCCAGAATGGATCTCAGTGATAAGTTATGCACAGGTGGGATAATTGCGTTCGGTGCGTTGTTTGCGGCCAACTATAAAAGAGTTTAACAAAGTTCAATTTAGTATTTTCGATATCAATAAAATTTTAATCTTTAATACCCTTTAATGTCTCCAAGACAATTATTGATTAAAATCTAGAACCCAACGTTTCATTCAAATAGTTAGTTAGGTGACCTTTATCCTACTATTCTAATTCACAAGGTAGTCAACGTTTGACGATTGCAACCCTTTGCAACTTCTAGTTTTATGGGATCGGTTAAACATCATATGTGTAGTTGGTATGTTTAATCCCATCAACACCTTTGAATGCCATGTTAAGGTGACCCTATAGTCATGGTTTCCAAATTAAGTCGTCCTACTTACACACACGTGTGTGTTTACTCATATAGGTGGTTAGGTGACCCTAATGCCAAAAGTATTTTTAAAACCACCTTAAGATCACAAGTTTTCTTAAAAGTGCTTAGGTGACCCTAACCCAATATCAAGTCTACGAGTGACTTAAGTGTCATGTAAAAGGATGGTGTTTAACTTGTTTTTAAAAGGGATTTTAGTTTTCAAAATTCTAGATTGGAAAACTATATATTGTACCTTTCATTTGCATGCATTCAAATGTATGGTACCTTTGAAATACCAATTTCAAATTCCTTTTAATAAAACCCATTTTATTTTGAAATCATTAATAGTTAATAAAACCAATTTTATAAATTAATAATTTCAAAGGAATCACTTTTATGCTAGTTGTCGATTTTAATTGTTAACATCCATAAAAGATGTTAGTGCACGGTTTTGCGTCTTTGTAATTATCGTTAACGTTTTTGTTTAATATTTAATGTAATAATTAGTTTAATTATTATCTAATTCGTTATATAAAGTCTAGTTCGCTAGGGGATGTTAGCGAACTAAGACTTAACCTTATTCCCTCCTGATTCGTTAGGGGATGTTAACGAATCAGGGGGTGTTTCGTCTTATTTAATGTATGTAACGAAGTAGGATCTGATTCGCTAGGGGATGTTAGCGAACCAGTCCTATCTTCTATTTATAGTGAACCTGTTCACTCTTAAGTTAAGTTTTGAGAGTTAATTATCGAATTGCTGTCCAAATACTCTCTCTATCTTCAATCTAAATATTATACCAATTTCCTATATAATTATATTGATAATACGTATACACATACAACACTTAATCTATAGTAATTATGAGCTAGATCTATTGATTAAGGTATTAATCGTATTAACACAGAGCAGAGATCTGTTATAGTTATAGATTGATTCCCGAGTTCCAACAAGTGGTATCAGAGCTGTTGGTTGCTCAATTACGCTTGATTTGAGTGTTATTAGACTGATATTTAGTATTATACATAATTAAGGTTCTGTTTGCTTGATTTTGAATTAATTTGAGGATAATAGATTGAATTATGGTGTGTATGGATTGAATTTGAGGTTGATTAAGGTATTGGAAGGAATTGTGAATTGGAATTGAGATCTGGTTTGGTTTTGGATTGATTCGGTATTGATTCTGGTTTCTGGCCGAAATAGAGGTTGGTTTTGGTACAATTGGATTCGAGAAAGGGGTTAATTGGTTACGAGTTTTGGTGTTTTGGATTCGCGAGTGGTTTGCGAGTCGTTTGATAGGTTATTTGTGCGATTTTGTTAAGAATCGAGGTTGTATTACAAATTTATGTATTCTGGGTTTCTGGGTTTAGTGTTCATCATTTTCCAGATTTCTGAAATTTTTCATTGAAGATTTGAAGATTCAAAGATGAACTTGATTCGTTATCAACCGTACGGTGATTCGCTATCTTGTTTCTGTTGATTTGTTCATTAAGTTTGTTAATTCGTTATCTATTTTGATTGTTGTTTCTTTGAAAACTTTGATTCTGAGGCACAGATTGTTGATTGTGTTCGGTTTTAGAAAGATTACCAAAGTCTAAAATAACCAATTATTAAAGAAAACGCAGCGGAAGATATTAGATTTAAATCTTGTTTTTACCAAACACATAAACCCGTTTATGTATAACCCAATCCAGGATCCATATACGATTATCAAGCTATCAAAACACAACCATAGGGTGTTTAACATACATACCTTTCAAGAACGAGAATGAGAGGGATGAATGAGTTGAATGGCTTAGAATCCAAAGGAGGAATCCTCAAGCTTGTATACCCGACAAGCTAATCAACAAACACCAAGTTGCTAGGGATCTTACACTTGCTTGAACTCTTCTTGTTCTTCCCTTGTTTTCTCGGCCGAGAGGTGGAAGAGAGAAAGAGAGAGAACTCTTGTGTGTGTGAGAGAGAAAATGCAAGAAGTAATGTACCAATTAATCTTCTTGCATGTTATGGGAATTAACAAAATGAAAAAGGAGACAGAGAGAGGTGGTCGGCCCCATGGGGCATTTCCCGCCAAAACCCTTTTCAATTTTGTTTTATTTCCTTATACACGTTTTGTTACTTATCGAATAAATAACGTCTCTCGTAAATTATCCATATAATTTATTTTACACACAAACGCAAATATTTAGAAAACCCAATTTCCAAATATAATAAGTGTTGATAATTATTACTTAGATCATATCTAATAATAAATATCGTGGCGTTTGTCTAGCTTGTTATTGGGTATGAGCCGACTTGAATCAATACCTACTAGCCACATCAACTCTAATATGTGTCTTGGGCAGATCAATTCCAACAGATTGTTCATTTTAGGATGTTGAAAGTTGTTGGAGTTGGGATTGTAGTTGTTGAAGTTGTTGGGATTTTTGTTGAAATTGTTATTTCTTGACTGATTCTGTTGGTATTGTTGCTGATGCTGCTGATTTCTTGGTTGATTCTGAAACCGATTCATCTGAAAGTTTCTTGGCATGTTGCACTCTATGGTGAAATGACCTGGCTGTTGGCAATTATAACAGATGGTTTTTGACTTGTCAAAACCAATTCTTTCATTTGGTCCTAATAGAAATGATCTACAGTCCTGTTGTATAACCTCTTGCTTCTAAGAGCCAACATGGCAGCTTGCCATTTCAAATCCATGTCCTCCAAATCATCAGCATCTATCTACTCTAAATGATCTTGAACAATGCTTGTATGAACTATGTTCTTTGCTGTGACAATCGTCAATTTCAGGTTAACCCCGTTAACTCAACTCCGTCAATTCAAACTTTAAGATCGTTGAATCTATAACGCACACTTCATTACATTTAAACTAGGGTTTAAATGACGCTTAACACTTACTACATGTGTAGTCTTTCGGGATTTGCACCGAAACACAAACGAGTTGACGCGAACGATTGATAAATAAACGACAAACGTCAAAACACTAATTATGTGATAATTATGTGTTAGATATATGTGTGTTACTTGATTGTTATGTGGAATGTTAAACAAGAAACAAGAACCAACTAGTTTAGGCTAGAGATGTAACACTTGAAAGATTAGGGACTAGAGTGTAACTTGTATTATTATAAATATAACCTTAACACTAAACCCTAACTTATTATTATTAACCTACAAGACCCGATCGGCCTCCCTCCTTGCTCCCTCACGGCTGCCGTCCACAAGAACACACACATACACACATCAAATCAAGTGATTAATCCAAGAACTAGGTGCTAGGAAGGTATACTTGATCATCCCTTACCTCCTTGTTGTTTAATTTTGATGTTTAATGGGTTAAGTATAAACCCTAGGCAGCCGATTGTGTCAATGTATATGGCTAATATGATTGTTGTTATTTGGATAATGAATTGATAACTAGATTGATGTTGTTGCATGATTCATTGTTGTCTTTGATTTGAGTTAAAACACAAACCCTAATCTTGTATGTATGGTGTAATTGAGATGCATGGATAGTAGTATTAGTGTCTAGCATGTTATATGACTTATTTGTGATCCATGGCTAGTGAAATTGTTGAGTTTTGATGTGAACAGAATCTGGACAGAATGTGTGTACGATGTTCAAGTGACTGTAACGAAGTGTAAACGTGAAAATTGGTTGAGATTGTGGGTACTGCAGTAAACTAGGTTGAGTCTAGTTTTCATGAAGTATAAGTTTGAAATTTTTGGACAAGTATAAGTGTACTTTTATGATTTTACAAAAACGTGGTGCAAAGCTGAGCTGCTAGACCTGCTGTTAGGTTATGTTGTAAATGTTATATCTCAGGAACTACGAGACCAATTGGGTTGGTTCCACTTCTGGAAGTTGACTCATTGAGTTAGGAACCAAACCCAAGTGGTCTTGCATTTATTGGATTTTTCGTTTAACGGGAATTGCAAATAACATTTTGTTGCGCATGAATCTGACTGATATGAGTTTGCTGTAATGTTTTAGTCATTATAAGAAAAATATGTGGAATAAAAATAAGATAAAATATGTTCTGGAAACCTAAGATATGTATGCTTCTGTGGTGATTTTTGGTGAATTAATTGAGACGTTATGATCGGTGAACTAGTGCAATCTTTCAAGTAAAAATTCTGTCATAATGAAACTAGCTGCTGAGTTGTGTAAAAATGCATGAAATATGATAGTTTTTATATAATTGTTGTGTTTTGACCAAAATACCCTTGCGGGGAATAGTTGTTAATTGATTTCCATGAATTGACCAAATTGCCCTTATGGGGAATAATGGTTAGTTAATCTTTGTTTGTTGACCAAAATGCCCTTACGGGGATAATTGCTAGTAAAGTATGTTATTAGTACGTGACACGAAAGTAATTGCTCACTCATGTATCGTATCACAATTGTACTTGTTTAAGTCACACACAATTCACAAACGAAACACGAAATCTGTTACGTGCATAGGTATTATGTGCCGAGTCTAGAGACTTGTTAAACGTACCGATACTTAGAAAATCTCTTTGTTATTTAGAACGCTAGAGAGTTTCTACGACGCACATCACTTGGTGATCTAGATCGGGATATTCTTCGCAAACAGTGAGTTTCACTTACCCCGCTCTTTGAACTGTTTTCAAACGTTTTTCACTTGGGGGAGATAACATACTCCGATAAACGTATTTTCTGAGATAAACGCATATTTAAGATTTTGTTATAAATTATATATCACTTGTAAAGGCTAAGCGGCAAACGTAACATTTGAAGTCCCACACATCGGACCCGTTAATATTTGGAATAGCGAGTCACGGTTGAGTAGTACTACTGGGTTTGACAAACCCCACCCGACGCTAAGCTCAACTGGAGGTTGAGTGGGTGTAATTTTGGCTAACACTTACCATGGTCTGGATTGACCTGGTGACGGGCACTTGATAAACAGTCAGCTTCGGTCGCGAACCACTTAGCGATACTTGTTGTATAGATTAGCTACCTATCGATATATAGTTTGACATAACACTATCTGGTAATGCAAAACACTGAAACGCCGTAACGTGGTTACGCAACACTTAAACGCCGTAACGTGGTTACGCAACACTTAAACGTCGTAACGTGGTTACGCACACTTAAACGCCGTAACGAGGTTACGCAAAACGCTAAACGATTTATCTTATATAACTTGTGAACTCACCAACCTTGTGTTGACACTTTTAGCATGTTATTCTCAGGTAGCCGAGGCGGGCGCGCGGTTTAGGAGCATGCATTAAACGAAAATACTTATATTCTGCAAACTTAATTTTAACAGTTACATTTGGTTTTAAGTCGTCCTGCGTGACGCAACTTTTGAATTAAGGTTTTACGCTTCCGTACCTATTTACATTTAAACGTTTTTCTTTGGTTTGATTATAACTAATGATTCCGATCCTGCCAGTTCACACCCTCTGACGGTAAAACTCCGTTAGTGGATTTTGAGGGTGTGACAGATTGGTATCAGAGCCATTGGTTATAGCGAACTAGAAGCTGCATGTATACTAGACTATAACCGCGACGACCCATTAGTTATAATGATACACATCGCATAGGTTTGTGTAGTCTTGAAATCTTATTTCTTTACCTCTTTCACTCATACGCGCGCATATACACGGCTTACCTGTAGGAATGTCGACGCCACCCTCATCATCATCCGATTCGATGACGCATGCTCACGGGAAGGAACCGCAGTTACCTACTGCCTCGCCACCCCGTGTAGTCCCGGAACTCGAAGCTCCTGCACCGAAAAGGTACCGCCTATCCGGAGGCCTGTATGAAAACGACGTTAGCTGGGATTGGTACCCCAACATGATCAGACGTATGGTCTACCGTGAACAAGTTCCCCCATTGCCTCACCCGAACCACCCTGCTTACCCTAACACTCTACCACCCATAACCGAACCTGTGGAGCGAGTTCTCGCAGCTGTCGTTTCTTGTTTGGAGCGTGATGTGGGTTACATGCGCTACACGAGAGAAAATGTTTCCAGACTGTTTAAAGACGGAACCGAGACTCAGGAGGAGATTGCCCGCATGGCAGCGGCAATGAAAGAAATGCAAGAGACTAGTGAGCAACAAACGAAGGTTATGATGAAGATGCAAGCCGAGATGATAGACTTGCAAGAGCAACTCCAAGAAGCAAGGACCCGAACCGAGATAGCACTCGAGCGTTGCGATGACCTACAAATGCAACTTGCTCAGAACGCAGCAGAACCTGAGGCAGAGCCTGAGGCCGAGCCCGAGGCAGAGCCTGAAGTAGAACCTGAAGAAGATCCCGAAGAGGAGCCTGAGGAGGATCCCGAGGAAGATCCCGAGGAGGAACCCGAAGAAGAACCGGAGGAAGAACCGGCTGAGGAGGAGGCACATTCAGAGGTGTCCTCAGATGACGACATCTAGTGATGATGACACTTAGATGGAGGGGTTGTCTCCATCCTAACTATTATTTTTCTATGATTTTAAGGATTGATTGGAAATACTTTGTAGCGAATACAATGGTTTTAATCATGAATTTTTATTTAGACTAATATGTGGTTGTGATGTGATGTTGTTTCTTTTTTTTTCTTTCTTACCTATCTTTTATTACATGTATGGTGTGTTGTATATGAAAGAAAAATTCATGTTTAACATTTTATACTGTGATTCTAGGAAATGGCCGGAAGAAACGCTGGACGAGGACGTGGTAACATCAGCATGACTGCAGCTGAACTCCAAACTCTGCTGAATGACCATGTTGCTGCCGCTTTAGCTGCACACGTTCAGAATCAAACAGAAGGTCCGAATGGAACATGTACCTTCAAGAACTACCTAGACTGCAAGCCCAGTACGTTTAAGGGCACTGAGGGAGCTATAGGCTTCCTGCGTTGGGCTGAGAAGGCCGAGTCGGCCTTTGAGATGTGTAACTGTCCCCCTGCCAGTAGGGTCAAATTCGCTGCTGGGACACTTGAGGATTCCGCCCTCACTTGGTGGAATTCAAACGTCCAGATCCTTGGGTTGGAACTGGCTAACGCGATGAACTGGGAGGAGTTCAAGAGCATGATGCGAGAGGAGTACTGTCCGAGGGAAGAAATTTCGAAGTTAGAGTCGGAGTTTTGGTCGTTGAAGATGGTGGGTTCGGAGATTGAAGCCTACACTACTCGTTCGCACGAGTTGGCTGTGATGTGTCCGCGGATGGTGGATCCGCCGAGCAAGAGGATAGAGATGTACATTGATGGGTTAGCACCACAGATTCAGGGTATGGTGACGTCTTCCAGACCAGCCACGATCCAGCAAGCGATCCGTTTGGCTCACAAACTGACGGATCAGGCTGTGACCCAGGGTGCGTTACCACCGAGGGGTTCGACTGTTAAAGCCGGTGACAACCCGAGTAATGACCACGTCAGCAACAGTAACAACAACAGCAACCCGAACAGCGGGAAGAGAAAGTTTGACAACACCAGATCTTCATCCTCAAACCTCCCACCGCAACACCACTACCGTAAGCCCGAATTTACTCGGAGTTTCAACACTCAGAATCACAACAACAACAACAACGGTAGCGGGCAGGTTTCGAGCGGATATGCTGGGAAATATCCAAAGTGCAACAGGTGCAACTTTCATCATGTTGGTCAGTGTGACCGTGTCAAGTGTCAAAGATGCGGAAAGATGGGTCACCAAGCGAAGGAATGTAGAGTTGACCTTGCGGCGAAGGGTGCTCCTAAGCCACCGATGACGACTAAGGGATGTTTTGAATGTGGACAGGAAGGTCATTTCCGGAAGGATTGCCCCAAGCTGAAACAGAATGACAATAATGGGGGTAATGGAAGTGGCAGTAATGGTGGAGGAAATGGCAAAGGAAGAGCGTTTGTGATTGGATCGGGTCAAGCCCGCAATGATCCGCATGTGGTGTCTGGTAAGTTCCCTGTAAACGATTGTTTTGCTTCTGTTTTGTTTGACACTGGAGCTGATAGGAGTTTTGTGTCGAAAGCTTTTAGCCAACTTTTAGACCTTACTCCAACCCCGTTAGACGCTAAGTTTCCTGTTGAATTAGCTAACGGTAAAACTGTAGTAACAACTCATATACTTGCGGGATGTAAGTTGAAACTGTCAGGTCATGTCTTTGACATCGACCTTATTCCTTTTACGCTTAGTAGTTTCGATGTCGTTGTCGGCATGGACTGGTTATCCGAGAACCTAGCGGAGATTATATGCCATGATAAGATAGTCCATATTACCACCCCTTCCGGCGAGATCATTTCGGTCCGAGGCGAGAGAAGCGGCATGACCACCAGCGTCATTACCCTTTTGAAGGCACAGAAGTATCTACGAAAGGGTCATCCGGCAATTTTGGCGCAGATTGTTGAGAAACCTGCGGAGGAGAAACGAATTGAAGACATACCGGTTGTGCGAGACTTTCCGGGAGTTTTCCCGGAGGATTTGCCCGGACTCCCTCCTATTCGTCAAGTCGAATTCCAAATCGAGTTGACACCCGGTGCAGCACCCATAGCACGAGCCCCGTATCGGCTCGCACCGGCGGAACTTCAGGAGTTGTCCACTCAGTTGCAAGATTTGTTGGATAAGGGTTTTATCCGACCTAGCTCATTGCCATGGGGAGCCCCTGTCTTGTTTGTTCGAAAGAAAGACGGGACTTTCCGAATGTGCATCGACTACCGGGAGTTGAACAAGGTGAAGGTCAAGAACCGTTATCCTTTACCCCGAATTGATGATTTGTTTGACCAGCTTCAGGGATCGAGTTACTACTCGAAGATCGATCTACGATCCGGTTACCACCAGCTGAGAGTGCGCGAAGAAGATATTTCAAAGACGGCTTTCAGAACACGGTATGGTCACTACGAGTTTTCGGTTATGCCTTTTGGCCTAACCAACGCGCCAGCTGTATTTATGGATCTCATGAATCGAGTATGCAAGGCGTACCTCGACAAGTTTGTGATTGTTTTCATTGATGATATTCTCGTCTACTCCAAGAACGAGACTGACCACGAAGAGCACTTAAGGATAATTCTGGAACTACTGAAGAAGGAACAACTATATGCTAAACTCTCGAAATATGAATTTTGGCTTCGCGAGGTTCACTTTTTAGGACATGTGATCAACGAGAATGGTATCCATGTCGATCCCGGTAAGGTAGAGGCCATCAAAAACTGGGAAGCACCTAAGACTCCGACTGAGGTGCGACAATTCCTAGGACTGGCCGGCTACTACCGGCGTTTCATCGAAGGATTTTCAAAGATTGCTCAACCCCTCACCGCTTTGACTCACAAGGGCACTAAGTACAACTGGGGTGACGCGCAAGAATCCGCTTTTCAACTGTTGAAAACCAAGCTTTGTAGCGCCCCTATTTTAGCCCTCCCCGAGGGAACGGAAAATTTTGAGGTACACTGTGACGCATCTATACAAGGTCTCGGTTGTGTGCTGATGCAACTCGAGAAGGTTATAGCCTACGCCTCTCGACAACTACGGGTTCACGAGAAGAACTACATGACCCACGATTTGGAACTCGGAGCTGTAGTGTTTGCTCTTAAGATATGGAGGCATTACTTGTACGGTACCAAGTTTACCATTTACACCGACCACAAGAGTCTCCAACATATCTACGATCAGAAGGAGCTGAACATGCGACAGCGTCGTTGGGTCGAGCTGCTTAAAGATTATGATTGTGCCATCAAGTACCACCCTGGCAAGGCCAATGTGGTGGCCGACGCCCTCAGCAGAAAAGAAACAGATAAACCCAGACGGGTGAGAGCATTGCAACTCACGATTCATGCCAGCTTACCCGATCAGATTCGCGATGCGCAACTGGAAGCTTTGAAAGGTGATAATTTTCCATCGGAACTCATGCGGGGCATGAGCAAGCAACTTGAAACCAAATCGGACGGGGTCCGATATTTTGAGAACCGGATTTGGGTTCCACGATACGGAGAGTTGAGAACTCTAGTGATGGACGAAGCTCACAAGTCCCGATATTCTATCCACCCTGGCTCAGATAAAATGTATCATGATTTAAAGGCACTTTACTGGTGGCCGAACATGAAAGCCGACATTGCCACCTACATGAGCAAATGTTTGACTTGTGCCAGAGTCAAGATAGAATACCAGAAACCATCTGGTCTACTGCAACAACCGGAACTCCCAATGTGGAAATGGGAACACATCTCAATGGATTTTATTACG
Source organism: Bidens hawaiensis (assembly GCF_021521415.1). Classification (NCBI taxonomy): domain Eukaryota; kingdom Viridiplantae; phylum Streptophyta; class Magnoliopsida; order Asterales; family Asteraceae; genus Bidens; species Bidens hawaiensis. Next base: position 40,581 of record NW_027491114.1, on the reverse strand, counting down.
GGTTTGCCTAAGACGCCGACGGGATGCGATACCATCTGGGTGATCGTTGACCGGTTGACTAAATCGGCACACTTCCTAGCGATTAAGGAAACGGACAAAATGGAAAGACTGACTCGAGTATACATGAAAGAAGTGGTGTCTAGACACGGAGTGCCTGTCTCGATCATTTCCGATCGAGATTCTCGTTTCACCTCGCACTTTTGGAAGTCGCCGCAAAGCGCACTGGGCACCCGTCTCGATATGAGTACAGCATACCATCCTCAGACGGATGGGCAAAGTGAACGGACTATTCAAACCCTGGAGGATATGTTGCGTGCATGCGTCTTAGATTTCAGAAAAAGTTGGGAACCCCACTTACCCTTGGTAGAGTTTTCGTATAATAACAGCTACCACGCAAGTATTAAGGCAGCGCCGTTTGAAGCGCTGTACGGACGGAAGTGCCGATCACCACTCTGCTGGGCAGAGGTGGGTGATAGCCAAATCACTGGTCCGGAACTGGTACTCGAAACCTCGGAAAAGATTGTTCAAATCCGAAATCGCATGGCAGCAGCACGAGATCGCCAAAAGAGTTACGCCGACAAGCGCCGAAAACCTCTCGAATTTCAAGTGAACGATCGGGTGTTACTCAAAATCTCACCTTGGAAAGGTGTGGTTCGCTTTGGGAAGCGAAACAAACTCAACCCACGGTATGTTGGTCCGTACCGGATAACTGAGCGCATTGGTCCGGTGGCGTACCGACTGGACCTACCAACAGAACTCAGTGGCGTACACGATGTATTCCACGTATCAAATTTGAAGAAATGCCTATCTGATGAAACCCAAGTAGTCCCTTTGGAGGAACTACAAGTTGATGAACAGTTACGGTTCATTGAGGAACCAGTCGAGGTTTTGGATTGGGAAACCAAAACGCTCAAACACAGCAAAATTCCAATCGTTAAGGTTCGTTGGAACTCGAGACGTGGACCGGAGTTCACATGGGAACGCGAGGATCACATGATGAAAAAGTATCCTCATCTTTTTGAAGGGCTAACCAAACACCGAAAACCGCGAAACCCGGCAAACCGTCAAACATCACCGGAGGTATGAATTAAATTTCGGGACGAAATTTCTTTCTACTAGGGGATGATATGACAAACTGAAAATTTTTCTTACTTTTTTTCAGACACTCATCACGACTTGACTCAAATTTTCGGGACGAAAATTCTTTAACATGGGAATGATGTGACAATCGTCAATTTCAGGTTAACCCCGTTAACTCAACTCCGTCAATTCAAACTTTAAGATCGTTGAATCTATAACGCACACTTCATTACATTTAAACTAGGGTTTAAATGACGCTTAACACTTACTACATGTGTAGTCTTTCGGGATTTGCACCGAAACGCAAACGAGTTGACGCGAACGATTGATAAATAAACGACAAACGTCAAAACACTAATTATGTGATAATTATGTGTTAGATATATGTGTGTTACTTGATTGTTATGTGGAATGTTAAACAAGAAACAAGAACCAACTAGTTTAGGCTAGAGATGTAACACTTGAAAGATTAGGGACTAGAGTGTAACTTGTATTATTATAAATATAACCTTAACACTAAACCCTAACTTATTATTATTAACCTACAAGACCCGATCGGCCTCCCTCCTTGCTCCCTCACGGCTGCCGTCCACAAGAACACACACATACACACATCAAATCAAGTGATTAATCCAAGAACTAGGTGCTAGGAAGGTATACTTGATCATCCCTTACCTCCTTGTTGTTTAATTTTGATGTTTAATGGGTTAAGTATAAACCCTAGGCAGCCGATTGTGTCAATGTATATGGCTAATATGATTGTTGTTATTTGGATAATGAATTGATAACTAGATTGATGTTGTTGCATGATTCATTGTTGTCTTTGATTTGAGTTAAAACACAAACCCTAATCTTGTATGTATGGTGTAATTGAGATGCATGGATAGTAGTATTAGTGTCTAGCATGTTATATGACTTATTTGTGATCCATGGCTAGTGAAATTGTTGAGTTTTGATGTGAACAGAATCTGGACAGAATGTGTGTACGATGTTCAATTGACTGTAACGAAGTGTAAACGTGAAAATTGGTTGAGATTGTGGGTACTGCAGTAAACTAGGTTGAGTCTAGTTTTCATGAAGTATAAGTTTGAAATTTTTGGACAAGTATAAGTGTACTTTTATGATTTTACAAAAACGTGGTGCAAAGCTGAGCTGCTAGACCTGCTGTTAGGTTATGTTGTAAATGTTATATCTCAGGAACTACGAGACCAATTGGGTTGGTTCCACTTCTGGAAGTTGACTCATTGAGTTAGGAACCAAACCCAAGTGGTCTTGCATTTATTGGATTTTTCCTTTAACGGGAATTGCAAATAAAATTTTGTTGCGCATGAATCTGACTGATATGAGTTTGCTGTAATGTTTTAGTCATTATAAGAAAAATATGTGGAATAAAAATAAGATAAAATATGTTCTGGAAACCTAAGATATGTATGCTTCTGTGGTGATTTTTGGTGAATTAATTGAGACGTTATGATCGGTGAACTAGTGCAATCTTTCAAGTAAAAATTCTGTCATAATGAAACTAGCTGCTGAGTTGTGTAAAAATGCATGAAATATGATAGTTTTTATATAATTGTTGTGTTTTGACCAAAATACCCTTGCGGGGAATAGTTGTTAATTGATTTCCATGAATTGACCAAATTGCCCTTATGGGGAATAATGGTTAGTTAATCTTTGTTTGTTGACCAAAATGCCCTTACGGGGATAATTGCTAGTAAAGTATGTTATTAGTACGTGACACGAAAGTAATTGGTCACTCATGTATCGTATCACAATTGTACTTGTTTAAGTCACACACAATTCACAAACGAAACACGAAATCTGTTACGTGCATAGGTATTATGTGCCGAGTCTAGAGACTCGTTAAACGTACCGATACTTAGAAAATCTCTTTGTTATTTAGAACGCTAGAGAGTTTCTACGACGCACATCACTTGGTGATCTAGATCGGGATATTCTTCGCAAACAGTGAGTTTCACTTACCCCGCTCTTTGAACTGTTTTCAAACGTTTTTCACTTGGGGGAGATAACATACTCCGATAAACGTATTTTCTGAGATAAACGCATATTTAAGATTTTGTTATAAATTATATATCACTTGTAAAGGCTAAGCGGCAAACGTAACATTTGAAGTCCCACACATCGGACCGGTTAATATTTGGAATAGCGAGTCACTGTTGAGTAGTACTACTGGGTTTGACAAACCCCACCCGACGCTAAGCTCAACTGGAGGTTGAGTGGGTGTAATTTTGGCTAACACTTACCATGGTCTGGATTGACCTGGTGACGGGCACTTGATAAACAGTCAGCTTCGGTCGCGAACCACTTAGCGATACTTGTTGTATAGATTAGCTACCTATCGATATATAGTTTGACATAACACTATCTGGTAATGCAAAACACTGAAACGCCGTAACGTGGTTACGCAACACTTAAACGCCGTAACGTGGTTACGCAACACTTAAACGTCGTAACGTGGTTACGCACACTTAAACGCCGTAACGAGGTTACGCAAAACGCTAAACGATTTATCTTATATAACTTGTGAACTCACCAACCTTGTGTTGACACTTTTAGCATGTTATTCTCAGGTAGCCGAGGCGGGCGCGCGGTTTAGGAGCATGCATTAAACGAAAATACTTATATTCTGCAAACTTAATTTTAACAGTTACATTTGGTTTTAAGTCGTCCTGCGTGACACAACTTTTGAATTAAGGTTTTACGCTTCCGTACCTATTTACATTTAAACGTTTTTCTTTGGTTTGATTATAACTAATGATTCCGATCCTGCCAGTTCACACCCTCTGACGGTAAAACTCCGTTAGTGGATTTTGAGGGTGTGACATTTGCTACAAAAGCATTATAAGACTCAGTGAACATTGTGAGCAATCCATGGTAGTCAGATCCATGACTTCCCTTTCCACCAACATAAGGTGCATGTCCACTTGCCATTGAGGCTGAATCACTGTCTTCTAAGAATTGGACATTGATCCTTGATTGGTTTTGTGGGTTGCTTGAACTACCACCAACAAAAGCCTTAGGTGTATCAACACCATGTTCAATTGGTTCCTCTATGATGGTAATCTGTTGGTGGTTTTTGGTTGATAAGTTTCCCATAGGTGCAATGAGAGCATTGGTCACCTAGAAACATGGCTTCTCTTCTTTGATCATTTCATTTTCAATCATCTCAATTTCAGCAGCCTGAAGGAAGCAGACTACATCATCCACTTTCAAGTCATTAAAGTTGGACTTTTGAAGGATGAACTTGCAGGTAGTGTACCATTCCTTTGGCATTGAATTGAGCAACTTGGTGTTCAAATCAAAATCAGTCATCACTTAATCAGTTGTTCTTAACTCATTCACAATTGTTAGAGTGATCATTCCCTGTTGATCTAACTTATTAGGACTTAGACATTTAACTCTCAACAAATAAGAGGGACAAATCCCCTATTGACTAGATACGTCTCTTACTATCACCTTGTACTATACTTGAGCTTAGCCTAATGTACTGACATATTTCAGAGCAGCGAAGAACTAAGTCAAAGAATAATAGTCGATGAATATCAAGACCCAATATGTATCTCAGGTCGGAGGATACTATGATGTTCGCGTTTACTCAAATTTACTTATGATCACAAATCACAAGGATTCCATGCAGTAAAGTTGAGGGCGGGTCAATCCAATATTTATACCATATATATCTATGAACCTTAGCAGCAACCCTTTGCTATATTCAAACCTCATGAATATCTACCAATCCAAGTTCATAATAGTCTTACTTTCATATTTGTTCCCACAACTATGATCGACTACGGACGTTTAGAATAATTCAAATTATTCATGGATTGAAACATACTAAAAGGGAACATAAGAACATGACCAAAACCAAAATCATATGATTGAGTTAAATAAAATTGTTCTAATATCCAAATACAAAATTTTGATCAAATCCAATAACTAGAATATCGAAGTCCTAAGGCGCAAGTATGACCCTCATGCTTCGGCCTTTCAAGGAGTTTCGTGAGTGGGTCCGCAATGTTTTGATTAGTGTGAACATTGCGAATACATATTTTTCCCTTTTCAACTTCATCCCTTATGTAGTTGAATCTCCGCTCAATGTGCCTAGTCTTTTGATGTGCACGGGGTTCCTTGATTTGAGCAATCGCACCGTCGTTGTCACAAAAGATTTCTAGAGGGTCCTGAATGGTACGGACTACACCTAGATCGGCAATGAACTTTCTAATCCATGCAGCTTCTTGAGCTGCCAAGGAGGCGGCGATGTATTCAGATTCAGTGGTGGACAAGGCTATTTGAGAACGAAAACCTATCACGATTGTGATCGAGAATCATCTCGATCAGTTTGGAAACTCGCGTCAGTGTAACCCTTTACAACGAGTTCTTCCTCACTAGAGCCATATACAAGAAACATATCCTTAGTCCTCCTAAGGTATTTCAATATGCTCTTAACAGCCATTCAATGGCTAGTTCCCGGATTTTGTTGGTATCTACTTGTCATGCGCAAAGCGCATGACACATCCGGTCTGGTGCAAATCATGGCATACATGATGGAACCTATAGCAGATGCATATGGGATTCCACTCGTTTTGTCTTGCTCATCCTTTGAGCTTGGACATTGAGAAATACTCAACATCGTTCCTCTTTGAATAGGTACTAAACCTTTCTTAGAGTTTTCCATCTTGAACCTTTTCAAGATTTTAGCAATGTATGCACTTTGATTCAAACCTATCAACCACCTTGATCTATCCCTATAGATCCTTATTCCCAGAATATAGGCGGCTTCACCAATATCCTTTATGGAAAAGCAACTTCCAAGCCAGGCTTTTACACCCTCCAAGGTTGGAATGTCATTTCAAAATAACAATATGTCATCGACATATAATACCAGAAAGGTAACGATGCTCCCACTAGCTTTCTTATGCACACAAACTTCATCAGCGTTTTTGATGAATCCAAATTTCTTGACTTCATCATCAAAACGATGATTCCAACTCCTAGATGCTTGTTTCAATCCATAGATTGATTTCTTTAACTTGCACACTTTACTAGGATGTTGTGGATTGACAAAACCTTCAGGCTGAACCATATAGATATCTTCCTTAAGATGGCCATTTAGAAAAGCAGTTTTGACATCCATTTGCCATATCTCATAGTCATAATATGCGGCTATGGCAAACAATGTCCTTATAGACTTTAGCATCGCCACAGGCGAGAAAGTTTCATCATAATCAACCCCTTGAGTTTGAGTAAAACCCTTTGCTACAAGTCTAGCTTTGTAAGTATCCAAGTTTCCATGCATATCAGTTTTCTTCTTGAAAACCCACTTACTTCCAACCAGTTTGGAATTTAGAGGTGGAGCAACCAAGTCCCAGACTAGGTTATCTTGCATGGATTGCATCTCAACATTCATGGCTTCCAGCCATTTGTCATAATCAGATTGAGACATTGCATCTCAGTATGTGGTTGGTTCTTCGGAATCTACCACATAGCATCCATCCATGAAAAATCCATATCTCTCAGGTGGGGTGCTAATTCTACCAGATTTGCGAATGTTTTGTGTGTTTTGATGAACCATTTGATCATCATCAACAACCTCTTGTTGATTGCTAGTGTCAACCAAACGTGTATCGGCTTGTGGTTCTCGATCCTCCTCGAGTTCCACAGTTCTGTCAGTTCCTTCCATAAGGAACATTCTTTCCAAGAACTTTGCCTTTCGAGCTATAAACACTTTATGCTCGCTTGGATTGTAGAAATAATATCCCATCGAATCTGTGGGATATCCTACAAATATATACTTAGTTGATCGGCATTCGAGTTTGTTAGGAGTGTAGATCTTAACATAAGCCTCACATCCCCATACCTTTAAATATGATAATGATGGAGCCTTTCCATGCCATAATTCAAAAGGTGTCCTATCCACTTTCTTGGTTGGTGCCATATTTAAAATACGGGCTGCGAAGATCACAGCGAAACCCCAAAATGATAGAGGTAACGAGCTTCTAGCCATCATGGATCGAACCATATCCAATAAAGTTCGATTCCTCCTCTAAAACACACCATTATGTTGTGGTGGTCCAGGTGGAGTAAGTTGTGAGACAATCCCACAACTCCTAAGATGTTCTAGAAACGCATCATTTAGGTATTCACCGATTCTATCGGAACGTAGTACTTTGATTGTCCTGTTGAGTTGATTTTGTACTTCATTTTGGAAGACTTTGAACATTGCAAAGGCTTCATTTTTGTGTCTTAACAAGAACACATACCCATAGCGACTAAAATCGTCGGTAAAGGTAATGAAGTATCTTTAAACATTTCTTGTCATTATCCTAAAAGGTCCACATACATCCGAATGTATGATGCCAAATAAGTCTTTCGCCCTTTCATTAGTTCCACTAAAGTGTTCCTTGGTCATTTTTCCCAATAAACAAGATTCACATTCATCAAATGAATCTACATTTGATTTCAAAAGACCATTCTTTCGAAGTGTATGAATGCGATTTTTGTTTATATGACCAAGACGACAATGCCAAAGAAAAGTATTACTCAAATCCATTTTGAGTCTTTTAGTGTTAGCTTGGTACAACGAGTTATCAATGTATGAGTCATCATGAATTAATTCATAAATGCCATTAAACGACATTGCTTTAAAATAAAAGACATTATCCATGAAAACATAAATACCATTGTCAACAAACTTAAAATCATAACCAGATTGTCTTAATACAGAAACAGAGATAATATTCTTAGTCAAACCAGGGGAATATAGAATGTTTTTCAAAACAATTTCCAAACCATTTGGAATCTTTAAAACATAATCTCTTCGGGCTTGAACGTCAACTTTTGCTCCATTGCCCATGAAGAGACTTATATCTCCTTTCTTCACATCATTTCTTCTTTTGAACCCCTGCAATGAATTGCAGATGTGAGTTCCACATCCGGTATCCAATACCCATGTGTTAGAAGAAATAATATTAAGATCAATGTGGATCATGAAAGTTGTACCTGAGGTTTGCCCCGCATCCCTCTTAGCTTTCAACTCTTTGAGATTGGAATCTTCTCAACCTCCTCAGAAACTGCTAAGTATTGAATCGATAGCACACCTTGGACCTTCGAGTAAGCTTTTACTTTGCCGATTACGAGATTTTGCCTCCCGGGCAAGGTTTACTTCAAATAGTCTTCTTAAGTGGATATCCGAGCAAGGTATGCTTTTAGTGTTTTCCGAGTAAGGTTCATTGATTTGGCATATCCGAGTAAGGTTCACTTTGTCAAGCAGGTTCAAGACCAAGTATTTTACTCTTCCGAGTAAGGTATGGTCAACCAAGTCCAAGAAGCCAAGTAATTGGAAGACCGGGCAAGGTATTCTTTAATAATTATGGTCCGAGTATACTTGATGAGTTAATAGAATATCTCTAAGTTATTTCGAGTAAGGTTCTGCTCATGTAAGATATGTACTCCCGAGTACGCCTTATCAATAAGTTGCTCTACTGACAATGAGCCGAACAGGACCATAGAAGAACAGGGTTGCTCGTAAGGATTTGTCGAGCAAAGTTTGATAAGTCCAAGAAGATTGAAGTCTACTCGGTGAATATTTTACTTAGTAAAATATTCTTTAAGTAAAGTATACCCGGAAACTGATTCCGAGTACACTTCTATGTTTACCAAGTCTGAAGGAAGGCCGAGTACACTGCGTACTTGGAGACTGAAGTTTAATGAAAAGCCTACCCGGAAGACTTGTTTTACACTTAGTTTTATTTTTGAATATGTAAATTGAATATGTACTATCGGATAGGGTTTCTAGAAGGAATGACAGCTTTCCTAGGTTGGCAGGCCTATAAATAGAATAATTAGGGCACGCCGCCAAGAGGAGACACACGAGATACACAGAGAGAAAGAAGACAGAGAACACACGACACATTAAATGAGAGAATATTTTGTGTGTGACGGCTGTCCTAGGATTCCTCATAAACCCTAAATCGATTACTCCTTTTATATGATTAACATTATTTAAATGGAAATCTTTTGATTGAATCATGTGTGTGTCTTCTGTCATTGAATATTCATTGCAACCGTATGTTTGTTATTGATTCCGCCTTTAACAAACAGTCATCTTTCTAAACATAGTAACCCGTCATTAACTAGCTTGTCAACACGATTAATTTTGTGTGAGTTATGACATGATTGATTAAGATCCGATCCGAATCGACCATCAAAAGTTGGGACCTGACAAGTGGTATCAGAGCTTGTTACTGCTATTTTTAGAAAGATTGTTGCTGATTAAAGATTTGAAGAAGAATAACGTAAGCAGAGCACCGTTCGATTGATTTGTGACGTCAGCTGCCCTGTTCTTCATTTTTCTTCCAGATCTACAATTTTGATAAGTTTTCTCTTCATTGTTTCATTTAAAGTTTTAGTCTTTATATCTAAATCTTGTTTTCATCACATCAGACATATCAGATCTGAGCATTCTGGTTTCAGATCTGATTATTTTGAAAAAAATTTTATAAGAAACTGATTTTTGATTTCTCAAAATGTCTGGATATGAGGAACAAGAGGTGTCTACTAATAAGATACCAAGATTGTATGGACAGGAAAACTTTATCAAATGGAAGGTACTCTTTGAAGCAGCTGTATGCTACAATGACATTGATATGTGGAACTCCATCAAGAATGGTCCACAAACTACGGTTGAAGAAGGTGCAAATGCTACTGCAACTGCTGCTATAAGAGAAAAGATGAGAAAGGTGGATGACAAAGCCTTGGCTATGATTAAGCTAGGTTTGTCTTGGGATATTCTGACCAAGGTGGCTCATCACACAACTGCTAAACAAATGTATGATGCCATCCTTGAGATGTATGAAGGGAACACTGAATTGAAGAACAGTAAGAAGCAAAGATTGAAGCAACAGTTGGAAAGGTTCAAGTATAAAGATGGAGAAAGGTTGAAATCAATACTAGATCGTTTTCTGAGTATTGTGAATGAGTTAAGAACAACTGATTATGTAATGACTGACTTTGATTTTAATACAAAGTTGCTCAACTCAATGCCGAAAGAATGGTATACTTCTTGCAAATTCATCCTTCTGAATTTCAATGAATTGAAATTGGATGATGTGGTATGTTTTCTTCAAGCTGCTGAACTTGAAATGATTGAGAATGAAATGATAAAGGAAAATTGACCAAGCTTCAGTATTTCAAATGCATTAATTGCACCTATGGGAAACCTGTCAACAAAGAACCAACAACAAATTCCCATCATAGAAGAACCTGCTGAACATAATGTTATGACTCCAAAGTCTATCATTGGGGGTAGTACAAGTACTCAAGGAAATCAGCAGAGGTTCAATGTGCAATTAATTGATGATTCTGACTCAGTCTCTGTGTCTAATGGAAATGTTCCTAACCCTGGAACAGGACATGTTCAAAACAATGAAACACAAGCATTGCTGTCTATGTTCACTGAGTCTTACAATGCATTTGTGTCCAAAAACTTGATTCACACAAGTGTAGTGCAGGATGATTTGGAACAAATAGATGCTGATGACCTTGAAGACATGGATCTCAAATGGCAAGCTGCAATGTTGGCTTTGAGAAGCAAGAGACTGTACAATAGAACTGGCAGATCACTAGTTTCTGGTCCAAATGAGAGAATAGGATTTGACAAGTCCAAGGCTATCTGTTACAACTGTCAACAGCCTGGACACTTTGCAAGAGAGTGTAATATGCCAAGGAACTTTCAAGTCAATCAATTCCAACAGCCAAGAAACCAACAACAATACCCGCAGAATGTGCAAAGAAACAACAACCAGCAGAACTTCAACAATATCCAAAGCTTCAATCCCAACAACAACAACTTCCATCCAAACAACAACTTCCATCATAATTTTAACAACCAATATCAGCCTCAGATGAACAACCAGCAGGGTATGCATCAGAATCAAGTGTATCCAATGAACAACACTCAGAATCAAGTTGTTCAAAACTCTGCAACTAACAACATTCCAACAAACCAAAATCAACCAAGAAATCAAGGCAATGTGGCTGTAACAACTCAGCATGAGGGAAGCTTTGACTGGAGTAACCATGAGGAAGATATAGCAGATGATATCAAAGAGCTAATGTGGCATTCATGGCCACAGACTCTGCATCTTCATCTAAGGTACACTCTGCTCCTACAGTTGATTTAAATGAACTTGTCAGTGAATTGAAAACAAAAGTGGGCAAGCTGGAAAATGAGTGTTTTAGAAAGCAAAGTATCATAAATGAGTATGAGGCAAGTGAGATGATAAGTGATGAAAAGATTAAGAGCCTTGAAGATGAATGTATGATCATTTATAGATCTCAAACCATATACATCACTGAGATTGATGGTCTAAAAAAATTGTTGATTGAAGAAAAGGTGCAAAACACAAGACTAAAGGTTGAAACTGAATTTCTTAAGAATTTGGTCTCAACTGGCAACATTTGTGGAATACTGAATCAAGTGAAAGAACAGGACAAATACAAGACAGTTCCACCTCCATTCAACAACAACTTTATGCCAAAAGTTGACAAAGAGAAAAGAGATGCATACTTACAACAATTCAATGATGTCTTTCAAGACAGGAAAGAATTTGTTGATTTATACAAAAAGGTAGAAGTTAATGAAGATGGAGAGTTTGTGATTAAGAAAGAAGTGAAAATGGAAAAGTCAATTGGAGTTCAAGTCTCTGAGGATGACTTTGATTCAGATGAGTTGGATCAAGATGATCTGAGTGATTTGAGTGATCAAATTACTGAAAAGGAAATTCAAGCTGCTGAAAAAGGAAGAAAGTATAAAAAACCTGAATCTGTTGATAAACTTCCAAAGTATCCACCAGTCCCACCAAGATTAAAGAAACAAAATGATATAATGAAAAGGGAACATGTCTCTTTTAACATCTGTGAAAGGAAGAAGATAAACTACAATGCAGTCAGACCACCAAGCAAGACTGTATTGAATAGGATAAAGCAGAACAACAAGAAGAAGAAGATGAATGAAGAAACTGATACAGAAAATTTTATCCCAGTTTATCCAATATTTTCTAGCCATGAGGTGTTGGATGTTGGGGAAGTGGAAACAATGGAAGAATATGAGAAAAGACAGTCAAAGGTTAGAGAAAGCAGTGTTGAGGAACCTATGATTATGAAGAAGATGGTCTTTGTCAAAAGCAATGTTGAAAGAGAAGACATCAAGATTGAGGAATTTGTTCCTTTTTCAATTGACTTTGATGGTTTGAAGAATCAGAAGACTTTAGGAGTCAATACACTTAAGCCAAGTGAAAGATTCAAGAAACCAAAAGAACATGAAGTCTTCAAAGGAAAGGTTTGGTGCAGAAAGTGAGATGAATATGGTCACCACACAGATTCATGCCATGAAAGATTTAAACTCAAACCATTTCATGTGCCAGATGGAAAAGTGTATGGTCAAGACTTTGCATTGTACAAACAGAAGTATGAAATGTATTTGGGAAAAGGAAATGTCTGTGGAAAGAAGAAAAGTAATGAAGAGAATGTTAAAATCAAAGGAAAGAAACAAGTGACTGAGTATGCAAGAAAAAGTAAGTCACCACCAAAGCACAAGAAGATGACAAAGAAGAAAAATCTGTCATTGGAGATTAATCAAGACACTCAATCAGTTAAATCTGATGAGTCTCAAGAATCCTCAAACAGTGAGAGGACAAGAAAGAAAGAAACTTATCAGAGAATGAAACCAACTGAACTTACTGGTGATGAGAAGTTCTTGATGAAGCATGGATATGAACCACAAGGTTTCACTTGGAAACCTAAAACAGAAACTAAAATTGAAGCTGTTACTGATGTAAGAGACTTCTCAGAAACTAAGGACTATGTCTTACAAGAGAAGATGACTGACTCAGTTGAGCTTAACAATTCAGCTTCACTTGTTAAAACACCAAGAGAGTGTGGTTATGAAACTGACCATTCAGACAACTTGGAAATCACTCATGAAGATCTTGAGCCTTCAACACTCACTTCCCAAGCTGCCACTGAAATTGACACTGATAAGTTGCAAGTTGATGAAGCTTGCATCTCATCACTGAACTAATCAAATTTCTCTTTGTGCAGGAACAGGCCACTCCATTGAATGATATATGGTATATGGATAGTGGTTGTTCTAGGCACATGACTTGTGACAAGAGGTCACTTGTGAACTATGAAGAGAAATATGAAGGTCCTGTTGCCTTTGGTAGTAATGAAAATGGTGGAAAGATTGTGGGTAAAGGAATCTTGACAAATGGAAAGGTGTCATTTGATAATGTGTTTCATGTTGAGGGACTTCAATACAATCTTCTGAGCATATCACAGATGTGTGATAAAGGTTACAACGTCAGTTTTGATGATTCTCATTGCTTCATCTTAAAACCTGAATTTGTGATTCCACCTGAGATGATTATGATGATGGCACCCAGAAATGGCAACTTGTATGAGTTGAATATGAAAGAAGCTACTTCAAGAGGTGGTGCATGTTTTGTTTCCAAAGCCACTGAAAATGAGTCAAAATTGTGGCATAGGAAACTGTGTCATGTAAACTTAAAGAACATGAATAGACTGGTCAAGGGTGAACATGTGATTGGTTTACCTACAAGAGAATTTAAGTTAGATGATCATTGTGACTCATGTCAGAAGGGAAAACAACACAAGTCTACTCATAAGACAAAGCTCATCAACTTAATTGATCAACCACTTGAGTTACTTCACATGGATCTTTTTGGTCCTGTGAGTGTGCCAAGTATTGGAAAGAAGAGATACTGTCTGGTGATCATTGATGACTATTCAAGATATACTTGGGTTTATTTCTTAAGTACCAAGGATGAGACTGCTGAGTTGATCAAAGGTTGTGTCACAATGATTGAGAATAAGCTGAATAAGAAAGTCAAGAGGATGAGAAGTGACAATGGTACAGAGTTCAAGAATGGAGTTATGGAAGAATTCTGCACCCAGAAAGGAATACTTCAACAATTCTCAGCTCCTAGAACTCCTGAACAAAATGGTGTGGCAGAAAGATGAAACAGAACTTTGATAGAAACTGCCAGAACCATGTTGGCTGATGCAAATCTGCCTATCACTTTTTGGGCTGAAGCAATCAATACAGCATGTTATGTTCAGAACAGGGTACTTGTAAACAAAAGGCATAACAAGACTCCATATGAAATTTTCAATAATAGAAAGCCTTACATCAAATTTTTCAAGCCCTTTGGTTGCAAATGTTTTCTATTTAACACTAGAGATTATTTGAACAAGTTTCAAACTAAGTCACTAGATTGTTTCTTTGTTGGATTTTCTACTCACTCAAAGGTATACAGAGTATATGTGAGAGATCACTTGAGTGTGATAGAGTCATCTGACATCATTTTTAATGAGAATCAATTCAACACAGTCAGTGGTGCAACATGGCTGTTTGATCATGAGAGGTTAATTAAGTCATTCAAGATTTATTCTGAAGACTTTGATGATACATTCTACAATACCAGTGTACTTGAAGAGAATAAGAAGAAAGAACTGGACTTGGAAGAATTGTGGAAAAAGGTTGCTAGGAAAGAAAAGGAATACACTTTTGTGAAAAGCTCCTCAAACAATGACATTGAACAAGATCAGGAAATGACAAGTCAAGACAGTCCTAATGTACAAAATGATCATGTTCAGAATGGGAGTGACACAGGCAACCAATCAAATGAAGATGAAGCTGCAACAACAGCAAGATTTCAAGACTTGTTTCAAAGCTTGAATCTGGGAAACAATGGTGAATCTACTTCAGGACAAAACTGTGATGAAGCACCAGAGTTTCATGATGCAGAAGCTGATTTGGTCATTGTAGAAACTGAACTTAAAGAATCAAATCTTGACACAAATCTGTCTATAAATATGATAATACAAACTCCTACTGTTGAAAAGAATCATCCTGCTGAAAATATCATTAGTGACTTGCATGAAAGAGTAACAAGGAGTCATTCTGAGATAGCAAACATTTGTTTTTACTCTTGCTTTCTATCCCAATTAGAACCAAAGAACATTGCTCAAACTTTAAAAGACAATAGTTGGGTAGAGGCTATGCAAGAGGAATTGGCCCAGTTTAGAGATTTAAATGTATGGGATCTTGTAGACAAGCCACATGACAGATATGCAATTAGAACCGAATGGGTATTCAGAAACAAAAGGGATGAAAGGGGTTTGGTGATTAAGAACAAAGCAAGACTTGTAGCACTGGGATGTCTTCAAGAAGAAGGGATAGACTTTGAGGAAGTGTTTGCACCATTTGCAAGACTGGAAGTTATAAGAATTTTCCTTGCATATGCTACCTCAAAGAACATAAGAGTATTCCAGCTTGATGTTAAATCTGCATTCCTAAATGGAAAGATTGATGAAGAAGTGTATGTGGCTCAACCACCAGGTTTTGAGGATCCCATGTATCCAAAAAGGGTGTATAAGTTACACAAAGCCCTTTATGGATTGCATCAGGCTCCTAGAGCATGGTATGATGAGCTATCAACTCATTTACTTGAAAATGGTTTCACAAGGGGAGCCATTGATAAGACACTCTTCTACAAAAGAAAAGGGTAAGATTTGCTTCTTTTACAAGTCTATGTTGATGATATCATCTTTGGATCAACAAATGAAAATATGTGTTTGGAGTTTGAAGAGGTGATGAAGTCCAAGTACAGCATGAGTTCCATGGGTGAAATGAATTTCTTTCAGGGACTGCAAGTTCAACAAAAGGATGAAGGAATCTTCATTCACCAAGCTAAGTATGTGCAGGACATTTTGAATAAGTTCAACTGTCATGATTACAAGGCTGCCTCAACTCCAATGGACACCAAAGAAAAGATGATAGCTGATGAAAAGGGGGAGTCAGTTGATGAACATGAATACAGAGCCAAGATTGGATCTCTGATGTATCTGACTGCAAAAAGACCAGATATCATGTTTGCTGTTTGTGTATGTGCTAGGTTCCAATCAAATCCAAAAGTCTCCCACATGAATGCTGTGAAAAGAATATTCAGATATTTGAAGGGAAGACTAGACTTAGGGATTTGGTATCCAAAGAACCAATCCTTTGATCTGATTGCATATACAGACAGTGATTATGATGGATGCAATATGAGTAGAAAGTCAACATCAGGGGGATGCCAGTTTTTGGGTGAAAGGCTAGTGTCATGGCAATGCAAGAAACAGACCACAGTGTCAATCTCCACTGCAGAAGCTGAATATGTTGTTGCATCTTCCTGCTGTGCACAAGTTCTCTGGATTCAGAATCAGATGCTGTACTATGGTTTGAATTTTCTAAACACCCCTATTCTGATTGATAATACTGCTGCATATTTTACTGTTAAGAATCCTGTGCAACATTCTAAGACTAAGCACATTGAAATCAGACATCACTTCATCAGAGATTGCAGTGAAAAAGGTTTGATTGAAATGCAAAGAGTTGATACAAGTGATAATCTGGCTGACCTATTCACCAAACCACTTAATAGAACCAGGTTCAACTTTCTTTTGAAAGCCCTGGGGATGATCAACTTTGATGAAATCTGATTAAGGATGTGTGCTTGGTTGTGTACCTCTATGTGCTACTTGAATATTTTAGAAGAGGTCACACATGTTGAATATGTTGCTGAATATGTTGCTGAATATGTTGCTAAATATGTTACTGAGTATGTTCTATGCTATGTGATAAGACACTCTTCTACAAAAGAAAAGGGTAAGATTTGTTTCTTTTACAAGTCTATGTTGATGATATCATCTTTGGATCAACAAATGAAAATATGTGTTTGGAGTTTGAAGAGGTGATGAAGTCCAAGTACAGCATGAGTTCCATGGGTGAAATGAATTTCTTTCAGGGACTGCAAGTTCAACAAAAGGATGAAGGAATCTTCATTCACCAAGCTAAGTATGTGCAGGACATTTTGAATAAGTTCAACTGTCATGATTACAAGGCTGCCTCAACTCCAATGGACACCAAAGAAAAGATGATAGCTGATGAAAAGGGGAGTCAGTTGATGAACATGAATACAGAGCCAAGATTGGATCTCTGATGTATCTGACTGCAAAAAGACCAGATATCATGTTTGCTGTTTGTGTATGTGCTAGGTTCCAATCAAATCCAAAAGTCTCCCACATGAATGCTGTGAAAAGAATATTCAGATATTTGAAGGGAAGACTAGACTTAGGGATTTGGTATCCAAAGAACCAATCCTTTGATCTGATTGCATATACAGACAGTGATTATGATGGATGCAATATGAGTAGAAAGTCAACATCAGGGGGATGCCAGTTTTTGGGTGAAAGGCTAGTGTCATGGCAATGCAAGAAACAGACCACAGTGTCAATCTCCACTGCAGAAGCTGAATATGTTGTTGCATCTTCCTGCTGTGCACAAGTTCTCTGGATTCAGAATCAGATGCTGTACTATGGTTTGAATTTTCTAAACACCCCTATTCTGATTGATAATACTGCTGCATATTTTACTGTTAAGAATCCTGTGCAACATTCTAAGACTAAGCACATTGAAATCAGACATCACTTCATCAGAGATTGCAGTGAAAAAGGTTTGATTGAAATGCAAAGAGTTGATACAAGTGATAATCTGGCTGACCTATTCACCAAACCACTTAATAGAACCAGGTTCAACTTTCTTTTGAAAGCCCTGGGGATGATCAACTTTGATGAAATCTGATTAAGGATGTGTGCTTGGTTGTGTACCTCTATGTGCTACTTGAATATTTTAGAAGAGGTCACACATGTTGAATATGTTGCTGAATATGTTGCTGAATATGTTGCTAAATATGTTACTGAGTATGTTCTATGCTATATGACTTAACAGTTTCTATGTGTGTCTCTCTGTGATAACTGATTATTTTCTTAGAAATTACACATATTGAATATGTTTCAACTGAATGTTGATTGAATATGTTTTGATTATGTCACTGTTTTGAAGTTAACTGATAGGTGGTTAAGTAACTATCTGTGCAATTTGTTTGAAATTGTTGATAATTCTTGACTATCATGTTAACTGATCTGATGTTATGATAAGTAGTTTGATCTGTTTAGGTGAGATTAATTGCTTATATAATGTCATGAGTAATCACATGTTTATGGTTACTTGAATATATTCTTAATCTGATCTTCTGAAGTTGTTAAGTTAGAATAGACATTGAATGTGAGTACAGTCTGTTTTTCTTGATGATGAAAGAATGATTAAGATTTGAGTATGTGAAGCAACTGTTTGTGTCAAAATGTGTTTTATGTCAAAATTAAGTGATTCAATGAAATTTATAATGAATTTTGCATAAATACTATATTTTGGTCAAAACATGAGCAAGTTGATTAATGGTGTAGAGATATGATAAGATTATTCAATTCAAGCTTTTAAGAAGCTTAAAAGAAGGATTTTTATAGGGAAAGGTCTCAAGTAGTTATTTTGCTGAAAAATTATGTCATTTGCCCAGTTGGAAGGACATGCACCTATGTATGTTTGGTCCTTAAATCTCTATAGATTCAAAGGATAGCCATTGACCTGAAAACTGAATGCATTTGGGGCAATTATGAATTGTTTCTTATTTCTTCACTTAAAACTATGTCAATAACTCTGACTTTGATAGGACATATATTCACATGTATGTTTGGTCCTATTGACCACTTTTGGTCAAACAAGATAGCCATTAACCTGACAATAAAGAGGTATTGGGGTGATTGAATATTAAACTGTATTTTTGGGAAATGATAGTACATTGACTACTTAGCTGATCATATGGAATTAATAGGCTAAAAAGGCCTTTGTATAGTCATTAACATGTATGGTTGCTTTCCCATGATGATGTAAAATCTAAGATGATATAAACATAATGAATATGCTAATCTTTATGTGGAGATGCATAGTTGTTTTGCATGTCTCAAGATAGATCTCTCCGAATGATATGGCAAAAAAATGATTCCCAGTCATACACGAGCCTGTTGTTATTTGGTCAACCAAAATGAAACATTTTTAAATATGACAAAGAACATGCTTTAAGAAAATTTGAGAAAATATCAAAAACAAGGGGAAGATTGAATAAATCAACCAAAAGTTGATAAGTGTTTTAAATATTTTATCAAACAAAAGGGTTACAACAAGAACTACAAATATGTTGGCAAAATCTGTCTCATCTTGAATGAAAGGCATGTTGCTAACTGTAAGTCCAACGTTCAACCTCTATATATGTTTGAATCTAAAAATGAAAAAAAATACAATAAGTTCTGTCATACAAAAACTATTTTTGACCAAATACAGGAGGTTGGAGTCAAATTGGGGTGATCTGGGGAAACCCAAATAAGCTTTGAGAAGAGATATCAGGCATCAGAGCACAGTGTTGACCATTATTGCATTATGCTCAAATTGAACCTTAATCATAACACCAAAGAGATGAAAATCATGCTAAGTTTATACCTGTTGTTAACCTATCTAAGTTGTCTTAATAATGCTGAGAGTGAAGTATTGAGAAAGCTACTTAGTCAATATGATCCCATTCCTGAAATCTTTTCAGTTTATAAAAGAAATTGTTTTGAAGTGAAGTATAACTGAAATTTGATCTCTAAATGCACCATTTTCTCATAAATTATGTTCTGAAATGATACATAACTTAGAAATGTCTTTGAAAAGTGGTTTAAGTCAAAAAGTGTTGCATTTTGCCTAAAATAGGCTGAATATGTAAGTTCGAGTAAGGTTTGATGATTTATAACCTTCTCGAGCACAAACTGTTTGAATATGTATTTTCGGGTAAGGTTTAACCTTTCCGAGTACAAACAGTTGATTATGTGTGAATATGTAAGTTCGAGTAAGGTTTGATGATTTATAACCTTCTCGAGCACAAACTGTTTGAATATGTATTTTCGGGTAAGGTTTAACCTTTCCGAGTACAAAACAGTTGATTATGTGTGAATATGTAAGTTCGAGTAAGGTTTGATGATTTATAACCTTCTCGAGCACAAACTATTTGAATATGTATTTTCGGATAAGGTTTAATCTTTCCGAGTACAAAACAGTTGTCTATGTGTGAATATGTTGTTTCGGGTAAGGTTTGACAGTTTTCAACCTTTCCGAGTAAGCTTAGTCATTTCTGACTAACTTTATGATTTTCGAGCATACTTTGAAGTGTTAACACTTTTCGGGTAGAGTACACTGTTGCACTCATTTTCCCGTGTAAGCTTGAAGTCTTGAGATGATTATGTGTTGAAATAGCTATCTTTTAACAAGAAATTCTTGTTTCGAGCAAGCTATGCATGTTATATGCTGGTTTCGAGTAAGCTATGCATGTTATATGCTGATTGTGTTTCCAAGCAAACTTTGTGAACTTGAGTAAGTACACCGAGTAAGCTTTGTGTGAATATGTTGTTAGGAGGGACTTATTAGTCTTTCCGGGCATACATAGATGTTACTGTTTAAGTTTGTCATGTTTTGGGTATGGTTTGATATGTTGAGTTTCCTCGAGTAAGGACATACCTGATGATTGAATGTGTTTATCCTAGCAAGCTTAGTGCTAACTTAGGATTTTCGAGCAAGCTCTATGAAATTTTAGACTATAGCACACTTAAATGTTTATGTGTTTAATCTCATTCCGAGCATGTTCTGTGATATGTGTTTATGATTTCTTTGAAATTACAAGTGTTTTCGGGCAAACTCTGTTTTCCGAGCACACTTTATATTTCGGGTACACTTGTGTTCCTTCAATATACTTGGTAATTTTCAAAAATTTAACTTTCCGAGTACACTGTCTGCTAGAATTTCCTTTCGAGCACACTCTGTACTATATGAAAGTTATTCGGGTATACTTTGCATAAGTTTGTTGTCCGAGAACACTTTACATTTGTAAGAGTGGTCGAGCACAATCTTCACACAAGCATACTTGAATGAATGCATTGATTGAATTTGTTAGTTAGTATGATGAAATTGTTTAGAATCACACTTGGATGAATACGTTAATTGAATATGTGAGTTAGTATGATGAAATTGTTTAGAGTCATACTTGAATGGATGTGTTACCTGAATATGTTAGTTAGTATGACAAAATGTGATTATGATTTTTAGGGTTCATGCTAGATGAGTTTTAATTTGAATTTGAGAAATCTTTGTGAGGATCTTAATTGATTCTTAGTGAGAATGTTTATTTGATAACTATATTTGATTGTTTGCCTTGTGATTAATTTCTCAAGAAATCAAGTATTTCGGGTAAGCTTTCTTCATCATGTCTTAACATTAAATTAATTTACTTGATTGAGCATGGTTTGAAAATAAAAGAATTCGGGCAAACTTTGTATATTCTAAATTGAAAATTTGAGCGAGTAAAGTTTGACCGAGTAAGGTTTGTTAGTGGAAGAAGGCCGAGTAGACTGTGGATATATTAATCTCTCGAGTAAGGTCTTATAAACTTAAATGAAATTAAATGCTTTTAATATATCAAGTGGATAATGTTACCGGCTGACAGCTAATAATTCACAAGAAAACAAAAAGCATTTAAAAACCACTTTCAAAAAGGTATAAGAGAGGGACTTAGGCAAATTTTTCAACATTATTTCCTTCTCTCTCCTTCAACTGCAAGTCCTTACTCTCAAAGAAACCTAACTGACTTATCGCATTCTGTAATCCAAACCCTAATTTTTGTTAGCCTTCTAATTCCAACTCGGTATGCATTAAATATTATGTTTTCTGATCACGATTAGATTGTAATGTGACTTGATTATGTATTCGAGTACTAATACTCTGTTTATGTGTTTAGGTTATAAATTTGTCGAAGAGCAGGTTCTTGAAGATTTCTCCCTATCTTCTTCATTTTTTATACACTGAAATTGTCTAAAGTACTGAACTTTATGTCTAATTTCACTTTGAATGTGTTTGTTTATGTATTGCAGATATGGCAGATAACGAGCCAAAGTATGTTTTTGAGCCAAAGCACAACATGTGCGCGTTACTACAAGTTACACTAGAGAATGAATCGATGGCTCGGATGATATTATGGATGGCACGGTCAAATATCAGCTTCGCTCTCACTGAAAGCCCAACTATTTACAGAAATCACTCCTTGGATTTCTGGAGATCAGCAGAGCTAGTTGAAGATGTAAATGGAAAATGAATAGAAGCAACCGTGGCCAGACAGGAGATACAGATCACTGAAAGGATGATCAGAAGATGTTTGAGACTAAATGACGATGATCACAATCACATCAACTTCAATACAAAGCACTTATTGAAGATTTTTAAAGAAACGATGGGGTATCAAGGATATGTCCATGAGGGACAGTTTCAGAAGGGTCTGTTTCCGATGCAATACAAGTTTCTTATTCATCATATCATTCATGGATTTGCTCCAAGAAAGGGATCATGGACTCTGATGAGTCTTGATCTAGCAAATGCCACTGTTGGAACAATATTTGATCTGCCATTTAGTTTTTCAAAGACGATCTTTGAGGGGTTAGTGGGGAATCTGAAGAAACCAGAAAGCAAAAGATTTTTACAGTACCCAAGATTCCTGCAGATCATTTTCAACAGCACTTTACAAGATTTACCAACAATTGGAGTCACACATAAACTCCAAGATCCTGATGCTTACAATAGAATAAAAAATCCAGGTGTCTCAAATAACTTTGATGCAAATGTTCCGTTTGAAATCTTACCTTTGTTGTTGAACCATGATTTGGCTGTAATGCCTGTGCCTGAGCTGAGCTCAGAGGAGGAAGAAGGGGGTGATGATGAGAGTGCTGAAGGAGACTCTGATGATGATGTTGATGGAAATGACGGTGGAGATGGTTTGGAGATGGAGATTATGGCACCTGAACATGGGGAGCACAGAGAAGAACTTGAACAACCTATCCCTACACTACCACACTCACCACCACCAACCCCACCACATCAATCATCACCTCAAACCCTTACCCTAGACCAACCAGAAACATCCACACAACAATACTCACATCAATCACCAACACCACAAACCCCTACCACCAACCAACCTGATTTTGAACCATTTACTACATCAAACCCTACAAGTCCACATGATGATATGTTACAAAGAAATGCTGAGTTGATGTTTGAAAATGATGAATTGAAAAGACAAGTTGAGGAGGTTAGGGATAAGAATGATGAGTTGAGAAGAAATAACGAAGAGATAACAAGTGAAAATGAAATGTTATTGAAAAGGTTAGCTGATGCTGAACTGATGATTCGAACCCTAGTGCAGGAGGTTGAGAAGACCTCAGCTGCCCCAAAACAGGGGGAGAATATGGATAATACTGATGTAAACATGGATGATGTTGAAAGGGTTGTTAGTATTGATGGCTTAAAAATGATCATGGATGAGTATCATGAAAGTGATGAAAATGAAGTAGAAGTGTTTGGAGAGGAAACATATGATAATGAAAATGTGTTAACAGAAGAATTGACTGAGATTATGGATGAAGAGATGAGTGTGGAGAATGTAAATGTGGATGCTGCTACTGAGGAACTAGAACACACTGAGCCAAATGATGATCAAGAAGCTAGTTCCAAGAGGGTAGAGCATGACTCTGAGTTGGAAAACTTATTTAGAGAAATTGATGTGTTTGGAAGTGATGAGCAAAAGGATGAAGAAGAGGTGATAAAAAAGAAAGAAAAGGGAAAAGGTTTAGCAACTGATGATGAACCTATTGTATATGTTG
Organism: Bidens hawaiensis; assembly: GCF_021521415.1. Taxonomy (NCBI): domain Eukaryota; kingdom Viridiplantae; phylum Streptophyta; class Magnoliopsida; order Asterales; family Asteraceae; genus Bidens; species Bidens hawaiensis. The sequence goes on along the minus strand of NW_027491114.1, from coordinate 16,785 downwards.
AGAAGGATGTATCCTTTGTAAATACTGCTGCTGCTGCTGCTCTTGCTGAGAAAGAAAGACTGATTAAAGAGTCAATGGAAAGGGAAGCAATTGCCCATTCCTTGACAGAAGAAGAGTTAGCATAGCAGGACTTATTGATCAAAGAAGCCAATGTATCAAAAGAGATATTTCAAGATGTGGCAGATCAAGAGGTGATTGAAATTTTGGTAAATCTGAATAAGAATCAAGAGTTTGATGACTCTTTGGGAAGGGTGGTCAGCAAGTTTCAGGAGCAACAATCTGAGACTGCTAAACCATCAACCAATGCAATGATTATACCTGAAGAAATTGGCGAGTCAATTGCAACTATGGCTGCCAAGAAATGGGTTGAACAAGTAAAAGAGGATTTGAGAAAGAACCCTACTGGTAACTGGCCAGAAAGAAAATTTGAAAAGACTTATCAAAGAAGGAAGAGAACTGCTGAGCAGGATGAAGCTGAAAAAACTGATAGGAGGGGTATATGGGATGAAAATAATAAATGTTATGTGGAGACCCCAGAAGATAATGAACCAATCAGGGCAATCCCCTTACAAACACTGAAACCAGGAGAAAAATTACCAGGGGTCCCTGATGTTAATGTTTCTGAACCAGAGCATCTTGCCTCTGATGAACCAAAAATAGATGCCATGAATGATCTATCTGAGGAGGAGGATGGATCTGAGGAGTCTGATGATGACAATAATGATAATCCTGATCAAGGAGGAGAGAAAGTTGGTACAAGCTCCACTGCTGAGACCCCTCAAGCTGAAAAGACTTATATTCAAAGAGGCAACATTGAAATCAATGCAGAGGAAGTCTTAAAGAAGGTTGAGAAGAGAAAGAAAAATGCTGAGCATTATAAAACTTATTTGAAAGTTAGAGGCTATCCTGAAGCTGCCTTGGAAAAACACACTATTGACCAAATTCAAGATCTTTACAACAGTGAGAAAGAGATAGTATCAGAAAAATTTGTAAAACAGGATGATAAGATTGAATTGGAAGAGTTAAAGAAGAAATATGATGGTATGTGTGGATACCTGATTGAGAAAGGCAAGAAGCCTGAGGTTGTAAGAAATCTGAGTACAGAGGCAGGATTTGACCAGTATTCCAAGAAGAAAGAGAAAGAATTAAAAAGGGTCTATACTGAGAGCTCAATCTTAAAAGAAACATCTGATGAGCCACCTGCCAAAAGAACAAGAAGACTCAGGACTGTGAGGGAAAAGGAGATGGAACAAGAAAAGACAACTGAACAACCTCTGATCCCTCAGCCAGAACAGCCTGAAGTTAAACCTGATAACGAACCATTCATGCCTTGGGAGAATGAGGAAATGATAAACATCCTAAGGAACATAATGATAAACAAGAGAGGGATGACTGAAGAAGACTTTAATGTGTTAGAAAAGGAGGATTTGAAGATTCTCTTCTATCTTCAGAAAGATGAATGGGAAAAGGCATTGAGGGAAGGAGAAAATCCCAGATACTATGCTGATGGCAGATTTGTATCTGCTGGACTGGCAAGAACTCCAGGAATGATAAAAATGTTAATTGAACTGGAGGCTGCAGGACATGACATAGTGGAGATAGCCAACCTTCCTACTGAGATGGTGGAAGCTATGTATGTGAAGACATTTAACTTGGGACCTTAAAAGCCCAAGAAATCAATTCCCCTCAGACCTCCACTCCATCAAAGATTCCCAAGAGGAAGAGGCCAAGGAGGAAGAGGAGAATTAAGCAGCTCAGTACAACAAAGAACAAGACCACAATCTGGTGTGGATCTACCAAGAGAGCTCTACTATGATTCAGTAACTGATACTTTGAAGGTGATTATGGAAAGTAGGCAGTTGAGGGAAATTATTGTGAGAAGTGACTTCAGAGAATACATTGAAGAACAACTGAGCAGAATGGAGTCACTTCATCTTTATGATTTCAGGGACAGAAGCAGATCTGCAGGTAGACAAATGAATGACTTATCTAAATACCTGTATGAGCAAGCTGGAAATGGGTTCAGATTCTTAAAAGACAACATAAGTAGAGGTGTAGCTTCAATGAACAAAGCAAGAAGATCTGCAAAGGTAAAGAAGATGGATATTGCTGAAAGAGACTTTAAGATGTATGTCAGAGATGAAGACCCACTGTCCAACATGAGTAAGTGTATAAGTTTGAGAAGAAGAATGAAAAGGCCAAACTACACTGTACAGAAGAATGGCATCATTGCACAAGTTGAATACAAGGAAAATGGAGAATATGCATTGATGAATTCTGATGGAAAGGTCCAGGCTGTGATAAAGAGAGATGCAAATCTTGCTTGCTTGCACAATGAAGATCTAGCTGATATTAGATACTTGGTGATACCAGAAGGACACACTCACTACCAAGTGCTCAATATCTTCAGAGAAAGAGCAGCATCTGTAATCCATCTGAGAAGACAAGCAGCCTACAATGAAAGGAAAAGACAAAATAGATAGAATAGGCTTTGCTTTGTAATGTCTTCGGACAAACTTTTGATTATGTAATTTTGTTTATGTAATTTGATTATGAAATTTGGTGTGTATTTTGCTAAGTGTAAGTAACCATAGAGTGTTTTGGGTCAGCTGAGGTGTTCCAATCTAGGGGGAGATTGTTGGGTCAAGAATTTGACCCAAATGAGGAGATTTGACCTAAATGAAGAATATGGAAGATTGGAATCTTCTCAACCTCCTCAGAAACTGCTATGTATTGAATCCGAGCACACCTTGGACCTTCGAGTAAGCTTTTACTTAGCCGAGTACGAGATTTTGCCTCCCGGGCAAGGTTTACTTCAAATAGTCTTCTTAAGTGGATATCCGAGCAAGGTATGCTTTTTAGTGATTTCCGAGTAAGGTTCATTGATTTGGCATATCCGAGTAAGGTTCACTTTGTCAAGCAGGGTTGTTCTTCAAGACCAAGTATTTTACTCTTCCGAGTAAGGTATGGTCAACCAAGTCCAAGAAGCCAAGTAATTGGAAGACCGGGCAAGGTATTCTTTAATAATTATGGTCCGAGTATACTTGATGAGTTAATAGAATATCTCTAAGTTATTTCGAGTAAGGTTCTGCTCATGTAAGGTATGTACTCCCGAGTACGCCTTATCAATAAGTTGTTCAACTGACAATGAGCCGAACAGGACCATAGAAGAACATGGTTGCTCGTAAGGATTTGTCGAGCAAAGTTTGATAAGTCCAAGAAGATTGAAGTCTACTCGGTGAAAAATTTACTTAGTAAAATATTCTCTAAGTAAAGTCTACCCGGAAACTGATTCCGAGTACACTTTTATGTTTACCAAGTCTGAAGGAAGGCCGAGTACACTGCTTACTCGGAGACTGAAGTTTAATGAAAAGCCTACCCGGAAGACTTGTTTTACACTAAGTTTTATTTTCGAATATGTAAATTGAATATGTACTATCGGATAGGGTTTCTAGAAGGAATGACAGCTGTCCTAGGTTGGCAGGCCTATAAATAGAATAATTAGGGCACGCCGCCAAGAGGAGACACACGAGATACACAGAGAGAAAGAAGACAGAGAACACATGACACATTAATTGAGAGAATATTTTATGTGTGACGGCTGTCCTAGGATTCCTCATAAACCCTAAATTGATTACTCCTTTTGTATGATTAACATTATATAAATGGAAATATTTTGAGTGAATCATGTGTGTGTCTTCTGTCATTGAATATTCATTGCAACCGTATGTTTGTTATTGATTCCGCCTTTAACAAACGGTCATATTTCTAAACATAGTAACCCGTCATTAACTCGCTTGTCAAACACGATTAATTTTGTGTGAGTTATGACATGATTGATTAAGATCCGATCCGAATCGACCATCAAAAATTGGGACCTGACAGGAACACAGCTGAGAGTAAGAAAGTGATGCTTAAGTTTCAGTTTCAAAACTTTAATCTATTGAAGGGAGAAACAGTTGAAGAGATGATTACAAGATTTATTCACTTAATTGCTGAAATGGATAAGATGAAATTGGAAATTTCTGAAACAGATAAAATTGACACTATTAAGAGTGTGCTTCCAAGTTCTTATTCAACATTTCTCATGGTCTTGAAAGAGAATGACTACTTCTTGAACGAAGACTTGATTGCACTTGAATTTTTACAAAAGATTGAAGCTAGAGAATATGATCTTAAGTGTCAAAAATCTTCCAAGGAAAATCAAGATCCAACTTTCTATGGTGGAAGTATGCCTCTTAGTTCAACGATCTCTCCAATCAATGCTTTTCTTACTCAAGCGGCAAGTGAAAAAGAATCAACTACGTTCAATGATCCAAAAGTATGTTTCTATTCTGCTGGTAATTATGGAGTGTCTGGTGGTTCTAGAATTTCAGCTACTACTAATCCATTTGCTTCACCACCTAGTGTTAATATGAAGGAAGCTGAGCAAAACTATGCTTTTCTGACAGCTTTCATGTCTTCATATGAAAACTTGGTAAGTAGTAAGATTGCCACAAGTGATTTAATGGATGAGGACTATGATCAGATAGATCCTGATGATTTGGAAATCATGGATTTAAAGTGGAACATGGCTATGATCGTCCGTAAGGTTAAAAGATTTATGCTAAGGTTAAAAGATTCATGCAGAGAACTGGTAAAGATCTTCCGGCGTTAAACAAGAAATTGGGTTTTGACAAGTTGAAAGTAAAATGTTATAATTGTCAAGAATTTGGGCATTTCGCAAAGGAATGTGACAAACCAAAGAAAGAATACACTGGTCCTCGTGGTCAACATCAAAATTCTTCTACACCACGAGGTAGTGATGTTGAAAAGAAACCATCCTCTTCTACAACACAAGCAATGTTAGCATATGGTAATGACTGGTCACAACGGTTACTATGTAATGATGCTCAAGCAAATTTGGCTATGTTTGGGTTACACAAAGATTGTCAAGATACAAGTGGGAGTGAGATGTCTTTTGAAAAATGACTCTGGATCTGATTCTGACGACTCTTGCGACAAGCCTCCAACAGTATTTGCTTGCATGGCCAAAATCAATGAGGTTAGTCATTCTATCTCTGCTACTTCATCTGTTAAAGTATCATGTGTTGATTGTGAATCTAACAAACCTAAGTTAGATGCTTTGAAAAGTCAAAATGATAATCTTGTAAGAAAAATTGCTTCTCTAATGGATACTTATCGACAATCACTTGAATCTCAAATGAGATCTCGAGAAAAGTTGAAGCATTGTCGACAGGTAACCACGATCTCAAAGCTGAGTTATCTGTGAAAATGACGATTAATGACCAAAAGTTCCAAGAAATTCTGAAACATCGTTCAAAGATAACTGAGCTTGAGAATGAGGTTCTTGAGTTGAAAAACAAAATGGGAAAGTTTAGAAATTCTTCTTTTCAGTTGAATGAAATTATGGAAGTACCTGGTAAACAAAAGGATTCAAATAAAGGTATTGGTTTTGTTGAAATTCCACCACCATTTCACAATGATTACAAAAATTAATCCTTTTGCTAGAAAAGAAGAGGATTTGATTGAGAAAGAAACTATGATTTCTGAAAAACCTAACCCCGTTAAAACAGAAAAATCAGTTAAAACAGAAACTGTTAGGAACCAAGTTGCTCCTCAAAAACCTCATGTTCAAAGTAAAAAGGTCTTTGTTGAGAATTATGACAAAGTAATTATCGAGGACGTGTTTGAACCTGAGATTATACACAAGAATAAGAACATCCCAAGTTCTAATCATATTCTTTGAGAACCTCAAGAATTTGAGGAAGCTGTGTATGGTTCATTCAAGTCTCACATGAAAAAGGAAGAACCGGTAAAAACTAAACCAGTAATGGCAAAGAAGTCAGATAAACCAAAGATTTCTGATGAGGACTTAATGTGATTTGTTAATCCTCCTAGTTCTAAGCTTTCACCTGTTAGAGTTTTTAAATTAAAAGGGATGGACACGATTGTCACACCCCGATCGTGATGGCGGAATAATCGAGGCGCGGCGACTAAGTCGTGATTGTTGAGCACAATAGTATAAAAGTCTAAATGCATAAACATAACCAAAATGTCAAATATTACACCATCCAGGTAACATGAAACAAATTGTTTTAATACAAAATATCAAGTTTCCAAACAACTCCTAGACTAGCCTTCATCTCTCTAAGGCCTCTAAACTTGCTAGGGATTTCTTGCTGCATTATTTCCTGAAAACATGTAACAAACTGTCAACTACATAAAGTAGATGAGTGAATTCATAGGTTTAAAGAAAAAGAGTTTATACACAAACATACTAGTATAGGTTGTAGGGGTTTATATATATAGGGTGTACCTGCGGCTAACCCACCACTCCTACAACTTATACTACTATGTTTGGATATAATACCCGGTTTTAAGATGGTTTGTAAAAAAAGGTCTCTTGGTTTTCCCAAAGAGGTTTTTGTAGTAAGTAAAACATGAAATGTTCTCCTGGACTCTCAGCGGGCTTATTATTCTCCCATTAGAGTCGTTTGTGATAAGATTACTCAAAGATTTGTGGTCTCCCAACGGTACATGTAGCACATAGCAGTTAAGCATAAATAAGGACATATAGATTTGAGCATGCTAAGTTTACTAGATAAACCAACACCAAGATCCCACTGTTTACTAGTATCCAAGATGATGGTGAATAAATGATGATGATGATGAATGATGATGAAACTCAATGATCACACAAGACTTGATTGATCCCACGCAAGACTTAAACCAAGACTACCTCGTTCTTGTCATCCAGGACTCAGCTAGGTTCTACCGAGAGTAGGATAGACTCCCCAAAGAATCCTGGGTTCCCTTGGTCCCTACCGAGACTAGTATAGGTCCTCAAGAGTTATGGATTTCACCGAGACTAGTATGAAATCCCAAGAGTTACGAGTGCCACCGAGAATAGAATGCCACTCATGGTCGCGAGTTCTACCGAGAGTAGAATAGACTCTCGCGTCCAATTCAACTCATGATGCTTTGATCTCTAGATTTCCATGCTGACACAATGACTATGATGATATGAATATGATTCCCATTCCCATGATGTCAATGTTCATAGAATTTCCCATACTCATTGATTTCCAATGTTCTTAGATCTCCATAAGTTGATGGGTTTTCCCCATGTTCATAGATTTCCAAAGTTTATAGATTCTTAAAAAGCTTGTGGATTTCCGCACGTGTGTAGAAATCCAAAAGTTTATAGTTTAAAGAGTGTTTGCATAAATGATTTTATCCAAACTGTAAAGTTACCATGTTTCCACCCCATAGTTTTGAAAAGCTTAAATAGGGGCTATGAACTCACCTTGATCTCGGGTTAGGATGGTGCTACAATAGATCTCCTTAGCCTAGAGTTGAACATATATATAAGGTTAACAACGTGCTATAAGTCTAAGAAAACGAGCTTACGCGGCCTCGAGCAAAAAAAACTGGGTTTTAAAGACGAAAACAGCTTGGTTCTGGCTTGATTCGATCGAATAGGAACACGTTCGATCGAATAGACACACATTCGGTCGAATCTGAGGCACACTCGATCGAACTAGAAACACATTTGGTCGAACCAGTTGGAAAAACTCGTTCAGTCGAACATGGAACTTGTTCGATCGAATAGACACTCGTTCGATCGAATACGAAACTCATTCGGTCGAATGAGTTGGAGACCATTCGGTTGCTTTCCTATTCGATCGACTGGACTGATTCGATCGACTGGTTCGATCGAATGAGTCTGATTCGACTCCTTCAAGCTGGGCGACGGAGAAACCTACGGGTTTTTCAGATTTTCCAGATTTTTGACCCAAAATCGAAGTTTTTGACATGGAAATGCTCGGGATTGAAAGGGCTATCGATTCCTAGTGATTTTAAACACAAAAGCCTGCATTTTGACACCAAAACAAGACGGTTTTTGACCCGAAAACTCTAGAAACGAAAATGGGTGTTTTTGCTCGATTTGAGGCCGAAAATGGTTATGAAAATGGATGATTTTCAAGAAGATCTTACCAAGAATAACAACAAACAGATTTGTGGACTCGGATTTGAAGTTTAAAGACTTTCTCTCTCTAGTTTCTCTCTCTAGAATGAGAGTGTTTGGGTGGGAAGTGTTGGTGGAAATGAAAGAGATGGTGTAAGAATACTTGATTTTCCGCTTAAATACTCGGGTGACTCGGGTTCGGGTTTAGGCTACCGACGGGTCAAGACTAGTCGAGTTCATAAGTTTTTAAACAAACTAAAACTTTTTCAGCAAAACTTTTATAAACCATTTTCCGAATAATTATTTGAAATCTTTTTAAATAAGAACATTTAATTTTTCGAAAGCATAAAAATTAATATTTTTCAGGCGTAAATGTCGTTTTATAAAATAAACATTTTAAATGATAAAAGCAGATTTTTCCAATGATATGGGTTCCGAACTTATCGTCCAGAATCCCAAAGTCTAAAGTTTCCGATGATTTCACGATCCTAGTTTACCAATCGAATTTCAGGGCGTTACATTCTCCCCAATTTAGAGGAATTTCGTCCCGAAATTTAGAACTTAGTATAGTTGATGCAATGATGTTTTAGATCAAATGATCCCATGATGACCACTATGCGCCACTACCCCTAATTTTCGTCTTGGATACCACCCAAATCAAGTTGAAGGGGTTTATATATAGGGTGTACCAGCGGCTAACCCACCACTCCCTCAACTCCACTTGGGTGTTTCTTTCGACTCCTATTAGTTCAATGACACACAGGACGACACACTATTTTCCACTACAAGGCATCACCTTCAAGCTTTACATCAGACATATTCATTTCGGATTGAAGGGGTTTATATATAGGGTGTACCAGCGGCTAACCCACCACTCCTTCAATCTCCAATGAATAATTCCCTCAATAACTCTTGAATTTAACGCCTCACAGCTGCCACGCTAACTATGAGTCCCTAATTCCAAGTCTCGCTTCAGACATAATCAACTTGTGCCGAAGGGGTTTATGTATAGGGTGTACCAGCGGCTAACCCACCACTCCTTCAACATTCATTGATTAATTCCCTACACGAAGCTTGAGTTCACGACTCATAGTTACACAATAGCATATTGTTTATACACGTATACACCTGTGAACTTGATGTAATTATATTCCGGACTATAATTACGAGTTCACCTTGTATCAATGTATAAACTCCATTGTGTGCGGCTAGAAAAAAAAATCGACACGACACCACACACACACACACACAACTATGCTTCATGTATGCTAGAATGATGACAAATTTTGGCTCAATGATACATAGTTTACCCCAATGTTTACATGATTAAGTATGCACAACTTGTGTTTTCCAGCACGAGTCATGGGTAGCCAAACTTGGTGTTATGCAAATAAGAGAATATTTATAAGCAAATAGGAACAACATGATACTTCATTGATTGATATTGGTCCCTGATTACATGATTACGATTACATAGACTCCAAGATTTCTAGAATTACAAAGATGATGACTATGCGAACAGATGAGGGTATTCCTCCTTCATCTTATCCTCTCGCTCCCATGTGAACTCGGGTCCACGATGGTTGTTCCAACGTACCTTGACTATGGGTATCCGGCTTCGCTTAGTCCTTTTGACTTCTCGATCTAGGATCTCGACAGGTTCCTCAACAAAGTGTAGTTTGTCGTCGATGCGAACCGTGTCGATCGGGATTTGAGCGGTCTCGTCAACGGGCACTTTTTGAGTTGCGACACATGAAAAACGTTGTGAACACGGCTGAGTTCTGGAGGCAATTCCAAGCGATAGGCTACAGGTCCGACCTTTTCGATGATCTTGAAAGGTCCTACGTACCTTGGAGCAAACTTTCCCTTTTTCCCGAAGCGAACAATGCCCTTCCAGGAGGAAACTTTGAGCATTACGCGATCGCCTATTTGGAACTCCAGAGGTTTGCGGCGTTTGTCAGCGTAATACTTGTGTCGACAGCGGGCGTCCTTAAGTCTTTGCTGGATGATGGCGATACTGTCAGTGGTTTCCTGTATCAGTTCCGGGCCGAGGATTTGAGAATCTCCGGTCTCGGACCAACACAGTGGAGAACGACATTTCCTGCCATAGAGTGCCTCGAATGGTGCGCATTTGATGGTAGCATGATAGCTGTTATTGTATGAGAACTCTGCAAGAGGAAGGTGAGTCTCCCAGCTACTACCGAATTCAAGGATACAGGCTCTGAGCATATCCTCCAGGGTTTGTATGGTCCTTTCGCTCTGTCCGTCCGTTTCAGGATGATAGGCAGAGCTAAGTTTCACACTTGTCCCAAAGGCTTTCTGAAATGACTTCCAGAACCTTGACGCAAAAGAGGGGTCACGGTCAGACGTGATGCCCTTAGGCACACCGTGACGGGTTACGATCTCACGAATGTAAATCCGCGCCAGCTTCTCCGTAGTGTAGTCCTCGCGGACAGGGAGAAAGTGGGCAGACTTGGTCAAGTAATCCACGATAACCCAAATCGTTTCATAACCGCTGGGTGTCCGCGGGAGTTTGGTAATGAAGTCCATAGCGACTTCGTCCCACTTCCACTGCGGTATGATCGGTTTTTGTAACAGGCCAGATGGTCTCTGATGTTCAGTCTTGATCCGCGAGCATGTTAGGCACCTACCGACGTACAAAGCTATGACTTTCTTCATACCCGGCCACCAGAAGTGAGACTTGAGATTCTGATACATTTTATCACTGCCCGGGTGAATAGAGTATCTGGATTTGTGCGCTTCGTTCAGGATAAGTTCTCGAAGTGGTTCAGAGTTTGGAATCCACATGCGATTTAAGTAGTAAAGTATACCATCATACTTGGTTTCAAACTTCCGTTCGGCCCCGCAAGATAGCATATTTTTGAGATCACCACCAGCAATCGCTTGCTTTTGAGCTTCAAGAACCAAGGAGGGAAGATTGGACTGAATACGGATCGCATGCAACTGGGTCCTTTCCTTGCGACTTAACGCGTCAGCCACTACGTTAGCCTTTCCAGGGTGGTAGCGGATTTCGCAGTCGTAGTCACTTAGGAGTTCAACCCATCGACGTTGTCGCATGTTTAGCTCCCTTTGGTTGAGGATGTGTTGTAGGCTCTTGTGGTCGGTGAAGATGACACATTTCATACCGTATAGGTAGTGTCTCCATATTTTTAAGGCAAAGACCACAGCACCCAATTCCAAGTCGTGGGTGACATAAATCCTCTCATGACTCTTGAGTTGGCGCGAGGCATAAGCGATGACCTTACCGCGTTGCATTAAGACGCAGCCTAGACCTTGGCTCGAGGCGTCGCAATAAACAACAAAATCATCGTTACCCTCAGGAAGTGACAGGATTGGTGCATGACAGAGTTTATGTTTCAATGTTTGGAAAGCCTCTTCTTGCTCTTGGTTCCAAATGAATGGTTCCCCTTTTTGAGTTAACATTGTGAGAGGCAATACGATCTTTGAAAAGTTCGAGATGAATCGACGGTAGTACCCAGCTAAACCAAGAAATGAACGAATTTCGGTTGGCGTTGTAGGCGCTCCCCAATTTTTGATGGCTTCAATCTTGGCAGGGTCGACATGAATGCCTTCCTTGTTAATGATGTGACCTAAGAATTGAACTTCCCTTAGCCAGAATTCGCATTTGGAGAATTTGGCGTAGAGTTGCTCTTTCCTCAGCAGATCCAAGGTAAGCCTGAGATGAAGCTCATGGTCGGCTTTAGAGCGGGAATAAACGAGAATATCGTCAATGAAGACGATAACAAACTGGTCCAGGTATGGACGACAAACGCGATTCATGAGATCCATGAACACCGCAGGGGCATTCGTCAAACCAAAAGGCATGACTAGGAACTCGTAGTGTCCATAACGAGTTCTGAAAGCGGTTTTCGCGATGTCGTCCTCCATGACGCGTACTTGGTGATAACCTGAGCGTAGGTCGATCTTGGAAAAGTAAGTGGCTCCTTGTAGCTGGTCGAAAAGATCGTCAATCCTTGGTAATGGATACCGATTCTTGACCGTGAGTTTGTTAAGCTCACGATAGTCTATGCACATCCGGAAAGATCCGTCCTTCTTCTTGACGAAGAGGACTGGAGCTCCCCATGGAGATGAACTAGGGCGAATAAAACCCTTGTCTAGTAGTTCCTGTAGCTGGCTCGATAATTCCTGCATTTCTGACGGAGCCAAACGATACGGAGATTTTGCCACGGGGGTTGCACCGGGAACTAATTCGATGTGGAATTCGACTTGTCGGCTAGGAGGTAGTCCGGGTAAGTCTTTAGGAAAAACGTCTGGAAATTCACGCACAACGGGGACATCAGAGAGCTTCTTCCCCAAAGATTTCTTGATGGAGACATGAGCTAGGAAGGCGAGACACTTCTTTCGAAGGCATCGCCGAGCTTTAAAGCAGGAGATTAATTTCAGACATCTGCCTGATCTTTCTCCTTGAATAATTATGGACTCGCCAGAAGAACAAGGAACGCGAATGAGCTTCTCAGCACACACCACTTCCGCGTGGTTGATGGACAACCAATCCATCCCAACAATTACATCGAAACTTCCTAATTGCATAGGGATGAGGTCAATGTTAAGAGGCGTCTGATCAAACGTAAGCGTGCAATTGCGAACGATTTTGTTCACTTGGGTAGACTCTCCGTTTGCCATTTCGACAGAGAAAGCGGGGTCTAAGACAGAGGTTCCTAGATTAAGCAATGGGACCAACTCGCTAGAAATAAAACTCCTATCTGCACCCGTGTCAAATAGAATAGAAACCCAGAGATTGTTAAGGATGAACGTACCAGTAATGACGTCAGGATTTTGGCGAGCTTCAGCAGCGCCAATAGTAAAGGCTCGGCCTCGGGCCGGAGGAAGATTTGCAAGACGAGGACACCTGCTCCTGAAATGGTCCGTGGCTCCACACTCGAAACAGCTTCAAGTGTTGCTGGGTTGGGAACTGCTGCTCTGTATTGCCAGTTGATTACCTTGAAATCTGCAGCGTTCCGCTAGGTGCCCCAAACGTCCACAGTTCGTGCATTTCCAGCACGGGGTTCCGGCAGGGTGATGAAATTGGCAAGTGCCGCACTTGGGGTGAACCCCAGTGTACTCCCTCTTTGGCCTTCCAGAAGGGGTGGGAGCAGGAGCGACAGAGCTGATTGGGGTTGCGGGAGTAACCATCGCGTAACTGCTAGCCTTACGCTTTTTGATGCGGTTGATCTTTTTGGATGAGCCCTCAGCGGCCTTGCCCGTACCTTTGGCTAGGACCCCAGTCTTAACCTGGTCCTGGGTCAGTCGGGCAGCTAGTTCAATGGCCGCTTGTAGGGTTGATGGGTCAGCCCCGATAACGATTCCACGGACAGTGTCAGGTAGGCCATTGATGTAAAGCTCAATAGCCCGGGAGGGAGGGGTGACCAAGTGTGGTACGAGAAGGGAGAGCTCGTGAAAACGCTCCGTGTACCCTTGGTGATCAGCGCCCTTCATTTTGTGCACCCAAAACTCAGCTTCAAGTTTCTGCACCTCACTGCGAGGTACGAACTCGCGGGTAACCAAAGCTACAAATTCCGACCAGGTCATGGCCAAGGCAGCCTCACGCCCGCGGGTTCTTATCTCGTTGTTCCACCAGGTCAGCGCGCGTTTAGACAACATGCTTGCCGCGTGCGTGACTTTCAGTGTCTCAGGGCACGAGCTAATAACAAAGGCAGCCTCCATCTTTTCGATCCACTGGAGGAGACCAACGGCGCCTTCTGAACCGCTGAAGCTGGTGGGTTTGGTAGCCATGAAGTCCTTGTATGGCTTATTTGCTGGTTCATTTGCATTCTGAGCTGGAATTTGGTTGGCCCCAGAGGTTCCTTCTTGCCTCAGCCCCTGGCTGATGGCTGTTACCATGCCTGGTAACACAGCCGCGATCTGCTGGGCTATAAGGTTGGCTAGATCAGCGGAGTCCAAGGGGGCGGGTGCACGTCTGGGAGGCATTCTTGACAAAACGAAAAAAAAAAACGAGCGTTAGATAGAATCGATGACACGCCAAAGATTAAGAATAGAGGACATAGATTATACCAAGAACACAGAATGACATGGCTCAAGAGATTAACAGTTAATATACAACACATAAGCACGCAGCACGTATATAAGTGTAGACATGTGATTGTGATGCATGAGCTATCTAGAGTCAAGGATCCTAGGTTATAGTCTAGGTCGGTTTCCTAATTCCCTATAACCACTGGCTCTGATACCAATCTGTCACACCCCGATCGTGATGGCGGAATAATCGAGGCGCGGCGACTAAGTCGTGATTGTTGAGCACAATAGTATAAAAGTCTAAATGCATAAACATAACCAAAATGTCAAATATTACACCATCCAGGTAACATGAAACAAATTGTTTTAATACAAAATATCAAGTTTCCAAACAACTCCTAGACTAGCCTTCATCTCTCTAAGGCCTCTAAACTTGCTAGGGATTTCTTGCTGCATTATTTCCTGAAAACATGTAACAAACTGTCAACTACATAAAGTAGATGAGTGAATTCATAGGTTTAAAGAAAAAGAGTTTATACACAAACATACTAGTATAGGTTATAGGGGTTTATATATATAGGGTGTACCTGCGGCTAACCCACCACTCCTACAACTTATACTACTATGTTTGGATATAATACTCGGTTTTAAGATGGTTTGTAAAAAAAGGTCTCTTGGTTTTCCCAAAGAGGTTTTTGTAGTAAGTAAAACATGAAATGTTCTCCTGGACTCTCAGCGGGCTTATTATTCTCCCATTAGAGTCGTTTGTGATAAGATTACTCAAAGATTTGTGGTCTCCCAACGGTACATGTAGCACATAGCAGTTAAGCATAAATAAGGACATATAGATTTGAGCATGCTAAGTTTACTAGATAAACCAACACCAAGATCCCACTGTTTACTAGTATCCAAGATGATGGTGAATAAATGATGATGATGATGAATGATGATGAAACTCAATGATCACACAAGACTTGATTGATCCCACGCAAGACTTAAACCAAGACTACCTCGTTCTTGTCATCCAGGACTCAGCTAGGTTCTACCGAGAGTAGGATAGACTCCCCAAAGAATCCTGGGTTCCCTTGGTCCCTACCGAGACTAGTATAGGTCCTCAAGAGTTATGGATTTCACCGAGACTAGTATGAAATCCCAAGAGTTACGAGTGCCACCGAGAATAGAATGCCACTCATGGTCGCGAGTTCTACCGAGAGTAGAATAGACTCTCGCGTCCAATTCAACTCATGATGCTTTGATCTCTAGATTTCCATGCTGACACAATGACTATGATGATATGAATATGATTCCCATTCCCATGATGTCAATGTTCATAGAATTTCCCATACTCATTGATTTCCAATGTTCTTAGATCTCCATAAGTTGATGGGTTTTCCCCATGTTCATAGATTTCCAAAGTTTATAGATTCTTAAAAAGCTTGTGGATTTCCGCACGTGTGTAGAAATCCAAAAGTTTATAGTTTAAAGAGTGTTTGCATAAATGATTTTATCCAAACTGTAAAGTTACCATGTTTCCACCCCATAGTTTTGAAAAGCTTAAATAGGGGCTATGAACTCACCTTGATCTCGGGTTAGGATGGTGCTACAATAGATCTCCTTAGCCTAGAGTTGAACATATATATAAGGTTAACAACGTGCTATAAGTCTAAGAAAACGAGCTTACGCGGCCTCGAGCAAAAAAAACTGGGTTTTAAAGACGAAAACAGCTTGGTTCTGGCTTGATTCGATCGAATAGGAACACGTTCGATCGAATAGACACACATTCGGCTCGAATCTGAGGCACACTCGATCGAACTAGAAACACATTTGGTCGAACCAGTTGGAAAAACTCGTTCGGATCGAACATGGAACTTGTTCGATCGAATAGACACTCGTTCGATCGAATACGAAACTCATTCGGTCGAATGAGTTGGAGACCATTCGGTTGCTTTCCTATTCGATCGACTGGTCTGATTCGATCGACTGGTTCGATCGAATGAGTCTGATTCGACTCCTTCAAGCTGGGCGACGGAGAAACCTACGGGTTTTTCAGATTTTCCAGATTTTTGACCCAAAATCGAAGTTTTTGACATGGAAATGCTCGGGATTGAAAGGGCTATCGATTCCTAGTGATTTTAAACACAAAAGCCTGCATTTTGACACCAAAACAAGACGGTTTTTGACCCGAAAACTCTAGAAACGAAAATGGGTGTTTTTGCTCGATTTGAGGCCGAAAATGGTTATGAAAATGGATGATTTTCAAGAAGATCTTACCAAGAATAACAACAAACAGATTTGTGGACTCGGATTTGAAGTTTGAAGACTTTCTCTCTCTAGTTTCTCTCTCTAGAATGAGAGTGTTTGGGTGGGAAGTGTTGGTGGAAATGAAAGAGATGGTGTAAGAATACTTGATTTTCCGCTTAAATACTCGGGTGACTCGGGTTCGGGTTTAGGCTACCGACGGGTCAAGACTAGTCGAGTTCATAAGTTTTTAAACAAACTAAAACTTTTTCAGCAAAACTTTTATAAACCATTTTCCGAATAATTATTTGAAATCTTTTTAAATAAGAACATTTAATTTTTCGAAAGCATAAAAATTAATATTTTTCAGGCGTAAATGTCTTTTATAAAATAAACATTTTAAATGATAAAAGCAGATTTTTCCAATGATATGGGTTCCGAACTTATCGTCCAGAATCCCAAAGTCTAAAGTTTCCGATGATTTCACGATCCTAGTTTACCAATCGAATTTCAGGGCGTTACAACGATGTTTACAGAAAAAGATATTCCAATAAGTATCA